>NC_090414.1:17204210-17856710 GCF_036365525.1 Heterodontus francisci | reverse complement strand
AGCATGACTTGCCAATTTATATACTCTATGCCCCGACCGATGAAGGCAAGCATGCCGTATGCCTTCTTGACTACCTTATCCACCTGCGTTGCCACTTTCAGTGACCTGTGGACCTGTACGCTCAGATCTCTCTGCCTGTCAATACTCCTAAGGGTTCTGCCATTTACTGTATACTTCCCACCTGTATTAGACCTTCCAAAATGCATTACCTCACATTTGTCCGGATTAAACTCCATCTGCCATTTCTCCGCCCAAGTCTCCAACCGATCTATATCCTGCTGTATCCTCTGACAATCCTCATCACTATCCGCAATTCTACCAACCTTTGTGTCATCCGCAAACTTACTAATCAGACCAGCTACATTTTCCTCCAAATCATTTCTATATACTACAAACAGCAAAGGTCCCAGCACTGATCCCTGTGGAACACCACTAGTCACATCCCTCCATTCAGAAAAGCACCCTTCCACTGCTACCCTCTGTCTTCTATGACAGAGCCAGTTCTGTATCCATCTTGCCAGCTCCCCTCTGATCCCGTGTGACTTCACCTTTTGTACCAGTCTGCCATGAGGGACCTTGTCAAAGGCTTTACTGAAGTCCATATAGATAACATCCACTGCCCTTCCTTCATCAATCATCTTCGTCACTTCCTCAAAAAACTCAATCAAATTAGTGAGACACGACCTCCCCTTCACAAAACCATGCTGCCTCTTACTAATAAGTCCATTTGTTTCCAAATGGGAGTAAATCCTGTCCCGAAGAATCCTCTCTAATAATTTCCCTACCACTGACGTAAGGCTCACCGGCCTATAATTCCCTGGATTATCCTTGCTACCCTTCTTAAACAAAGGAACAACATTGGTTATTCTCCAGTCCTCTGGGACCTCACCTGTAGCCAATGAGGATGCAAAGATTTCTGTCAAGGCCCCAGCAATTTCTTCCCTTGCCTCCCTCAGTATTCTGGGGTAGATCCCATCAGGCCCTGGGGACTTATCTACCTTAATGCTTTGCAAGACACACAACACCCCCTCCTTTTTGATAATGAGATGACTGAGACTATCTACACTCCCTTCCCTCGGCTCATCATCCACCAAGTCCTTCTCCTTGGTGAATACTGATGCAAAGTACTCATTTAGTACCTCGCCCATTTCCTCTGGCTCCACACATAGATTCCCTTCTCTGTCCTCTGTCCTTGAGTGGGCCAACCCTTTCCCTGGTTACCCTCTTGCTCTTTATATACGTATAAAAAGCCTTGGGATTTTCCTTAATCCTGTTTGCCAATGACTTTTCATGACCCCTTTTAGCCCTCCTGACTCCTTGCTTATGTTCCTTCCTGCTGTCTTTATATTCCTCAAGGGATTCATCTGTTCCTAGCCTTTCAGCCCTTACGAATGCTTCCTTTTTCTTTCTGACCAGGCTCACAATATCCCACGTTATCCAAGGTTCCCAAAACTTGCCAAACTTATCCTTCTTCCTCACAGGAACATGCCGGTCCTGGATTCTAATCAACTGACGTTTGAAAGACTCCCACATGTCAGATGTTGATTTACCCTCAAATAGCCGCCCCCAATCTAAATTCTTCAGTTCCTGCCTAATATTGTTATAATTAGCCTTCCCCCAATTTAGCACCTTCACCCGAGGACTACTCTTATCCTTATCCACAAGTACCTTAAAAGTTATGGAATTATGGTCACTGTTCCCAAAATGCTCCCCTACTAAAACTTCGACCACCTGGCCAGGCTCATTCCCCAATACCAGGTCCAGTACGGCCCCATCCCTAGTTGGACTATCTACATATTGTTTCAAGAAGCCCTCCTGGATGTTCCTTATAAATTCTGCCCTATCCAAGCCCCTAGCACTAAGTGAGTCCCAGTCAATTGAGAGGAAGTTAAAATCACCCACCACTACAACCCTGTTACCTTTACATCTTTCCAAAATCTGTCTACATATCTGCTCCTCTACCTTCTGCTGGCTGTTGGGAGGCCTGTAGTAAACCCCCAACATCGTGACTGCACCCTTCCTATTCCTGAGCTTCACCCATATTGCCTTGCTGCATGACCCCTCCGAGGTGTCCTCCCGCAGTACAACTGTGATATTCTCCTTAACCAGTAATGCAACTCCCCCACCCCTTTTACATCCCCCTCTATCCCGCCTGAAGCTTCTAAATCCTGGAACATTTAGCTGCCAATCCTGTCCTTCCCTCAATCAAGTCTCTGTAATAGCAACAACATCATGGTTCCAAGTACTAATCCAAGCTCTAAGTTCATCTGTCTTACCTGTTATACTTCTCGCATTGAAACAAATGCACTTCAGACCACCAGTCCCGCTGTGCTCAGCAACATCTCCCTGCCTGCTCTTCCTCTTAGTCTTACTGGCCTTATTTACTAGTTCCCCCTCATTTATTTCACTTGCTGTCCTACTGCTCTGGTTCCCAACCCCTGCCACACTAGTTTAAACCCTCCCGAGTGACGCTAGCAAACCTCGTAGCCAGGATATTTGTGCCCCTCCAGTTTAGATGCAACCCGTCCTTCTTGTACAGGTCCCATCTGTCCCTGAAGAGATCCCAATGGTCCAGATATCTGAAACCCTCCCTTCTACACCAGCTGTTCAGCCACGTGTTTAGCTGCACTATCTTCCTATTTCTAGCCTCACTGGAACGTGGCACAGGGAGTAATCCCGAGATTACAACCCTAGAGGTCCTGTCTTTTAACTTTCTACCTAACTCCCAAAACTCCCTCTGCAGGACCTCGTCACTCTTCCTGCCTATGTCGTTGGTACCGATGTGTACCTCAACCTCTGGCTGTTCACCCTCCCCCTTCAAAATGCCCCCTGTCCGTTCAGAGACATCCTTGACCCTGGCACCAGGGAGGCAATATACCATCCTGGAGTCTCTTTCACATCCACAGAAGCGCCTATCTGTGCCCCTGACTGTAGAGTCCCCTATAACTATTGCTCTTCTACGCTTTGTCCCTCCCTGCTGAACAACAGTGCCAGCCGTGGTGCCACTGCTCTGTCTGCTGCTGTTGTTTTCCCCTGATAGGCCATCCCCCCCCCAACAGTATCCAAAACAGTATACATGTTAGAGAGGGGGATAGCCACAGGGGATTCCTGCACTGACTGCTTGCCCCTTCTAGCGGTCACCCATCTATCTGCCTGCACCTTGGGTGTAACCACTTCTCTAAAACTCCTGTCTATGACACTCTCTGCCACCTGCATGCTCCTAAGTGCATCCAGTTGCCGCTCCAACCGATCCATGTGGTCTGTGAGGAGCTGCAACTGGGTACACTTCCTGCAGATGTAGTCATCCGGAACGCTGGAAGCATCACGGACCTCCCACATCTCACAGGTGAAGCACCTCTCTCCTCTGACTGACATTTCTAACACTAATTAATAAATAAAAATAAATACTTATTAAATCCTTACTAAATTGTTCTAATAACTATTCACTTTTTGGCGGCTCCCTCACCAAGGCGCACAGCAAGCCTCGGTTCTTGAGGAGGGGTCCGTCACGAGGCACTCATCCAATCACTGGAGCGTGGGGCCTCCGGGTTGCTGCTGTAGAATTGGAAGGCGAGGGTTATTCCAGTAGGATAGTGCTGGCACTCTCTTCAGCTGCCAGCATTTTGTGCGTCACCTGGTTCACACGTTGGCGTGCTGTTCTAATTTAACCTGCCTCGGCACAGTGGTGTCTTTCTCACCTCTGAGTGGGTTGCTTGTAGCTTCAGGCGTCACTCCTGGGCTCGAGCACATTGTCTACGCTGGCACTTACGTGCAGCTCTGTGCTGTCAGACGAATCATCTTTCCGATCATAGAATATTGCAGCACAGAAGGAGGCCATTCAGCCCATCGGGTCTGTGCCGGCACTTCCCAAGAGCAATCCTGTTAGTCCCACTCGCCACCCCCCCCACCCCACCCCCCACTCTTCTTTCCCCACATCCCTGCAATTTTTTTTCTCCTTCAAGTATTTATCCAACTCCCTTTTTGAAGGTTCCTATTGAATCTGTCTCCACCGCCCCATCAGGCCGCGCGTTCCAAATCCTAACCACTCGTTGGGTCAAAAATGTTTCTCCTCCTGTCACCTCTGGTTCTTTCACCAATTGCCTTCAATCTGTGCCCTCCGGTTGTCGACCCCTTCAGCCACTGGAAACAGTTTCCCTTTATTCATGATTTTAAACGCCTCTTCTAAATCTCCTCTTAACCTTCTCTGCTCTGAGGAGAACCATCCCAGCTTCTCCCAGTCTCTCCACACAACTGTAATCCCTCATCCTCGAAACCATTCTGGCAAACCTCCCCCGCACTCCCTCCAAAGGCTTCATGCTCTTCCTGGAGTGTGGTGCTCAGGACTGGACAGAGTACTACAGCTGGGGCTGAACGAGTGTTCGATACCTTTAAGACGAGACCTTTAAACTGAGTTCCAATTTACCTTGTCCAGTGACACTCTTCAAAGAAGACTAGGGGGGAGTTCTACAGGGTGTGTTGGCCAATATTTATTTCTCAATCAACACTCAAAATATATAACCTGGGCATTTAGTTCAAGCACTCTTCCTCTGTGCCAACGCTGTTTGCCGACAAAACACGTGACCGCACCTGAGACGTAATTAATTAGCAAAGCCACTTACTTTGGTCCTGAGAAAGATTGATCAGGATATTCTCTAAATGATGAGGAGCTAGGAACTGCGGAGGAACGGAGAGATTTCGGAGTCTCTGTACAGATATCACTAAAAGCTAGTGGACGGGTACTTAAAATAATATCAAAGTCTAATGGAATGTTGGCCTTTATCTCGAGAGGGCTGGAATACAAAGGGGTAGAAGTGATGTTACAGTTTATATAAAGCTCTGGTCAGACCCCATCCGGAGTAACTCTGTTCAGTTCTACGCCCCGCGCCTCAGCGAGGATGTATTAAACTTGGAGGGGGTGCAGTGCCGATTCACCAGAATGATACCGGGGCTGAAAGGGTTAAATTACGAGGACAGGTTTGTACAGACTGGGCTTGTATTCCCTCGAGTGTAGCAGATTAAGGGGGTGATTCTAATCGAGGAGTTTAAGATGATTAAAGGATTCGATCGGGTCGATAGAGAGAAACTATTTCCTCTGTTGGGGGGTGAGTCCAGAACAAGGGGGCAGAACCTTAAAATGAGAGCCCGGGCCGTTCAGGGGTGATGTCAGGAAGCACTTCTTCACACAGAGGGGAGTGGAAATCTGGAACTCTCCCCCCCTCCCCCAGAAAAGCTGTCGAAGGTCAGTTGTAAATTTCAAACCTGAGTTTGATAGATTTTTGTTGGGTAAGGGGAATTAAGGGTAATGGGACCAAGGCGGGCAGATGGGAGTTAAGATACAGATCAGCCATGATCTAATAGAATGGGCTTGAGGGGCTGAAGGGCCTCTCCTGTTCTGATGTCCCGAAGTGCTTTCACTCACCCTGTCTGTAAATCAAGAATCCAAGGTCCGACTCAAGCCAAGGGGAGAAAAGGGTTTTTCTTTTGGTTTGTGGGCGTCACTGGCTCTGCCAGCATTTATTGCCCATCCCTAATTGCCCTTGAACTGAGAGGCTTGCTCGGCCATTTCAGAGGGCATGTAAGAGTCAACCACATTGCTGTGGGTCTGGAGTCACATGTAGGCCAGACCGGGTAAGGAAGGCAGATTTCCTTCCCTAAAGGACATTAGTGAACCAGGTGGGTTTTAACGACAATTGGCGGCGGTTTCATGGTCACCTTTAGACTAGCTTTTAATTCCAGATTTATTAATGGGATTCAAATTTCACCATCTTCCGTGGTGGGATTCGCACCCGTGTCCCCAGAGCATTAGCCCGGGCTCTGGATTACTAGCCCAGTGACATCACCACTACAACACCGCCTCCCCATGAACAGATGAGCTCGTATGTTCACACCAAGTATGGTCTTACGGGCTAAAGGCTGTAGGAGGCAGGAGGGCCTGGGACGGGCCGTGGGGGAAGAATGCTATGTGAGTGGCCAATGGCAAGCCAGAAACAGATCTGCATTTGTATAGCACCTTTCCCCACCTCAGGATGTCCCAAGGCGTTTTACACCCAATCAAGTACTTTTGAAGTGTTGGAAGGTAGGCAATTTGCGCACAGCGAGATCCCACAAACAAAATGTGATAATGACCCCCCCCCCCCCCACTGCACTTCTTCCAATAGCGGCCGTGGGATCTTTTACACCCACCCCGAGAGGGCAGACGGGGGTGGTGGGGGGGTCTCGGTTTAACGTCTTACCTGAAAGAAGGCACCTCCGACACAGTGCGGCACTCCCTCAGTACTAGCCCACCGGCAGTGCGGCACACCCCCCCCCCTAGTACTGACCCTCTGGCAGTGCAGCGCTCCCTCTGTACCAACCCTGCTCTGACGGTGCGGCACTCCCTCGGCGTGACACTAAAGGGTGAGCCTCGATTTTTAAAAATGTTTTCCCGCTTTTGTGCTCAAGACCCTGGAGTGATACTTGATCCCCCCAGTTTTTGAGTGAGGTCAGAGGTCAATACACTGACCCGTAGATGACGATGCGGAGGGCAGGGTGGAGGAAGTCTGGGATGGGATATATGTAGCTGAATTGGAACAGCACAGGAATAGTCAGTGATGTCAGGAATATTAATGAGATGCAGAGAGACAAGACTGCTCTAGAGAGAGAGAGAGGGACGTTGATTAGAGTAGGATTAAGGAGATGACAATTTTTTAATTGTCGTCTATTTTCTTGTGGATCTGATTCCATTTTCAGCAGCCCAAATTTATTGGCACATCCTCACATTTTGCAATCCAAGGGAATAAAAGATGATCAAGTCAAGATGTTTGATGAAGACGTTAATTTCAAATTAATCTTGTTTCAAAGCGAGGGGTTTTTATTCTGGGTTTTCCAATAGGAAGTGACTGTCTCCATATATCAGCCGTTTTTCGGGGAGAGGCAGTGACGTTAGCCCAGCAAATGCAGTAAAAAAAAAAATCACCCTGCATTCTGGTCTAATGGAATCTATATTTAAAAAAAACTTGCATTTATATACCGCCTTTCACAGCCTCAGTGTGTCCCACATCGCCTTGCAACCAATGAAGTACGCTCTCTGCTGTAATGTAGGAAACGCAGCAGCCAGTTTGCGCACAGCACGATCCCACAAGCGCCCACGTCACAGTGATCATATAATCCGTCTTAGGGGTGTTACGTGAGAGTTAACCAGTGGCTCCTGCTCCTGACGGCTGTCCGGCGATTGGGCGCGCACGGGCACCGGAGAGGACAGGATCGGGGCACGTCTGCGACGCCTCATGCGGTCGGCTGGCCTGCCAGCATTCGCTCTGCAGCGTTCCCGAGGCGCGTGGGTAATTTAAGTGCAGTTTGAGATGCGGTTGCTCTGAGCTGCAAACCGAGTCGGCCTGACTTCGGGCTCGATGCACGACACTTCAGTCGACTGCACAGCTCTCTTCCACGGTGGTTATCACTGCCGCTGCAGTCTGTAACCTGACGAAATGGTTATCACAACACATTTGAAGATAGCGTGTGAAATGATGCGGCTGAACAGAGAGAGGGAAGGTCCACCTCTGATGAGGAACAGTAAGTGCTTGTTGCACCATCCATACCTATTGGGCGATGGTCAGCAGCGCACTTGTTTCCGGAAAAGGAAATAAAAACCCCATTTTAACAAGCACCCGTCTTTAAAAATAAGCACGGCTTCGCATATTTAGTTGGTTTCCAACGGATGTCACTCTTGACATTTGTCGGGAATGTGGCAGGATAAAGCTGATTAGGTTGTGAAGGTCAAGCAGACAGGATCTTTGGCTTTATAGGTTCAGATATTTACTGTGACGGTCTCTTGGGAGTCTGGAAATGGAGGAAAGCGATTTTCGGACTGAGATGAGGAGAAATTTCTTCACTCAGAGGGTGGTGAATCTGGGGAATTCTCTACCCTAGGGGGCTGCGGATGCTCAGTCGTTGAGTAGATTCAAGACTGAGGGCGAGAGATTTTTGGACGCTGAGGGAGTCGAGGGATGGGACGGGGAGGTGGAGGTGAGGGAGCAGATCGGTCATGATCTTACTGAGTGGCGGAGCAGCTCGAGGGGCCGAATGGCCTCCTGCCAGGCTGTACCGAATCAGAGAGAGAAAAAAACTCAAGAGCAGGTTGTGGTCATCGGTGTCTTGTAGGTGCCAGACTGTGGACCTATGAGAATATCTCTCTGTGTCACATGGAGTGAAGATACATTCCACTTAATACCGTGAGCCCAATCGTAAGCAGGTTCATTGGCGAACATATTTGCCATTTAGCGAGCAGCTGACACCCCACCGCCTCTGCTGAGCGACCAAATGTTTTTTCCACCCCCCCCGAGCGGGTAATGAATTCAACCAAGTCGCGTCTTCGAATCACGTGACCCCCCATTAACACGGGGTCTGAAGCCAATCACTGATCATTGAAAGTAAGGGCGGAGAAAATGTAATGGCCGGGGGAGGGGGCGGTGTCATAGGGCTCTTTTTGTGTCGGAGGCAGGGCTCCCAGCGCCAGGCCGAAGAGATGAGGCGGGGGCGGGGGGGGGGGGACCCCCGCCTCTGCATTTTCGCCCTCCTTCCCCGCCCCCACCCCGGGAGCGATCCTACGGTGTTTCTCGATTAAAGATTCACCGGGGGCGGTGGCCACAGCCGGCACTGCAAAGGCCTCGGGCCTAGGCCCAGCGCTGGAACCCCAGACCGGAGGTAGGTTAAGCGGGGTCGCCGGGGCCAGTCCGGAAGGCTCCGGCAAGGTGGGGTGGGAGGGGTGAGCGGTCGTTCGGTCCAGGGGTAGGGGATCCCGGGAGTAAAGTCGTTCCCACTGGGGATCCTCTGGGAGCCACGGAGGAGGACCCCCCGCCCCTAAGCCCGCAGGATGGGTGCCTCGTGTTGCAAGGCGCCCTTCTCGCGTGGCGGAGGCCCCTCCATCACTCCCCTCCCTCCCCCACCGCTGGTAAGGCCCCAGCGGCGGCGGGAAGAGACCCTTAATTGGCCATTAATAGGCCACTTAAGGGCCTCAATTAGCCTCTGGCCTATCCTGCCTTTGGGAAGATCACTTGGCGAAGGGCCCTCCTCCGCCCATCTCACCACCCGTCGCAATACTCCGTGCCCCGCCCCCCCCTTTCCCTGCCGCAGGCAGGCTCGCGGAATTCCCAGCCCTAGTCTCAGGATCGGCTGAGGTCGGTGAAGCCACAACTGCAGAGAACGGCTTCCCGTCAATGCCAGCAACATCCCGGGCAAATGCTGGCACCAAAGATGGCGCAACCCTAACAAGGACAGAAGGGTCGAGGGCAAGAGCGGGTCTGCTGCGTTGGAGAGCGAGTCCCTGGTTGGGGGGAGGGGGGGTGGGGGTTGGTGGGGGGGGGGGGTGGTGGTTGACTTCAGACAGAGCCTGATGGACTGTGGTTGGCGATGGCCGGAGATCGGCGTACGGCACGGCACTGAGTGGAGGGGAGGGCGCGGGTGAGGGCATGGGAGAGGGCAGGATAGCGGAGTTGAGGTGGAAAATCAGCTATTAAATGGAGGAGGAGGCCAGAGGGGCCATTGGGCGACTCTTGCCCCTATTTCTCACGTTCGTATGTTGTGTATGAGTGGATCTCACTGTTCTACGGGTGCTTGACTCTCACTGCTTCCAGCAAGCTTGAGGCAGTATGCAGAGATCAATACTGGTAATAACATTACTTGGTTCAGGCACGCTTGCCATTGTATCACCCCTGAGGGCCTATTCAAGTCCTGAAGTTTATATGCCCGAGTCATAAGAACCTCAAAGGGCTGCAACAACTGTAGAATCTGTTGTGACCGCGTAACATTTTGGCTCCAATTACTCGTTGTCCTGTTTTTTTTTTTTTGCAAAGGACAGGCCCTGTCGATGCCGCAAGAGAGAATTTGTGCAATTCGGGAAGATGGGATTCAGTCGGACTTTTAAAAGACTTTTACAAGCAACCCCCAACACCGTCCCTCCTCCCACCATTGCGCTGGCTTCTTCCCCGAGCTGAGGGCTGTACCGATCAGGGCAATCCCACCTTTGACCCCTGACCTCAAATGACCTCAGCACCCGAATGCTGGAGTGGGGCGGGGGGGGGGGGCGGTGGTGGGAGGGTCTCGGGGGCTTCTCAAAACGCTTTACGGCCAATGACGTACTGCTTAGCGAAGTTGTAACGTAGGGAACGCGGCGGCGCAACGTTTGGCACAGCAAGATCCCACGGGCAGCGACGCGATCGTGACCGGATAAGCTGGGGGGTTTTTTTTTTTGCAGGCGATGTTGGTTGAGGGACGAATATTGGCCCGGGACTGGGGGGGGGATCTCTCGCACAGAAGGAGGCCATTCGGCCCATCGCGCCCGGTGCTGGCCCTTCGAAAGAGCAGTTGCGACTTCGTCCCACAACCCCCCATGCTTCTGCTCCGCAACCCCGTGAGTTCCTCATTCTCAGGGCACCCGTCCGACTCCCTTTGGGAATTATTTAGGGAATCGGCTTCCGCCGCCTTTTCAGGTCGAGCGTTTCGCATCCCGACAGCTCTCTTGAGTGAAAAAATTTCTCCGCATCTCCCCGTCTTGATCTTTTGCCAACGATTTTAAATCTCTGGCCTCCGGTTACTGACCCACTCGCCCGAGGGAATAGCTTTCCCCTCTCTACTCTCTCAAAGCCTCCCATCATCTTACAAACCTCTATTCGGTCACCTGCGGCCAATCGGGGCCGACATTCACCCTTCAGCCAACAACCCGAAAAACGGATGATCTGGGCTTTTAGCGCGTTGCTGTTTGTGGGATCTTGCTGTGCGCCCAACTTGCTGCCGCATTTCCTACATTGCAGCAGTGACCCCCACTTTGCCAGCCGCGTGGGGACCTCCTGAGGCTGTGAAAGGTGGCAGAGAAATGCAAGTCTTTATTTTCTCCCGTTTGTATTTGCAGACGAACGAAACAGGATTTGCCGAGCAATTTTTCACAGTCATTGCCGGTTTAATGAGACCCCTGGTTTATCGCCAACACTCTTCAGTTGTAATGTATCTTTGGAGCACGCTACAGAGAAGGCAGATGTTCCCCTAATGTTTTCCCTGCATTATTCATCTTCTGTTTTTCAATTCCATTTTTTTTTTTTGGTGACCTCCTGAATGAAATAGGCTCCATACTGAGACAACAGCACTGGGGACAGCTCTCCTGAACATTTCTGTTCAAACAGAAAACATTATGAATGAACTGAGACAGGCATGTGACGAGGCCTACTGGGAGCAAGTTCCGGAAGCCGAGACTGTTGGGTGCCGGGTTCCCAACCCTCCCTTGGCTTGCCCTGCAGTCTCCGGGATTGAAAATATTCTTCTTGATTTGAACTTCTTTCGGACGCTTTCGTTCGATGAAGAGTATACCCCCCTTCTGATTGGTTAAAAAAAGACTGGACGTGACCAATGGCAGGACCATGAGGGTAGGGGGTTTGGGGTAGATGACGGACTTGTGTTGACGCCGTGCCTTTCAGGGCAGCGCCTCACAGCCAGTGAAGAACGCTTGATGTGTCGTCACTGTTGCAATGTGGGAAAAACGGCAATATGTGCACAGCAAGATCCCGCACGCAACAATGTGATAATGGCCAGATAATGATGTTGGTTGAGGGATAAATATTGGACCCCAGGACACTTGGGAGAAATACTCCCCCCCCCCCCCCCCCACCCCCACACCTTGCATTTGCATTTATATAGCCCCGTTAATGTTGTAAAACATCCCAAGGTGCTTACCGGGGGCACGACAAACAAAATTTGACCCCGAGCCACATAAGGAGATATTAGCAACGGGCGACCAAGTGGTCGGTTTTAAGGGGCGTCTTAAAGGAGGAGAGAGAGAGAGGCGTAGAGGTTTAGGGAGGGACTTCCAGAGCTTAGGGACCCCGGGCAGCTGAAGGCACGGCCACCAATGGTGGAGCGATGGGAATCGGGGCATGGACAAGAGGGCGGAAATGGAGGAGCGCAGAGATCTCGGAGGGTTGCGTGGGCTGGAGGAGATGACCGATGTAGTGACTCGATTAGGGGTTGTAATGCCCTTTCTCCCCCAAGCTTACTGGGGGCTAATGCCATTCCTAATGGGTTCAACCACGTTCACTGCCCAATGCCACGAAAACAGATGGCATTTCTAACATTGTGGGAAGCTGAGAGAGGTTTCAGATGCTGTCTGCCGGATTGAGTGGCAAGCCGATTACACAATATTTTGATGTTACGTGGTGATGTTTGACATTAGAACTGTGCAGACGTTTATATTTGTTCTGCTTGTAAAACACTTGGATCGTGAAATCTCTTCAATACGGAGTTGTGATGTGTTGTGTTATCTGGAGACAGACGCCATTTTGAGCCAAACTCTTTGGCAGGAGTGTGTCTGACAATTAGGACCCTCTTTTGACCAGGAAGCCTCATTATTAGCATCCCCTTTCAAGGGAACGTGCCAATACCTGGGCCTTTTTAGAGGGGCTGCAGCCCTCTTAAATAATTGCGGATTGCGAAGAGAATGTACGGAGATCACTCAGTCAGCCCGACCAGTCGTTACAGTGCTGGCATTACATAGGAGACTCCTCCCACCCCTCGTTATCTAACCCCATCAATGCTTCATTGAAGCACAGGGACAGCAGGAGGCCATTCAGCCCCTCGAGCCTGTTCCCGCCATTCAATGAGATCATGGCTGATCTGTGACCTAACTCCATATACTCACCTTTACCCCGTATCCCTTAATGCCTCTGGTTAACAGCAATCTACCAATCTCAGATTCAACATTAACAATTGATCCAGCATCGATTGCCGTTTGTGGAAGAGAGTTCCAAACTTCTACCACCCTTTGTGTGTGGAAGTGTTTCCTCATTTCACTCCTGGAAAGGTCTGGCTCTCATTTCTAGACTCAGCCCCCTCGTCCTGGACTCCCCCAACCAGCGGAAATCGTTTCTCTCCATCAACCCTATCAGTGCCCCTTAATATCTTTGGAAACCTTGATCAAATCACCCCTCAACCTTCTAAATTCTAGGGAATACAACCCTAGTTGGTGTAATCTCTCCTCGTAATTTAACCCTTGGAGTCCAGGTATCATTCTGGTCAATCTGCACTGCACTCCCTCCAAGGCCAATATATCCTTGCTAAGGTGTGGTGCCCAGAACTGCTCCCTGTAACTCCAGGTGTGGCCTAACCAGGGCTTTGTATAGCTGAAGACTGACTTTGAACCCCCTTGTATTCTAGTCCTCCAGATATAAAGGCCAGCATTCCATTAGCCTTTTTGATTATTTTCTGTACCTGTCCAAGACATTTTAATGATCTGTGTACCTGGATCCTGCCAAGTCTCTTTCACCATTTGGAAAGACCCCGTTCTATTCTTTTTAAGTCCAAAGTGGGTAGCCTCATCTTTGCCCACATTGAAAACCATTTTGCCACAGTTTTGCCCAATCGCTTAATCTCTCAATATTGCTTTGTAATTTTACTATGCTTCCATCTTCTATTCTGTTCCTTTCTCCCTCGTGTGTTTATCCAGCTTCCCCTTAAATGTATCGACACTATTCGCCTCGACCACTCCCCTGTGGTAGCGAGTTCCACATTCTCCCCACTCTCCGGGGACAGAAGGATTGGAGTTATTTCCAATTTAATGGGAACTGAATTCAAGCCACAGAGCCCAGTTGACCGAGTCCCATGACCAAGATCTTTTCGAAGGGAGCAAATGGCAGGACTGTGCAGGGGGTGAAATATCCAGCAACACAACCTAGCTGGGATCGATAAACTTGCTCAGTTCGAAAAAGAATCCTCTGTCTTACTACACGGAGGTCAATGATCTCATTTCTTTAAGAGGCCAGATCAATAGCAATGCAGTTTGGAACTTGAACTGTTTGTGGGTCAATAGCAGAGAGCTTTAAGCTCCTGTAATGTGAATCTCAATAAAATGTCACGTAACAAATTGGACAATCCAGAGAGTGGCAGTCACACGCAAATCTCGGTGACAGCTCTTGGACGTCGGAGTTAATCTCTCACCTTGGTCCAACTTTGAAATCTGCGTCCGTTCCTTTAAATCCACGAGCAGTGCTTGAGTAGTGTGTAACCGACAGCGGCCGTCGGTCTTTGACGCCTCGGTGAGGGGGCGGAGGGAGATTCCCCGGAATGGGACCAGGGATGAGGGACGTCAGTTAATGTGGAGAGACTGGGAAAAGCGGGGATTGTTCTCCGTCGAGCAGGGAAGGTTAAGGGGAGATTTCATCGAGGCGTTCAAAATCAGGAAGGATTTTGATAGATACTTGAAAGGGAAAGCATTGCAGGGCGATGCGAAAAGAGCAGGGGAAGTGCCACTAATGGGATAGCTTGTAAGAGCTAGCACAGTCATGATGGGCTGAATGGCCTCTTTCTGCACTGTAAGATTCCATGAGTCGATAGTCTGTATATTTCTAGTGCTTCTGACAGTTGAGACAGTATAGGAAAGTGAGTCTCAGTGGGCTGAATGGTCTTCAGTTCTCCTCAGCTTTACATCGCATTCTGAATGGTTGCTTGTTCCTCAGTGTTGATGGGTGAGTTAAAATGTTTTCTGGGGGGAGGGGGACGAACTGGATTGCTCTTCAAAAGAAATGGCGCGGACTTGCAAAGGGGCGGACTCGTTTTGTTTGCCGTCGAGTCATTACGGCAGGCCGTTCGGCCCCTTCGAGCCCGCGCCAGCTTGGCTTTGGTTAAGCCGATCTGCGTGGTGCGGGCTGTGAATCAGGATGTCGCCGCTTCGAGGCCTACTTCGAGTCCATGCCCAGCGCTGAGGGAGTGCTGCACTGTTGGACGTGCCAACAAACCAACATTCTGCCGTCTGCCCCCCCCCCCCCCCTCAGGTGGGCGTCAAAGATCCCGCGGCCACTTTCTTGAAGTGCAGGGCAGTAGTTATCCTGCAACCAACCTCACTTAGAAGCAGGTTAGTCCGCATTTGTTTCATCGCTGTGTTTTTTTCCAAATTCAAATTCGTTCATGGGATGTGGGTGTTTGCTTGGCCCCGATTGCCCGTGAGGAGGTAGGGGTGAGCTGCCTTCTTAAACCACCGACTGTCGGTCCTTGGGGCATACGCCAACAGTGCTGTTCCTTCTCTTAAACTTCATAGCAGTTTGATACAACGGAGTGGCTTGCTCGGCCATTTCAGAGGGCAGTTAAGAGTCAGCCACGTTGCTGTGGGTCTGCAGTCACATGTCGGCCAGACCGGGTGATGGTGGCGGATTTCCTTCTCTCAAGGGCGTTAGTGAGCCAGATGGGTTGAAACAACAGTCGATGATAGTTTCATAGTCATCATTAGGCTAGCTTATTAAAGTCCAGATTTATTAATGGAATTGAAATTTCACCATCTGCCGTAATGGGATTCGAACCCATCTCCCCAGAGTATTAGCTGGGGGCTCTGGATTACTAATCCAGTGACATTACCGCTAGACCAGCGCCTCCCCACGCTCTGGGAGCAGATTGTGAACAAACTGACCGAGATTTGGCGGCTACCCGTCAGTCGTAATTCTGAGTGGCTATGCAGTGTTCGGGGGCGTGTGTAACGCTCTACGGAGGAGCCATACTTGTTCATGAAAGATGACCCAAAGTCCTACGGAGGCCCGGTCATAAAAAGGGATTAACGGACAAGGTTTTCTGCTCCGCGACACCGAGCAAATTATGGAAAAGCTTATATTCTGAGCCTGAAGTGTGAAAGTGTTGGAAGTTGGGCCTTGCCTGTGGGTGATTTGTAATCCGAATCAAGGAAGTCAGAAGAGAACCTACCCTGTCAATCCCTCTCAGAATTCTATACATTTCAGTGGAGGTGAGTGGTGCAGCCTCCCACAGCTGAATTGCCTTGCCGAAACTCAGGTGCGAAGAGTGGCTAGCTGGCTGATGAAGAAGGCGTGACACAAAGACCAACTGTTTCAGGACAGGAGGGGGAAAGTGGAACATGATTAGACCAACAAATTGCATTTATATAGTGCCATTAACATAGTAAAACATCCCAAGGTGCATTAAAAATAAACAAAATTTGACCCCGAACCCCGTAAGGAGATATTAGGCGACCCAAAGCTCGGCCACAGAGGTCGGTTTTTAAGGAGCGTCTTAAAGGAGGAGAGAGAGAGGGGGACGGAGAGGTTTAGGGAGGGAATTCCAGAGCTCGGGGCCCCCCAGGGCAGCTGAAGGCACGGCCGCCAATGGTGGAGCGATGGGAAATCGGGGGATGGACAAGAGGCCGGAATTGGAGGAGCGCAGAGATCTCGGAGGGTTGTGGGAGCTGGAGGAGGTGACAGAGATAGGGAGAGGGGGGAGGAGCGAGGAGGCCATGGAGCCAATGTAGGCCAGCGAGTACCCGTGGGCAGGAGTGGGGGAGGGGAGAAGCGGGCACTGCCAGTGGGTAAATTCACATTCCCCATAGCTGACAACCAGCTCCATTGAGAATGCCAAATGCAAACATTTGTAGAAATGTCCGAGACAGTTACTGAGCTGATAAAACGGGGGCAATAAAAGAATGGTCCATCGTTATTATTTTGAGAAATAGCTGAAGTATTCCGGAAAACTGCCAAGGAAACGGCAGGCTTTTCTAATCCGTGCTTTCTGCTGTAGATTGATTACATGGTAGCTCCTCATGTTTTATTCATTGAGACTAAAATAAATTTGGAGTTAAATAATTTTTTAATCGGTGTGTGTTATTGAAACCCACTCCGTGCAGGAAGTTGGAATAGGAAACTGTGCGCTGAATTACAAAAATAAGCTTTTTGATGCCGAGGCTGGCCATCGACTGGCATGGGGAGACTTGTGGGTTGTGTGTGTGAGAGCGCGAGTTTGTGCGCGTGTGTGAGTTTGTGCGCGTGTGTCAGTTTGTGCGCATGTGTGAGTTTGTGCGCGTGTGTCAGTTTGTGCGCATGTGTGAGTTTGTGCGCGTGTGTGAGGTTGTGCACGTGTGTGAGGTTGTGCGCGTGTGTGAGTTTGTGCGCGTGTGTGAGTTCGTGCGCGTGTGTGAGTTTGTGCGCGTGTGTGAGTTTGTGTGTGTGTGAGTGTGAGTTTGTGTGTGTGTGAGTGTGATTTGTGTGTGTGTGTGTGTGCGCGCATGCGGGTAAGTATGTTGTGTATGTGCGTGTGCACTTGTGTGTTGTGTGCCGTGTGTGTACTGCAGACAGTCACACTGATTTTCGAACCATTACCGCCCCCCGTATCCCTCACAATGCTTCCTGAGATCAGACGATCGCCCAGTAGCATTACTGGATAAAAGGAAGAATCCCATTTCTATCGCACTTTTCCCAAAGTGCTTTACAGCCAATGAAGTGCTTCTGGTGAGGTCGCACAGCGGCCATGTCACTGGTCTTATAATCCAGAGGCCTGGATAAATGATGTAGGGGCAGGAGTTCGAATCCTACTGCAGCAGCTGGGGAATTTAAATTCAATGAATTAAATAAATCGGGAAATAAAAGCTAGTATCTGTTTTGGTGAGCATGAAACTACCAGGTTATTGCAAAAACCCATCCTTGTTCTTGAATGTCCTTTCAGGTCAGGGAATCTGCCATCCTTACCCGGTCTGGCCTACATGTGACTCCAGACCCACAGCAATGTGGTTGACACTTAACTGCCCTCTGAAATGGCCTAGCGAGCCACTCAGTTGTATTGAGGTAACAGCTCACTCCTACCTTCTCAAGGGTCATTAGGGGCGGGCAATAAATGCTGGACCTTTCCAGTGTTGCCCACAACCCACCATTGAATAAATTAGGAACAGCACTTTGGGATGGCCTGAGGATGTGAAAGTAGCTATGGAAATGCGTCGCTTTCTTCAGTTGTGATAAGGGCTGCTGAGATCTCCCTGCAACAGGAAAGTTATGGATCCATTGGCTTCCAAGTCAAGCAATGCCTGGATTTTTAAAATTCCCATCCTTGTATCCAAATCCCTCCCTGTCCTCGTCCCCCTCCCTATCTCCGTAACCTCCGCCACCCCCACAGCCCTCTGGGATTTCTGCTCTCCTCCAATTCCGACCTCTTGCTCACCTCCCTCCCACCCACCCCCGCCCCCCCCCCCCGATTTTAATTGACGCCATATTGTTACCTGGGGCTAGGCCACATTCGTTGATACCTGTGATTGTTAAGCTGGAGAATTGGCTTGTACGGGTGTTGCTGTGGGACATTTTGAGTTCCATTTTTCAGTTAAAGAAGTAACATTTGCGCCACACAAGAGCCAGGCAATGACCATCTCCAACAAGAGAGAACCAACCATCTCCCCTTAACGTTCAATGGCATTACCATCGCTGAATCCCCCACTATCAACATCCTGAGGGGTCACCATTGACTAGAAACTGAACTGAACCAGCTGCATAAATATCGCAGCTGTAAGCGCAGGTCAGAGGCTGGGAATTCTGCGGCGAGTAACTCACCTCCTGACGCCTCAAAGCCTGCCCACCATCTACAAGGCACAAGTCAGGAGTGTGATGGAATACTCTCCACTTGCCTGGATGGGTGCAGCTCCAACAACACTCAAGAAGCTCGACACCATCCAGGACAAAGCAGCCCGCTTGATTGGCACCCCATCTACAAACATTCACTCCCTCCACCACCGACGCACAGTGGCAGCAGTGTGTACCATCTACAAGATGCCCTGCAGCAACGCACCAAGGCTCCTTCGACAGCACCTTCCAAACCCGCAACCTCTACCAACTAGAAGGACAAGGGCAGCAGACGCATGGGAACACCACCACCTGCAAGTTCCCCTCCAGGTCACACACCATCCTGACTCGGAAATATATCGGCCGTTCCTTCACTGTCGCTGGGTCAAAATCCTGGAACTCCCTTCCTAACAGCACTGTGGGTGTACCTACCCCACACGGACTGCAGCGGTTCAAGAAGGCAGCTCACCACCACCTTCTCAAGGGCAATTAGGGATGGGCAATAAATGCTGGGGCCTTGCCAACGATGCTCACATTACACAAACAAATAAATAAAAAGTGCTTCTCTAGTCGGAAACTCGGAAGTCTAGCGATCCATGCTTTACGTTCCAGTACAGGCTGTCCTGTAATACAGTGTCTGTCGGGTGTGTAGCTGAGCTCAGGGACCAGAATGCTTGGATAGTCTGTGTGCTGGGTTAACTGAACACCGATGGGAGTGAGGCGGTCTGTATATTGAGTCGAAGGGGCCGATATACGTTAAAGGGGCTATATCAATGCAAGCTTAGGAGGGGAACAATCATTAGCTGATCGAAGGTCATCCAGGAATTCCCGCTGGGGCTGGGCGGATATTGGGGTGGGGATGACAGCGGAATCAGTTGCGATGCCCTTCCCCCCCTAACCCATCAGGCTGGCAGCGCTCACATGGTGTGCCACACGGGCAGGGCAATGCATCCCGAGGGGCGGCATATCGATGAGCCTTCTAGCCCGTTATAGTCGGAAAGAATACGCTGGGTCCACTTAGAGTGATTTTTATTTTGTGTGTGAAATCGAAACAAATTTTAAAAAATAAGGGAGACTAACAGCTTTGTAAATAACCATTGAACTGCGGCGAGGAAAAGAAAATTCAGCAATTAGCTTAAATCTGAAGTGACGTGGGCAATTGATTCTCTGTAAGTGTGTCCCTGATGCATATGTGATGAATTTTAAATGGCCAATCTCAGCGATCCCGAACGGCCAATCCCATGGGATAATGGGAGGCACTTCCAGGGCTGCTGATCGCGGCAGCAGCTGCATCAGGATTAGATTGGGGCAGTGGGCAGAGGAAATTGGAGTTGCAGGCCCGGGGAAAATGTGATCGGGGCCTTGGGCAGGGAGGAGATGCGGGTCTATACATGATGGGGAGGAATGACCTATTTCCATGTAGAAATAAAGGGAAAGGAATTGACAGGGCTATGGGGAAAAGCAACGGGATGGTATTAAATGGATGGCTCTGCCATAAAGAGCCAGCATATGTACGATGGGCCAAATGGCCTCCTTCCATAAGGCATGATTCAAGGATGAGACCCTTTCTCCTCCTTCTGTCGGGCTTTTCACCCACCCTGTTGCTCCCTTACGCTTCGACCCAGTGGCGGCCCTTCCACGCCCCAGCCCTGACGGTGAGGATATTCGACCACGGGGGGGGTTGTCACACCGGGGGTTCTCACACTGTCCGCTGCCCATGCGGTTCCGGCCGGGGGTGGGGGGGGAGTGGGGGGATCCTGGAATGGTATCCACGGGGTTAAAAAAAAAAAGGAAGGGCTTGCATTTCTACAGCGCCTGTCTCGGCCCTCAGGACGTCCCAAGGCGCCTCTCAGCCAATGAGGTACTTTTTGAAGTGTTGTAATGCAGGAAGTGCGGCAGTTAATTTGTGCACAGCAAGATCCCGCAAACAGCAATGTGATGATGACCAGATCATCAGTTCTAGTGCCGTTGGTTGAAGGTTAAATATTGGTTACTGGGAAGGAGCTTGGTTTGGAGATGAAAGTGGTTGGGTACAGGGCCCATTAGCAGAACCAAGTAGAGGCAATTTCAATCACAGATACCACCTCCTTGGGTTATGCAACTTTTAATGCCGCTCTTCGAAAGAGAAGTTTAGTCGGCCAGTCAGAAGCTCAAAATCAGTGAGGTTCGTCAATCTGCATCAACACCTGCTCTCTGGAAATCCATCGAGATGGGTCAAACTCATTGAACTGGGTTGGCCCCCCCATGTCCAATTTTGTACTATCCTCGTTTTCAAATCCCTCCATGGCCCTCGCGCCCCTCCCTATCTCTGTCACCTCCTCCGGCCCCCACAACCCGCCGAGATCTCTGCGCTCCTCCATTTCCGCCCTCTTGTCCATCCCCCCGATTCCCATCGCTCCTCCATTGGCGGCCGTGCCTTCAGCTGCCCCGGGGGGCCCTGAGCTCCGGAATTCCCTCCCTAAACCTCTCCCCCTCTCTCTCTCCCTTTAAGACGCTCCTTAAAGCCGAGCTCCGTGACCGAGCTTTCGGTCACCTGCCCCTAATATCTCCTTATGTGGCCCGGGGGTCAAAATTCTGTTCGCCAGTCGCTCCTGTGGAGAAGACGCACGCGCCTTGTGAAACTTAGCAGTTCAGCATCTGGTTTCATTTGCCAGAAATTCTCAAACGTCCAACTTGATCCAAGCACCCAAAATGTCCAACAGCAACCTGCGCTTGTACAACATCCCAAGGTGATTCACAAGGGGGGGGTAGAGCGGCGGAGAGGGAATTCCAGAGCTCAGGGCCCCAGGAACGCACGGCCACCAATGTGTGGAGCGATGAGAATTAAAACTACGGAGACCCGGAGGGATGGACTTCCATCCGCGGTGAAGATAACTTCAAAAACCTGAACTCCGATCAGTGCCCGCTCTGATTCCCCGTCAGTTTCACATTAGTCAGCAGTGTAGTAAAGGGCTCCTGTAACTTAGCATTGGGTCCAGAGCTTGGTGTGGAATGCAAACTCTAGGCCTGCACGCACCCGATTTAGTTCTGTGGAGACCGGATAAGCTGGGATTGCTCTCCTCAGAGCAGAGAAGGTTAAGAGAGGATTTGATACAGATGTTCAAAACCTTGAGGGGTTTTTGATAGAGTGAATAAGGAGAAACTGTTTCCAGTGGCAGGAGGTCGGTAACCAGAGGGACACAGATTTAAGATAATCGGCAAAAGAACTAGAGGGGATAGATGAGAATTGTTTTAAACGCGGTGAGCTGTTGTGATCTGGAACGCGCTGCCTGAAAGGGCGGTGGAAGCAGATTCAATAGTAACTTTCAAAAAGGGGGAATTGGGTAAATACTCGAAAAGGAACAAATTTTGCAAGGCTGTGGGGAAAAAAGCATAGGGAGTGGGATGAATAGGATAGCTAGCACAGGCACGATGGGCCGAATGGACTCCTTCTGCGTCTGGGAATGCCCTGTTTTAAAAAGTGGAAAGCCAGTCCAGCCCCCCCCCCCCCCGACTGTGTGAAATAACGAAGAGCTGAGCAAGACAGTGTGACCGCATCAACGGGCTCATCGCAGGAGCGTAGAATGAGTATTTTGCTCAGCTCCGACAAGTCAAAGAGTGAGGAAGGGGCCGCAGGAGCCTGAGAGACAAAATGAGCATCGGAGCAGATTAGTGGGAGGGGGGAATGGCAAGGGAACGTTTGCATTTTTAACCCTTCAAACGCCAGCCCAGGGGAAGGCTCAGTCTTCCCAATGCTGACTGGCACGTGCAGAAAAACACTAAGTGTTAAACTTTGCGTATTAACTGCGCACGGAACTTCAGCAATATTAACGCAGAGCTTCATTCATGTAATGCTGATTGGAAGCTGAATTAAACACCTAAAATATTTTAAATCAAAATGCAAATAACCTCTTGCTCCCCCACCAGCTGTGTTCCCTCTGCCTCCAGGTTTTATTTCGGTTCTGTTTCAATATTTCCCACCTGTTCTGCATTCATATTCTCAGTTTCTGGGGATGAGACATGTTCAGCTGTGAGGATTCGGTGTCTTTAAAACTCTTTCAGATCAAATATCTGCTCAGATTATGCACAAAGTAAAACTCCTTCCACACACCCACCTCAAACACTCCCAGGGTTAGATACAGAGTAAAGCTCCCTCTACACTGTCCCCATCAAACACTCCCCAGGACAGGTACAGCACGGGGGTTAGATACAGAGTAAAGCTCCCTCTACACTGTCCCCATCAAACACTCCCAGGACAGGTACAGCACGGGGTTAGATACAGAGTAAAGCTCCCTCTACACTGTCCCCATCAAACACTCCCAGGACAGGTACAGCACGGGGGTTAGATACAGAGTAAAGCTCCCTCTGCCTCATTGTCTGAACTTCACAGGAGTGTCGCGACTGCTCCCCCTTCGTCTTGTCTGCCTGATGTTGGCGATTACTGCCCGGTGTGGGGGGTGGGGGAGAGGGAGGGTTTGATGGGGCAGTGTAAGAAGAGCTTTGATCTGTAGCTAACACATGGGAGTGATTGAAGGTTTGATACAGAGGGACATTTCAGTCAGTATCTGACCCATGCGGTTGTGCTTGATAGCATGATATAACAGGAAATAGAAATAAATAGGAGGAAAGCAGGAGAGGAGAACAATAAGTTGACTTCCCTCGGCTGTCCCTTTGTAATCAACCCAAGGGGACACCTTTGGCCATATTTTGGTTTGTTGGCATGGAGTTACACTTTGACACTGCAGCTTGTGACCTGATACATGGAGGACCTGTTCAACATCCCAGCCCACCCTTGACCAGAATTATCCTACGGACATGCGTACGAATTAGGAGCATGAGTAGGCCACTCGGCCCCTCGAGCCTGTTCCGCCATGGCTGATCGGATTGTAACCTCAACTCCACATTCCTGCCTACCCCCGATAACCTTTCCCCCCCTTGCTTATCAAGAATCTATCTACCTCTGCCTTAAAAATATTCAAAGACTCTGCTTCCACCGCCTTTTGAGGAAGAGAATTCCAAAGACTCACAACCCTCTGAGAGAAAAGATTTCTCCTCATCTCTGTCTTAAACAGTGACCCCTTATTTTTTAAACAGTGACCCCTAGTTCTAGATTCTCCCACAAGGGGAAACATCCTTTCCACATCCACCCTGTCAAGACCCCTCAGGATCATATATGTTTCAATCAAGTCACCTCTTACTCTTCTAAACTCCATTTTAGAAGTTGAATATCTCATTGGATTGTGGAAGTAGTTAACGGGTGCTCTCATTGCCCCTCGGCTAGATTGACAGATGTGCTTTGCGTAATTTGAGCTCACTTCTCAAGGAATGGGTGTTTTCTGGTCAACGTTTCCATTTGGTGTCCTGTCTCACTCCCCCTTCAATGGATTAGTCAGTTTTATGTACCATCAGCCTGATGCCAACTCAACATTAGCAGCCTCGTCACCAGCTTCTACCCCCAGTTTGTACTCTTAGCCCACTGAAGCAGCTAGGGAGGCGTCAGTGGCCCGGGACAGGTAAGACCAGCCAGGTTTGGAATTCTCAGCCGCTATCTAGTGACCGCTGCTTGAAGAGGTATGCACACATAAAGAAAGATTTGCATTTATAGAGCGCCTTTTGAAACTGTGATGTGGTTGAGTTAGGAGGTGTATGCTTGTACTGTTTCACTCTGTAAATAAATGTTTGAGTAAGGATTGGCTCCATTTTTTCCACAAAGCCAGCTGGTGAAGGATAGTACTGGAGCCAATCCTTACTCAAACATTTATTTACAGAGTGAAACAGTACAAGCATACACCTCCTAACTCAACCACATCACAGTTCCAATAAGTGTCTCTTTGTATGTGCTCAAGTGAAACCCTAATTAATGCCCTCCACCTGCATATCATTAAACATATTTATTACACAGTTAACACCTCATAACATGCCTCACCACAGCCACTTCCTGAAGTGTAGTCACTTATTATAATGTAGGAAACACAGTAGCCAATTTGCACACAGCAAGATCCCACAAATAGCAATGTGACAATGACCAGTAAATCTGTTTTCGATTTCTTTTATTCTTTCATGGGACGTGGGCATCACTGGCTATGCCAGCATTTATTGCCCATGCCGAATTGCCCTTGAACTGAGTGACTTGCTAGGCCATTTCAGAGAGTGGTTAAGAGTCAACCACATTTGCTGTGGGTCTGCAGTCACATGTAGGCCAGACTGGGTAAGGACGGCAGATTTCCTTCCCTAAATAGCGTCAGTGACAATGGTTTCATGGTCACCATTAGACAGAGCCTCGGTTTGACGTGTCATCCGAGAGACAGCACCTCCAACAGTGCAGCACTCCCTCAGTATTGCACTGGGGGTGTCAGCGTGGGTTATGCGCTCAAGTCTCTGGAGTGGGACTCAAACTCACGACTTACAAGGAAGTGTGCTGCCCTCAGCTGATGACCTTCCGAGCAGACTGGATGGAGTCTGCTGTGATTTCCTTGCGACAGTTGAATAATCGTACTCTCCCTGCCTGGGCAAACGCCCCCAACACCACTCCACATGAGGAATGGCCCTTGACATAAGAGAGTGTTGAGATGCCTTGAAAAAACCACACCCAGCACAGAGACAACACTTGCAGGAAGGAAAAGGAGGTGGCAGGAACAAGACGTGCCACAGGTGAAATACACTTGGAGTCAATGCATCCAGTTGTGGTCACCATATTATCGAGAGGCTATAGATTGAGTGCAAAAAATACTTACAAGGATGATACCAGAAACTGCGCAATTAGACCTATCAGGAATGGCTGGGTCTCTTTTCTCTTGAAAAGAAAAGACTGAGGGGTGAACTGACAGAGGTCTTTAAAATTATGGAACGTTTTTGATAGAGTGGATACAGAGAGAGTGTTTCTACTTATGGGGACGAGCATAACTCGGGGCCATCGATATAAGACAGTCCCTAATAAATCCAATCGGGGAATTCAGGAGAAACTCCTTTCCCCGGAGAGTGGGGAGAATGTGGGACTCGCTACCACAGGGAGTGGTCGAGGGTGAATGGTATCGATGTATGTAAGGGGGAAGCTGTTAAGGGGAGAAAGGAATAGATGTTGATGGGGTGAGATGGAGTGGGGGGGGGGGGGGGGTGGGAGGAGGCTCGTGTGGAGCAGAAACACCAGCACGGAGCAGATGGGCCGAATGACCTCAGTCCTCAGTCTCCCCCCTCATCTTAATCCGCTCAGAAAAAGCCTCCTGCTACTGATTGTCCATTGATTTCGCAGAGCCAGTGCGACTACCACTCATCATTAGGGCAATGTAGCTTTGCCCTGTCAGGTTCTCTCACATTAATTCAGCAGTGGCCGATTCTGAATTGGTTCCGAGCTGAGGAAATAGGTTATTAAAACAGAAAAGGAGCCCAAAGAAGATTTCAAACAGGGACTCAGTAATTCTCAGCCTTCCCAGCTGCCAAGTCCCCCATCGCTTACTGAGTGGCCGAGTGTGTGTGCGTGTGTGGAGGTACGCAAGCAGTTTGCCTGTCTTAAATCATTGCAGCGCTTTGCTTTGACGTCCGCAGGGGGTGGGGTTAAAGGTTAACTAGATTCTGATTCTTCTCTCGGTAGAGCTGCGTAAATCTTGAAATCAGCCCGTTGCAGCATCGAAGTCAGAACTCGCATTTATATAGCGCCTTTCGTGCCGTCAGGCACAATTTGACCCCGAGCCAGGTGAGGAGGTCGTCGGGCAGTTTGGTCAAAGAGCTCGGTTCGCCTCTCAGCAGGAGGGAGAGGTAGCGAGGCGGAGAGGCGTGGGGGGGGGGGGGGGGGGGGGGGAGCGCCGGCGAAGAGGCCCTCGGCAGCCGAAGGCACGGCCTCGAGTGGTGAGGGAAGGGAAATTTGAGGTGCCCAAGAGCCTGAGATTGGAGGGACCCAGGGATCGCGGCGAGGCAAGGGCATAAGATACAGGAGGAGGCCATTCGGCCCCTCGAGCCTGCTACGCCATTCAATAAGATTGTGGCTGATTTTCTACCTCAACTCCACCGATCCCTCGATTCCCTCCGTGTCAGAAAACCTCTCGATCTCAGTCTTGAATATACTCAACAACTGAGCATCCACGGCCCCCTGGGGTAGAGAATCCCCAAGGACTGAGAGATGGACGGCTGTTGGAAGTTAGACAGAAAGGAAGGAGAGGCCATGGAAGATTTGGAACACAAGACTTACCCTTATCAAATCAGTGGTTATGCAGGACTGGAATAAAGACGGCAGGTGCTTGTGCATCTGGGCGGTGTTATTGGGAGCAGATTGATGTGTTAATTACTGTTCAGATAGCAGAATCGCAGGCCCTGTCTCGAGACCTGCTGGGAGGAAATAGGTTCCTTAAAGGGGTCATCCCCTCAAATTGGGCCTTATCGAACATTTCACCAGAAAATTTATTTATTTCCTTTGTAAGGGAAAAAAGAGCATCCGTGCACATCCAGTGAGAAACGACAACGGCAGCTAAACATTACAGGTTAGCAGGGCCTCTATCTGCACACACACGTAGCCAGGCAACAGGAAAGATTGAGGTTGCAAGGTCCTCTCTGGTAATAGAGAAACAAGATGACAGCTAGCGCGGAGAGCGGAAGGTCCTCCTCTTATAGAGCAGCACCTTCAGGAATTATAAACACATAATAAGCCCTGGTTCCGCTCGGCACGAATCGCATCTTTAAGCAATTGTGGGAGAACTGGAGGGGTAACTGTTGGAGCACTCCAGCAGTGGGGAGGGAACCTTCGTTCGTCCTTGTCCCTCTCCTCAAGGCGACTGGCTCCCTAACAAAAAAATCACTCATAAATCCAATGGGGAATTCAGGAGAAACTCCTTTCCCCCAGAGAGTGGGGAGAATGGGGAACTCGCTACCACGGGGGAGTGGTCGAGGTGAATAGTGTCGATGCATTTAAGGGGAAGCTGGATAAACACACGAGGGAGAAAGGAATAGAAGGAGATGGTGATGGGGGTGGCGGGGGGGGGGGAGAGGAAGAGGGGGTGGGAGGAGGCTCGTGCGGAGCAGAAATACCAGCACGGAGCGGATGGGCCGAATGGCCTGTTCCTGTGCTGTAAGTACAACGGGAGCTGAACTCCAGGGCCATGCTTTGAGCAAATGATATGAGGTTTAGATACTCCTCATCATGTACATACATCTTTGACGGAGGGGGGAGATGGCGGTGTTTTGACCTGTTCCTCAAGTCTGGAGTTAACATCGAAAAATATCAAAACTGCAAGGGTGACACAGTATTGTTTATTCCCAGCCGTGATCCAGTTAATTTGACTTGTCCTGGGTTTGCTATGCAGGAATGTTCAGAATCAGCAAGTTCCTGTGTGCTTGGCGAATTCTTTGAAGATTAATAAGACAGACGGAGTGTGCGTGAATATTATTAAGGACGTGGCAGGTGTTTTTTTTTTTGCAGGAGAACCTTTTCATCTTTATGCTTTTGAAATGAGTTTGCTCAAGTTATTTGGCTGGCTCGGTTTAATTCCCATCATGCACCACTTTTAATGCGCCCTCTTAATAAGTCCATGCAAATTTCCAGTCCGTCGCGTTTTAACGCGCGTGAGTCGAAATCTGCTTTAAAGCAGCAAGGCGTTGGAGAATTCCAGGTGCCACCTTCACGGGCCGTTGACCGTACGGCCTTGGGCGCCAGGACCGTTTAGAGCGGGCTTTCCACCAACTTGCGTCAGCCGCGGGCAAACCAGCCAAAGGCAGCGCGAGGGGGTGCATATTCCTTCAGCAGTCCCGCTGTCGGTGGTGCGGAAGACCCTGCCTGAACGGCCGATGAATGCAGTTTCTATAGTGGCATAAGGGAAAGAGCGGGGGGGGGGGCAGGCGGTGTTGGGATTGGCTCAATGGGCCGAATGGCCTTCTTATGTTGCTGTTTCATTTGATGGATTCTGTAATCTGTATGTAAATGCCAGCGGTGCTCGGAATAGAGGAAATCTGGAACTAGGGGGGCACAGTTTCAGAATGAGGGGGGTCTCCCATTCAAGACGGAGATGAGGAGGAATTTTTTCTCTCAGAGGGTCATTAATCGTTGGAATTCTCTTCCCCGGAGAGCAGTGGAAGCTGGGTCATTGAGTATATTCAGGGCTGAGTTAGACAGATTTTTGATTGACGCAGGAGTCAAGGGTCATGGGGAACAGCAGGAAAGTGGAGTTGAGGCCACGGTCAGATCGGCCATGATCTTATTGCATGGTGGAGAAGGCCCGGACTCCGCCAGATCCAAACTGGACCGGCTAAGAAGTCAGAAATGTAAGGGGCTGCTCATCCTGTCCCAGCCACCGTCTGGTTGCAACTGGCACGCGTGAGTCGCACTGGGCGGGGCTCACGACCTCTGACCTTTCCATTGAGCCTCATTTGTGAGCGTATTAATTTGACGGGCGGGGACAAGTTGCCCATTGAGCCTACCCCACCCCACCCCCATGTGATGAAGCGTTTCCGTCCGCCCCCCCCCCACCCCCCTCAATAGCCTCATCCTGGAGTCCGTGAACCAATATCGAACATAACGGCTTACTGGACCAAGTATGGAAGCAACGGAGCCCTCTCTCTGATCGAAAAGGCCAAAAATATAAACATTCTTGGCAATGCCACATTGTCCCTTTATTGAGATGAAGTCCAAATGGGCAGTCGATTTCCCCGGAGGGACACTTTGCCCATACGCCGTCCCCCATGCTTTTTTTTTTAACCCAGTCATTGGATGTGGGCATCGCTGGCAAAGCCCAGCATTTATTACCCATCCCTAATTACCAGTCAGGAGATGGCAACGAGCTTCCTTCTTGACATCGACCGAGTAGCTTGCTGGGCCATTTCAGAGGGCAGTTAAGAGTCAACCACATTGCTGTGAGTCTGGAGTCACGTGTAGGCCAGACCGGGTCAGGACGGGCAGATTTCCTTCCCTTCAGGGCGTTCGTGCACCAGATGGGTTTTTACGACAATCCGGTAGTTTCATGGTCACCGTTACTGAGAGTAGCTTTTCATTTAACTCATTGAATTTAAATTCCTGCGTCACCACCGTGGTATTTGAACCCATGCATCCCGAGCGTTAATCCAAGCCTTTAGATTCCTAACCCAAGGGTTAGGAAAGCTGGGCCAAACCATTTAAAATGCCTTTGTCACAATTTTTCGGGCATGGAGAATTCCCTACATTGTCCGAGCGCGCTGTGATGGGGAAACCCCGACGTGGACCCGCTCCCCTCTGTCTGCCTCACCACTTTCAGTCTTAACTCAAACAACAGCAATAGCAACCAACTTGCATTTATATAGCGCCGTTAATAGGAACGTTCTCAGGCAAAATTTGACAAGGGGGGCATTTCTGCTCATCCAGTGCTGGATGTCGGACACACAGTTTTGGTAATTTCACACCGACGGAGGGGATGAGAGTGTGGATGCCAAAAGTGGTCCTACCTGCATGCTTTGCGCCCAATAATGAGTCGAGGAAAGATTGGTTAGGCAAATGCAACCAAGGGGGAAAAAAATGTGCTCATTTACAATCTGCAAAGAAGTGCGCCTAGTAAGACAATGCATCCCCAGTTGACCTGATGACTTGGGTGTCCTTCAGAACGCTGTATTTGGAACGAGCATGTCATTGCATTTGGAGACATAACGCGACAGGCTATGATCACGAGACGCAACTTACCACCTCTGGCCTCCTGCTCATTCGCCACTTACTTCACTCTACCATTGGCGCCTGTGCTTTCAACCATCTGGGATCGAACCTCTGGAGCTCCCTCCTAAACCTCTCCTCTTCCTTTAAGCTGGCCAATAGAGCATACAGTATCCTGGGCTTTATTAATAGGGGCATAGAGTACAAGAGCAAGGAAGTTATGTTGAGCTTGTATAAGACACTATTTCAGCCTCACCGGGAGTATTGCGTCCAGTTCTGGGCGCCACACTTGAGGAAAGATGTGAAGGCGTTGGAGAGAGTGCAGAAAAGATTCACGAGAATGGTGCCAGGGATGAGGAATTTCGTTTACAAAGATGGATTGGGGAAGCTGGGACTGTTTTCCTTGGAGAAGAGAAGGCTGAGAGGTGATTTGATCGAGGTGTTCAAAACGACGAGGGGTCTGGACAGAGTAGAGAGAGAGAAACTGTTCCCACTCGTGAAAGGATCGAGAACGATGGGGGCACAGTTTTAAAGTGACTGGCAAAAGAGGCAAAAAACGACATGAGGGAGTAATTCTTTCGCGCAGCGAGTGGTTAAGGTCTGGAATGTGCCGCCTGAGAACGTGGTGGAGGCAGGTTCAATTGAAGCATTCAAAAGGGATTTAGACAGTTATATGAAAAGGAAGAATGCACGGGGTTACAGGGAGAAGGCAATTGCCCATTCGGAGAGCGGCTGCAGACATGATGGGCCGAATGGCTTCCTTCTGTGCTGTAAGTCTGTCATTCTGTGTGCTTAAAACCTACCTCTTTGGCCAAGCTTGTTGCCTGTAATAATATGCATCCATCTGAGCTGACCGATGCTGGGGCGGGGGGGGAGTGGGGGAGGCTCGATTTAACTGAAAGACAGTGTGGCAGACCCTCGCTACTGGCACTGATGTGTCAGCCGAGATTATCTGTTCAAATCTGTGGAGTGAGATCAAAGTGGGAGGGCTACCAGCTGATCCAAACTGGCACAAGGGGCAGGGCTGAGTAAACACGGCTTCACTCTGGCTGAGAATAATTCAGCCTGTGTTGGATGGTATAAATTGGTTGGGATTTAGCAATGCTTGCACATGTTAAATATTGAATTTTTAACCGCAAAATCTAACCACCTCTACTTTCTTGAGAACAGGGTACGGTCGAGAGAAAGGGTTTGGGGGAGGGGGGGGGTGGCGTGGGGGAGAAAGAGAGAAAAACGAAAGACTTGCATTTCTATAGCGCCTTTCGCGGCCCCCGGGTCTCCCAAAGCGCTTTACAGCCAATGAGGTACTTTTTGAAGTGTTGCAACGTTGGGAACGCAGCAGCCACTTTGCGCACAGCATGATCCCGCAAGCAGCAATGTGATAATGACCCAGCTCATCTGTTTTTGGTGATGCTGGTTGAGGGATAAATATTGGCCCCCAGTTGAGGCCCTTAAGTGGGCAATGAATGCCTTGCTCGGCCGAGCTCACTCATCAGAGAGCAGGATCCGGAACCTGGGACCCAAAGTGCCTACAGAGCTTTGCGATAACCTAACAGCACTGTTGCATTCCAGTCGCCAGTTTAGCACTGCCCTTTCTGCTTAAAGTAGGAGGAATCATGAATGTCAGACAGTGACAGACATACAATTTTACAAATGGTACAGGAAATGATAATCATTGAATTTAAAAAAGAGTTTTATATATATATATATATAGCCCTGACTGGGAAAATCAGTACGCAGTGTGTTAAAAGACAAAATGATTGCATATCTCCTTTGATTCCCCATCAGATGATTAAATACTCTCCGAATTACAGCACGGAGAATGCAACACTTACACTTACCGTGTTCTAACGGGGAGATATTTATGTACGTTTAATAAAATAAACAAGAAGGTCACCGCATCTACAAGCTCCCTCCGTCTTGACTGTGCGCTGCGCGAAAATTCCATCGCCCCGCTGTGCGTTTGCGTTTTGAGAAGTGATTAGATCGTGGTGGGTGGGGGGGTGGGGGGTGGTTTTCAGAAGAATTTAGAACCTTTGAAACCTAATTGCTGCGGACTTTGCCTGGGCCCAGAGTTTAAAAACCCCAGTTGAACCTCATCGGGTGGGATTTGATTGGGCGCGATGAGGGTATTTCTTGTGTGGTTGAGCCTTAACAGATCTCGTTTAATGACTAAAAAAGCAGAATGCAAGAAGAAAAAACACCCACACACACGTACAAACGAGAAAGAGTTCTTGATAAATAGCAGCGTGGAAGAAACATGAGCAGTGTTTTCGTGTTTTCCTATTAACAGACTGAGGTTCCCAGTGCTGAGGGGGTGCAGTTCGGTGCAGAACTAAAGGTAGCAGAGGGACTTGATTCCTTTTTTTTACCTCGCACTTTCCTTTATTCTCCGAAACCATTTTCTGCATTAAAGGCAAAGGACCCTGGATTCACGTCTCTGCTGCGGTGGCTTGTAAATAATTTAAAAATGACTCAGATTGCCTGGCGGTGTGTTTGTTGCAGGTTTGTTGAATAAAGTCTAGACAGATGCATATCCTGATGCTGCAAGATCCACGTAGCCAGAGGGAGTCTTGGGTGGACCTGTTGCCTTGGTGGGGGGGGGGGGGAATAGTTCAATCCTTCGCCGCGTCAACTCGCCCACACAGCATAGAATGAGGCCATTCGGCCCATCGTGCCGGCGCCAGCAAGCCGAAGCCCACTTCCCAGCCCTGCAGCTCGTGGCACCTCAAGTGCCTATTCCTGCCAATGGAAATCAGTCCTTCCTATCTCCTCTATCCGGGCCCCGCACCGCAGCCAAATCTGCCCTCAGCCTCCCCTGTTCCAAAGAAAACAGCCCCAGCCCGTCCGATCTTTCCTCTCGGCTAAAATTCTCCAGCCCTGACCACGTCCTCGTAAATCTCCTCTGCACCCTCTCCAGTGCGGTCACATCCTTCCCGTCGTGTGCTGACCACAACTGCACGCAGTACTCTAGTTGCGGCCTGACTAGTGTTTTACACAGTTCGAGCATAGCCTCCCAGCTCTTACACTCCAGTCCTTGTCCTCCAACCCTCCTGCCAGTTTGAGGAAATAAGAGGTAGGAGGAGGAGTCGGCCTCCCTGAGCCTATATTCACCATTCAATACAATCGTAACTGAATCTCTACATTAACTCCAGTTTTCTGTCCGATCCCTTGAATTCTTCCGCCACTGCACCCCCCACCCCCCCGCGTGCCCAAAACTTGCTGCATTTAAAAAAAAATTCTCCTCACCTCCTCTTTGGTTCTTTTACCAATTGTCTTAACTCTGGGTCCTCTGGTTACTGACCCTTCTGACAGTGGCAACAGTTCCCCCCTATTTACTCTGTCAAAAACCCTCACCTCCTGGCATCTATTTCTTTGCAATACAAAGGGTCTCTTTATTTTTTGTCCTAAATGGGGAAAGCTCAGTGAAGAGGTCCGGGGAAGATGGAATGGGATCGGTAAAGAAAAGTCAAGATTCATAGAATGGTTACAGCACAGAAGGAGGCCATTCGGCCCTTCGAGTCTGTGCTGGCTCCCTGCGAGAGCAACTCGCCCAGTCGCACTTCCCAGCCTTTCCCCCCCACCGTAGCCCTGCGTACTTTTTCTCTTCAGATATTTATCCAGCTCTCCGTTGAAAGCCTCGATCGAGCCTGCCTCCACCACGCTCTCGGGCGGTACATTCCAGATCCGAACCACTCGCTGCGTGACAAAGGTTTTTCCCCGTGCCGCTGTTTTGCCAATCGCCTTGAATCGGTGCCCTCTGGTTCTCGACCCTTCCGCCAATGGCAACACTTTCTCCCTATCTGCTCCAGCCAAGCCCCTCAAATTCCCTCTCCACTCTTGGGAGAACAGCCCCAGCTTCTCCAGTCTATCCACGTAACTGAAGTCCCTCATCTCTGGGATCATTCTCATGAATCTTTTCTGCACCCTCTCTAATGCCTTCCCACCCTTCCGAAAGTGTGGCACCCAGGATTGGATTTTGACGTGATCTTAAATCCAGTCCCGTCCGCCCCTCTCTGGTGGATGTAAAAGATCCCATGGCCACCATTGGAAGAAGAGCAAGGGTGGGGGGGGGGTGGGGGAGTTCTCCCCGGTGTCCTGGGGCCGATATTTATCTCTCAACCCAACATCGCTGGAAAATAGATGATCTGGGTCATTATCACATCACTGTTGGTGGGATCTTGCTGTGCGCAAATTGGCTGCCGCATTTCCTACATCACACCAGTGACTATCCTTTCAAAAAAGTACTTCATTGGCCGTAAAGTGCTTTGGGATGTCCTGAGCTCGTGAAAGGCGCTATAGAAATGCAAGACTTTTTGCTTTGTGTTTTGAGAAAGGGACAGAGTGTGAGTGGAGAGAGAGAGAGCGAGCGAGAGAGAAAGTGGCTGTGAAGTTTCCATCTTCTTGTAACAGCTGACGAAACAGTAGTCGAGCACTCAGTCCAGCCGCACTGTTGAAAATTGCAATCTGGATTAAATTATCCGTTAAGTCAAGCACATGCTGATCGTGGGAACATCTGTTCCGCTAACCAGCTGGGCAAACCTCCTTCGCTCTGTGGCCGCGCGCCCACATCCACTTCAAACTGACACTCCCAAACGTCTAACTCTTCCGTCGCTGGGATCCCCTGAATGATGGTGAGCAATGCCACGGGCGTTCGGCGGTGATGTGCGAAGCCCTGCCTCAGACGCGGGGGAATTGTCGTACTCCGGCTCTCTCACGGCGGACGCGGGGTATCATAAAGCACAGCGCAGAACCAGAGAAAAGTGACAGCACAGAAAGAGGCCATTCAGCCCAGCACCTGGCCCACCGTCCCTGTGCTGGCTCTTGGAAAGAACCGCCCAATTATTTCTGCTCCACCTCACTGTTTTCTCCACGCAACAGCCCGCTGTGTTAAAACAGCATTCTCCTCATCTACCCCCTCTGGTTCTTCAGCCCATCTGGTTACTGACCCTCCTGCCAGTGGAAACAGTTTCTCTCTATCTACTCCAGTAGAAACCCCCTCACGCTTGCACAATTTGCCTCAAACTCAAAATAAACCTCTTATCCTGGAGCCTAACGGCTACAAAGCAGATTGCAAGCAGCTACAGGGAGTTGGATGTGCCTGTCTAGGGCACATCCTTTATGACACACTCCAGGGAATAACAGCATAGTTACCGAGCTAGCAAAGCAGAGACTGGGATGAATTCAGCTAAGATATGAGTCTTTTTTTATCCAATCATGGGATGTGGGCGTCACTGGCCAGGCCAGCATTTATTGCCCAACCCTAATCGCCCTTGAGGAGGTGGTGGTGAGCTGCCTTCTTGAACCGCTGCAGTCCGTGTGGGGTAGGTAGACCCACAGTGCTGTTAGGGAGGGAGTTCCGGGATTTTGACCCAGTGACAGTGAAGGAACGGCCGATATAGTTCCAAGTCAGGATGGTGTGTGACTTGGAGGGGAACTTGCAGGCGGTGGTGTTCCCATGCGTCTGCTGCCCTTGTCCTTCTAGGTGGTAGAGGTCGCGGGTTTGGAAGGTGCTGTCGAAGGAGTCTTGATGAGTTGCTGCAGTGCATCTTGTAGATGGTACACACTGCTGCCACTGTGCTTCGGTGGTGGAGGGAGTGAATGTTTGTAGATGGGGTGCCGATCAAACGTTCACAGTCCAGCAGTGCAGCAGAGGAATTTCAGTTCAGTTCATTAGATAAATCCAATGTAATGTTTAAACCGGCTACCTGTTCGTTTGCCAGTCATATTAGATGCCATTTACGTGACACCTTTAGCCAAGTTCAACATGTCGAGTCACTTTGCAAGAGCCTAAAATCTGACCCCGAGTCACATAGGGAGATATCAGGGACAGGCGGCCAAAAGCTCGGTCAAAGAGGTCGGTTTTTAAGGAGCGTCTTAAAGGGGGAAAGAGTGAGGCGGAGAGATTTAGGGAGGGAATTCCAGAGCTTAGGGCCCCCCCAGGCAGCTGAAGGCACGGCCGCCAATGGTGGAGCGATGGGAAATCGGAAGGCCACATGAACTGCTGATATCCAGCCGCCTTTTCAGAAATTTCCGGAAAGCCCACTCGGGCAACCAAAGGAACAGACCTTGAGCATTATCCACCATCCTTTTAGATCCCCTCAAATTCCTTGATGCTTCTCACGGAGTTGCTGCCGACTTTGATGCTTGTCGTTCAGCTTTGACAGCTGGAACCCGAGCCATTTTGAAATCTCTTAAAACGAGGAGCCTGCCTTTCTTTCTCTCTTTCTTTCTCTCCCCACGCACCCCCCCCCCCACCACCCCCCCGCCTCTCTATCCCTCTCCCCACCGACTGCCGCCTGCCCTGCATACAAGATTAAACATTTACTACTCAAGCAGGAGTCCATTGAAAGTTTGACTTTTCCCCTCCTTCAGAAGGCTGCAGTGTCAAAACGTTAATCACACGCCCATTTGGTTTTCCCTCGGCCTGATTTGTGCTAATGGTCAGGACGGGCTCAATTTTTTTTCTTCGCCTACCGATGTTAAACCTGACATGGTTTGACTGGGATGATGTTCAGACATAATTAGCCAGTGATTTGGTATCCGAGCTGGACTCTGATTGAACTGAAGGCAGTTTGAGAGCGTCTTTTAACCTTTGCTGTTTATCTAAGTCTCTATTTTCAAAATATGCCAGCACCCGTCGTGGAAAACAGGACTCCGACGAACGGGAGGTTCCTTATTTTTCTCACACCATTATCCCAGTTTCGCACCAGCCAATGATTCAGGATTGTGCGATGCTGCGGTACTTTTATTCAGCTGTTCATTATCGTCATCAGCAGTTTTAGACAAACGCTGATTTTCTCACCCTGGCAGGCTGCCCACCTAGGTTGGCAAAGCTCAACACGGCTCAGTATTGGATGGGGAGGGAAGGGGGCTTTGGGAAGTGGGGAGGGGGAGCTCTGATTGGCAGAACCAAAGGGCAGAATCTTGTCACCTCCCTCCATCCTCCTTGAAGACGCTCTTTAAAACCCACCTCTTTCACCGAGCTTTTACTCACCTGTCTGAATAGCTCCTTACGTGGCTCGGTGCCATTCCTGTTGGTGCCTTTCACAACCTCAGCACTGCAGACTTGGTCTGATATGGCTCCCCTGTCGCACACCTGGGCTGTATAAATGCACCTTGTAATAGTAATGTCTGTTTGCATCAATGCCCTTCAACAGAGCCAGCTAATAACTGCATTAAAATTGTGCATTTCCCACAGACAAGTTAATCAGCACCCGACCATAGGGAATTAATCCACCCACAGTTGCCAGAATAAGTAACAGGGTCATTTAAAAGCTGTCAGTGCACCGTAGGTGGTGTAGCTGTGAGAGGGCGTAAGCGCGTGATTATCGTTAATCTGTATCTAACCCCGTTTTTTTTTCTTTTTTTTTTCCAACCCCGTTTTTTTTTCTGAGTCCCATACAGAGACAGTGTAGAGGGAGCTTTACTCTGTATCTAACCCCCGTGCTGTATCTGTCCTGGGAGTGTTTTATGGGGACAGTGTAGAGGGAGCTTTACTCTGTATCTAACCCCCGTGCTGTATCTGTATCTGTCCTGGGAGTGTTTTATGGGGACAGTGTAGAGGGAGCTTTACTCTGTATCTAACCCCTGTGTTGTACCTGTCCTGGGAGTGTTTGATGGGGACAGTGTAGAGGGAGCTTTACTCTGTATCTAACCCCCGTGCTGTACCTGTACCTGTCCTGGGAGTGTTTGATGGGGACAGTGTAGAGGGAGCTTTACTCTGTATCTAACCCCCGTGCTGTACCCTGTCCTGGGAGTGTTTGATGGGGACAGTGTAGAGGGAGCTTTACTCTGTATCTAACCCCCGTGCTGTACCTGTCCTGGGAGTGTTTGATGGGGACAGTGTAGAGGGAGCTTTACTCTGTATCTAACCCCTGTGCTGTACCTGTCCTGGGAGTGTTTGATGGGGACAGTGTAGAGGGAGCTTTACTCTGTATCGAACCCCCGTGTTGTACCTTGTCCTGGGAGTGTTTGATGGGGACAGTGTAGAGGGAGCTTTACTCTGTATCTAACCCCCGTGTTGTACCTTGTCCTGGGAGTGTTTGATGGGACAATGTAGAGGGAGCTTTACTCTGTATCTAACCCCCGTACTGTACCTTGTCCTGGGAGTGTTTGATGGGACAGTGTAGAGGGAGCTTTACTCTGTATCTAACCCCCGTGCTGTACCTGTCCTGGGAGTGTTTGATGGGGACAGTGTAGAGGGAGCTTTACTCTGTATCTAACCCCCGTGTTGTACCTTGTCCTGGGAGTGTTTGATGGGGACAGTGTAGAGGGAGCTTTACTCTGTATCCAGCCCCGTGCTGTACCTGTCCTGGGAGTGTTTGATGGGGACAGTGTAGAGGGAGCTTTACTCTGTATCGCGGAGTCCTGAGTACCTGAAAGGAAATGAAAATCCCTTAACACTGGTATGATTCACCTTGAGGAGCACAACATTTATGAAAAATAAGTTGAGGAAACAAGACCAGGGACTTAATGACATTGCCAAAGAATCTGATAATGGATTATGACTTAATACTTGTTAATGCACGATTCATAATATATTATAATTGGACAACGTTTAATAGACACGGTCTAATGAGAATATAAATAATAAATCGTATAGTTTTCTGCTGTGTTGGAAATCACTGTGATAATTCATTATTAAGTATTAGAGAGGTCAGATAGTCCCACCATTCTGTAATAGAGCTAGGCCTCACATACTTTACAGATTGTGATAAGAGAGACCACACATATCTGATATCTCTGGACTTGCCAATATTTGGAGGTTTGTATCATAAGTGTGACCCTGCTCTTTTCTACTGATGTTTTTATCCCATGAGTGTGCCCCGGCTGCCAATCAATCATTGTTGGCAGCGTCCTGCAGTGGGTTTGATTTTTTCGTCGCTGGCAAGGCCCAGCATTTGTTGCCCATCCCGAATCGCCCTTGAGAAGCTGGTGGTGAGCTGCCTTCTTGAACCGCTGCAGTCCGTGTGGGGTAGGTACACCCACAGCGCTGTTAGGGAAGGAGTTCCAGGATTTTGACCCAGCGACAGTGAAGGAACGGCCGATATAGTTCCGAGTCAGGATGGTGTGTGGCTTGGAGGGGAACTTGCAGGTGGTGGTGTCCCCATGCGTCTGCTGCCCTTGTCCTTCTAGGTGGTAGAGGTCGCGGGTTTGGAAGGTGCTGTCTAAGGAGCCTTGGTGAGTTGCTGCAGTGCATCTTGTAGATGGTACACACTGCTGCCACTGTGCGTCGGTGGTGGAGGGAGTGAATGTTGAAGGTGGCAGATGGGTTGCTGATCAAGCGGGCTGCTTTATCCTGGATGGTCGAGTTTCTTGAGTGGCAGAGTAGCGGGTAAGTGAAACTGGGTAGAGGGGCTTCCCATTTCTGATATATCTGCACTTTGAGAATACTTGTCTACTGAGGACCTGTTTTCAGCTACTTTATAAGTACTGAGTGCATTCACTTGTGCAGAACAAAGCAACCCAACTCAGACCAAAACTTAGAGACCACTCCAACAGTGGAATACCACACAAGGCAAAGCTCATTATCCGGCATCTCCCGCTGCCCCCTGCATTCCCCGTCTTGCAATCTGTCTCCCTCTTTGGACATTCCTCTTGGCCCCCTCTGTGGCCTCCCCCTGCCCTCCAACTCTCCGAGATCTCTGCCCTCTTCCAATTACAGCTTCCGTCCCCCATTTTAATTGCCCCATCATTGCCATCCGCTGCGTAAGTGCCGGGTTGATCTGGGTGTGGCGATGGCCCGAGCAGTGAAACGCCCCCCGCCCTCCCACCAGCGTTGCGGTTACCTCCGCCTGCCATCTGAGCAGAAGTATCTTGAACATTTCGCGTATTGTGAGGTCCTGGCAGGCTGGTGTGCGTTTGCTGCAGTTTTGCGTGTCTCTGAGCAGAAGTGTTTCAAACCTTAATTGGACTGTTAAGAATTGAGCGAAGCCCCTTCTTCAAAAACACGGTGAAACCATTGCAGCCAATTAAACCTCTGAGTGCAGAATGCCCTCAGCACCTTTCTGACCTGTGAGTTTCGCTGCCAGTCAGACTGCCCGAAAATAATGATCTGCGAATTTCTCATGTTTAAGCAGCTGAAATTAAAACTACGGCAAATGTCTGAGGACACATGAAGGTTTATTAATTTTGAATATTGTATAAATTAGGAGTGAATCTGCTCTTTTCTTTTTATTTCATCATGTCCAGAAAATGTCTTGTGGGTTCTGCCAGATTGGTAGCAATCCCACTGGGGTGGAGTTCAGAGTTCAAAGTTCAGTGTCCGTTCGTTACTAGGCAACTTGAAGCCTAACTTTAGGCCTCTTGTCCTTAGCTTTCTTCCATTGGCATGGCTCAGTGGCTATCTCTCTTACCTCTGAGTTGGAAGGTTGCGGTGTCGAACTCCACTTCAGGCTTGAGTGCAAGAAGCAGGCCGACTCTCCCTGTGCCAGTACTGAGGGAATGCTGCACTGTTGGAGGAGCACAACACTAAACACGCATTCACGCGCTCCCTTTCTCTCTCTGTCACTCTTCCACACGTCTTTCCTTCCCTGAGACAAAGATCAGAACCAGGCTGACCCTCAAAGCCAGTGGGTGTTCCCTCACCGCTGGGCTGAATGGTGCTCTGAATACCGCTCTAAAACGAGGGCTGGGCACGGTTCACATTCTGGAAAACAATTTTGCTGCTCGCAAAATTAGGGTGTACTATTATAGTGCAATTGATAGGAGATAGATTTGCAGTCAGGCTGCACCTTGTCCTACGTCCTAAACATCTCACAACATCTCACACGCAACCAACTGCTTTGAAGCGCAATGGGTGGCGGGCAAACCTGGCAGCCATGTTGTGCACAGCAAGATCCAACAGAGAGCAGTGAGATAAATGGCTCGAATGGAACGGGCGGACACAGGGCAGATGAGATTTAACGCAGGGAAATATGAAGTGGTACATTTCGGTGGGAAGACTATGGAGGGGCGTAATAAAATAAAGGGCGCCATTCTAAAGGGGGTGCTGGAGCAGAGGGACCTGGGGGTGGGGGTGGTGGGGGGAGGGTGGTAGATCATTGAAGATGGCAGGGCAGGTTGAGAAAGTGATTAATGAGGCATATGGAATCCTGGGCTTTCTAAATAGAGACGTGGGCGGGGTGGTGGGGGGGGGCGGTGTGGGGGTGGGGGGGAATTTAATTCTGACAACGGGGGTCTCGAAGTCCGAAAAAGGTGATGCCGGGATCGCCGTCTGCCTCTTTTCCGGAAGGGCTGCCGAGGTTAGTGCCAATCAGGCACTTAGGTGGACAGCCTTCCACAGGATCAAAGACCCCGTCGCCGGAGGTCTTGGCCATGGAGAGCTGCCGGCTAATCAATTGGGGTTAATTGCCCAGTTAAGGGCCTCAATTGACGGCGGGGCAGGGGTAGGGGTTTGGAGCCTTCCCGCCCCAGACTAAATTGTGGCAGAGAAGGGATGGTGGCAGGATCCCGCCCCTCCCCCCTCCAAAACCACCGCAGGCAAGAACATAATATTCCCCCCCCCAATCACCACCATAGAAAGTTGTGATAAATCTTTATAAAGTCCGGCCTCAACTGGGATATTGTGTTCCAGTTCTGGGCACGACACTTTTGGAAAGATGTGAAGGCTTGAGAGCCAGCACGGACGCACGATGGGCCAGATGGCCTCCTACAGGGTTGTTACCGTTCCATGATTGTATGAGTCACAGTCTCGGGGGGGGGGTGGAGAAGCTGCGATGTCAGGACTTCATCGTGACGCGCACTCTGTCATCATGTGCAAATCAGTCCAGCCTCGGCTCGGTTGGGATCCTTCTCACCTCTGAGTCAGAAAACTGTCTTATCCAAGTCCTCCCATCCTGAGCTTGGCTCAGAATCCCGGGCAACACATTCGCTGCAGTACTGGGAGAGTGTTGCTTTGCCAGGGGTGCTACCCTTTAGGTAAGGCATCAAACGTAGGCCGGGCGTGCCTCTTGATGTTGTATGTCCTCGTGCCCCGGCCAGTGAGGCCTCCCTTGGGCAACGCGACCCGAAAGCAGCCTTAAGCTGTTCCAACGTCGCGTTTGCTGTTGTGGGATATTGCTGTGCTCAAAATGGCCGCCGTGCCTCACTTTGAAAAGCGATGCGGTGTACTTCAAGCACCTTTTGAGGGGTGTGACTCCTTCACGATTTCTCTTCATGCTATTTCTTTCTTTGTGGCTTCTCTGTACCTTCACATCCTCATTCTGTCATGCCTCTGTATCAGATTCCTGATCGACATTGGCTCTCAGTCCGGCAACTCTTCGATTTGTGACATTCTCATCCCTGTTTTCCGATCCCTCCATTCCCTCACCCCGTTTCCCCACCCACCACCTTGGGACGTTCCGCTACGTTAAAGGTGCCAGATGAATGCAAATTGTTGTTGTCCATTTTTGGTTACTTGGAAACACGTCTTGTGTTCAGCCAATATCTTCCCTAGATCTTGGCATTTTCTCTTACCTGCAGTTCCAGAAAAGCTGACAGCGTCTCTAGCCGACAGTGAGTGTCACAGAGAGCGGGGGCGGGAGGAATCAAACCCAGGGACCCGCTCGCTCGGGTTTCAACAACCCCGCACTGGCTGACATCTTAGCACAAGTCCTCCGAAAATGGCCGCACGTAAAAAAAAATAAAATAAAACAGGACTTCGAGCCTTTTGAAGCTCAGACTCGGGCAGCATCTGGACGTTGTGGTGTTCCTATGGCAACCGCTATCTCCAGCGACCATCCAGTCCGCAGCCGAGCTCAATCTGTGTGCCAGCCACATAGACCTCAGTTGCAAAGCGGCCTGCTGAATGTGCTGTCTGTTCCCGTCCTTGTTTCCAAGCGAGGAGTTTCAGAGGCTGAGGGGGTGGCCTTTAGTGCCTGGGGGTGCGTCAACACGTGCATGCCTGGTCCTGCGAACTCTTTTGCACTGGGTACGGGAGAAAAGGCAGACAGATTGAGGGAGGGATAGGCTCTTACCCAGCAGAGTTTGACCTTTTCAGCGAGCTGATTTTCCCCAGTGTGATTTGGTGCGTCAACCAAATGAGAAGTTATTCAAATGATGCTCTCCGCACGACCCGAAGGAATTGCGAGCTCCTGTGAAGTCTCAGTCGGTGGCTGTTGAGAAAGAAAGTTGGCGTGGCAAGCTTCCAAACGCGACTTGCGATCGGCGCGGGTCGCAGCTGTCACCACGCTCAGGACCCGGCCGCTGTCGCTCGCCCTCGATCCTGGCCACACCTTCAGCTCTCCAATCCACTCGAGTCCCCCAGTGTCCTGGGTCCAATATTCATCCCTCAACCCTGCATCACGAAAACATTATCTGGTCATCAAGGCATTGCTGTTTGTGGGATCTTGCTGTTGCGTTAATTGGCTGCCAGTTTCCTACGTGACCAGCCGTGACCACGCTTCAAAAGTAGTCCGTTGGCTGTCAAGCACTTTGGGACGCCCTGCGGCCGTGAGAGCCGCTATACAAATGCAGTTGTCTCTTTCATGTGCCTCCATCCCTTTGCCTGGCTCTATCACTGCCCACGGCAACTCCTTCCCTCCAGCTTCGCGCGCCTCAACTCCGTCAAAACTGCATCTCATTTATTCAGATTTTTCAGTAGTTTAGCCAGGCCCGGCATTTGCTGCCCGTCCCGAATCATCCCTTGAGAAGGTGGTGGTGAGCCGCCTTCTTGAACCGCTGCAGTCCGTGTGTTGTAGGTACACCCTCAGTGCTGTTAGGGTATACCTCCCCCATCTTCCCCCAGTTACTGGTGCCCCCCCCCCCCCCCCACTCCCCCAATTCCCCCATTTACTGGCACTGGGGAATTTATTTTCAGTTAAATAAATACGGAACGAGCAGTTAATATCAATAAAAGTGACCATGATTGTCCTAAAAAAAAAACCTGTCCGCTTCACTGATGCCCTTTTGGGGAAGGAAATCCGCCATCCTTACCCGGCCTGGCCGACATGTGACTCCAGACGCGCGGCAATGTGGTTGACTCTTAACTGCTCTCTGAAACGGCCACTCGACCGTATTGGATTGCAGCAGCCTCCTTTGCCAGCTTGCAGTGAATTGGAAGAGGGGAGCGTTAGTAAGCCGGGGGGATTTGGGAAGAGCACCCCCGAACAGCACCGCGTGCGTACCTTCCCCCGCACAGACTGCAGCGGCTCCCCACCACTGCCTCCAGGGCAGTTCGGGACGGGCAATGAAATGCTAGGCCCGGCCAGCGACACTCACATCCCATGAATAGATAAAACTGAGTGAACCAGTTGAGTCTGTTAACAGCAAGGGAACAGCTCCAGTATTGATATGAGCTGTGTTTCTAAGTCCTGTTTTATTTAATGAACGGAACTCAAATTCACAAATTGCCATGATGGGAGTTGAGCCCCCAGCCTCTGGATTTGTCGACTAGGCCTCTGGATTACTAACATATCCTCTTTACTATTGTACACCAATATTCGCCTCTACTGGCTTCTCCAGAACAGTCAACCAAGGTGAAATACAATTGGACATGGTATTAAAAATACAGGGAACGGCATTTGCGAATGGAACAAAATTAAAAGGTGTGAATTTGTTGGTTGCCCTTGACAACCGAGGAAATTTGACATCCTGTCTCTCTTATGATGAGATCCCATCAGCCTTCCATAAATTATCTTTTTGGTCCGTTCCTATCATGGCCCCTTTCTCCGTCTCTCTCTCTCTCTCTCTCTCTCTCCAGGGGATGACAGGGTAGATGCCGAAAGGCTGTTTCTCCTCCCCTACCCCACCCCGGGCTGGAGAGTCTAGAACACGGGGGGGGCGGGGGGGGGGTTGGAGGGGGTGGGGGTGTCACAGTCTCAGAATAAGGGATCGGCCATTTTGGACTGAGATGAGGAGAAGTCTCTTCACTCACAGAGTGTGACTCTTTGGAATTCTCCACCCCAGGGGGCTGCGGAAGCTCAGCCATTGAGTATGTTCAAGACACAGATCGGGAGATTCGTGGACACCGAGGGAATCGAGGGATAGGGCGGGGAAGTGGAGTTGAGGTAGCAAATCAACCTTATTGGATGGCGGAGCTGGCTCGAGGGGGGTCGGGGGGGTGGTGGGGTGGGGGGGTGCCGCACGTCCTGCTCTTGCTCCCATTTCCTATTTGCGAGTAGGAAGAGAAAATAGGGTATCGGTTGAGCAGAATAAAAATAAAACAGGCATCGTCTGTCACCCAGGAGGCTCCTTTTGCGAGAGTTGTACATGTTCTGTACTGGGGATTGTTTCTCATCTGAAGCCTGCTGTATAATTGGCCACTTTGGCGCTGTATCCCCTAGCTTGTGGAAAGTGAAATACTGGCCGACATTCTACTGCAGTATGGTTTTTTTTTTCCCCCTTGTTAGTTCAGACTCTGCTCTGTAAGGCAACATAATTCTGATGTGTGAACACCAGGGTCAACAAAATGTGAGACAAGTGTCACAAGTGAGCAGATGTTCAAGTACGCTTGACAGAATTGCGATAAATCACAGGCTTCTCGTGTGTGCGTGTGCCCGTGTGTGTGATTATTTTTCCCTTCCCCGTTCATTCTTTTCTGGGGACAGTGTTTCACGCCAGCTATGTCGGTCCGTCGCCACGTTTTAAGCGTCCTGACCGTGAGTATTTTTAGGCCATTCACCCAGCAGACCATCGGGGAGGGGGGGTTGAAGAAAGCAAGACAGAGCTTGGCGTTTGCAACGACCGGGGGTGGGGGGGGGGGGGGGTCGTCCCGAAGCAACTCCCAGCCGATGAGGTACTTTACAAAGTGTGGTCACTGTTGTGATGGAGGAAGTGGGGCAGCCAGTTTGCGCACAGCAAGCTCCCACATACAGCTTCAAGGAAGAACGAGCAGATGCTCTGGTGAGGCCGCAATGAGAGTATTAGGTCCAGTTCTGGTCACCCCGTTTTAGGAAGGGTGTGAGGGTCCTTGAGAGGGTGCAGACGAGATTTACCAGAATGGTTCCAGGGATGGGGGATTTTAGCTACAAGGTTAGGTTGGAGAAGCTGGGGTTGTTCACCCTGGAGCAAAGGAGATTGAGGGGAGATTTGATAGAGGTGTCCAAGATTATAACAGGTTTATATAAGGTAGACAACGAAAAACTGTTCCCATTAGTTGATGTTACAAGGACTGGGGAACACAGCTTGAAGGTTTTGGGCAAGAGATGCAGGGGGGGGGAACGTGAGGAAGAACGTGTGGTAATGACCTGGAACTCGCCGCCCACGAGGGTGGGCGGAGAATGACGAATGATTTCAGAAGGGAATTGGACGGGCACTTGCGGGAAACAAACTTGCAGTGGGGGAATGGGAGTGACTGGATCGCTCAATGGGGAGCCGGCATGGAGCCGATGGGCTGAACGGCCTCCTTCTGTGCTGTAATGACTCTATGATGCATCATTTGTAGTGATGTTGGATGTAGGATAAATGTAGTCCTAATTTCCACACTTCAATTACCTTCCAGGGTTATATTCACAAGACAAATCCCAGTAGGAGACACATTAGGGACGGTCCCAAGGATAACTGGCGTTAAAACAAACAGGCTGTGCCTGGGGCCCTGAGCTCTGGAATTCCCTCCCTAAACCTCTCCACCTCTCTCTCTCCTCCTTTAAGGCACTCCTTATGAACCACAAAAAGTTAGCATGCAGGTGTAACAAGTAATTAGGAAGCTAAATGGAATGTTGTTCTTTATTGCAAGGGGGGATGGAGTATAAAAGTAGGGATGTCTTGCTACAACTGTGCAGGGTGTTGGTGAGACCACACCTAGAGTACTGTGTACAGTTTTGGTCTCCTTATTTAAGGAGGGATATACTTGCATTGGAAGCAGTTCAGAGAAGGTTCACTCGGCTGATTCCTGGGATGAAGGGGTTGTCTTATGATGAAAGGTTGAGCAGGTTGGGTCTATACTTATTGGAGTTTAGAAGAATGAGAGGTGATCTTATTGAAATATGTAAGATTCTGAGGGGGCTTGACAGGGTAGATGCTGAGAGGGTCTTTCCCCTCCTGGGGGAATCTAGAACTAGGGGGGATACAGTTTCAGAATGAGGGGGGTCTCCCATTTAAGACGGAGATGAGGAGGAATTTCCTCTCTCAGAGTGTCGTTAATCTTTGGAATTCTCTTCCCCAGAGAGCAGTGGAAGCTGGGTCATTGAATATATTCAAGGCTGAGTTAGACAGATTTTTGATCTGCAAGGGAGTCAAGGGTTATTGGGGGGTGCAGACAGGAAAGTGGAGTTGAGGCCACGATCAGATCAGCCATGATCTTATTGAATGGTGCAGCAGGCTCGAGGGGCCGAGTGGCCAACTCCTGCCCCTATTTCTTGTGTTCTTCATTTCTTACTGAAACTACCACGAAGTTTTTGGTCACCTGTCCTAATATCTCCTTATTTGGCTTGGTGTCAAATTTTGTTTGATAATGCGTTTGTAAAGCACTTGGGATGCTTTACGACTTTAAAGTGGCTATATAAATGCAAGTTGGTTCTTTGTGGTTGTTGGGATAGTCACTAGTTAGTCAAGTGCCAGAAGCACACTGTGGATAGAATCTTGCGCTGTTGCAATGTTTTGAGGAGTCGGGACCTTTTGCGGGTTCTGATCCCACAGTGCGCCCTGCGATATGATCTTCCGGGAGGCCGCCTCCTGATTGGCCGCCCCACCCGCTTTCCCATCAGAGGGCCCGCAGCCGAAGGTGACGAGCAGCGCCGCCGGGAGAGGCGGGCCCCGATCAGGCGAAAAGGAGAGCGCGAGAGCCGCCTCAAAATGGCGTGACTGAAACGTCAAAAAAAGATGGGAGAGGCCCCAAAACCGTTCGGGCCGTCGGAGTGGAGGGGAAGTCGCTGTGGAGGAATCGTTTGGAAGCGCTGTCTCCGATCGTCCCCTCCTCGCTGGGAAGGTTGAGGCGGAGTTCTCCCTGTCCCCTTCGTTAGTCAATTAATTGATCATTATCGGCTAACTGCCCCCAGCGATGTCAATCCGCCTCCGGCCCTTATACCCCATCTTGCTCCCGGTGCCGCCCACAATCCTGCCCGATGTGCGGGCGAGGCTCCACCCTCCTGCAAGGACAAGGGCCATGCCAAACTGTCGCGCTTGGCCGCCGGTGGACATTGGCTGGGTTTCACTACCAGCTGCCTCACCTCCCTGATTTTGTGAGGACCCCCGGGGGCGGGGGTAAGGGGGTAGGTGGTGGTGGGGGGGGTGGGGTGCATGGAGTATCGCGACGGGTGGCAGAGAGGCGACAATGGCCTACTGAGGCCCTAAAAGTGGCCTGCTGACAGCGAATTAAGGGCCTCTATTCCGCCCCCTCTGGGATCTCACCCGCGGCAGGGGCGGATCATGAGGGTAACACAAGGTGCCTTCCCTTTGGGCTTGGGGAGGGGGGGGGGGGTTAATCCCTCCTTTGTGGTCCACGGAGGACTCCCACCGGGAACAACTTTACCCCCCGGATGCACGATTACACCACCGTTCCCACCTCCCCCACTCTCCCTCGCCGGGGCCTTCCGGCCTGCTCCTGGCAACCCAGCCTCATCTACCTCTTATCCAGGTCTCCAGCGCCGGGCCTAGGTCCGAAGGCCCCGCCTTCAGCACAAAACCCAGCCTAATGTTTCCACTTGCTGGGTTTGAGGATCTACACAAGACAGCTGGTTCCTGATGTACAGGTCCAGTTGCACGGGCCCACTTTGGACGCCTCAGCGAGGCCTTGAGCGGGCGTGCTCGCGAGGGCTTTCCAAAGTAGCACCCGTTGCTGTGAGCAACCATCCTCGTAGGAGGAGGGGAAAGCCGTGCGAGCGTGTGTGTTTTGCATGGAAGCCAGCAGTCGGCACTCCAAGGGTTAAACCGGCTGCCCAACTGCCTTTGTCAGGCTGTCCCCCCTCGCTGCTGTATATATCCGGGAAGTTAAAGTGAGGGGAGGTCGGTGGGACCTCGTTAGAAAAGGGCTCACAAGACAGCCGCATACAGTAATGATCAAGTACTGAGATTCACCAAATGGTGTCATAACTCACTGTAGCATTATACACTGGGATGCAAAGACTGGGAGACCCGGTTCGTTTTAATGTAATTTAACAAAAGTGCAGGCCTGGCTGCATATGTGCATCGTGCAGTTCAATGCTTCTGTATGCGCATGTGCAAATAGCTCCTGTGTTTGATTTCAGTGTGTGTGTGTGTGTGTGTGTGTGTGTGTGTGTGTGTGTGTGTGTGTGTGTGTGTGTGTGTGTGTGTGTGTGTGTGTGTGTGTGTGTGTGTGTGTGTGTGTGAGTGAGTGAGAGTGAGTGAGAGATGCACACCTCACCAGATGGAGTCATAGCCACCTTGGCACAGAAATGAGGCCATTCAGCCCATTTAGCACATACCAGCTCTCTGTAGAGCAATCCAGTCAGTCCCATTCCTCCCCCCACCCCTGCTCTATCCCCGTAGCCCTGCGATAGAGAGAAAAATGTTGGACACTTATACAGAAGGGATAAGTAGCAATAATGAAAGGGTGCTGATGGATTACAATGAGGTTCAGAGACTGCAGCATAGACTTGTCCTTTGCCCATTTGTTATTGCAAATGTGCATCACCTCCACAGGTATACATCATTTCCAGTCCGAGACAAGAGAATAAGGCCAAGAGGAATGCAGCAACGCTTGGCAAGACACACTATATATTTACTGAGTAGGGAGAGTGACAGTGTTAGATTGAAGACTGCAAGGAAGCTTCTCAGGTCTAATGAGCCGTTATCAGCCTTTATTTGAGCTCATTGTGACCTCTGCTTGTTCAAGTCCTATTCAGCCGCGAGCTGTCACCTGGAAGGCTGTTCCGCTTCTGCCAGGAATTTGCCGCTCACATCTGCGCCTGGCGCCTTGGTAACGGCGTTCGGCCCATCCCACCCGTGCTGGCTCAGTGAACGAGCTTCCCGACGAGCTCCAGTCCCCGACCGGGCCTTCCCCACCGCCCTGCCCGTTTTCCCACCTTAGGCGGTTCACCCGATCCCCTCTCGCAAGTGACTGTCGAGGCTGCTGCCGCCGCCCCTGGCAGGCGGGCGTGTCCCAGATCACGACAGCTCGCCGCGTAAACGTCTTCCTCCCCCTTGTGTTGGCTTTGGTTCTCCCCCCCCCCCCCTCCAATTGTCGCAAGGGAGTCGCCAATCCACGACGGAATTCCGCTTGTGTGGATGTCGCAGTGCGTTGGCGGCTGTTCGGCTCGCTGACCAAAATTGAATAATGTGCCCACTTTGCCCAGTCCCCTGGAGCTGCCTGGAAGGGAAAGGCAGTTCATGTTGGCATGGGTCAGTAGGAATAGTGGGCACCTTCTTAATTATTCCCTCTTGTGATGAATAAGGAAGCAGCTGGGCAAAATTATAGAATGATGCCAAAACTGTGAGGTTATACCCATCAGGAAAGATTGAACAGGCTGGGGGCTCTTTTCTCGAGAAAAGCGAAGGCCCGAGGGGGTGACCTGATAGAGGTCTTTAAGATTATGAAAGGGGCTTCGATAGGGTAGACGTAGAGAAGGTGCTTCCACTTGCGGGCGAGACCAGAACGAGGGGTCATCCGAACAAAATAGTCACTAAAAAATTCCAATCGGGGAATTCAGGAATTTACCCGGAGAGTGGGGCGAATGTGGGACTCACTACCCCAGGGAGTGGTCGAGGTGAATAGTATCGATGCATTTAAGGGGGAAGCTGGATAAACCCATGAGGGAGACAGGAATAGAAGGGGATGGTGATAGGGGAGATCATGAGGGGGTGGGAGGATAAACAGCAGCACGGAGCAGATGGGCTGAATAGCCAGTTTTTGTGCTGGAAAATACTATGTAAATAGTTCCATACAGCTCCACCATCCCCAAAGGAGTAATGATACAGAGGGGACAGAGTGCGTTAAGTGGCATTCAGATAGCCCCAGCCTCCTCAGTGCTGGTGTCGTTGGCTGCGCTACTCCTTATAATGGGTGGAGGATACGAGGTGGCAACCTCTCCGAGGCGTATCCTGGGGCCAATATTTATCCCTTTCCAACGTCACTAAACCAGATTACCTGGGTCATTATCACAATGCTGTTTGTGGGATCTTGCTGTGTGCAAATTGGCTGCTGCGTTTCCTACATTACAACAGTGACCACACTTCGGAAGTTCTTCACTGGCTGTAAAGCCCTTTGGGAGGTTCTGAGGTCATGAAAGGCACGATAGAAATGCAAGTTTTTGTCCTTGTCCTCCCGGGGGTGCTGTCTTATAGTATCGTCCAGTCACAGGGGCCGGGCAGGAGCAGCTCGCCCAGGCGCCACAGAGTGCAGAGGCAGCAACGACTGCAGTGCGGTGCGCAATTCAAATAAGACAAGAGAAGTCCGAGGCCATTCATGAGCTGGCGGTCCTCCGACACAACCCTGCGGATGCTAGAAGACTGGAATTGAAAACAGGGAAGTCTGGAAATGGCAATTCAGGCAGAGAGAGGAAGATTAACATTCCAGGTTGCTGAACCATCCGTCAGGACTGACGAAGGAAAGGGCCCTCGCCTTGAAACGTGAACTCTGCTTCTCTCTCCACAGAGGCTGCCAGCCAGCCCTGCCGAGGATTCCCAGCACCTTCTGCCTTCAGTGGCGGCCTTTGCTCGCCTGTTGGGGCACCGAGAGGGTTAATACGACAGTAAAACACATTAATTTCGATCTGCTCACATCAATGAAGGTTCCAACGCGGCAGAAGTGCTGGCAAAAGTTCATTAAAAATCACCAATTTATTATCCGAAGCCTCGGGCCTAGTGGTATTTGAAGTGGTTCGGCTCACTAACTGGATTACTTGCAAGCTCCATTGGCACACTGAGCTTGAGGTTTTGACTGTATAAATTAGAAATGATGTTTCTTCAGGTATATAAATGCTTAACGCGTGCACTTTCTTTCTCATTATCCGCATTGCCTGAATCTTTGATATCGCACTGCCTGGGTGATAAATGATGTTATCGCAAACCTTTTTTTTTTAATTTAATTACTGGGAGGCTGGAGTTTTTTTTTTCTTGCCAGTGAATCCCATTACGTCGAGGCCCCTGGCATCGGGTTTTAATGCTTTGGATCTGTAAAACAAGAGGAATTGAGGGACGAGGGATACTCTCGTGATTAAGCCGCTCATTATTCAAGTGGTTTCGGAATTGGCGAGGGAGCAAGGAGACAGTCCAGTGACCTCGGCATTTGGGCCTGCATTCTCCATTTCTCACATTGCTACTCTGAGATTCTACGGACTATAATCCTGCTCTGCCCTGCATCGATCGCTGCTCATCTTGTTTCTTATCTTCCATAGCCCCGCCTTGGTTCCATAACCCTTAATCCCCTTACCCAACAAAAATCTATCAATCTCAGTCTGGACATTTTCAATTGATCCTCCCCCCCACCGGCCTCAACAGCTTTTTGTGGGAGGGAGTTCTAGATTTCCACTCCCCTTTGTGTTGGGAAGGGGGGATGGGTGCTCTTTGGCACAAGGAACAACCCCCACCACCACCCCCAACCACAGTCGGCTGAACTCAAATTAGGTGGCGGTCAGAGCCCAACGCCGTCCCGCACCTGCACTGGGCTACAGAGAAGAAACTCCGCCAGGGCTCATGCCTCTGCACGCCGTCGCTGGGCTGAAGGCGAGGGTTCGGCCCGGCCGTGGTGGCTCTTGCAGCCAAATAGCCCTCCGGCCCGGGGATCCCCACGTCAAGAGCCAATCAGCAGCCCCTCCCTGGGATTGTGGTGGGGGGGGGGGGGGGGTGACGAGGAGAGGAGACAGTTGGCAGAAAGAGGAAGAATTGTTTCTTCCTCCGTACGAACTGGGCCAAGGATTCGGCAGATGCAGCGCACGGGAGGGCTTAGCGGGATTAGTTGCAATACAAATAATTTGCAAAAAAGCAAACGTAACCTCCCATCGGAGAGATTCAGCGCTGCCTCTGCTAATAACTATGGCTCAATCAAGTATTTGAAGGCCTCTTTATTTCTCCCTGAAAGATTGCAACACGTCGGGCAAATGAGCAATGATTTGAAAACTCGTCAGGCAACTGGAAAATGGCAATGTAATCAGTAGAGCAAGAAACGTAACTGTTTTTGTTCGTGTGCTTGTGTGTGAGAGAGATGCCTCAAGAGGGCGATAAGGGAGGGGCTAGATGACAACCTCCTTACAAGCTTGGTGACGTGACCAGCAAGCGTTTAACCTCATTTTCTCTCCTGCCCTTTCCGGCCTCGAGTAGAATCTTACAAGAGGAGGCCTTTCAGCCCATCGTGCTCGTGCTGGCTCTTTGTAAGAGCTATCCAATTTCTCCCACGACCCTGTCCTTTTCCCCGTAACCCTGTAACTGAGTCCAGTTCAAGTCCGTGCCCCAATTAGCTTTGGAACGTTCCGACACAAATCTGCTTCCCCTCCATCCTTTCTGGTAGTGCGTTCCAGATCTTCACAACCCTCTGTTCAAAGAACGTCCTCCTCAACTCCCCTCCAGTTTTTTTGCCGACTATTTTAAACCTATGGCCAGAGGATACAGTTTCCTTCGACTTGTTCCATCAAAACCCTTCATAAACTTTGAACAATCTGTTAAATCTCCACAGAACCTTCTCCGCTCTAAGGAAAAACACCCCAGCTTCTCCAGTCTCTCCACATTAACTGAAGTCCCTGTAAACCTTGTTTGCAACCCTCTCCCACCCTCCCCCCCCCCCCACCCCCACCACTGCCCCCAGGGTTTTGCTGATAGATTATTTCGGGAGGATCAGGGTACGTGCATTTAGAACATGTCAACTGCGACCAGGGCTGTCACCACCCCACATCGAACGAGCCACAACCTTGGCAGAAAGTCCCACTGAAGGATAAGCGCACGAGGGAGAAAGGAAATGGGCAGGATATATCGAAGGGGGAGATGGAGCCGAGGTGGGAGGAGGCTCCTGGGGAGCTTAAACACTGGCACGGACCTGTTGGGCCGAATGGCCTGTTTCTGTGCGGTGATTGCTTTGCGATCCTTAGTATTTACATTGAAAGGGGAAACAAAATGAGGCCCACAAAGACAGGCTTCACTCTACCTTCCCTTACTCGTGAGTGAAATGGCAGACCAGAGACTGCGTACTGTAATTGGGGACTCTTCCCAGCGTTCGGCTTTTGCCACAACCTAGAGCGGATTGGATGGAAACTAATCCTTTCATCCTTTGGCCTGAGCTCGCGGTCCAGAGGTGATGTAAACATTTGAATTCACTTTTAAAAGTCCATAAATACAAAGGTCGGTCTCGGTAAAAGTGACCACAAAGCTCATTGTAAAAGCTCAACCAGATCACTAATGTCCTTTCGGGAAGGACCCTTTCCTTCCTTACCCAGTCTGGGCCTACATGTCACTCCAGTCCCAGATCAACATGATTGACTCTTACCTGGCCCTCTGAAGCGGCCCATTGAAACACCGTACCAAATTGTTTTCGAGAAGACAATTTCACCACACACGCTTTTTTCTTTACTCATTCATGGGATGTGGGCGTCGCTGGCCAGGCCCAGCATTTGTTGCCCATCCCTAATTGCCCTCGGGAAGGTGGTGGTGAGCTGCCTTCTTGAACCGCTGCAGTCCGTGCGGGGTGCGGTTACACCCACAGTGCTGTTAGGGAGGGAGTTCCAGGATTTTGACCCAGCGACAGCAAAGGAACAGCTGATATAATTCCAAGTCAGGATGGTGTGTGGCTTGGAGGGGAACTTACAGGTGGTGGTGTCCCCATGTATTTGCTGCCCTTGTCCTTCTAGATGGTGGAGGTCACGGGTTTGGAAGGTGCTGTCGAAGAAGCCTTGGTGCGTTGCTGCAGTGCATCTTGTAGATGGTACACACTGCTGCCACTGTGCGTCGGTGGTGGAGGGAGTGAATGTTTGTGGATGGGATGCCGATCAGGCGGACTGCTTTGTCCAGGATGGTGTTGAGCTTCTTGAGTGTTGTTGGAGCTGCACCCATCCAGGCAAGTGGAGAGTATTCCATCACACTCCTGACTTGTGCCTTGTAGATGGTGGACAGGCTTTGGGGAGTCAGGAGGTGAGTTACTCGCCTCAGGATTCCGAGCCTCTGACCTGCTCTTGTAGCCACGGTATTTATATGGCTACTCCAGTTCAGTTTCTGGTCAATGGTGACCCCCTGGATGTTGATCGTGGGGGATTCAGTGATCGTAATGCCATTGAATGTCAAGGGGAGATGGTTAGATTCTCTCTTGTTGGAGATGGTCATTACCTGGCACTTGTGTGGCGCGAATGTTACTTGCCACTTATCAGCCCAAGCCTGGATATTGTCCAGGTCTTGCTGCATTTCTACACGGACTGCTTCATTATCTGAGGAGATCTCGGGCCACTCAGGATGGGCAGTAAATGCCAACCTTGCCAGCAATGACCAAACCTTGCAAGTGAATAAATAACAGCAAAAGAAAAAACTGCAGTGGTCTGTTTTTAAAGAGGAGATAGTTCAGTGCAGTCAAGGTACATTCCCAAGAGCAGGAAAGGTCGGGCAAACAAATCCGTAGCTCCCCGGATAATGAAAGAGATAGAGAGTAAGACGAAGCAGAAAAAGGGCAAATATGACAGATGTCAGGTGGATAATACAATTGAGAACCAGGCTGAATCAATAATTCAGAGAGGAAGTGAAAAAAAAAGAAATGAGAAGCAAAGAGAGAGTACGAGAAGAGACTGGCAGCTAACAAACATAAATGTAAATATTTATAGAATATATATAGTTTGAAAAAAAAGGGTGTAAGGACTGCTGGTCTGTTTGGTATCTGAGGGGATAGATCGAGCAAAGACACATGCTACCTAATTTGGAAGAAATTGCTATTGTGTGCATTAATGACTGTTCCTTTTCACAGTAGTTGACAATTATGAGGCCTCACAACTGGTTTGGCAATATTGAATTTGCGTGACTATTCAAACTAGATAGTCGTTTTCTAACTAATTTATGATTTAATTTATTCATTCCTGGGATGTGGGCCTCGCTGGCTAGGCCAGCATTTATTGCTCACCCCTAATTGCCCCTTGAGAAGGTGGTGGTGAGCTACCTCATTGAACTGCTGCAGTCCATGTGGGGTAGGTACACCTACAGTACTGTTAGGGAGTTCCAGGATTTTGACCCAGCGACAGCGAAGGAACGGCCGATATAGTTCCAAGTCAGGATGGTGTGTGACTTGGAGGGCAACTTGCAGGTGGTGGTGTCCCCATGCGTCTGCTGCCCTTGTCCTTCTAGGTGGTAGAGGTCGCGGGTTTGGAAGGTGCTGTCGAAGGAGTTTTGGTGCGTTGCTGCAGTGCATCGTGTAGATGGTACACACTGCTGCCACTGTGCGTCGGTGGTGGAGGGAGTGAACGTTGAAGGTGGTGGATGGGGTGCCGATCAAGCGGGCTACTTCGTCCTGGATGGTGTTGAGCTTTCAGTCTATTTAACAATAGTTCCATAGATATTCAGGATTTAGTGGAATGGCCAGGTGTGGCGAAAGTTAATGATAAAATTCAGGTTCGTAATTGTAAATCCATCGCTAATTTCTTTGTTTTGAGGAGAAAGCAGAGTCTTAATTTCTGCAATGAATATATTCTCTTGTCCATCAATTGTTGAAACAATGTTTTGGCTTCCAAACTTGAAATAATTTCCAGTTTTTGGGTTGCTTCTGAACATGTGAGGATAATTCTGTATAGGACAGACCCTATGGCTGAAGCTACCACTAGAAAGGCTTTTCGATTTAGATTTAGATATGCAGCACTGAAACAGGCCCTTCGGCCCACCGAGTCTGTGCCGACCACGAACCACCCATTTTATACTAATCCTACACTAATCCCATATTCCTACCACATCCTCACCTGTCCCTATATTCCCCTACCACCTACCTATACTAGGGGCAATTTACAATGGCCAATTTACCTATCAACCTGCAAGTCTTTTGGCTGTGGGAGGAAACCGGAGCACCCGGAGGAAACCCACGCAGACACAGGGAGAACTTGCAAACTCCACACAGGCAGTACCCGGAATTGAACCCGGGTCGCTGGAGCTGTGAGGCTGCGGTGCTAACCACTGCGCCACTTTGTGTTCATGATCCTGGGGTATTCTAACTATTCCCCCCGCTCGATCTCCGTAGCCCTCCAACTTTATTTCCCTTAAGTCCCCATCCAATTTCCGTTTAGGATCATTCAACGTCTCTGCTTCCACCGCCCTCGTGGGCAGCGAGTTCCAGGTCATTACCACCCGCTGTGTAAACAAGTGCTTCCTCACATCCCCCCCTGCATCTCTTTCCCAGAACCTTCACTCTGTGTCCCCTAGTCTTACTGCTATATTCTGTTGCATTACATTACAGAATGGTCTAAAATTAAACCAGGCGAGTTTATTTTGGATCGTGTGTGAAATACAGAACAAGTATGATATCAAGGCTTCTTGAATTACACCTGCCATTGAATTAAAAACTCACTGGCTCCCTGCAGGGCTTTCTTGAAAGGATTTCCATTTTCCAAGAAGTTTTTAATGAACCGTACACTCTGAAATGGATGGTGCAGGTTATGGAAAATAATCCCCTGGGTGTTGAAATTCTTCAGTGACTGACTATGTTGAGGTTAGTGGAGGAAATGTTATTATACAGAGGGTTAGAAAAAATAAGGATAAAAAAGAAAAAAAATGGGGTTAGATACAGAGTAAAGCTCCCTCTGCACTGTCTCCATCAAACACTCCCAGGACAAACACAGACAACTAAGCAGGAGAAACGTCCATAAATACCATTGCATTTTTCGATCACCTTTTGAAGAAACCTTGCGATATGTTTTGCAAAACCTTCCTGGCCCAAATGCTACACATTTTACCCAAAACTCACAGCTGCCTGGCAGCAAGTCTCATTCAACCTGTGTAACATGCTGCAGTGTGCTGAGCCATCAGAATTAATAAAGGAAAGAACAGGGGGTGGGGGGGGGGGGGAAAAACGGGATTGGCTGCTGTCTGATTGGGTCACCTGAGCGCTGAGTGCATCAACGAGGTGCAGCTGACAGTGCTGCAGTCAGTTGCTGGAGAAGGAGAGCTGAGGACAGAACTGCGTTTTGGGACATCTTGGGGGGGGGGTGGGGGGGGCGATTACCCCTGGTGGAGGTCTCTCTACGCGGGAGTCCTCCCCCTTTACATCGGGGACCTGGGGTGGAGGGTGCTGCACAGGGCAGTCCCGTGCAATAGACTTTTAAGTAGGTTCACGGACTCCCAGGCCGCCTGTAATTTCTCAGGCCAGGACGAGTCCGTGTTCCGTATGTAGAATGTGCGAGGTTGCAGCCCCTGTTTGAGTATTTGAAGGGGCTGCTCCTCAAGTTTTGGCTGCACTTCAGCCCCACGCTCCTGATCTTTGGGCAAACTTACTTCAAGTGGTATCTGCCAGCTTTTACACCAGCTGTAGTGTCCGGACAGAATCTCCTTCACACTCGTGCAAAGCTTGGACTGTCAATACATTGTCAATCCTTTCATCGGCTCTCCATTATTTTGGGGGCTCTGTTGCCATGACGCATTAGGTAATGCACTCGCAAGTCTGCGAACAACTCATAATTTAAAAGCTACGTCTCACTCTCCCTTTTCCTGAAGGCTGCTGAACGTGCTCATTAGTTTCGTCCATCCGCTGCTGACCGGCTGACTTCTGATCGCTTCTAAGCGGGGGGGGGGGGGGGGGGGGGTCACCATGGAAACGCGAGGGGGCCGAGAGATTGGTGCCTGTGCCTATTCTACAGGCCTTTGTGCCCAACATGGCGAAGGGCGTTCACCTGCCCATTCTGTGCCACAAGTGCGTGAGCCTGCCCTGTTGGTAAGGGCCGAAAGGGTCCCAGGTCTGAAACTCTATGCTAAAGAAAGTGAGGGGGGCGTGGGGGTGGGGGGGGGGGGTTGCTTAATCGAAACTGTGCCATCCTCTCAGCTCCATAGCTGACCTGATGACTGTTGCCCGCCCACACTTGGGCATCTCTCGACTGCTGACCCGCTTTTCCCGCCAAGGCCGACGCCACAACCCACCGGTAGACCCGCCGGTCTAATTTAATCAAGGCCCGAGATCGAATCTCAAGTTTGGAGTCTCGCCCAAAAGACCGGTGCGTCTGTGGGCTATCCGCCTGCGAAAGGCTTCGATTTGTTGAACGACTGCCCCGAACCCGCGGACCAGCGGAGGGGGGCGCGGGGGTGACGTTAAAGCCAGTGAGTGGCTGTGGAGAGGAGAGTGATTTTTAATAGTTTGGTTTCACTCCAACCAGCTCCGGGAAGCAGTGAAATATCGAATGAAAATTCTTCCCTGAAATAATCTCTCCGACATCCGACTGGAGCACAGGAATGCAGTGCAGAATGTGTCACCGATGAATTCTATTAAACAGCGAAGGTGCTTTCATGACCCGTGTAAGACTCCGTCTTGTCAAGACATTTAATTTCCAACAAGTACTCAGAGTGTATAATTACACCATGACTGACGAACACTTAACGGTGAAGTGATGGTCTCCATTCATCCCTGGGGAGAGAAAATCCTCCCTCAAGTTATTAATTTTGTTTAAAAAAATCCATATTTTCTTGCTGGCAAGAGTGACTGGTGCATTTAAAGCCTGATGTGCTTTCCAGCGTATTTCAGGGCTGGTGCAATCATTTCGCACTCTGTTCTCCCCTCGATTCTGCCACGAGTGTCAGAGGAGCTCAGTGGGTTTCACGCTCACTCTGACTCATTGGCTTGAGTCCCAATCCAGAGGCTTGTGTGCAAAGGTCCAGGCTGACACTCCCAGTTCCAGTACTGAGAGAGCGCCGCACTGTCAGAGGGTCAGTACTGAGGGAGCGCCGCACTGTCGGAGGGTCAGTACAGAGAGAGCGCCGCACTGTCAGAGGGTCAGTACTGAGGGAGCGCCGCACTGTCAGAGGGTCAGTACTGAGGGAGCGCTGCACTGTCGGAGGGTCAGTACTGAGGGAGTGCTGCACTGTCAGAGGCCATTTTCTTCAATTCTAAGATAATCTGAGGCCCCCATCCGCCCTCTCACGGCCGCTATTGGAAGAAGAGCGGGAGGGGGGGCGGTAGTTCTCCCCGGTGCCCAGGGACCAATATTTATCCCTCAACCAACATCACTAAGAACAGATGATCTGACTCATTATCACATTGCTGTTTGTGGGATCTTGCTGTGCACAAATTGGCTGCTGTGTTGACACCTGCCTGAGAGAGCAGACGGGGTGCTCTCTTTTACCTCTCAGTTGAAGCACTGTCGGAAAGATTGATTCAAGGAAAGCAATTTTTCGGCACTATTCAGAGTCGTCTCCCGCAAGTCCTGGCCAAAAGATCTCCTTCAGCTGGCACCTATTCACCTCGCTTTCTTTTTTTGTGGGTTTGTACTGTCCCCTAAACCATCGAGCGCCGTTCATTTTAGTCCCAAATAAAAGAATGCATTGAGAGTGCAACGGTTCAAAGCACACTGAGGGCGTGGTGAGACGCACTTTTTGCCGTTAATGGCCGTGCGTTTGTCTTTGTTCCGCCCAGGAATATCAACTTTAAAATGTGTCACTTTAATGCAAACCCTTTATTCAATCAGCTCGCTTCGATTCGGTGTTACGAAAGAGAGCAAGTGCCCCACAATCGAACAATGGTACGTCTTTAAAGAGGTCGCAGGATCGGAGAGAACCTGTGCACTGATCTTTGAGACGGGACATGTTAACATTCCTAAAGAATATTGTGTCCAAAAAACAGGGCAGCATTCATTTCGGAAGGATGCAAAGTCTTTGAAGGGGGTAACGGAAGAGATCTGATCGAATGGTTTCTGGAATGAGGGACTTCAGTTACCATCAGTTGGCCCTTGAGCTTTGCCGGGGCTTAGTATAGACGTACAAGGGAGTGTCCCCGACAATAACCCCAATAAAGGTGTTTTACACTTAAATCCAACTCCTGCCCATTCCATCCTTCATCAGACAGCTTAGTCACATGCGCTCCTGAGGTCGTTTTTCAATCCTACTCAGACTAGAATCATAGAGAGTTTAAGGCACAGAAAGAGGCCACTTGGCCCATCGTGTCACTTGGAGCGAGGTGCTTTGCTGCATTTTCGGGAAGTGGCGACTGTCCCCTGTCACTTCACCTCTGTCAGATGAGCTGGCCCACACAAATGCATGTCTATTTTTCAAAAGATTCACTTAGAATCCAGTGTATGAACCATGATCTTTTTTGAATGGCAGAGCAGGCCCGAAGGGCCGAATGGCCTACTTCTGCTCCTGTTTTCTATGTTTCTATCCAAGCGATTTTGAAATGTTTGCACGGGAGGAGAGGTTGCTCTCTCTCTAACCCCCTTCAAACCTGTCAGAAACCTCTGTCAAAGATTGATATCGAGAACATAAACTAACAGCAAACCATCCCATCAGTAAGAAGAAATCTTATCGAAGGTACCAGGGTAATATAGTCATAATGGAAAGAATTCAGACAGAATTGGACACTGACTCTCACTGGGGTACGGGTCCCACACACACTGACTCTCACTGGGGTATGGGTTCCACACACACTGACTCTCACTGGGGTACGGGTCCCACACACACTGACTCTCACTGGGGTACGGGTTCCACACACACTGACTCTCACTGGGGTACGGGTCCCACACACACTGACTCTCACTGGGGTACGGGTTCCACACACACTAACTCTCACTGGGGTACGGGTTCCACACACACTGACTCTCACTGGGGTACGGGTCCCACACACACTGACTCTCACTGGGGTACGGGTCCCACACACACTGACTCTCACTGGGGTACGGGTTCCACACACTGACTCTCACTGGGGTATGGGTTCCACACACTAACTCTCACTGGGGTACGGGTTCCACACACACTGACTCTCACTGGGGTATGGGTCCCACACACACTGACTCTCACTGGGGTACGGGTTCCACACACTGACTCTCACTGGGGTACGGGTTCCACACACACTAACTCTCACTGGGGTACGGGTTCCACACACACTGACTCTCACTGGGGTACGGGTTCCACACACACTGACTCTCACTGGGGTACGGGTTCCACACACACTGACTCTCACTGGGGTACGGGTTCCACACACACTGACTCTCACTGGGGTATGGGTTCCACACACTGACTGTCACTGGGGTACGGGTTCCACACACACTGACTCTCACTGGGGTATGGGTTCCACACACTGACTGTCACTGGGGTACGGGTCCCACACACACTGACTCTCACTGGGGTACGGGTTCCACACACACTGACTCTCACTGGGGTACGGGTTCCACACACACTGACTCTCACTGGGGTATGGGTTCCACACACTGACTGTCACTGGGGTACAATTCCCACCCAGAATCTTGTTATCCGAATAATTTACAACTTTACTCCTTCCCTTGCCAGATGGTGAAGTTATTGAGGATAATGTCCGCAGAGTGAAAAGCGAGTCTCTCATAGTGTTGGTGCGTTTGAAAATTGACTAGGAGGTCACTATAACAATGAGGAGCTTTTGATGGTCTCATGTTATAAATATATTTTAGAAGTTTTTGCTGTGTTCTTTTGCCCCTGTGCCTGCTGACCTACAGTGGTTCCTGGTCCGGGAATGCCTCAATTGGAAACTCATTATTTTGTTCAACTCCATCCTTGGCATCGCCCATCTCTATCTCCAAAACCTCCCACAATCGTCCGAGATCTCTGCGCTCCTCCATTTCCGCCCGCGTGCAGGCGGGTAGTGGGGACGGGAGGTTGAATTCGCACCCATCTGACTTTGGGCTGGACCGATTGGTTGGCAAGTGAACTCTGATTAGTAGTCATGGAGAATGCCTATACCAATCAGAGCTCACTTGCCAACCAATCAGCACTCTCCTCTCATGCAGTATAAAGTTGTCGTTTTCCCCGACATTGGTTATTCTCGCGGATTGTCCTGATGAGTGCAAGATGAAAAGCTTCGGCAACGTGTCTCAATTTTCAGCGATTCTAACAATTTTGCAGCACTACTTACAACCCCATTCTATAGCCAGTGGCCTTGTTATATTTGGATTACAGTCAAGTTGAGATAAGTGAGACACTTGCTCAATGTTAGATCGATATTGGATCTTATCTGTTCAGCTTGATTAATGTATTATAACTTGTCCCATCTGGCCATAATGTTGTAATTGGTGCGCTCTGCTCCTTCACAAAGATGTCTTTTAAAAATACATTTTACAAAAGCCTGCCTTTCCTAACCTGACACAGAATGTACAGCCATTCGGCCCATCTGCTCCGTGCTGGTGTCTATGCTCCACTCGAGCCTCCTCCCACCCCCCCCCCCCACTCCATCTCACCCTATCAGCAGACCCTTATATTCCTTTCTCCCTCATGTGTTTGTCCAGCTTCCCCTTAAATGCTTCGATACTATTCACCTCAACCACTCCCTGTGGTAGTGAGTTCCACATTCTCCCCACTCTCTGGGGAAAGGAGTTTCTCCTGAATTCCCCATTGGATTTATTAGTGACTGTCTTATATTGATGGCCCCGAGTTCTGGTCTCGCCCGCAAGTGGAAACATCTTCTCTACGTCTACCCGATCGAACCCCTTTCCTAATCTTAAAGACCTCTCTCAGGTCACCCCCTCAACCTTCTCTTTTCTAGAGTAAAGAACCACAGTCTTTTCTGATGATATACCAACATACTAATTAGGAGCAGGAGTAGGCCACTCGGCCCCTCGAGCCTGCTACGCCATTCAACAAGATGATGGGCTGATCTGATAGTAACCCCAACTCCACATTCCCCGCCTGCCCCCGGTAACCTTTCACCCCCTTGCTCATCAAGAATCTACCTACCTCTGCCGCAAAAAATATTCAAAGACTCCGCCTCGTGAGGAAGAGAATTCCAAAGACCCTCTGAGAGGAGAGCTCTCCCTCAGTACTGCACTGGGAGTGTCAGCCTCGATTATATGCTCAAATTTCCAGAGGGGGCTTTGAACCCAAGACCTTTTGATTCAGTGGCAAGAGTGATCCCAGTGAAGCCACGGCTGATGCTGTGGGGCCAACCTGCGGACTAAATTGGGTTCTTAGTTAAGTGACGTTTTTCCTTTCGGGCGCTGATATATACAGTCTCCTCCTCTCTCCTGTTCCCCACAGAGGATGTTACAGCTTCCAGGCTAGTCACTGAGCAGGAGCTCATTGTATCTTGAAGGACAAGGTGGGCAGGCAATTGTCTCATTTAAGAGACTTGTTGAGTCAGGATTAAGGGACTCCGACTTGGATTTTCCAGTCGGCCTCCAGTTTCCTGGGGGCCGGGGAGCAGATTAACTGCCTGGAGCAGGCTGGGGTGCCAGCGGTCCTGGCTTACAGAATCTGCACCCCCACGCCCCAACCCCAACCTCGTCCCCACCTGCCTGGGTAGGGGTAGGTCAGATGACCAAAGGTTCGTCTACTTGCATTGCACTTTCCTCCAAAGACACTCGGCGAGCTTTCTGGCAACCGACCAGCCGCTCTTCACGGGCGAGACCGTGGGCTCTTCGACCACGGAGGCATCGCAGCTGAGCCGGAATCGGTGCTGGCCCACACACCCACGCATCCGTGCGTGCCTGCCCGCAAGAGTCACTAGATGCGGCGAAGATGCTGACCACCTCCCGCTGCCCGTCACTGCCCGGGCAGTGGCACCACCCTCGTCGACTCGTGGGCTCAGCCTGGCCAACTCGGCACAAACTGCCGATCTGGCCCGTGTTGTCCCTGGCCTGCCTGCCTCAGTACTGCACTCACAAGCACATTGATCGTCCGGTTTGCATTCTGCTCTCTCCCTGTCTCCACATCCTCTTGTGTTTCAAAACTTGGACCCGCCTTTGCGTCATTCAATTTGCGTTCAACCAGAAGGTTTATATCGAGCAATATTAATAAAGTCCCATAATAATTAAGCCACCACAAAATTAAGGTTTGCAAATAGGCAAGTGCCTCATTTAAAAAAAGAGACTTAAAGCAAATTCTGATTATCTTTTCAATTGAGGGCATGTGTAGCAAACATATCTGTGCAGAATTCTGTTGCTGTAATTTATAACAAAATCATTAAACAGGCAGAAAATCTTTGCGAAAGTGGCAGGATTGAGGAACATGCGAGTTAGTATGGTACATCACACAGCGAGATTACAACCCCTTGATATTATTTTTAATCCATGCACGTACATTAAGACAATACTGTGATGTATAATTCAAGTTAATTGGAAGAGGGGCCAGGAGGAGAACTGGGGAGATTTTGTTTTTAACTCAGCGAGTCGTTGTGCTTGGGAGGGCGCTGAATTTAATCACACCACCATTGGCGGCCATGCTTTCAGTTCACCGGGGCCTTAGGCTCTGGAATTCCCTCCCTAAAACTCTCCCCCTCTGCTTGCAAATTGAGATGGGAGGCTATTTGACCCATCATGACGGGTCCAGCTCTTTGCAAGAGCAATCCCCAAACTAATCCCACTGCCCCGCGCTCTCCCCATAGCCCTGTATCAATCCCAAACTAATCCCACTGCCCCGCTCTCTCCCCATAGCCCTGTATCAATCCCAAACTAATCCCACTGCCCCGCTCTCTCCCCATAGCCCTGTATCAATCCCCAAACTAATCCCACTGCCCCGCTCTCTCCCCATAGCCCTGTATCAATCCCCAAACTAATCCCACTGCCCCGCTCTCTCCCCATAGCCCTGTATCAATCCCCAAACTAATCCCACTGCCCCGCGCTCTCCCCATAGCCCTGTATCAATCCCCAAACTAATCCCACTGCCCCGCGCTCTCCCCATAGCCCTGTATCAATCCCCAAACTAATCCCACTGCCCCGCGCTCTCCCCATAGCCCTGTATCAATCCCAAACTAATCCCACTGCCCCGCGCTCTCCCCATAGCCCTGTATCAATCCCTAAACTAATCCCACTGCCCCGCGCTCTCCCCATAGCCCTGTATCAATTCCAAACTAATCCCATTGCCCCACTCTCTCTCCATAGCCCTGTATCAATCCCTAAACTAATCCCACTGCCCCGCTCTCTCCCCATAGCCCTGTATCAATCCCAAACTAATCCCACTGCCCCGCGCTCTCCCCATAGCCCTGTATCAATTCCAAACTAATCCCATTGCCCCACTCTCTCTCCATAGCCCTGTATCAATCCCAAACTAATCCCATTGCCCCACTCTCTCTCCATAGCCCTGTATCAATCCCAAACTAATCCCACTGCCCCGCGCTCTCCCCATAGCCCTGTATCAATCCCAAACTAATCCCATTGCCCCACTCTCTCCCCATAGCCCTGTATCAATCCCAAACTAATCCCACTGCCCCACTCTCTCTCCATAGCCCTGTATCAATCCCAAACTAATCCCACTGCCCCGCGCTCTCCCCATAGCCCTGTATCAATCCCAAACTAATCCCACTGCCCCGCTCTCTCCCCATAGCCCTGTATCAATCCCAAACTATTCCCACTGCCCCACTCTCTCCCCATAGCCCTGTATCAATCCCTAAACTAATCCCACTGCCCTGCTCTCTCCCCATAGCCCTGTATCAATCCCTAAACTAATCCCACTGCCCTGCTCTCTCCCGATAGCCCTGTATCAATTCCAAACTAATCCCACTGCCCCACTCTCTCTCCGTAGCCCTGTATCAATCCCTAAACTAATCCCACTGCCCCGCGCTCTCCCCATAGCCCTGTATCAATCCCCAAACTAATCCCACTGCCCCGCTCTCTCCCCATAGCCCTGTATCAATCCCAAACTATTCCCACTGCCCCACTCTCTCCCCATAGCCCTGTATCAATCCCTAAACTAATCCCACTGCCCTGCTCTCTCCCGATAGCCCTGTATCAATTCCAAACTAATCCCACTGCCCCACTCTCTCTCCGTAGCCCTGTATCAATCCCTAAACTAATCCCACTGCCCCGCGTTCTCCCCATAGCCCTGTATCAATCCCCAAACTAATCCCACTGCCCCGCTCTCTCCCCATAGCCCTGTATCAATCCCCAAACTAATCCCACTGCCCCACTCTCTCTCCATAGTCCTGTATCAATCCCAAACTAATCCCACTGCCCCGCTCTCTCCCCATAGCCCTGTATCAATCCCCAAACTAATCCCACTGCCCCGCTCTCTCCCCATAGCCCTGTATCAATCCCCAAACTAATCCCACTGCCCCACTCTCTCCCCATAGTCCTGTATCAATCCCAAACTAATCCCACTGCCCCGCTCTCTCCCCATAGCCCTGTATCAATCCCAAACTAATCCCACTGCCCCGCGCTCTCCACATAGCCCTGTATCAATCCCAAACTAATCCCATTGCCCCACTCTCTCCCCATAGCCCTGTATCAATCCCAAACTAATCCCACTGCCCCACTCTCTCTCCATAGCCCTGTATCAATCCCAAACTAATCCCACTGCCCCGCGCTCTCCCCATAGCCCTCTATCAATCCCAAACTAATCCCACTGTCCCACTCTCTCCCCATAGCCCTGTATCAATCCCAAACTAATCCCACTGCCCCGCGCTCTCCCCATAGCCCTGTATCAATCCCAAACTAATCCCACTGCCCCGCTCTCTCCCCATAGCCCTGTATCAATCCCAAACTAATCCCACTGCCCCGCTCTCTCCCCATAACCCTGTATCAATCCCAAACTAATCCCACTGCCCCGCGCTCTCCCCATAGCCCTGTATCAATCCCAAACTAATCCCACTGCCCCGCTCTCTCCCCATAGCCCTGTATCAATCCCAAACTAATCCCACTGCCCCGCGCTCTCCCCATAGCCCTCTATCAATCCCAAACTAATCCCACTGTCCCACTCTCTCCCCATAGCCCTGTATCAATCCCAAACTAATCCCACTGCCCCGCGCTCTCCCCATAGCCCTGTATCAATTCCAAACTAATCCCATTGCCCCACTCTCTCTCCATAGCCCTGTATCAATCCCAAACTAATCCACTGCCCCGCGCTCTCCCCATAGCCCTGTATCAATTCCAAACTAATCCCATTGCCCCACTCTCTCCATAGCCCTGTATCAATCCCTAAACTAATCCCACTGCCCCGCTCTCTCCCTATAGCCCTGTATCAATCCCAAACTAATCCCACTGCCCCGCTCTCTCCCCATAGCCCTGTATCAATCCCAAACTAATCCCACTGCCCCGCGCTCTCCCCATAGCCCTGTATCAATTCCAAACTAATCCCATTGCCCCACTCTCTCTCCATAGCCCTGTATCAATCCCAAACTAATCCCACTGCCCCGCTCCCTCCCCATAGCCCTGTATCAATCCCAAACTAATCCCACTGCCCCGCGCTCTCCCCATAGCCCTGTATCAATTCCAAACTAATCCCATTGCCCCACTCTCTCTCCATAGCCCTGTATCAATCCCAAACTAATCCCACTGCCCCACTCTCTCTCCATAGCCCTGTATCAATCCCAAACTAATCCCACTGCCCCGCGCTCTCCCCATACCCTGTATCAATTCCAAACTAATCCCATTGCCCCACTCTCTCTCCATAGCCCTGTATCAATCCCTAAACTAATCCCACTGCCCCGCTCTCTCCCCATAGCCCTGTATCAATCCCAAACTAATCCCACTGCCCCGCTCTCTCCCCATAGCCCTGTATCAATCCCAAACTAATCCCACTGCCCCGCTCCCTCCCCATAGCCCTGTATCAATCCCAAACTAATCCCACTGCCCCGCTCTCTCCACATAGCCCTGTATCAATCCCCAAACTAATCCCACTGCCCCGCTCCCTCCCCATAGCCCTGTATCAATCCCAAACTAATCCCACTGCCCCGCTCTCTCCACATAGCCCTGTATCAATCCCAAACTAATCCCACTGCCCCGCGCTCTCCCCATTGCCCTGTATCAATTCCAAACTAATCCCATTGCCCCACTCTCTCCCCATAGCCCTGTATCAATCCCAAACTAATCCCACTGCCCCGCTCCCTCCCCATAGCCCTGTATCAATCCCAAACTAATCCCACTGCCCCGCTCTCTCCCCATACCCCTGTATCAATCCCAAACTAATCCCACTGCCCTGCGCTCTCCCCATAGCCCTGTATCAATCCCAAACTAATCCCACTGCCCAGCTCTCTCCCAGCGCCCTGTTTCAATCCCAAACTAATCCCACTGTCCCACTCTCTCCCCAGAGCCCTGTATCTTTCCTAACTTCAGAAAATTATCCTGTTGTTCTCCACTAAACTACAAAACTCTCCCCTTCAACCACTCATTTGGCCATACATCCAAGCTCCAATAAACTTCCTATAAGGGAATCTCTGAACAAGTTGCTGGCGAAGTTTAATATTGATATTCTGTCATCAGACACTGAGGGAGTGAGAGAAATATCTTGACTGAGCTCTGCCTCTCTGCACACCAGAAGTGCCTGCCCTTTGGAAAAACATAATTGGCAGTGATGATCGTCCTGAGAGAACAAAACTGCTGTATCCTTGCAACTTTGCTGTTAGTACAGTTGCTCATTGCTGTCTTTTATCGGCGAGATCTTGCTCATTAGATTCTGCCCTCTCTTTAAATGTGAGAAAACACCCACCAGTCAGCCAGCCGCCTGTAAGGAGATAACAAGGGAGAAAGAATGAAGTTAAAAATGAACATCAGATAAGCTAAACGTCTGGAGAAATATAAAAAGCTTTAAGTAATGTTCTGCGTTTATCCAGTTCGACTTAATATTCCACACTTGTACTGGACAGAACCTATCACTAAAGGAACTGTCGAGGCAGGGAAAGGGGGATTTGTGGATTTCGTGTGATTGGCACCGGTCACTCACTGGTCACTCACTGGGACTTGGGTTGGAACTAACCCAAACACCTGGCATGACAGTAGGCTTTCTCGGTTCACTGTCTGGGACCTTGATGGAACAGGTTTGCAAAGCTTAATTCTGTCCTGGTAGGCATGGGATCAGGGAGTGAAACTGCCCTCAATTTGCCACTTAGGGGCCCACTGGATAATTGATACGCTGTGTATAAGTCAGTATCTTCAATAAAAGAACGCACCAGCTTGGTTCACCTATCTTGTCTGTTGTGATCGGTATATTTGTGTCAAGAATGAGGAAACACAATATGGTGGCAGCAGGTGGTTGTTGAAGGTATTAAGTTGTATACAGCAATAATGGGAAGGTAGAGTAGGGTTGCACATCATGTTTCTGTAACTGCTTTCAACAGCTGCCTCACGATCACATGGGCCTGTACATCACATCCTGCCGGGTTACGCAGACCTCCTGGCCAATCCAAAGGCGACAGTTTAAATGTGGTTCGTGAATTTGAGGCCAACCTTATGGGCAGGCAGAGCCTACAAGACCCATCAGACAACCAATGGCGGCAGAGTAAGGGGTGGGGCAGTTGACGGTGGGTGGTCCCCAGTGGGAGTGATGGGTGAACGGGTGCGGGAAAAGAAACGGGCCAGGCCCTCGATAGTCTGACGTGCATTCAGCAAGATTTCATGATGCGTTAAATGATTGGCGGGATATTTTTCATGTCATAGTGACAGTGAACTTCTGCCTATCTTGTGTTTTTGTTTAGATATAGTGAGGACCTCAGTGAGTGGCTCTAGGGTTTTGGGCCTGTAGTTGTAATATGTGTTTCCTCTACCCCTGGCTTGGCCTCTCTCAGTCTGCCCCACTGTTCCAGCAACTGATCTTTCTCGCTTCCCACTTCCCTCCCCAGCCCTTTTGCCTTCTCCCACTCTCTTCCATGCTGTCAGCGCTGTCTCTTGCCTCTGAGCCAGGGGGTTGTGGCAAGGTGTCCCTTGCCAGAGACTTTGGCACAGTAATCCAGGCTGACACCCACAGTGCCAGAACTGAGGGAGTGCTGCACTGTCTTTAGGTGCCACATTAAACCATGGCCCCCGTCTGCCCTCTCAGGTGGATGTAAAAGATCCCACAGCCACTATTGGAAGAAGGGGGTTGGGAGGTGGTGGGGCGCGGGGTGGGGGTGGGGGGTGGGGGGAAACGGGGAGTTCTCCACGGTGTTCTGGGGCCGATATTTATCCCCCAACAAACATCATTAAAGCATATTTCTTCATTCCCACATTGCTGTTCCCCTCCCCCAATTCCCCCATTTACTGATACCCCCACCCCCAATTCCTCCATTTACCGATTTCACGTCCCCCATTTACTGATGCACCCACCCCAATTCCCCCATTTACTGATACCCCCACCCCCAATTCCTCCATTTACCGATTTCACATCCCCCATTTACTGATGCACCCACCCCAATTCCCCCAGTTACTGATACCCCCTCCCCCAATTCCTCCATTTACCGATTTCACGTCCCCCATTTACTGATGCACCCACCCCAATTCCCCCAGTTACTCACGTCCCTTCCCCCATTTACTGATGCCCCTCCACTAATTCCCCCATTTACTGATGCCCCACCCCCAATTCCCCCATTTACTGATGCTCATTCCCCCAATTCCCCCATTTACTGATGCCCCTCCCCCAATTCCCCCATATACTGAAGCATCGCCCCCAATTCTCCCATCCACTGATGCTCACTCCCCCAATTCCCCCATTGCTGATGCTCACTCCCCCAATTCCCCCATTTAATGATGCCCCTCCCCCAATTCCCCCATTTAATGATGCCCCTCCCCCAATTCCCCCATTTACTGATGCCCCTCCCCCAATTCCCCCATCTACTGATGCTCACTCCCTCAATTCCCCCATTACTGATGCTCACTCCCCCAATTCCCCCATTTACTGATACCCTTCCCCCAATTCCCCGTTTACTGATGCCCCTCCCCCAATTCCCCCATTTACTGATGCTCACACCCCAATTACCCATGCTTCCCTCCCCCAATTCCCCCATTTACTCACGTCTCTTCCCCCATTTACTGTTCCGCCTCCCCCATTTCCCCCATTTACTGATGCTCACTCTCCCAATTCCCCCATTTACAGATGACCCTTCCCCCATTTAATGATGCCCCTCTCCCAATACCCCATTTACTGATGCCCCTCCCCAAATTCCCCCATTTACTGATGCCCCACCCCCAATTCCCCCATTTACTGATGCTCACTCCCCCAATTCCCCCATTTACTGATGCCCCTACCCCAATTCTCCCATTTACTGATGCCTCGCCTCTAATTCCCCCATCTACTGATGCTCACTCCCTCAATTCCCCCATTACTGATGCTCACTCCCCCAATTCCCCCATTTTCTGATACCCTTCCCCCAATTCCCCGTTTACTGATGCCCCTCCCCCAATTCCCCCATTTACTGACGCTCACTCCCCCAATTACTGATGCTCCCCTCCCCCAATTCCCCCGTTTACTGATGCATCTCCCCCAATTCCCCCATTTACTCACGTCCCTTCCCCCATTTACTGATGCCCCTCCCCCAATTCCCCCATTTACTGATGCTCCCCTCCCCCAATTCCCCCATTTACCGATGTCCCTTCCCCCATTTACTGATGCCCATCCCCCAATTCCCCCATTTACTGATGCTCAGTCCCCCAATTCCCCCATTTACCGATGTCCCTTCCCCCATTTACTGATGCCCATCCCCCAATTCCCCATTTACTGATGCTCAGTCCCCCAATTCCCCCATTTACCGATGTCCCTACCCCATTTACTGATGCCTTGCCCCCGATTCCCCCATCTACTGATGCTCACTCCCCCAATTCCCCCATTACTGATGCACCGTCCCCCAATTCCCCCATTTACCAATGTCGCTTCCCCCATTTACTGATGACCCCTCCCCAATTCCCTGATTTACTGATACCCCTCCCCTATTCCCCCATTTACTAATACCCCTCCCCCAATTCCCCATTTACCGATGTCCCTTCCCCCATTTACTGCTGCCCCCTCCCCAAGTCCACATTTACTGATGCCTATCCCCCAATTCCCCCATTTACTGATGCCCCCCTGCCCCAATTCCCCCATTTACTGATGCCCACTTCCCCAATTCCCCCATTTAGTGATGCCCCCAATTCCCCAATTTATTTGTTCCCCTCTCCCAATTCCCCCATTTACTGCTGCAATCTCCCCTATTTCCCCATTCTCTGATGCCCCCTTCCCCACTTCCCTTTTTCTCATGCCCCCTCTCCAATTCCCCAATTTACTGATGCCCCCTCTCCAATTCCCCAATTTACTGATGCCCCCTCCCCTTTTCCCCCATTTACTGATGTCCCTCCCCCAATTCCCCTGTTTACTGATGCTCACTCCCCCAATTACTGATGCTCCCCTCCCCCAATTCCCCCGTTTACTGATGCACCTCCCCCAATTCCCCCATTTACTGATGCCCCACCCCAATTCCCCATTTACTGATGCTCACTCCCCCAATTCCCCCATTTACCGATGTCCCTACCCCATTTACTGATGCTTTGCCCCCGATTCCCCCATCTACTGATGCTCACTCCCCCAATTCCCCCATTACTGATGCACCGTCCCCCAATTCCCCCATTTACCAATGTCGCTTCCCCCATTTACTGATGACCCCTCCCCAATTCCCTGATTTACTGATACCCCTCCCCTATTCCCCCATTTACTGATGCCCGTCCCCAAATTCCCCCATTTACTGATACCCCTCCCCCAATTCCCCATTTACCGATGTCCCTTCCCCCATTTACTGCTGCCCCCTCCCCAAGTCCACATTTACTGATGCCTATCCCCCAATTCCCCCATTTACTGATACCCCTCCCCCAATTCCCCCATTTACTGATGCCCCCCTGCCCCAATTCCCCCATTTACTGATGCCCACTTCCCCAATTCCCCCATTTAGTGATGCCCCCAATTCCCCAATTTATTTGTTCCCCTCTCCCAATTCCCCCATTTACTGCTGCAATCTCCCCTATTTCCCCATTCTCTGATGCCCCCTTCCCCCCTTCCCTTTTTCTCATGCCCCCTCCCGCAATACACCCATTTACTGATGCCCCCTCTCCAATTCCCCAATTTACTGATGCCCTCTCCCCTTTTCCCCCATTTACTGATGTCCCTCCCCCAATTCCCCTGTTTACTGATGCTCACTCCCCCAATTACTGATGCTCCCCTCCCCCAATTCCCCCGTTTACTGATGCACCTCCCCCAATTCCCCCATTTACTGACGCTCACTCCCCCAATTACTGATGCTCCCCTCCCCCAATTCCCCCGTTTACTGATGCCCCTCCCCCAATTCCCCCATTTACTGACGCTCACTCCCCCAATTACTGATGCTCCCCTCCCCCAATTCCCCCGTTTACTGATGCACCTCCCCCAATTCCCCCATTTACTGATGCTCACTCTTCCAATTCCCCCATTTACCGATGTCCCTTCCCCCATTTAATGATGCCCCTCCCCCCATTCCCCCATTTACTGATGCCCCTCCCTAAGTTCTGCCATTTACTGATGCCCCAACCCCAATTCCCCCGTTTACTGATGCCCCTCCCCCAATTCCCCATTTACTGATGCCTCGCCCCCAATTCCCCCATCTACTGATGCTCACTCCCCCAATTCCCCCATTACTGATGCTCACTCCCTCAATTCCCACGTTTACTGATGCACCTCCCCCAATTCCCCCATTTACTCACGTCCCTTCCCCCATTTACTGATGCCCTTCTCCCAATTCCCCCCTTTACTGATGCTCACTCTCCCAATTCCCCCATTTACCGATGTCCCTTCCCCCATTTAATGATGCACCTCCCCCAATTCCCCCATTTACTGATGCCGCGCCTCGAATTCCCCCATCTACGGATGCTCTCCCTCAATTCCCCCATTACTGATGCTCACTCCCCCAATTCCCCCATTTTCTGATACCCCTCCCCCAATTCCCCGTTTACTGATGCCCCTCCCCCAATTCCCCTATTTACTGATGCTCACTCCCCCAATTACTGATGCTCCCCTCCCCCAATTCCCCCATTTACTGATGCACCTCCCCCAATTCCCCCATTTACTCACTTCCCTTCACCCATTTACTGATGCCCCTTCCCAAATTCCCCCATTTACTGATGCTCACGCCCCCAATTCTCCCATTTACCGATGTCCCTTCCCCCATTTAGGATGCTCCTCCCCCAATTCCCCGATTTACTGATACCCCTCCCCCAATTCCCCCATTTACCGATGTCCCTTCCCCCATTTACTGCTGCCCCCTCTCCAAGTTCCCATTTACTGATGCCTATCCCCCAATTCCCCCATTTACTGATACCCCTCCCCCAATTCCCCATTTACTGATGCCCCCCTGCCCCAATTCCTCCATTTACTGATGCCCATCTCCCCAATTCCCCCATTTACTGATGCCCCCAATTCCCCAATTTACTTGTTCCCCTCTCCCAATTCCCCCATTTACTGCTGCAATCTCCCCTATTTCCCCATTCTCTGATGCCCCCTTCCCCACTTCCCTTTTTCTCATGCCCCCTCCCACAATACACCCATTTACTGATGCCCCCTCTCCAATTCCCAATTTACTGATACAGCCTCCCCTTTTCCCCTATTTACTGATGTCCCTCCCCCAATTCCCCTGTTTACTGATGCTCACTCCCCCAATTACTGATGCTCCTCTCCCCCAATTCCCTCGTTTACTGATGCACCTCCCAAAATTCCCCCATTTACTGATGCCCCACCCCAATTCCCCATTTACTGATGCTCACTCCATGAATTCCCCCATTTACTGATGCCCCTCCCCCAATTCCCCCATTTACTGATGCCCCACCCCCAATTCCCCCATTTACTGATGTTCACTCCACAATTTCCCCATTTACTGATGCCTCGCCCCTAATTCCCACGTTTACTGATGCCCCTCCCCCAAGTCCCCCATTTACTGATGCTCACTCCCCCAATTCCCCCATTACTGATGCTCACTTCCCCAATTCCCCCATTTACTGATACCTCTCCCCCAATTCCCACATTAACTGATGCCCCTCCCCCAAGTCCCCCATTTACTGATGCTCACTCCCCCAATTACTGATGCTCCCCTCCCTCAATTCCCCCATTTACTCACGTCCCTTCCCCCATTTACTGATGCCCCTCCCCGAATTCTCCCATTTACCGATGTCCCTTCCCCCATTTAATGATGCCCCTCCCCCAATTCACCCATTCACTGATGCCCCTCCAAGTTCCGCCATTTACTGATGCCCCACCCCCAATTCCCCCATTTACTGATGCCTCGCCCCTAATTCCCCCATCTACTGATGCTCACTCCCTCAATTCCCCCATTACTGATGCTCACTCCCCCACTTCCCCCATTTTCTGATACCCCTCCACCAATTCCCCATTTACTGATGCCCCTCCCCCAATTCCTCCATTTACTGATGCTTACTCCCCCAATTACTGATGCTCCCCTCCCCCCCAATTCCCCCGTTTACTGATGCACCTCCCCCAATTCCCCCATTTACTCACGTCCCTTCCCCCATTTACTGATGCCCCTCCCCCAATTCCCCCATTTACTGATGCTCACTCCCCCAATTCCCCCATTTACCGATGCCCCTCCCCCAATTCCCCCATTTACCGATGTCCCTACCCCCATTTACTCACGTCCCTTCCCCCATTTACTGATGCCCCTCCCCCAATTCCCCCATTTACTGATGCTCACTCCCCCAATTCCCCCATTTACCGATGCCCCTCCCCCAATTCCCCCATTTACCGATGTCCCTACCCCCATTTACTGGTGCCCCCTCCCCCAATTCCCCCATTTACAAATGTCGCTTCCCCCATTTACTGATGACCCCTCCCCAATTCCCCGATTTACTTATACCCCTCCCCGATTCCCCCATTTACTGATGCCCGTCTCCCAATTCCCCCATTTACCGATGTCCCTTCCCCCATTTACTGCTGCCCCCTCCCCAAGGCCCCATTTACTGATGCCTATCCCCCAATTCCCCCATTTACTGATACCCCTCCCCCAATTCCCCATTTACTGATGCCCCCCTGCCCCAATTCCCCCATTTACTGATGCCCACTTCCCCAATTCCCCCATTTACTGATGCCCCCAATTCCCCAATTTACTTGTTCCCCTCTCCCAATTCCCCCATTTACTGCTGCAATCTCCCCTATTTCCCCATTCTCTGATGCCCCCTTCCCCACTTCCCTTTTTCTCATGCCTCCTCCCACAATACACCCATTTACTGATGCCCCCTCTCCAATTCCCCGATTTACTGATGCTCCCTCCACTTTTCCCCCATTTACTGATGCTCTCTCCCCCAATTCCCCCATTTACTGATGCCCCCTCCCAAATTTCCCCATTTACTGATGCCCCCTTCCCAACTTCCCTTTTTCTCATGCCCCCTCCCGCAATGCACCATTTACTGGTGAACCCCTCCCCCAATTCCCTCATTTACTTGTGCTTCTTCCCCCAATACAGGTGCCCGCCACCCCTAATTTCCCCTTTTATTGGTTCCCTCCTCCCACGTCCGACATTTACAGGTTCCCCTGCTCCAATTCCCCCATTTACTGGTGCGCCAACCCCAACACCCCTATTTACTGATGATCCATCCCCCAATTCCCCCATTTACTGGTGCCCCTCCCCCAATTCTGCCATTTACTGAAGCCCCTCTCCCATTTCCTCCTTTTACTGACTCCCCCTTCCCCAACTCCTTCATTTACTGGTGCCCCCTCCGCCAATTCCCCCATTTACAGGTTCCCCCAATTCCCGATTTACTGCTGCCCCTTCCACATTTTCCCATTAACCTCATCTATTTCCTCCTTTCACTGACTCCCCCTCCCCCAATTTCCCCATTTGCTTGCACCCCTCCTCCAATTTCCCCATTTACTGATGCCCTCCCCCAATTTCCCCATTTACTGATTCCCTCCCCCAATTCCCCATTCACTGCTGCCCCTCAAATCCCCAATTTACTGATGCCCCCTCCATTAATTCCCTCATTAACCCATGCCCCCTCCCCCATTACGCCCATTTACTGATGCCCACCTCCCTCAATTATTCCTTTCCTAGTGACCCCCTCCCCCATTATTCAATTTACTGGTGCCGCATCCCCAATTCCCCAATGTTCCCCTTCCCTGAATGCCCCCGCCCCCAATTCCCCCAGAAAATGGTTCCTCTCACCCAATTATCCCATTTATTGGTTCCCCTCCCACAATTCCCCCATTTACTGGTGCCTGTCCCCCAATTCCCTCATTAACTCTTGCCCCCTCCCCCAATATGTCCATTTACTGGTGCCACCCCTCCCCCAATACTCCCATTTAAGGGTGCACCCCTCCCACAATTCCTTCATTTACTCGTTTCTTTCGCCAATATGCAGTTACTGGTGGGCAGTGACAGTGCCCACCTCCCCAAATTATTCCTATTACTGGTGCCCCTCCCTCTTCCCCCATTTACTAGCTCACCTCTCCCATTTCCTCCATTTACTGCTGCCCCTCCCCCATTTCTTCCTTTTACTGACTCCCCCTCCCCCAATTCCCTTTTACGGTGCGTCCCACACCTGTTCCCTGATTTACTGGAGCCCTCCTCAATTCCCCCATTTTCCAATTCCCCCCTCCCCCCCATTTACTGCTGTCCCTTCCCAATTCCCCCATTTAACTGGTGCCCTCCTCCCCAATATGCCCGTTTCCCCAGTTCCCTCATTTACTCATACCCCTCCCCAATTACTCCATTTACTGCTTCCCCCAATTCGCCATTTACTGGTTAGCCTCACCCAATCCTCCCATTATTCATTCCCATCCACCATTTCCACCATTTACTGACCGCCACCCCCCCCTCCCCCAGTTCCCCAATTTACTGGTCCCCTCCCCCAATTCCTGATTTTTTGGATCACCTCTCCCCCCAATTTCTCATTTACTGGTGCCCTCCCCCAGTACCCCCATTCACTGGTGCCATCTACCAATTCCCCTATTTACTGCCCTACCTCATTTTCTCCATTTACTGGTTTCCCTCCTCCAATTCTCCATTCACTGGTGCCCTCCCCCAATTCCCCCATTTACTGGTTCCCCTCCCCCCAATTCTCTCATTTCCAGATGCCCCCACCCCAATTCTCCCATTTACTGGTGCCCACCCCAATTCCCCTATTTACTGCAGTCCCCTCCCCCAATTCCCACATTTACTGATTCCCATCCCACATTTACCCCACTTACTGATTCCCATCCCCCATTTCCCTCATTTATTGGTGCCTCCTCCCCCAATATACCCATTTACTGGTGCCCCTCCTCCAATTCCCCCATTTATTGGTTCCTCTCACACAATGCCCCCATTTATTAGTTCCACTCCCCCATTTCCTTCTTTTACTGACTCCCACTCCCCAATTCCCCCATTTACTGGTGCCCCTCACAAGTTCCCAAGGTACTGGTTGCCCTCCACCAATATCCCCATTTCCTGGTCCCCCTCCTCATTTCCCTCATTTACTGATGCCCTCCCCAAAATACCGACTTACTGGTTTCCCCTCCCCCATTTCATTCATTTACTGGTTCCCGTCCCCCAATTCCCCATTTACTGGTTCCCCTCCCCCAATTTTTCCATTTACTGCTCCCCCTCCCCCAATTACTGCTGCCCCCCCCATTTCCCCCAACGACTGGTTCCCCTCACCCAATTCTCCCATTAACCCATTCCCATCCTTCATCTCCTTTTACTGACCCCCACACACAATTCTCCATTTACTGGTGCCCTCCCCCAATTCCTCCCTTTACTGCAGTCCCTCCCCAATTCCCCCATTAACTTGTGCCTCCCCTCCCCAATATGCCCATTTACTGGTGCCCGCCTCCCCCAGTTGCCTCATTTACTCGTACCCCTCCCCAATTACTCCATTTACTGCTTCTCCAATTCCCCATTTACTGGATCGCCTCATCCAATCCTCATATTAACCCGTTCCCCTTCCCCATTTCTTCCATTTACTGCTCCCCCTCCCCCAATTACTACTGCCCATCCCCCATTTCCCCCATGTACTGGTTCACCTCCCCCAATTCTCCATTCACTGGTGCCCTCCCCCATTTTCTCCATTTACTGGTTCCCCTCCCCCAATTCTCCATTCCGATGCCCTCCCCCAATTCCCCCATTTACTGGTTCCCCTTCCCCCAATTCCCTCATTTACTTGTGCCCCCTCCCCAATTACTCCATTTACTGCTTCCCCAATTCCCCTTTACTGGATCGCCTCACCCAATCCTCCCATTAACCCATTTCCCTTCCCCATTTCTTCATTTTTCTGGCTCCCCCTCTCCCAGTTTCCCCATTCACTGGTGCTCTCTACCAATTCCCCTGTTCACTGGTGCTCTCCCCCAATATCTCCATTTACTGGTCCTCCTCCCCCATTTCCCCCATCTTTTACTCACCGCCCCCCCCCCCCCACACAATTCCCCCATTTACTGCAGTCCCTCCCCAATTTCCTCGTTTACTGGTGCCCTCCCCCAATTCCCCCATTTACTGCTGCCCCTCTCCAATTCCCCCATTTACCGGTGCCCCTCCAATTCCCCTATTTCCTGGTTCCTCTCACCCAAAGCCCCCATTTATTAGTTCCACTCCCCCATTTCCCCCATGTACCCTTTCCCCAATTCTCCCATTTACTGGTGGACCCCCCATTTACTCAATTTTGGTGCCCCTCCCCAATTCTCCCATTTACTGGTTCTCCTCCCCCATTTCCTTCGTTTACCGACTCTCCCTCCCCCAATTCCCCATTTACTGTTGCCCCCATTCCCCAATTCCCCCATTTTATGGTGCCCACCTTTTCCAATTCCCTCTCTAAACCTGTCTGTGTCTCTCTCTCCTCTTTTAAGATGTCTTGAAACCTGCTCTTTGACCAAGCATTTGGTCACCTGCCCCTAATGTCTGCCTCTGTGGTGCAATGCCAACTTTTGTCTGACAATGCCCCAGTTTTACTGCCTTAAAAGTGCTATATAAATGCAGGCCACTGTTGTTGCTGAGGTGGTCTTAGTTGCTCAGTTGTTCTAAATTCATAGCCACACATAAGACATTGCCCCAGGATCAGGAGGGAGAAACCTGTGATTCTGTGACCTGTTGCTGGACCAAGAAACTCAGGGTCAGCTCTGGGGATCTACAGCTGTACCAGCCAAGTTCACCTAACACAGTATACAGATTAAACCCATGACGACACAAATAGGTAGGAAAGTAAGTAGTGAAGAGGTCATAAGGAAGCTACAATGGGATATAGATCGGTTAAGTGGGTGGGCAAAGACCTGGCAAATGTGAAATTGTCCATTTTGGCAGGAAAAATAAAAAAGAATCATATTATCAAAATGGTGAGAGATTGCAGAGCTCTGAGATGCAGAGGGATCTGGGTGTCCTAGTGCATGAAATCACAAAAGGTTAGGATGCAGGTACAGCACGTAATTAGGAAAGCTAATAGAATGTTATTGTTTATCGTGAGGGGAACTGAATAGAAAAGTAGGGAGGTTATGCTTCAGTTATACAGGGCATTGGTGAGACCACATCTGGAGTACTGTGTACAATACTTAAAGAAGGACTTAAAGTACAGTATTTAAAGAAGGATGTAAATGCGTTGGAGGCAGTACAGAGAAGGTTTACTAGACTAACACCTGGAATGGGCGGGTTGTCTTATGAGGAAAGATTGAACAGACTAGGCTTGTATCTGCTGGAGTTTAGAAGAGTAAGAGGCGACTTGATTGAAACATATAAGATCCTGAGGGGTCTTGAAAGGGTGGATGTGGAAAGGATGTTTCCCCTTGTGGGAGAATCTAGAACTAGGGGTCACTGTTTAAAAATAAGGAGTCGCCCATTTAAGACAGAGATGAGGAGAATTTTTTTCTCTCAGAGGGTCGTGAGTCTTTGGAATTCTCTTCCTCAAAAGGCGGTGGAAGCAGAGACTTTGAATATTTTTGCGGCAGAGACATATAGATTCTTGATAAGCAAGGGGGTGAAAGGCTGTCGGGGGATAGGCGGGAATGTGAGGTTGAGCTCACAATCAGATCAGCCATGATCTTATTGAATGGCGGAGCAGGCCCGAGGGGCCGAGTGGCCTACTCCTGCTCCTAATTCGTATGTTCGCATTTGCCTCTGCATGACTCAGCTGTGCTTCTGAACGTTGCCTCCGTCAGGACAGCAGGCAATGGGATGCCCTGGACTGGCTTTGTGCATCAGGCAGGTGCAGCAAAGCATCAGCCTGCCTCCAGGCACTAGGCCCTGGCACTGCACGATAACGTTCATCTTCTGTCAGCGACGCGGATCGATAATGGGAGCTCAACCCCTGGACGGAAATGCCATTGCTTTTTCCATTTCACATAAATTCAAACTGGCTCAATGAAATCCAGGCAAAATAACACCTCCTCCGCACGACCCCAAGCCATTAATAATCACGGCCTTTGCTTGAAGTGAATCCCTGCTTTTGTTTACACCGGGAGAAAATCAATGGACAAGGCTGGCAGGAAAGCATCCCTGAGATTATGTCTATCCAGTTTCCATCCCCTCTGGATTGGCACTGATTCCCAGTGGCTTCATTGACCGGAAATATATGCCCCCAGCTGAGAGCTGGGGAGGAGTTGTGGGGGAGGGGGGAGTGCGTAAAACTGGGCGAGATGGCAGGGGGAGGCTGTGCCCGTCGCCTACCCGCCCCGGCTGGTATTTCAACAGCAGCGGGCGAAGTGGGTGGGAGGCCCGCCCATCTTTAGGCCCCCTTGAGGCCCCTCAGTGGCCAATTAATGGTCACTTAAGGCCTCCTCCCGCTGGCGCCAGAATTTTACCGGATCGGATGGGCACTTTGGCACCTTGGGAGGCTGCCTGGTAAAACTTCTCGGCATCCTTAATGGCTTTGGGGGGTTTGGGGGCATTCCCGATCAGGCACCCTGTGCCCCATAGAGTGCTGCACCACCCCCCCCCCCCCCCCCCCACATGGCACGGGCCGCCACCGCGACCGTCCTGCCCCCACCCCGCCCTCTCCATCGATCCCCCCGCTAATTGGTGCCGGCGATGTCAAACCCCTCACCTTTTCCAAGGCCGACGTCCCTGTTCCCTCTTTCCGCTGGGTGCCGTCCTGGCAGTGGACACTGCTCCCGGTGGCACTGCCGGGACTGTAGAGCTGCCGGCCTTCCGATTGGCCGACATCTCTTGGAGGCAGGACTTCCATTGAGGGCAGTCACAGATCGGGCCGGCTCCTGAGGGCACCTGGTGCCAGCCGTGACTCTCTCTCGCCTCTGAATCGTGGGTTCTAACTCTGCTCCGGAGATCTGAGCCCGCAATCGAGGCCGACACTCCCAGTGCCGGTACCGGGGGAGTGCCACACTGTTGGAGGTGCCGTCTTTCAGATGAACGTGAAACCGAGGTTCAGTGTTCCATCTCAGGTGGACATCAAAGATCCCACTGGTACTATTGGAAGCGGAAGGGGGGGAGGGGGGGGGGCATTCTCCCCGGTGTCCTGGGCCAATATTTATCTTTCAATCAACATCAAAATTGATTATCTGGTCATTGCTCTTTGTGGGATCTTGTTGTGCACAAATTGGCTGCCACATTTCCTGCACTACAACAGTGACCACACTTCAGAAAGTACTTCATTGGCTGTAAAGCACTTTGGGATGTCCTGAGTTCCACTGGGTGGCACAGTGGCGCAGTGGTTAGCACCGCAGCCTCACAGCTCCAGCGACCCGGGTTCAATTCTGGGTACTGCCTGTGCGGAGTTTGCAAGTTCTCCCTGTGTCTGCGTGAGTTTCCTCCGGGTGCTCCGGTTTCCTCCCACAGCCAAAAACTTGCAGGTGACAGGTAAATTGGCCATTGTCAATTGCCCCTAGTGTAGGGAGGTGATAGGGAGTATGGGATTACTGTAGGGTTAGTATAAATGGGTTGGTTGTTGGTCAGCACAGACTCAGTGGGCCGAAGGGCCTGTTCCGTGCTGTATCTCTGAATAAAGAAATATCAGAAGCGCTGTCATGGAAGGTTGCATCATCAGAGCAGATGCGTCAGAGGCGGAGAAACTGGGAGAATGGAATGGAGTCCTTACAGGAGGTAGAGTGGGAAGAAGTGTAGTCGAGGTAGCTGTGAGAGTCGGTGGGCTTATAATGAATATTAGTGGACAGCCTATCCCCAGAGATGGAGACAGAGAAGTCGAGGAAGGGAAGGGAAGTGTCAGAGATGGACCATGTAAAGGTGAGAGAAGGGTAGAAATTGGAAGCAAAGTTGAAAAGGTTTTCCAGTTCGGGGCAGGAGCAGGAAACGGCACCGATACAGTCATCAATGTACCGGAAAAAGAGTTGGGGGAGGGGGCCTGAGTAGGACTGGAACAAGGAATTTTTGACATATCCCACAAAAAGACAGGGATAACTAGGACCCATGCGGGTACCCATAGCAACACCTTTTATTTGAAGGAAGTGAGTGAGTTGAAGGAGTTGTTCAATGTGAGAACAAGTTCAGCCAGGCGGAGGAGGGTGGTGGTGGATGGGGACTGGTTGGGCCTCCGTTCAAGGAAGAAGCGGAGAGCCCTCGGACCATCCTGGTGGGGGATGGAGTATATGGACAGTCCTGTGGACAGTAGCTTGGTGTTTGGTGGTGGGGTCATGGTGCAGGGGGAAGTAGGAAGAATTGTCTGAGAGTTGGCGCTGAGCCTTTGCAAGGTAGAGGTCAGTATGCCAGACAACAACAGCACCACCCTTGTCTGCAGGTTTGATGACAATGTCAGGGTTAGATCTGAGAGAATGGAGTGCAGCAAGGTCAGAGGGGGAATCGAGAACTAGGGGGGTACAGTTTCAGAATGAGGGGGGGTCTCCCATTTAAGACGGAGATGAGGAGGAATTTCTTCTCTCAGAGGGTTGTTAATCTTTGGAATTCTCCTCCCCAGACAGCAGTGGAGACTGGGTCATTGAATATATTCAAGGCTGAGTAAGATAGATTTTTGATTTGCAAGGGGGGTCAAGGGTTATGGGGGGCAGACAGGAAAGTGGAGTTAAGACCACAATCAGATCGGCCATGATCTTATTAAATGGCGGAGCAGGCTCGAGGGGCCGAATGGCCGACTCCCGCTCCTATTTCTTATGGTCTCGAACCTTTTCTAGTTCTGGTGAAAGGTCATTGATCTGAAGTATTGGGCTGAAGTTTACTGCAGGCTGCTGGATCCTGATGCTCGGGCAAAGCGTGCGTCCCGAACCCGTGCTTGGCGCTAGTGGGACCGGCTCAGTGGTTTGACCACAGGCGGCCTCCTCATTGGCGATCAAGGACAGCGGGCAGAAGGGCCAGCAGCCACGGCAGCATCGCCGTGAGGGGGGGAGCGGGGGGGTTGGGGGGGGGGGACGTGGGCGTGGCTGAGGAAGATCAGAGACCTTGGGGCACCTCCAGAGGCCGAGGGGAAACGCCTCCAGGAAGATCGCTGCAGCTGCGGACGCCTCCTTCACTGCCTGCAAAACCCCCCACCCCACCCCCTCTTTGGGCCATCAAGCCTCAGGCTGCGATGGCACTCTGGCACGCCTCTACGAAGCTGGCACCGAGGGATTGCCAATGGCAATTGCAGCGTACAGTGGCCCTTTAATGGGCCCGTCCAGGAATCAAGCTTCGGGGAGCTGTCCCAACATGGCTCGACCGCACGCTGGCAATGCCACGTTAGCATTGTGGGAGAAATCCCCCAAACTGAACTGGAGTAGCCATATAAATACCGTGGCTACAAGAGCAGGTCAGAGGCTGGGAATCCTGTGGCAAGTAACTCATCTCCTGACTCCCCAAAACCTGTCCACCATCTACAAGGCACAAGTCAGGAGTGTGATGGAATACTCTCCACTTGCCTGGATGGATGCAGCTCCAACAACACTCAAGAAGCTCAACACCATCCAGGACAAAGCAGCCCGCTTGATCAGCACCCCATCCACAAAAATTCACTCCCTCCACCACCGACGCACAGTGGCAGCAGTGTGTACCATCTACAAGATGCACCGCAGCAACTCCCCAAGGCTCTTTCGACAGCACCTTCCAAACCCACGACCTCTACCACCTAGAAGGACAAGGGCAGCAGATGCATGGGAACACCACCACCTGCAAGTTCCCCTCCAAGTCGCACACCATCCTGACTTGGAACTATATCGGCCGTTCCTTCACTGTCGCTGGGTCAACATCCTGGAACTCCCTCCCTAACAGCACTGTGGGTGTACCTACCCCACACGGACTGCAGCGGTTCAAGAAGGCAGCTCACCACCACCTTCTCAAGGGGCAATTAGGGATGAGCAATAAATGCTGGCCTGGCCAACGACGCCCACATCCCATGAAAGAATAAAAAAAACAAATAAACAAACAAAAAGCCTTCAAGGCAGTCGCGAATGGCATCACAGAGGAACGTGTTCGGCCATTTTCAGTGAAAAAATACCAACCTTAAAGGTGCATTCCAATTCTGTTGTTCCTCTGCGTGTCTCTGGTGATTCTGAGCAGTGAATTTCTGTACAAATATTGGTTCTTTAAAAGGCAGCGGTTAAACACTGGAGAGTTAATATGCAGTGATGCTCCATCTATGTTCATCTATGTTTTTGGCCTAGTTGTTCTGTCTCTATCTGTTTATCTCTGTCTCTGTCCACAGCAAGATATCACAGACTAAGATGAATGGGCAGTTAGTTTTGGTCCAGGGAGGAGTGTTGGCCAGAAACTTGTAGGAGAACTCCCCAGCTCCTCTTGCGATCATTTGCATAACTATCTGAATTGAACCCCCCCCACCCCCCGCCCCGTGTCGATCGTGTTGGCGCTTCCCACCGATTGGCTTCTCAGCAAACTCGCAATGACCCTGCCTCTCCAGAGTTCAGTCACGTCCAGTTGAGGAGCTGCCTGGCTTGTCTTCCAATGGTTGGAGACGCACTTGAGAGAACTAATTTAGTTTTTGGGTTCGCTGTCTCTTGCATTTTGCATTGCATGCAGATATATCAAATTTTCAACACGGAAACAGGCCATTCGGCCCATCTGCTCTGTGCCGGTGTTTCTGCTCCGCACGAGCCTCCTCCCCCCCCTCCTCTCCGTCTCCTCCCATCACCATCTCCTTCTATTCCTTTCTCCCTCATGTGTTTACCCAGCTTCCTCTTAAATGAATCGATACTATTCACCTCGACCACTCCCTGTGGTAGCGAGTTCCACATTCTCCCCACTCTCCGGGAAAAGACGTTTCTCCTGAATTCCCGATTGGATTTATTAGTGACTGTTTTATATTGATGGCTCCGAGTTCTGGTCTCGCCCGCAGGTGGAAACATCTTCTCTACGTCTACCCTATCAAACCCCTTTCATAATCTTAAAGACTTCTATCAGGTCACCCCTCGGCCTTCCCTTTTCCATCTTTTTTTCCCACCTTCTCCAGCACCTCTATATCCTTTTTTATAATAGGGAGACCAGATCTGTTCACAGTCACTCCGAGGTGCGGTCTAACCAAGGTTCGATACAAGTTGAACATAACTTCTCTGCTTTTCAATTCGATCCCTGTATTAATGAACCCAGGGCTTGCTTTGCTTTTTTGAGGCCTTACTAACCAGTGGTGTTACTTTTAGTGGTTTGTGTGTCTGTATCCCCAGATCCCTCTGTTCCTCCACCCTGTTTAGACTCTCATTCTCCAAGAAACATTTATTGCTGCTTATTCAGCGAATAAGGCAAGGTTGAAATGATAGCAAGACTGAGCAAGCAGAAGGGCTGATGTGTGGCTGGGCCCAAGGAGCAGAGGTGAGGAGCCAAGGGCAGCGTGGGTCTCAGTTTGTGAGGATGTGCATTTAGTTAGACCCTTCCCTTCCCTCACTCAGCGGCTCCCCTGGAGCTCCTAGCCCAGTTCAGCATGTAAATAGGATGGAAAGATTGCTAAAATAATATCTCTAATGTACGGTGCGGCTGATGAAATCAATGTGAATAATATGATTGATCCACTTTTTCGAAATTAAGCAGTTTTCGATACTTAAGAGGCAAAGAGGATAAGTGGATGTGAAGAAGTAATTGGATCGGTTTCTGATGAGATTAGGGATTGAGGGAAATGAAGAGAAAGCACTCGGGCAGAATTGAGATTGATGTTTGTGTTCAGCTGATTTCTTTCCCGTTCCGAAAATCTTCATTTTTGTTTCGCGGATTGAGAGAACCTGCCTCTTGTCGATTCTTTGCTCCTCGTTGGCATTCCTGCCTCGGGCACTGCAGCGAGGCGGGCTCTCCGGTGCAGCACTGACGGAATGCCACCTTGTAGTACGCCCTTCGGATACCAAGCTAAGGGTCTGTGTGTGTATACAGACCCAATCAGGAGGATGTTAACATTCTTGTTGTTCCGTTCAAAGACCAGCTGGCCTGGTCACCATCCCTCCCTCAGGCAGCGCCGGCAAAGGCCCACGTGGGATGACCATTCCAGTGTCGTTTGTGGGATCTTCCTATGCCAAAATGGTCGCTACGTTTGGCTGTGCGACATGTGAAGGGCATTGAGGCAGCTCAAGGATGTGTGATCAACGACTACATAAATGCAAGTTTTCCACCCCGCTCCCCACCACTGCACATGCCCAGATGCAGTCAATTGCGGTTGACAGATTCAATAGGAGCCTTCAAAAGGGAATTGGATAAATACTTGAAGGGGAAAAAATTTGCTGGGATGTGGGGAAAGAACCTGCATGGACTCAATGGGCCAAATGGCCTCCTTTCAGTGCTGTCAGATTCTACAATACTAATCTTAAGGGGGCAGCCTGGAGCCCTCGCTGGAATAGAAGTTGATTCCTCCCACCCGAGGAATCGCTAAGATGTGAATCTCAGTGAAATGGCTAAGGCGTTCGGCAAAATCCTCTTCCGCGTGCCCTCGATCCCACACGATGACCGGCGTCTTTCTGTCACACCACGTTTCGTCAGCAAGCAGGTTTGGCAAAAGCCAGGAACTTGCGAATTGTCTCAGAAAGGCATCCTTCACATGAACTTGTCCCGTGTTCCCTTGAGCTTAAAAGATTGAGGAGGGATCTGACCAAGTCATAACAGATTGGGCAAATAGGCAAAACTGCGGCAAATGGATTTCAATGTCGGTAAAAGTGAGGTTATTAACTTTGGACCTATAAAGGCTAGACAGGGTCTTTCCTAAGTGGTGAAAATTTAGAGGTCCAAAGATACTGTTGTGGGGGGGGTGGTCCTGTTGCACAGATCATTAAACTGTCAGGAACGGTTCTTATGACCAGGTGAGGAAGGGGTCTCAGACTCCCCTTTTGCCCCTTCTCTGATTTGACCATAACAGGGTTAATCCTTTCAACACAGTGATTTTAACTTACCACCTCAATGAGCACTTACTCCTGTTCCACTAATATAATCGCAAACGAACCAATCAGACAGGTTTCCCTGAGTTTAAACAAGAAAGATGCAAATTAATTAACCTGAACACTCTAAACCGATTTAAAAATTACTAAAATATGCTACGCATCCACACCTACATTCACACAAGTCCTCACTGGGCCACGTGCACAATTTGGGATTGCTCCTCAGGTTCTGGAAGGCAGAACAGTGGCTTTATCCGTGTCCCCTGGTTGTTGACTGTCAGGATCTGTAGTCTTGAGGCTTAGTAGCTGCAACTGAGGTTTCTCTAGGAAGAGAGGGAGAGCGAGATGCTTTCTTGACGGGTCTCAGTTATTGACTGTACTCCGAGTCACCACTCACAAATGTGCAGAGTGGCCCAGGCAGTCATGTGATGTGACCACCTCTTTGTGTTTGAAACAGAAGCTTCCGGAAAGGTCTTTGAAATTCGAGGTTCTCCTCAAGCTGTTCAAACATGCTTGGTCGGGGTCATTTGGCTCTTTCAAAGTCAACGGGTGTTGATGGCTTTTGATGATCCCCCATTGATAAGGTTATCCCAGATAAGTGAATCAGAGAGCACTCCATTGTTCTGGCTAGACTGTCGCCAGCTTCTCGTGTGCAAATTGTGCATAGCCATCTTGGCTGCTGGTTGGTCTGTTTTTAAATGTTATTTGTAACAGTCTCAGTCAAATGTCTCAGGCAAAGTTCCACACGATGAAATGAAAATTTTCCATTTGGCATGTGGGGTTTTCGTCACAAGGTACAGATAATAATCAAAAAGGCCAATGGAATGCTGGCCTTCATATCTCGAGAACTAGAATACAAGGGGGTAGAAGTCATGCTTCAGCTATACAAAGTCCTGATTAGACCACACCTGGAGTTACTGGGAGCAGTTCTGGGCACCACACCTTAGCAAGGATATACTGGCCTTGGAGGGAGTGCAGTGTAGATTTACAGAATGATACCTGGACTCCAAGGGTTAAATTACGAGGAGAGATTACACAAACTAGGCTTGTATTCCCTGGAATTTCGAAGGTTAAGGGGTGATTTGATCAAAGTTTTCATGATATTAAGGGGAACTGATAGGGTCGATGGAGAGAAACGATTTCCGCTGGTTGGGGGAGTCTAGGACTAGGGGGGCAGAGTCTAAAAATGAGAGCCAGACCTTTCAGGAGTGAAATGAGGAAACACATCCACACACAAAGGGTGGTAGAAGTTTGGAACTCTCTTCCACAAACGGCAATCGATGCTGGATCAATTGTTAATGTTAAATCGGAGATTGGTAGATTGTTGTTAACCGAAGGGATGTGGGGCAAAGGCGGGTAGATGGACTTTGCTCACTGATCAGCCATGATCTCATTGAATGGCGGAACAGGCTTGAGGGGCTGAATGGCCTCATTCTGTTCAGTTGCTCCTATAAATAATGGACACTGAAATCGGATTCTGGGAGGCCAAATCCCCTGGAGTTAGCGCCAAAGAATGGATGCTGTAATGAAGGCACTGTACACTTCATCTGAGTGCACGCAAACAGCTGAATCTCTTATCAGATCATTCGTTGATGTCTGTCACATCCAGCTGGTGAAATTCAGAGAAATGCTGGTTAGGATAGAGCAGTGTATAAATAATCCACGGAGATATTCCAACCGGCCACTGTTTGCACAAAGATGTATTAATCAAGGAAAATGCAAAGGAAAACAAATATTTAATGAGGAGAAGCAGTTCAATTCGTCACTGCACCTTGAGAAGATTGCTGAGATTGTTCTGTAATCTTTGCGAGAGAGCTTTGTGAATCAGTCACTTCCCGCAGTTTCTGTGTCTTATTATCTGCCCGAAGGTGCAGCTCATCTGTGACACAGAGTGTCGAACAGTGCAGGTCACTATCGGGCGCAAAATATTGCAGAATGGCCTCGCCTCTCCCGGCTCCTGTAACCACCCCACCCCAACCCTCCGAGATCTCCGCGCTCCTCCAATTCCGCCCTCTTGTGAATCTCCCCGATTCCCAACGCTCCACCATTGGCGGCCGTGCCTTCAGCTGCCCGGGGGGGGGGGGGGCCCCCGAGCTCTGGAATTCCCTCCCTAAACCTCTCCGCCCCTCTCTCTCTCTCTCTCTCTCCCTCCTCCTTTTGGGCGTTGCTTAAAACCATCGGAGTTTCGAAGAACGAGAGGTGATCTTATAGAAAGATATGAGATCCTGAGGGGACTTAACAGGGTGGATGTGGAAAGGATGTTTCCCCTCGTGGGAGAGATTAGAACTAAGGGGCACATTTTAATAATAAGGGGTCGATCATTTAAAAGCAGAGGTAGATAAAACATAGCAGAGTCAAAGTGTATCGGGGGTAGGCAGGTCGGGGGGGTGGGGCCACAATCAGACCAGCCATGATCTTACTAAATGGCGGAGGAGGCTCGAAGGGGCAGAGAGGCCTACTCCTACTACTAATTCATGAGTTCGGTTTGTATAGATTGCTATCACTTCATATGGGCTTGAGTCGAAGGCTTATTATCAGGGTCCAGGATGCTGACTAATATGGGGAGGGCCTTGGGGTTGTCATGAGGTTATTGCGCTAATGTCCCAAGGGAGAAAAGAGGTAACAGAGTGGTATCGCCACTGGTCTGGTAATCCAGAGGCCCAGGCTCATGCCCTGGGGACACGGGTTCAAATCCCACCACGGCAGCTGGTGGAATTTGAATTCAATTAATTCATAAATAAAAAAGTCTGGAATTGAAAGCGAGTCTCGGTACCGGTGCCAAGAAACTTGTCACCGATTGTCGTAAGAACCCAGCTGGTTCACCAATGCCCCCTCAGGGAAGGAAATCCGCCGTCCTTACCTGGTCTGGCCTACTCCAGACCCACAGCAATGTGGTTGACTCTTAACTGCCCCTCTGCAACGGCCGAACGAGCCACTCAGTCGTCAAGGGCAATTAGGGATGGGCAACAAATGCTGGGCCTTGCCAGCGTCGCCCGCATCCCATGAGAGAATGAAATAAAAGTGAGAGGTTTGTCTGAAGAATGAAAGGGCGTGAGCCAGCAAGTTGCCACCACTGACTGGCAACCTGGCTACCAAGGCCGGATGGCACCTGGGTGTAGATCAATCCCATTGGTTGTAGCGCAGGATCGCACTCGCGCCTTCCCATCCCAGGAGTTAAACGTGGGCTCACTGTCTCGGTTTGCTGAGGGCGCTTTGGAGGAGCCATCCGCTAAAGAATGAGGGCGCAGAAGTGCCCTCCCGCCGTCGCCTCCAGCGGGAAAGGCGCGGATGGACTCAGCCGCGATGCCCCATGCAGTCGAATGCCCTTGGACTGTTACGTTTAAAGCTCGTCCGGCCTCCCGCACGTGAGGCCGTGTCCCCGTCCTCGTTGACGATTGCCCGTCATTGGCTTCTCTTCCGCCTCTCTGCAGCCAGGGGGCCCCTCGATGCCACCTCCGCAGGGGAACCTCTCCGAGCCCGCTCCCTGATCTGTGGTGCGAGTGTGCCATGTGCTTTCCGCGCCCGATTCCCACTGTCTGCTTCGAATCAGCTCGACTCTGCAGTTGGCCGCAGACAATGGCAGTTGCTCACGCGGCTCGAGAATCGAGATGCACGAGCGACTGCGTTTAGATTCGTAAAGGAATTTGACCCGCAACGCGGCTCTCAGCTTCTCAGGGCACGTGAAGTGCAGTCACGTTATGGCAGAGGTTAGGTCAAATCCGGGATAGCCATCCCTTCTTACAGCTGGGTCAGAAATGCCTCACTTCTGCTAAGTTCGGTTCAGTCACAGTGGAAACAGATGCACCTACACATGCACAGCGCTGGGATCTCGGAGCTCGGAATAATACGAGCCTCTGATGAGAGGCCCCTGGCGTCGCAGTCAGGCAGAAGTCTAACCCAGGCTGATGGGAGGAAAGTCTCCTATCTGCTGGTTAAAGGGGTCCAGTGAGATATGAGAGTAGGCAGTCTCAGTCCAGAGGGAGTGGGCCAGTCACACCCTCGAAGCCGTGGTTCGTTGGGGTACACTGTTCCCGCTGATCACAAGGTTGTGGGTTTAAACCTCCCTCCGTTGACCAGGCCAACACTCCAGGTGCCGTGCCGAAGAAACACTGCACTGTCAGAGGCGCAACACTTTGGTTGAGGTGTTAAACCCAGGCCACGTCCGCCCTCTCAGGCGAACAACAAGAGATCCCACGGCCACTATTGGAAGAAGAGCAGGGGGCGGGGGGTGGTGGGGGGTGGGGGGGGAGTTCTCCCCGGCGTCCTGGGGCCGATATGTATCCCTCAACCCAACATCACTGGAGAAAAAAACAGATGATCTGGGTCATTATCGTGTCGCTGTTTGTGGGATCTTGCTGTGCGCAGATTGGCCACCACTTCAAAAAAGGTGGCAGCGCTTCGGGATGAATTGAGGTGGAGGTGAAAGGCACGATATAAATGCACATCTTCCTTGCTCACATGACTGTCCCTCAACCCCCTCGGAGTGGGAGTGGGTTTTACTCTGCAATCGGTGGCACTGGACCTGCCCTGATTCCATGAAGTGAAGAGTCCTCTGGATAGTCTCAACGTGGGATGCAAAAATATTTCAAAACTGCGTTCACTCGCAGCCTGTGCAGTCTTACTGGAAGAAGCCGCCTCTTATTGATTCAAAGTGTCCTAACAGATTGATAAATAATGATCTCCGTCCTTGACTCCCTGAAAAATGAGACCATTTTACTACCCCCACCCCCCCCGCCTTCCTTATGTTTTATTGATGGTTCTGTCTGGACGTGATATGCCTGGGCTGGAACCTTTATGTATCTCGACTGGCTCACTTCCTCATGTCTTTATTGGAGATACCAGTATCGGACATTTCCTGAGATTTTTTGGCCAGCGAGATGCGTACAGGGCTCCGGGATCAAGCGGGGCGGGGAGTGGGACTGACTGGATTGCTCCGTGGAGCGCTGGCAAGGACGCGACGGGCCGAATGGCCTCCTTCTGTGCCTTGTCACCGCTCTTCTGATCTCTCCACGTCCCCGCTGAGCCTGTGGGATGTTCAAGCCTCTGCTCTTGCATTCTCTGGCTGCGAGACAGGGCAAAGAGGGAGGCTGGCCCGAGTCACAGTACCCATAATGTGAGTGAAGCTTTCCCAGTGAAATAAAACCACTGTACCCTCGATAGGGGGGTGTTCACAAGTGCTTTGCATGCTGGGATACCTCTGCCTCCATGGCTACCACTTCCTTTTGCTCACTTATGAGAAAACAGGAAACGCAGGAGGCCATTCAGCCCCTCGAGCCTGTTCCACCATTCAATGAGATCATGGCTGACCTGTGACTTAACTCCGTATGCCCCGCCTTTGCCCCATATCCCTTAATACCTTTGGTTAACAAACTATCAATCTCCGATTTAATTGATCCAGCATCGATTGCCGTTTGTGGAAGAGAGTTCCAAACTTCTACCACCCTTTGTGTGTGGAAGTGTTTCCTCATTTCACTCCTGAAAGGTCTGGCTCTCATTTTTAGACTCTGCCCCCCTAGTCCTCGACTCCCCAACCAGCGGAAATCGTTTCTCTCTATCTGCCCCATCAGTTCCTCTTAATATCTGGAAAACTTCGAACAAATCACCTCTTGACCTTCTAAATTCCAGGTAATACAAGCCGTGTTTGTGCAATCTCCCCACGTAATTTAACCCTTGGAAATGTGGGCATGCTACATAGACAAGTGAGGGGGCAGTAGGAGGGGAGAACCTGATGAAGCAGGTAGCCAATTTAGAGAAGAATCAGACTGCAAAAAGCATCGGCCTCCCTCATTCATTGCACAGTAATGGTCAGCCGGATTGCAATGTCCAAAATCTTGATTTATTCCGTCTTGTGGCTGTGATGTGGGCAAGCTTGCTTTAAACTAGGCACCGGGTGTCCTGGGCCAAGATTTATCATTCAACCAATATCTAACACAGCTGAGCCGGTCCATTTAGTTCATTGCTGATCTGGGACCAGCCAGGAGATGAATTCAGATTCGCAAATACGGCCTGTTGTTTTGTTGCCAGATTTAAAGCACCATTTGAAGACAAGACTCTGAGTTTAACACAGCGTCTTTTACAACCTTAGGATGTCTCAAAGGGCTTTACAGCCAGTGAAGTACTTTTATGTTTTGTGGCGCGGTCGCTGTTCTAGTGCAGAAAATGCTGCCGCTGATTTGCGCACAGCAGGATCCCATAAAGAGCAACGTGGCAACGACCGGATAATCTGTTGCAGTGCTGTTGGTTGAGGGGTAAACAGTCAACACAACTCCACCGGTCCTCATCGAACAGAATCTTTTATATCCCCCGAGAGGGCAATCAGGGCCTGGGGGGGTGGTTTAATGTCTGCCCTTTGGGGAAGGAAATCCACCATCGTCACCCGGTCTGACCTACATCTGGCTCCAGACCCCCAGCGACGTGGTTGACTCTCAACCGCCCCTCTGAAATGGCCTCTCGGTTCGAGGGCAATTAATGAGCTGATCTTAGTTAAAGCATTGGAACAGGGGGGAAGAGGGGTCTCATTGCATCGGACAGAACGAGGGGGGAATATTAACCCACTTTCCTACTCGCCATTAATATACAGCGAGCCCCTTCAGCTGTGGGAGTGCCAAGCTCGGATGCGATGCTGTCCACGGCCCAATAGTCTGTCAATACTCACACGCAAAGGCTGACCTCCATAAACTTCAGCCCAACCCAAACCCTGCGCCCACCCCCCCCCCCCCCCATGCCCTAACCTGCGCCTTGTCCCGTTCACCCGCTCCCCATGCTCGCTGACCGACATTGGCTCGCAGTCCGCCAACGTCCCCGTTTTCAAATTCTCATCCTTGTTTTCAAATCCCTCCATGGCCCTCGCGTCCCCTCCCTATCTCTGTGACCTCCTCCAGCCCTCACAACCCTCCGAGATCTCTGCGCTCCTCCAGTTCCCGTCTCTTGAGCATCTCCCATCGCTCCACCACTGGCGGCCGTGCCTTCAGCTGCCTGGGGGGCCCTGAGCTCTGGAATTCCCTCCCTAAACCTCTCCGCCTCTCTCTCCTTTAAGACGCTCCCTAAAACCGACCTCCTTGACCGAGCTTTCGGTCACCGGGCCCTTAATATCTCCTTCTGCTGCCCGGGGTCAAATTCTGTCTGATAACGCTACTGTGAAGTGCCTTGGGATCTTTGACAATGTTATAGGTGCTATATCAATGCAATTTCTGGTTGAGCACTTCAGCAACATAACAAGGGGTGTCTGGGCCTTCAGAAGAGGGTGAGACAAACGCATTCTTGCTCTGATGTCTGATCTTGCAGCACTTCTGCGACCTGAACGGATCAGGCACAAATGCCATTATACCCAGAAGATGATAAATCAGACACCAATGTGGATTTGAGCACATCAGTAAGGAAATGCTAAATGATTTGTAAACTGAATTATTGGAAGCACTCTGGGGAGCTCTTTTGAAAGGCAGGACTAAATTTGAAAATGTATTTGGGCAGATGTAATACTCAACATCACAAGAAACGTTGTCGGGCAAGTTAGTCTGCGAGGCGGGTCAGTCCTTTGACGGTTTTTACCTCCCTCCGTCCCTCGATTGTGCGTGCCTCGGCAGGCTATTTGACCATGATAGGCATCACATCCTAGGCCGATACCAACCCCATCCCCGCCCGACTTGAGTTTAATGATTAGGAGGCCGAATTCCGAATGATTTCAGTGTCTGGAGGACGAGAATGCAAGGGGGTTAGAAGTCAGGCTTCAGGCTGTGCTAAGCCCTGGTTAGGCCACACCTGGAGTTACTGGGAGCAGTTCTGAGCACCACACCTTAGCAAGGGTATACTGGCCTTGGAGGGAGTGCAGTGTAGATTGACCAGAATGATACCTGGACTCCAAGGGTTAAATTACGAGGAGAGATTACACCAACTAGGGTTGTAGCCCCTGGATTGTGATATGGGTCACAGGCAGGTATATGGAGTTCGGCCACAGATCTGCATGATCTCATGCAATGGCCGCACAGGCTCGAGGGGCTGAATGGCCTCCTCCTATTCTTATATTGTTCTTTAGTAACTTTTGAGGCGAACTGTGGTTAATATTGGGGAATGCGACTTTCCTCTGGGAGAGATTTATACACTTCAGTGGGTTAAGTGTTTCTCTTCAGAACACATCTCTCATTACAGAATCTGTCACAAATTTCATTCTGTTACTGTCACGGGGCGAAGAATCAGGATGTTCTCTTCAAGAAAGGTGACACGAAATGTCCCAGCCATTCGGCCCAACAGGCCCATGCCAGTGTTTATGCTCCACACGAGCCCGCCTTACTTTATCCCACCGTCGCATTCTGAGGGCAGCACTTGCAGCAGTGCAGCACTCCCTCAGTACTGCACGTGGACTTTGTGCGCAAGTCTCCAGAGTGAGACTCAAATCCACAACCTCCTGAGTGGAAGGTGAGAGTATTTCTCCAGAAAAAAATAATAGGCTGAGGGAGTGACCTGATCGAGGTCCATAAGATTATGAACGGGTTCGATAGGGTCGACGTAGAGAAGATGTTTCCACTGGTGACACGGGTGAGTCAATATCTAGGGGCCATCGATACAAGTGGGTTGACATCCTTCCATCTATGAAAGGCGAGGGACACGCTGCAAACAATCTATTTAGGTTGGTTGTCTTCACTTGCTGCACCTTTGCTGATGGCTTTGTGAAGGCCAATTCTTGAGAGGCAGGTTCTGCCACAAGTACCGCACGTGAAGCTGCCAAGTGGCGCCGTGAGTTGTTGTTTTAGACGTTGGCGCCTGGTTGCCAAGCTGCTGTAGCTACTGGTCACCGTGGTAGTGCACCCCAGCCCACAGGATGTGTCGCCATTTCCCTCTTTCACCAGCTAGCTACTCCCGAGTGTGACAGTCGACATTCAGGGCCTTCACGTCACGCTTGCAAGCATCCTTGAAGCCAAACTTTGGGTGCCCCACTGGTCATCTGGTCCCGGCTACCTCACCACACAGAAAGTCCTTGGGTGTGCGACCGTCTTCCATCCTGCGGGCATGTCCGATCCACTGAAGCTGCCTCTGTTTGATTAGTGCCAACACACTTGGGAGCTCGGCCTTTGAGAGGATCGACACATTTGTGATTTTGGCCCTGCTGGGATAGATGGTATTTGAGTTCCACCAGCTGTCGTGGTGGGATTTGAATCCGTGTGCCCAGGGCATTATTAGAGAGGAGTTGAGCAATATGTTCAGTCAGAGGGTGGCGGTGATCTGGAACTCACTGCCTGAAAGGGTGATAGAGGCAGAAACCCTCTTCTCGTTTAAAAAAAAACTTGGAAATTCACTTGAAGTGCCGTAACCGGCAGGGCTACGGACCAAGGGCTTGAGAGTGTAATTAGACTGGATGGCTCTTTGTGACAGGCACAGACACGATGGGCAACTTTCTGTGCTTCCGTGATTAAACTTTGAAATGGATTGATCTAAAACTTTCAAACTGTTACCTAGCTCGATACACTCATCGTAAGACTATATAAAGGAGAACTCTATATATAAAATTCTAACATATGGTTTGGAGGTTGTGAACTATTTAGTTTTTGCCATGTTGGCAAAGTCTCGCAATGACGAGGAATTGCTGATTTTTATTCAGTTACTCATTTACTCTTTCAATAAACTCATCTGGCCTTTAAGGGATGAATGCCGAGTGTTCCTGAGCCACTTTTCGGAGACGGGTCAAACCATCCCAATCTGGACAAGGATCTTCGCTGTGCTATCCTGGCCACACTATCAAATTGACAGCAATATCGGAGCGAGTGTGACACTTCCCCGGACCGTCTGTTGGGGTGTTCTGAATCACAGAAGCCACGAATATGTCCAGAACCAAAGGAGGGGGGAAAGCCTGCCTTTATATAGCGTCGTTCACAACCTCAGGACATCTCAATGCACTTGTCGGCCAGTGACGCACATGCGGAGTGTGATTGCTATTGTATTGCAGGACGCACAGCAGCTAATTTGCGCACAGCAAGCTCCCACAAACAACAACGCAACAGGGACCAGATCCCTCTGTTTTGGTGATGTTGGTTGGTTGACCTCAGCACATTCCCTTGCTCTGTGTTAAAACAACACCAGGGGGCGCCCACCTGGGAGGGCGGGCGGGAACTCGGCCGAAGGTCTCATCTGAGAAACGGCACCTCCAGCAGTGCAGCACCCCACCCCGCCCCCCCCCCCCCCCACCCCCACCCCCGCCACAGTCCTGGCAGTTGTGTGCCGAAGACTCTGGCTTGGGGTTTGATCCCATGACCTTTGCTCTCAGACAGACCTGAGATGGGTTACCCAATAAGTCATGGCCAACATCGAGCGGGCAGGCTGACAAATGCAAAGCGATGAACGGGGTTTGCTGATTTCCCTTTGAACGATGCGTTGCCCGTGTTTGAAAAACCAGAAATTCAGCAGAGGTGAACGACAAATAAAAAGGGGACGATTATTGCTGGATTCTTTAGGTGCTAAAGAGCTGCTGAGGTGGCCAAGTTGCGGGGGGCGGGGGGGCGGGGGGGAGGAAGGGCGCCATCTTGGTGAAGGAATTGAATCATAGAGTGGTTGTAGCACAGAAGGAGGCCACTCGGCCCATCAAATCCCTGCCAGAGGCGGCATGAGAAAGTTTATTTACACAACCGGTGGTTCGGATTTGCAACGCGCTGCCTGATTGGTGGAGACAGATTCAATCGGAGCCTTCAAAAGGGGAATTGGATAAATACTTGAAGGAGGAACAAATTGCAGGGATGTGGGGAAGGAGCGGGGGTGGGGGGGAGGGCGGTTGGTTGGTGGTGGGGGGGGGGGGGGAGAGAGGGACTAACTGGATTGCTCTTCGAAAGAGACAGCACAGTCTCGAAGGGCCGAGCGGCCTCCTTCTATGCTGTATTGTTCTATGATCCTATCAGCCAGAACCAGTCGGAAAAGGTGCATCAGAACAGAAGCCAGTAACACATCCATACCTCAGCATGTCTAGCAACGGACCCCGCAACAAGTCAGGACTCCATTGGCTCTGAACTTGAGGGAATAAATCCAACCAATCACCACAGCCCTTCAACTCATCTTACTGTGGAAGCATAGCCATAACATGAAATCTAATCCACATTTCTACACGTACTGCCCAATCAAAATCTACAGCGCCATTTCACAAAGCATATATATATAAGAATGGAAAAGCTCTTTATAACACATGAAAACCCAGATTGCCCTGTCACCCATTACCTATGAATATTTATTTAAAAGAAAATTAAGTCATTCATGGGATGTGGGCGTCGCTGGCCAGGCCAGCATTTATTGCCCATCCCTAATTGCCCTTGAGAAGGTGGTGGTGAGCTGCCTTCTTGAACCGCTGCAGTCCGTGTGGGGTAGGTACACCCACAGTGCTGTTCGGAAGGGAGTTTCAGGATTTTGACCCAGCGACAGTGAAGGAACGGCCGATATAGTTCCAAGTCAGGATGGTGTGCGGCTTGGAGGGGAACTTGCAGGTGGTGGTGTTCCCATGCGTCTGCTGCCCTTGTCCTTCTAGGTGGTAGAGGTCGCGGGTTTGGAAGGTGCTGTCGAAGGAGCCTTGGTGCGTTGCTGCAGTGCATCTTGTAGATGGTACACACTGCTGCCACTGTGCGTTGGTGGTGGAGGGAGTGGATGTTGAAGGCGGTGGATGGGGAGCTGATTGATTGAAATGATCCCGCTGGAGTGAAAGCGGGGGAATGGAGCTGAATGAATTGCTCGTTTGGAGAGCCGGTGCAGACACGATGGGCCGAATAGCCTCCTCCCGCACTGTAACAATTCGGTGATTACAGTTAACCCTTGGAAAGGTTCAAATGACATTGGTCAAGTACTCACGCCCTATCACGTCTTCAAGGAGCTCCCACGTACGTGAGCAGTAGAACCAACCTGCTGCAGTCCCATTCTCAAACATACCCGTGTCGGAGGGAGTGGAGGAAGAACCTGCATTTTCATAGCGCCTTTCACAACCTTAGGATATCCAAAAAGAAATCACAGACAATGAAGTGGAGTCGCTGTTGTAATGTAGCAGCCCCTTTGTGCACAGCAAGCTCCCACAATGTGATACTGGTGCTGATCTGCTCTAACTGTGTGCTGTTGGTTGTCTGATAAAGATTGGGCCCAGTTTACTGGGCCGCAATTTCACCCCCCCCCCCCCCCCGCGCTCCTCTTTCACGAGTGGGATCTTTTACGGCCACCTGCGAGGCAGATGGGGGTCTCGGTTTAACCTCTCACCCCAAAAGCGGGCATGTCCAACAATGCAGCACTCCCTCAGTACTGGCACCAGGAGCATCCGCTGAAGTTTTTCTTTTTGCATTCGAGTTGGCTGCAGGCGGGGTTTGAACCTGCGATCATCTGATTCAGCGGTGAGTTTGCTGCTCACAGAGCAGGACTGATTTCTCAGTACTGCCGGTGGATATCTGCTCTATCGCTGTGCTGGAGAAAGTTCTTCAACTGTAGCTATCTAATCTCATCTCATCTCGCCTTAATTTATCTGCACCTAATGTCATCTCATCCCATTTCCCTGCCTGTGCTCAGATCTTCCATTCAAATGCCTCTCTGCTTCCCTGTCAAATGATGTTCCAATCTTGTGGTACAGCATGCAATGTTTTAATAGCACTAAGTCAATTGGCTGTGAAGCACTTTAGGATAGCCTAAAAGGCACTATATGAATTCATGTCTTTCTTTCTATACGCACTAATGACTGATTCCCCAACTACTTTTTATCTTAATTTTATCTTTTTATTTCGGGATTCAGCACTGAAACAGGCCCTTCGGCCCACCGAGTCTGTGCTGACCAACAACCAACCCATTTATACTAATCCTACACTAATCCCATATTCCTACCACATCCCCACCTTCCTTATATTCCCCTACCTATACTAGGGGCAATTTATAATGGCCAATTTACCTGTCAACCTGCAAGTCTTTGGCTGTGGGAGGAAACCCACGCGGACACAGGGAGAACTTGCAAACTCCACACAGGCAGTACCCAGAATCGAACCCAAGTCCCTGGAGCTGTGAGGCTGCGGTGCTAACCACTGCGCCGCCGTACATTTGAGAAACGCTCTGGAATCACCAATTAACTAAGACCCCAGATTGGACTCAGTTCTGACAAATCTGCCGTACCCCTTTTAATGACTCTCAGTATCCTCTCTTTCGGGTGAACAATTGCGTTAGATTTTTTTTTTTAAACTCTCGTGCGCTGGCAAGGCCAGCATTTGTTTGCCCATCCCTAATTGCCCTTGACAAACCGAATTTGCTCGGCCGTTTCAGAGGGCAGTTGAGAGTCAGCCGCATTTGCTGTGCGTCTGGAGGCACACGTAGGCCAGACCGGGTAAGGACGGCAGATTTCCTTCCCGAAAGGGACGTGAAGTGAACCAGGCGGGTTTTTTAACGACAGTCGATGGTAGCATCATTGCCAAGGCTAGCTTTCAATTCCCGATTTTTACGAATCAATTGAATTTATTTCTTAATCGGATTGTTTAGACTCCACCTGCGGCTGTGGTGGGATTTGAACCCATGGCGCCCCCGGGCATTAATCTGGGCCTCTGAATTGCTAGTCCAGTGACATCACTAGTACGCCACCCCTACGGCGGTATAGGCAAGGATTCAGAAAGAGTCTCACTGAATCTATCGCTCGCCTGCATTGTTGCTTTAACAGTGGTTCCGTTGTCTCTCACTCACTTGTCAATCAGAACAGGCTTGGGTTCCAATTCGGGAGACCTGAGGACACAATATTGGCTGACACTACAGTGTTGGGTCATTAGCATGTGGCTGTCTGTGGGACCCTGCTGTGCGCAACTTGGCTGCTGTGTTTCCTGCATTACGACAGTGACTGCACTTCGAAAAGGTCCTTCGTTGGTCGCTCGGGGATGCCCTGAGGCTGTGAAAGGTGCCGAGATCAATGCACCATCCTTCGCGCACTCACCCTTGTCTTGGGCACGCAGCGGAATCTTTGTCTAACCGGGCCGCCTGTCATGTGCCTTCCCAAGTTGTCTTTGTGAGCCTTGCCCGGTGAACAGACTCAGACGACTGTCTCCTACCCCCTCCAGCCTCTCGTAAAACCACTTCACAGCCGAGGCCAGATGGCACTCTGTTACGCTGAACTCCTTGGTCGTCAGTGCTGTGGAGTAGGTAATGCTCTATCAGTTGCGTGAGGCAAAAAATCTGGAGATGTTTAACGCCGTGCCAGTTTCCATTATCTACGCAGTGGGTGGGCTCCCCTCCGTAATGACTGATAATAGGTCTGAACGGTATTTGAACATGCTTGATCCAGTGAGGATCGGATTTTTCCTGTAATGCCTTGACATAAATTTCTGACTGCTCGCTATGATTAATCGCCTGCAAATCCTTCTGTTGATAGTATTGTTTCAAGTTAGAATATATTTTCCAAGACCAGTAATACCAGGATGACTGGCAGCACTGTGAGATCTCTTAAGTATGATTGAAAAGCCCCGATGAGAAGCTGAGTGCAGATCCTGACTAAACTGAGGGTGCCCTGGCTGAATAATGGGTTTAACGTTTGATCTAGCCCTTCAGCTAATATGCCTGGTACAGATGCACCTTCCCATCATGCCTGAAGTGCAGTGAGCTGACAGGGCAGTTTCTGCCCGTGCTGTCTGCCAGCATCTCTTTCTCTTTTATTCAACCCACTTGTCTGCCCTCCGTCTCCGGAGTTGCTGACAGCTCGCTGAATTTGTAGTGCGGCCTAACATCCTGCGTGCGTGCAGCCGGTGGTTTGTCCTTCGACCCTGGGAAGGGGGCGGGCACTGCCCGCAACCCTGGCGCCCTCCTGGCCCATTGTCCACGTAGAACAACTTGCATTGATATAGCACCTTTCAGTGAGGCAAATCATCCCAAGGCACTTCACAGGAGCGTTATCAAACAAAATTTGACCCCGAGCCACATGAGGAGATATTAGCGACAGGCGACCGAAAAGCTCGGTCAAAGAGGTCGGTTTTAAGGGGCGTCTCAAAGGAGGAGAGAGAGAGAGAGAAGGACGGAGAGGTTTAGGGAGGGAATTCCAGAGCTCGGGGCCCCCCAGGCAGCTGAAGGCACGGCCGCCAATGGTGGAGCGATGGGAATCGGGGGATGGACAAGAGGGCGGAATTGGAGGAGCGCAGAGATCTCGGAGGGATGTAGAAGCTAGAGGAGGTTACAGAGATGGGATGTGGGGGTGGTGGGGGGGGGAGTGGTGGGTGAGGCCATGGAGGGATTTGAAGACAAGAAATCATGCAGCTGTCAGCAGGGATAGTACCTTTATAATGTCCACAGGTCATGCCAAGGCACTTGACCACACAAATATGTCACACACATCGGATGTGTAAGTATACTACATTCACGGACTAACTCTGAAGAGTTATGAAACAACGAACTTTGTCTGTAAAAAAAAATGAAGCTTTATTTAAAAAAGTGAACAATGTTCCAAAATGGCCACTGAAGAAAAAAGGGATTAGCCTTTTGTGCATTCATTCTGACAAAAACAAAGGACAAATCTTCAAAGCTTAAAGGCGTCAATGAAACCCATCTTACACCTATCCTAAAAACATTGCAGAACTGAATGTCATCTTCTCAAAGAAAGGAGGTGTGAAGTAGTCACATCCTGGGCCCTTGTGCGATCACCATGGGAATGAAACCAGAATGTCTCCTAACAGGAGGTGAGAGCTGACACAGTTTTACCTTAAAACAAAGATAGCCAGAGAGAGAGGGAGAGAGACTGGCCAAGAAGGTGAAGCTACTTGTAACAGCTGGCATTCCAGCAAGCACCTGCCCTGCTGAAAAATCTGACATCGACATTATACAGCAGAGAGAGCCGGATGTAACCCACCATCTTCAACAGAACCTTCAATCAAGAGAGAACTCTACAATCATCTCAGGCCTGCAATAATCTGGAACTTGAGTCTCAAGAGAATTCAACAGGTTTATCCTAACCCTTCTCCCCCCCGCTAAAACCCACCTACCTCTTCCCCTTCTCTATCTGTTTCTTGTGTGCGTGCATGTGTGCGCGCGAGGGAATGTGTGAGTGAATGAGGTTGCCACAATTTCGGGATAAGGCAAATTGATCAATAAACAATTGACTTTCTGTTTTAAAAATCTGTCGCTGTCTGTTTATTTGAAAAATAAAACCCCAAGTGGCTAAACTCTTAAGACAAATACACTCGCTGTGGGGAGCTGAACAGTGGGAACCACCCATGTCATACATGTGGCTATAACAAATGGGTAACTTTTGAAGTATTACCACTGTAACTCTGTTGGTTATCCAGAACCAAAAATAGCACATGAATCACTGAATGACCACTTATTTAGGTCTTGGTGTTGTTGGCAAGACAGAAATGTTGGCTACGACCCTGGGAAGACTCCGTGATCTTCTGGTTGTACCAAGGGGCACCAGACACATCAGAACAGGCAAGCTGAGCCTCAGTTTAATGTCTCATTCAAAAGAAGGCACCTCCAACAGTGCAGCACTCCCTCAGTACACTAAGCCCACACAACGTTCTGAACACGTGACTTTAGGGGAAGTGTTTTCCCAAAATTCATTCCTTGGATAATTCATTCTCTCTTTCCTTAAGATGCTCCTTAAAACCTACCTCTTTGACCAAAGCTTTTGGTCGCTTGTTCTAACATCTCCTTATAGGGCTCGGCGTCAAATTTTGTCTGAGAAGCCTCTGTGAAGGGCCTTTGGATGTTTTACTATATTAAAGGCACTACATAAATACAAATTGCTGTAACATTGGCAAGGCCAGCATTTATTGCCCATCCCTAATTTCCCTTGAGAAGGTGGTGGTGAGCTGCCATCTTGAACCGCTGCAGTCCGTGGGGGGGAGTTCCGGGATTTTAACCCAGTGACAGTGAAGGAACGGCCGATATAGTTCCAAGTCAGGATGGTGTGTGACTTGGAGGGGAACTTGCAGGTGGTGGTGTTCCCATGCATCTGCTGCCCTTGTCCTTCTCGGTGGTAGAGGTCGCGGGTTTGGAAGGTGCTGTCTAAGGAGCCTTGGTGCATTGCTGCAGTGCATCTTGTAGATGGTACACACTGCTGCCACTGTGCGTTGGTGGTGGAGGGAGTGAATGTTTGTAGATGGGGTGCCAATCAAGCGGGCTGCTTTGTCCTGGATGGTGTCGAGCTTCTTGAGTGTTGTTGGAGCTGCACCCATCCAGGCAAGTGGAGAGTATTCCATCACACTCCTGCCTTGTAGATGGTGGACAGGCTTTGGGAAGTCAGGAGGTGAGTTACTCGCTGCAGAATTCCCAGCCTCTGACCTGCTCTTGTAGCCGCAGCATTTGTGTAGCTGGTCCAGTTCAGTTTCTGTTCAATGGTAACCCCCCAGGATGTTGATAGTGGGGGATTCAGTGATGGTAATGCCATTGAATGTCAAGGGGAGATGGTTAGATTCTCTCTTGTTTGAGATGATCATTGCCTGGCACTTGTGTGGCGCGAATATTACTTGCCACTTATCAGCCCAAGCCTGGATATTGTCCAGGTCTTGCTGCATTTCTACACGGACTGCTTCAGTATCTGAGGAGTCGCGAATGGTGCTGAACATTGTGCAATCATCAGCGAACATCCCCACTTCTGACCTTATGATTGAAGGAAGGTCATTGATGAAGCTGCTGAAGATGGTTGGGCCTAGGACACTACCCTGAGGAACTCCTGCAGTGATGTCCTGGAGCTCAGAAGATTGACCTCCAACAACCACAACCATCTTCCTTTGTGCTCGGTATGACTCCAGCCAGCGGAGAATTTTCCCCCTGATTCCCATTGACCTCAGTTTTGCGAGGGCTCCTTGATGCCACACTCAGTCAAATGCTCCCTTGATGTCAAGGGCAGTCACTCTCACCTCACCTCTTGGGTTCAGCTCTTTTGTCCATGTTTGAACCAAGGCTATAAGGAGATCAGGAGCTGAGTGGCCCTGGCGGAACCCAAACTGAGCGTCACTGAGCAGGTTATTGCTAAGCAAGTGCCGCTTGATGGCACTGTTGATGACACCCCCCATCACTTTATTGATGATTGAGAGTAGACTGATGGGGCAGTAATTGGCCGAGTTGGATTTGTCCCGCTTTTTGTACACAGGACAAACCTGGGCAATTTTCCACATTGCTGGGTTGATGCCAGTGTTGTAGCTGTACTGGAACAACTTGGCTTGGGGCGCGGCTAGTTCTGGAGCACAGGTCTTCAGTACTATTGCCAGAATGTTGTCAGGGCCCATAGCCTTTACAGTATCCAGTGCCTTCAGTCGTTTCTTGATATCACACAGAGTGAATCGAATTGGCTGAAGACTGGCATCTATGATGCTGGGGACTTCAGGAGGAGGCCGAGATGGAGCATCAACTCGGCACTTCTGGCTGAAGATGTTTGCAAATGCTTCAGCCTTATCTGTCACACTGATGTGCTGGACTCCCCCGTCGTTGAGGATGGGGATATTTGTGGAGCCGCCTCCTCCTGTCAGTTCTTTAATTGTCCACCACCGTTCACGACTGGACGTGGCAGGACTGCGGAGCTTAGATCTGATCCGTTGGTTGTGGGATGTCTTAGCTCTGTCTATCGCACGCTGCTTCTGCTGTTTGGCACACAGATAGTCCTGTGTTGTAGCTTCACCAGGTTGACTCCTCATTTTGAGGTATGCCTGGTGCTGCTCCTGGCATCCCCTCCTGCACTCTTCATCAGCTTCAAGTCCACTTGCCCCAGAAGGACAGAGACACAGAATCCAAAGAGTTTTGGAAATCATCACGAATTCCGATGTGGTCGTCCAAAACGGCTCAGTTTGATACTCTTAACTCAATACCTGATAAATTGTGTTAACAGATTTGCTGTGATAATTACACTTTCACAATATTGCTGTTAAAAACCACAGTTACATAACACAAACGTGACTGAGATAAAAATAATTTTTTTTTGTGGTTGTGTCAGCTTCAGTCGTGCAGTCACCAGTGAGTACAAATTAATTCATTGCCGTGTTGGCGATGGAATCATTGATAGATTCAGCACCGAAGGAGGCCATTTGGCCCATCGTGTCCGTGCCAGCTCTTTGGTGCTGCGATCAATATAATCCCAGGCCCCTCCCCATAGCCCTGTAAATGTTATTTTCCGTCAGATTTTTATCTCCGTCTTGTCCCAGCTATTATTCCATTTGACGACAGCAATCGGGACAAGATAGGTGGTTGAACATTCACCTTTCCAACAAGGGTATTGAACTAAAACAGCCCAGGCTATCCTACAACAACAACAAATTGCATTTATCAAGCACCTTTAGTGTAGCAAAAACGACACCATCAGGCAAAATCTGACACACAGCCGCATATCAGGCCAGGGTAGCCCAAAGCTCGGTCAAAGAGGTCGGTTTTTAAGGAGCGTCTTAAAGGAGGAGAGAGGGAGAGGCGGAGAGGTTTAGGGAAGGAATTCCAGAGCTCAGGGACCCCCAGGCAGCTGAAGGCACGGCCGCCAATGGTGGAGCGATGGGAAACCGCGGGACGCGCTAGAACATCTGAGCTTGTGTGGGACTTGGTCTCGCAGGCAAGTCGTTGGCGCGACCCCCACATGCGCGCCTGTCTCCTGCATCGCTTGATTCCTGCTTTCATTCCGCCGGCTATCTAACCTCTCCGAAACGGTCTCTGCTTAAATCGTGAACATTCCACAGCCTCACAACCCCTTTGTGCGCAAAAAAAAAAAAGATTTCGCCAGTTCGATTCCCGGGCTGTGAGGGTTCTCCTGCCCGGAGAGAGAGTGAGGAGAATGGGCCGATACTCTCTGGAGTTCAGGAGAACAAGGGGTGATCTCATTGAAACGTGCACAATTCTGAGAGGGTTTGACAGGGTAGATGGCGAGAGGCTGTTTTCCCCCACGCCCCCCCAGCTTTAGAGTCCAGAACACTGGGTCACAATCTCAGGATAAGGGGCGGCCATTTTGGACTGAGATGAGGAGAAATTTCTTCACTCGGAGGGTTGTGAATCTTTGGGATTCTCTGGCCCAGAGTTCTCTATCATCGCACCAGGCACAATCCCAGTGAATCTACACTCGGCCCTCTCCCCCATTGCCTCAGCAGAATTGGGCTCAGTATGCCAACTGTGATCTCACAGGCGCTCACTGTTGCGTCACATGGTGTACCTGTGCGCTGTGGCTCTGTTGGCAAAGCTCTTGCCTCTGTGTTCGGGAGGTTGTGGGTTCAAGTCCCACTCCAGCGGTGTGAGCACAACGAAACGAGTTAACGTTCCCAACGCCGGGACTGAGGGAGTGCTGCGCTGTCGGCGATGCAGTCATTTTGGATGAGATGAGCACCTTTCCCAAAAAAAAAAAAGCAGGGAAGTTGCCGGAGACAATACTTACGCCTCAGCCGACATCACTAAAACAGTCTGTGTGATCATTATCAATTTGCTATTGTGTTCGATCGAAAGGAACCACCTCAATTTTGCTAACCTCGTATTCCACCCGCCTCGTTGTTGCCCGTTCTGCCATCTTAGCAATATCGCTCCTGTTTGATCCTCAGGATTATTTATTACACCTCCTAGTTTTGTGTCATCTGCAAATTTGGATGCACCCTCTAGCCCTATATTCATATCGTTGTTGCATGCAGTGATCAGCGGGGGTCCCAGAACAGAACTCCCTGTGGGACACTGCCACTTACCTCCAAGCAAAACTACCTTGAACTCTTCCTCAGTATTTCATCCGTTCTGCTCCGTCTTCAATCCAGTTTTTCCATGCTTCCATGAATTCCTGAGCTTTAATCCTTCCCTGCGATCTCCCGTGAGGTACTTTGTCCAAGGCTTTCTGAAAGTCCATATACACTGCACGCGCCGCATTTCCCCTCCCCGCCAAATCCGTCACCTGCTCAAACGAACCGATCGGGTTTGTTAAGCGCAGTCCTCCTTTCTCAAATCTCTGGCCATTTCGAGCCATTTTGCTTTTGTCCAGATGTTTGGTAACGCCCTCCCTGACTAAACATTCCAGAACTTTCCTGACCACAGATGTTGAGCCACCTGGCTTACAGTGCAGCGGTTAGAGTCCAGGACACCAGCTCTGAATCATAGAATCAAAGAGCGGTGCAGCACTGAAGGATGCCATTCGGCCCATCGAGTCTGTGCTGGCTGTATCACAGAGCAATCCAGTTAGTCCCACTCTGACCACCCACCCCCCCACCCCGCCCCCAGCTCTTTCCCCACATCCCTGCAATTTTCTTTCTCCTTCACGTATTCGATTCCCTTTTGAAGGCTCCTATTGAATCTGCGCCCAACCAGGCCGCGCGTTCCAAATGCGAACCACTCTTTGCGTCTAAGAAGTTCCTGCACCTGTTGCCTCTGGTCCTTTCGCCAGTCGTCTTCAATCTGTGCCCTCTGGTTATCGACCCTTCAACTTTTGCGAACAGATTCTCTCAATTTACCTCCATTGAACTCCTCCACCTCTGGGTTGCTGTGCCACAGTTGTAGACGCTACGCCCCCAACCCTTTCCAATTCACCCAGCCTTAAATAACTGAAAGGATACTCAAGAATGTGGTTGGGGTGGATGGGAAATTGTTACAGAAGGGGAGATCAAGCATTTCTGTGGCGCCTTTCGCGCCCTCCAGCCGCCCCGAAGCATTTGCCAGCCAATGACGAGCCCCGAAAGTGCAGTCTCTGTTGTCATGTGGGAAACGCAGCAGCCAATTTGCACAGCAAGATCCCGCAATACGATGAGGGCCGGATAATCTATTTTCGTTATGTCGATTGAAGGATGTGTATTGGCACTCGGGAGAAATCCCTCTGCGCCTGTTTTTTTTTTTCTTTTGCAGAAATGTCGCAGGCTGTTTACGTCTAGCTGTGGGGGGGGGGGGGTGGGGGGGGTGGGGGGGAGGAGGGGGCGCTCGCTTTGACGTTATATCTGAAAGACAGCATGGTCGGCAATGCAGCATGCCCTCAGGACTGCGCTGATTTTGTTGCGTTCAGCTGCCTGGGATTCACACCCACAGACTTCTGATTTGGAGAGGCGAGTGTGCTACCCAGCGAGGCGGAGGGTGGGGGGGGGGGTGCATTTAACCGCGGTGTTGCTCTTAAGGGAGGAGACGGGGGACATCCATCGAGGCACCCAATGCATGCGATGTGCAATAATGCAGGCGCAGGTTATAAGTTCTGCTGGCAGTGCATTGGTTAAGCAACAAATTCATTGTGGGTCATTGCAACACAGTGATTAACCCATTGACGTTAAGGGCAGTGCAAGTATATCGTACATAATGGAATGTGCAGTATATATTATATGCAACGACACAGCTGGGATGTATTAAAGGGAAGGAGAAATGGGTATTCTGACAGGGGCTGATTGGCTGGGCCCACTGATGGATTTTGGGATGCACTAGCTGTGCTTGGATTGATGTTGCTGCAATGAATCTCAGGAGTTAAGCGCCTTCCATTGCAGTCAACAAAAAACAGCGGCACTTTTCTAACGCAATTAGGTGGCGAGCCGGCGTGGGCTCACTGGGCCGAATGGCCTCCCCCCCCCCCCCCCCCCCCCCCAAGTGCCGTGAATGGCACCAATGACTCTCCGACGCTATTGGCGGGAGCTGCCTCCGCTTCCTGGGGTCCTATTTGCCCCTCCACCAGCATCACTGGAAACAGATGACCCGGGTCGATATCGCATTGCTGTTTGTGGGATCTTGCTGTGCGCAGATTGGCTGCCGCGTTTCCGATACGACGACTTCGTGGGCTGGGGAGAGCTTTCGAGGCATCCCAAGGCCGTGTAAGGTGCTTTTAGCAATGCAATAGTCTTTAGGATTCTACACTTTTAGGATTTCGTGGCCAAATGGACGAAGACCTCCCACCCATCGCATTGGGAGATCTCTCTCAGTACTTCTCCGAGGAGGCAGCTTTCAGTTGAAATGAATGGTAAATGTCCATATTGAGGGGGAGAGTGGGGGTTACAGCACCTTACAAGGCTGAGCTCCCATGAGGAGTCACATCCTTTGTTTCTCGTGGGAATGAGCAGTTGAACTTCAGGACAGTAAGTGGGTGGGTCATGCCCATGTGTGCATCTTAAAAGGAATGTAAGTTGAGTGCAGCCTGTTCCCGTCTGCGGGCACGCTCCTGAAGTGTTGCTTGCTCCCTTTCCCCCGGACCAGGACCTCGCCATTCACGGCTGTTGCCTCTAGACTTGAGAGTTCCATCGCATTCCTGGCTGGTCTCCCACACTCGACTCTCCGTAAACGTGAGGTCATCCAAAACGCTGCTGACCATTTCTTAACTGTTGCCAAGTGCCGTTCCCCGCTCACCCACTGTGCTCGCTGACCTACATTGGCTCCCGGTCAAGCAACGCCTGGATTTAAAAATTCTCATCCCTGTTTCCAAATCCCCACCACAGCCTCACCTCCGCTCCCTATCTCTGTCACCTCCTCCAGCACCCACAACCCTCCGAGATCTCCGCGCTCCTCCAATTCCGGCCTCTTGCGCCTCCCTGATTCCCATCGCTCCACCATTGGCGGCCGTGCCTTCAGCTGCCCGGGGGTCCCTGAGCTCTGGAATTCCCTCCCTAAACCTCTCCGGCCTCTCCCTCTCTCCTCCTTTAAGACACTCCTTAAAAACCGACCTCTCTGACCGAGCTTTTGGCCATCTGACCTAACATCTCCATTTGTGGCTCGGTGTCGTGCTATGTTTCAGTAGGCCTCGGTAGGACGGACAGACAGAAACAAGGCGACGTAATCCCAGCATTGGAGCCGAGCCATTCAGGAGCGAAATCGAGGCCCGCATCTGCACACCAATGAAATCCGGAATCCACAATGTCCGGTCGCTGGGCGACGTTGGAACATTCAAGGCTGAGATTGAGAAATTTGTGTTGGAATCTGGAACGCACTGCCTGAAGGGGTGGTAGAGGCAGGAACCCTCACAACATTTAAGAAGTATTTCGATGAGCACTTGAAACAAGTACGGGCCAAGTGCAGGAATATGGGATTAGAATAGTTGGGTGCTGTATGGCCGGCACAGACACGATGGGCTGAAGGGCCTGTTTCTGTGCTGTATAACTAAGGTGTGGTACCCAGAATTGCTCCCAGTAACTGCAGGTGTGGTCCAACCAGGGCTTTGTATAGCTGAAGCATGCCGTCTACTCCCTTGTATCCCAGTCCTCCAGATATAAAGGCCAGCATTCCATTAGCCTTGTTTGATTATTTTCTGTACCTGTCCACGACATTTTAATGATCTGTGTACATGGGTCCCCCAAGTCTCCTTGGACACATGCGCACGATTACAGAACCTACACCACATGGCACCGAGGTATAAACCAGTGGTCGAACAGCGGGATACGTCTAGACGTTATTGGGCCTGTGTGGGACATTATCCTTCAGCTACTGAGCACTGCACTTGCCAGCTCAATATGAGGCCCTTCTCTGCTGTGCCCTTGGTCCCACTGCATCCTAAATTAATTGCTGCTCTTCATGGCCTGAGTGTCGAAATATCATATAGTGAACAATAAAGGAGGTAGATTGCAGGTCCAAGGTGCACTGATGTCAGAACGCCACTGCAGTTGCTTCTTGTCACTCTCATTAGTTATATTTCAAATGTCACCAGGTCCCTTGTCACCACTCTCTGTTTGTAGTGTGTGTTTTTTCCCCCTCTCTCTCTCTCTCTCTCTCTGTCTGCTCCAAGTTGTATTTCATATAGGTTCCCTAATTGTTTGTCTTTAATCCTCATGCAAAATGGTAATTGACTCGGCTGCGTCCCAGGCTGTGTGCGTCTGTTGTATCTCTCTCCCGGTTGAGACGAAACAGATTCTCCGTCTCCTCCTCATATTTTTCGCTCTGCGAGTCTTGGGAGCTGCGCGAGACAGAGCCTCTCCATGGAGTCTCCACCTCTGCGCTAGCTCCGTTTTTTTTTTGTAGGAGTGTCGCCTTTAAGCTAAGGACGGCGTTGCCCCGCCCCCCCCATCCCAAATGTTCCAAATTTGTTTGCTGTTTCAAGACATCCCTTCAAGTGTGCACTCAATTTTGCCGTTCCCCAGTGTGGGTGGCACTTCTGCACTGACGGTGTCTCTCAATCCCTCCCTCACGGAGATATCAGTGCACTGACTGGTGTCTCTCCATCCCGCCCTGGCGGAGATATCAGTGGCGAGGTGCTGGAAGAGGATGGTGTGGTCAATCGTGCCCAAGGCTGCGGACAGGTCGAGAAGGACACGGAGGGAAAGTTTACCTTTGTCACAGTCGCATCGGATGTAATTTCTCGGTTATATATAACTCAGTTACATTGTTGTTGTGACTGAGACACAGAAAGATAATTGGTTGTGAAGGCATTTTCTGATTAACACCCACTATTAATTCTAATCATTGCCAATTTTAGATCTAAAGTCATCTACAATGCAACCAATTTATCTTTTCCCCCCTTTTCACCTGATACGTAAACCAAATTTATGTAGTCTTGATTCAGCTCCCATTTTGATCTTGACTGTTCTCAATGGGATACAACAGACCTTCAGCCTCTCTCTGCAATGCGTTCTTTTATGACTCTCTAATTTATTCAGATCTTGCTCCACCTCTATTCTAGATGCCTATCCTGCACACTCTCCCTCCTCACCACATCTGTTGAAAACTAAACCTCTGGACAAGATGTCTTTGACATCATGAATTCCTTGCATCCCCTCAGTCCCCTCTCCCTCCTACAATCGACATGTTTTATTGGACCAAGCTTGGTGCCATGTGGTCGCTACATGTTGCTTTACCATGTCTCCGCTCCCACTCTTCCCAACCTTGGGCTTGGTTCTTCACATGAGATTCTCACCGGACAAGCCATCAATCGTACTTTATCATGTAGCTTGAATAACTCTGTGTTCTCCTTCACCCTGCTATCTTCTCTCTGTGTGCTTCTTCACCCTGCTATCTTCTCAATCTGTGCTCTCCTTAACTCTGCTATCCTCTCTCTGTGCTTCTTAACTCTGCTATCCTCTCTCTGTGCTTCTTAACTCTGCTATCCTCTCTCTGTGCTTCTTAACTCTGCTATCCTCTCTCTGTGCTTCTTAACTCTGCTATCCTCTCTCTGTACTTCCTAACTCTGCTATCCTCTCTCTGTGCTTCTTCACGCTGCTATCCTCTCTCTGTGTTTCTTAACTCTGCTATCCTCTCTCTGTGCTTCTTAACTCTGCTATCCTCTCTCTGTGCTTCTTAACTCTGCTATCCTCTCTCTGTGTTTCTTAACTCTGCTATCCTCTCTCTGTGCTTCTTAACTCTGCTATCCTCTCTCTGTGTTTCTTAACTCTGCTATCCTCTCTCTGTGCTTCTTAACTCTGCTATCCTCTCACTGTGCTTCTTAACTCTGCTATCCTCTCTCTGTGCTTCTTATCTCTGCTATCCTCTCTCTGTGCTTCTTAACTCTGCTATCCTCTCTCTGTGCTTCTTAACTCTGCTATCCTCTCTCTGTGCTTCTTTACTCTGCTATCCTCTCTCTGTGCTTCTTTACTCTGCTATCCTCTCTCTGTGCTTCTTAACTCTGCTATCCTCTCTCTGTGCTTCTTCACGCTGCTATCCTCTCTCTGTGCTTCTTATCTCTGCTATCCTCTCTCTGTACTTCTTAACTCTGCTATCCTCTCTCTGTGCTTCTTAACTCTGCTATCCTCTCTCTGTGTTTCTTTACTCTGCTATCCTCTCTCTGTGCTTCTTAACTCTGCTATCCTCTCTCTGTGCTTCTTAACTCTGCTATCCTCTCTCTGTGCTTCTTCACGCTGCTATCCTCTCTCTGTGTTTCTTAACTCTGCTATCCTCTCTCTGTGCTTCTTAACTCTGCTATCCTCTCTCTGTGCTTCTTAACTCTGCTATCCTCTCTCTGTGCTTCTTAACTCTGCTATCCTCTCTCTGTGTTTCTTAACTCTGCTATCCTCTCTCTGTGCTTCTTAACTCTGCTATCCTCTCTCTGTGCTTCTTAACTCTGCTATCCTCGCTCTGTGCTTCTTAACTCTGCTATCCTCTCTCTGTGCTTCTTAACTCTGCTATTCTCTCTCTGTGTTTCTTAACTCTGCTATCCTCTCTCTGTGCTTCTTAACTCTGCTATCCTCTCTCTGTACTTCTTAACTCTGCTATCCTCTCTCTGTGCTTCTTAACTCTGCTATCCTCTCTCTGTGCTTCTTAACTCTGCTATCCTCTCTCTGTGTTTCTTTACTCTGCTATCCTCTCTCTGTGCTTCTTAACTCTGCTATCCTCTCTCTGTGCTTCTTAACTCTGCTATCCTCTCTCTGTGCTTCTTCACGCTGCTATCCTCTCTCTGTGCTTCTTATCTCTGCTATCCTCTCTCTCTGCTTCTTAACTCTGCTATCCTCTCTCTGTACTTCTTAACTATGCTATCCTCTCTCTTAGCTTCTTAACTCTGCTATCCTCTCTCTGCACTTCTTAACTCTGCTATCCTCTCTCTGTGCTTCTTAACTCTGCTATCCTCTCTCTGTGCTTCTTAACTCTGCTATCCTCTCTCTGTGCTTCTTAACCCTGTTATCCTCTCTGTGTTCTTCGGAAGTTATGTTGGTTTTCGGTTTCCCGATATCATGGCATTAAATAATGAAGGTAAAAGTTGTCATGTAATATTGTTAAGAATAACTTCATGTTGAACAGCCTGCTCCTTGTACATGAACTGACTTTGTCTGGATACAATCTCATTGCCCCATTACAAGTGGAGTGCAAGTGAAGAGTCTCCGCAAGGAGAAAAGCTTGCATTTCTATAGCGCCTTTCTCGACCTCAGGGCATCCCGAAAGTGCTGCTCAGCCAGTGAAATGCTTTCTGAAGTGTGCTGCCTGTCAGCAGCCAGTTTGGGCACAGCAAGATCCCACAATGAAGGGATCAGCTGTTCTGTTGAGTGGTTTGGGCTCAGCACAACGGAGGGGGGGGGCGGGGTGGTGGTGGTGGCGAGGTCGTGGGGCATGAGATCTTTCACGCGCTTCAGTGTGGTGTGGGCAGTCGTGGCTCAGTGGGTAGCACTCTCGCGCCCCCCCTGAGGTGAAAGGTCGTGGGTTCGGACCCCACTCTGGCGAGTCACGCCTGTACTGGGGGGTGGCTGACGCTCCCAGTACTGAGGGAGTGCTGCACTGTCGGAGGTGCGGTCTTTCGGATGAAATGTTAAAGCAAGGCCCCGTCTGTCCTCTCAGTTAGCTGCGAAAGGTCCCACAGCCACTGTTCCAAATAAGAATTATGCCCTGGCCGATATTTATTCTTCAAATGAAACCATTAGTTCTTACCACTGAAGTAAAGCATTTCCTCAAGACAATACACTTGAAATAATTCACTGCTGTGAAGGGCACTTGATACCATCAGCAACTAAGTGACCGTCACGTTGGTGTGTGGACTGATAGCCTGGAGATTGGAAGGGATGGTGTGTTGAAATCTCACCAAGAAGGGCATCCTTACTGAGATTCTTGTTACATGTATGCGAATCTGGGTTGTATCAGAAAGGGGCTGAGTTCACACGGACCCAGACACTTTGACTTGACGAGACCGTGATGGAACGGCCTGAATTAGATCTGTTCGGATTAGACGAGGATGAGACTGGAATGGTTTACAATGGGTTGGAACACAGTGAATTTAATTGCAAGCTGCTGCCGAGCATTTCCAGCACAGGAACTGGCCATTCGGCCCATCTGCCCCGTGCTGGTGTTTCTGCTCCACACGAGCCTCCTCCCACCCCCTCTTCATCTCCGCCCACCTCCCCCCCCCCCCATCATCTTCTATTCCTTTCTCCCTCATGTGTTTACCCAGCTTCCCCTTAAATGCATCGATACTATTCACCTCGACCACTCCCTGTGGTAGCGAGTTCCACATTCTCCCCACTCTCTGGGGAAAGGAGGTTTCTCCTGAATTCCCCATTGGATTTATTAGTGACTGTCTTATATTGATGGTCCCTAGTTCTGGTCTCGCCCGCAAGTGGAAACATCTTCTCTACGTCTACCCGATCGAACCCCCTTCATAATCTTAAAGACCTCTCTCAGGTCACCCCTCAGCCTTCTCTTTTCTAGAGAAAAGAGCCCCAGCCTGTTCAATCTTTCCTGACGGGTATAGCCTCTCCATTCTGGTATTATTGTAGTAGATCTTCTTTGCACCTTCTCCAGAGCCTATATATCTTTTTTAATAATATGGAGACCAGAACTGTTCACAGTCACTCCAAGTGGGTCTAAACCAAAGCTCGCTTTTCAGGACACTTACAAAAATTGAAGGTAATCAGGCAGAGTCAACATGGTTTTGTGAAAGGGAAATCATGTTTAACCAATTTATTGGAGTTCTTTGAGGGAGTTGCATGTGCTGTGGATGAAGGGGAACTGGTGGATGTACTGTACTCAGATTACCAGAAGGCATTTGATAAGGTGCCACATCAAAGGTTATTTCAAAAAATAAAAGCTCATGGTTTAGGGGGTAACATATTGGCATGGATAGAAGATTGGCTAGCTAACAGGAAACAGAGAGTAGGCATAAATGGGTCATTTTCTGGTTGGCAAGATGTAACGAGTGGTGTGTCACAGGGATCAGTGCTCGGGTCACAACTTGTAACAATTTATATAAATGAAGGATGAAGGGACTGACGGTATGGTTGCTAAATTTGCTGATGACACAAAGATAGATAGAAAAGTAGATTGTGAAGAGGACATAAGGAGACTACAAAGGGTTAAGTGTGTGGGAAAAGACCTGGCAAATGGAGTACAATGTGGGAAAATGCAAAGTTGTCCATTTTGGCAGGAAGAATAAAAAAGAAGCATATTATCTAAATGGTGAGAGATTGCAGAGCTCTGAGATGCAGAGGAATCTGGGTGTCCTAGTGCATGAATCACAACAGGTTAGTATGCAGGTACAGCACGTAATTAGGAAAGCTAATAGAATATTATCGTTTATTGCGAGGGGAATTGAATACAAAAGTACGGAGGTTATGCTTCAGTTATACAGGGCATTGGTGAGACCACATCTGGAGTACTGTGTACAGTATTGGTCTCCTTATTTAAGGAAGGATGTAAATGCGTTGGAGGCAGTTCAGAGAAGGTTTACAAGACTAATACCTAGATTGGGTGGGCTGTCTTATGAGGAAAAATTGGACAGACTAGGCTTGTATCTGCTGGAATTTAGAAGAGTAAGAGGCGACTTGATTGAAATATATAAGATCCTGAGGGGTCTTGACAGGGTGGATGTGGAAAGGATGTTTCCCATTGTGGGAGAATCTAGAACTAGGGGTCACTGTTTAAAAATAAGGGGTTGCCCGTTTAAGACAGAGATGAGGAGAAATTTATTCTCTCAGAGGGTCGTGAGTCTTTGGAATTCTCTTCCTCAAAAGGCGGTGGAAGCAGAGTCTTTGAATATTTTTAAGGCAGAGGTAGATAGATTCTTGATGTGCAAGGGGGTTGGGGTTAGGTGGTAATGTGGAGTAATCAGATCAGCCATGAACGTATGGATTGGCGGAGCAGGCTCGAAGGGCCGAGTGGCCTACTCCTACTCCTAATTTGTATGTTCGTATGAGACAAGTTTAACTTCTCTGCTTTTCAAGTTACATTGAGCTAGAAAGAATAGACTGAAGGGCGGTGAAATTGGATTGGGATATAGTGTTCAAGTGGCTTTACAATTGGTTTCACAGTCATTCCTTTCCTTTCTGCACTGCTGCCTTATGCTAAGGTACGGATATGCCAGTGTCACCAACCTGTCCTAAGTGACCATTCTCCATCTGAGAGGATCTCTGCGCTCCTCCCATTTCCGCCCCCTTATCCATCCCCCGATTCCCATCGCTCCACCATTGGCGGCCGTGCCTTCAGCTGCCTGGGGGGCCCTAAGCTCTGGAATTCCCTCCCTGAACCTCTCCGCCTCTCTCTCTCTCTCTCCTCCTTTGAGGCGCTCCTTAAAAACCGACCTCTTTGGCCGAGCTTTTTTGGGTCGCCTGTCCCTAATATCTCCTTTCGCGGCTCAGCACCAATCGCCATGTTTTTATGACAGGTGCTTATATAAATGCAAGTAGTTGAGTGTATCTTCCGGGGCCGGGTACAGTGGGTCGGTTAAGAGGCTGTTTTGTAAATCAGGAGCCAACGCCCAAGGAGAGTCACCTTGGGGTGACAGACTTGAGTCCAAAGAGGAATCCGGGAACAACTTCTTTAACCCGAGTGGTTAGAATGTGGAACTGGCTTTAATCAGTTGGCAACACTGGTTGGACATCTTCCCGAGGGTTGCATCACAGGACATCCTGTCTCCAACCGCCCTGCACCCCCTCCCCCACTCACCTCAACCTCCCGCCATTCGTTGTCCAAAATGGCCGTCTTCCCAAGACCAATTGGACAGCCACTCTCCACTGGATGATTCAAAAGGGCTTTTTTTTGCGGTGGGGGTGGGGGAAAAACGCACGCAATTATTTTCTTGCCTCCATGATTTTTCTCCCAGCTTCGCTTGACGCAGTGGCCTGGAAATCAGCCTAGAATTACTGGAGGTTCCTATTGCTACCAAGGGGAGTGGGCAAGGTGAATAAGTTGAGAGGTTAATTGGCACTGGTGGGAAACCGGCTGGCAGATGCCATTAGACGTCCCGGGTCCGAGGAAACCAGCAGGGGGCTTTTTCTCCCCCTCCCCCCCCCCCCCCCCCCCACCGAGCTCCAAATTTTATATCCGTCCGAAACCAAAAAATGAATTGGGTCCTGACAGCAATTTTTCCCCAAAAAGAAAAAAAAGCAAAGACATAAACAGCAGTTTTTGTCAATAATTTTTTGGCACCAGGGACTGGAGACGGGGCCAACACCCAGTGCATTGTGGGCGCCAGTGAAGTCAAGTGTGGCAGCCCAGTCTTTGTCTGCCCAGATGCCAACATTCCCAATTCATGGATTCGACTGCGTCTTCGCTTATTAAATCATGTAGTGTGACTACGCAGTTCACATGGCGGAGAAATTAAATAAAATTTATTCACCGCCATTGTCTGCTCGACAATGAGGGGTGGGAGAGCTGCCCTGCTAAGTGCAGCTGCTGTTCTGTGCAGACTAAAGCAAAGCTGGCAGGAATGCACGGCACATAGTCGCGGTAGTCTATTTTTAAATGTCATTCCGCCTAATTTCCCCCGCCACCCCGTCACCGGCCCTGCCACCTCCACAGTCCTCTCCTCACCCCACTCCGGAGGCACTGACTCCCGCTGGAATACGGGCGGGGGGATGGGCGGTGAGGGATCAATGGGAATTGGTTGCATACTTGTTGAGGAGGGGGAAAGCAAACGCTATGGGGAGGTGGGGGGGGGGGTGGGGATCGGGACGAATTGGATAGGTCTTTCGGAGAGCCAGCACAGACACGATGGGCCGAATGGCCTCCTTTGAAGCAATCGAGAGGGGGAATCTGCAGCTCAGTAGGCAGCGCTCGAGCTTCTGAGGGAGAAGGTTGTGGGTTCAAATCCCACTCCAGAGACATGAGCGCAAAAATCCAGGCCAATATTCCCCGTGCCAGCAGTGAGGGAGTGCTGCATTGTCGGAGGTACACTCTTTCAGGTGAGACGTTAAGCCGGGACCCCATTTAACACTAAAGTTCCCCATAGCCGCGATTGCACAGAGCTGCAGAGTTGCCCCAATGGGGCGAAATCTACCCCCCCCCCCACCCACCACCCCCCCCACCCCACCACCCCACTGCCAACATCACAGAAACAGGTCATTATCATTATGTGGGAGCTTGCTGTGCACAAATTGGCCACTGCCTTTCCTACATGACAACAGCGACTGTACTTCATTGGCTGTAAAGCGCTTTGGGACCTCCTGCAGCCATGAAAGGCGCTACATAAATGCAAGCCTCTCTTGGACAGTTTTTTTCAAAATTTTCTCTCTCTCTCTCCAAGTTTGCTGTCAGCAGGTTTTACCTGTTACGTCCCTTATTTTATTTCATTTGCCCTCACTGCGCTAAGCAGCCTGAGTGTTAATAATTAACCTTGCACCCATTAATTCTGCTTCCTTCTTGAATTAAAGGTTGTGACGTTTTTTTGTTTCTAGTCACTAATGCCGTGGAAATCAATGGCATGGCCATAAAGTGATAATAGATATTTTCGGTACTTTTTTTCATTCATATTAAAGGCACAGAAAACAGTGTGCCCCTAAATGAGGTTTCTCGCTGTGCTAGCAGTCATATCGAAGTGCAGACAGGCTCAAAGAAACATTTTCATTAACAAATGGGTCGTGATTTGAAGCAGGAAGTATTCTACTGAGTAACAGCCGAGTACATGCACAGTGCAGAATATCAGCAATGGGTTAAACGCCCTTCGTCTGAAAACAAGTAAAGGGAAAATGTCATCCTTTCAGATCACGTTCTGCAATATAGTCCCCAGTTTCTCAGTTTAGGAGTTTTGGGTGGGTATTTTTTGGTGTGCATCGGTGGCAGAACTCCCGGACCTCTTTATTTCAGATTTTTAAAACTCTCGTACTTGTTTTCAAATGCCCCCCCCCCATGGCCTCGCCCTCCCTCCCTACCTCTGTAACCTCCTCCTGCTACAGCCCTCCGAGATCTCTGCGCCCCCTCCAATTCCGGCCTCTTGTCCATTCCCCCGATTTCCCGTCGCCCCACCATTGGTGGCCCCGCCTTCAGCCGCCTGTGGCCCTACGCTCTGGAGTTCACAAAGAAAAAAATAAGATGGGGAAAGGACAGGAGGAGTGGGGCCAGCTAAATGCCTCCTGCAGCGAGCAGGCATGGGCTCGAAGGGGGCCGAACGTGCTGCGCGACTCTCTAATTCTCCCGCCAAACCGCTCTGCCTGCTTTCAGACGCTCCCCTCAGCCCTCGGTTGCGTTCGGTCACCTGTCCCAATATCTCCTCAAGTGGCTCAGCGTCAGGTTTTTTTTTGTTTTTGGCGCGGAACGCTTTCCAAGTCGGGGCGCGAGTAGCGGTCCAGGGCAACACAATGCGGGAGAGCAACGGGCCGAGGACTGAGGAAAGCTGATCCCGCTTTTCCCAATCCGGAGGCAGCTGGAAAGAGCTTTCTGCCAGAAGTTTCGAGCCCATTCGAGAGGGCTCGGACGTCAGAGTATTCACCTCGCTGAAAACCCCAGCAATTTGGAATAATGCGAACATTTGCAATTTAAATCCACAAACCCACGTTTGGTGAGAGGGTCAGAAAGACCAACTCCTTTCAATGCATTAATCATTCTGCTAACAAATGAAGGAAGAATACTTTGCATATATATATATATATATATCATCGTCTGAGGAGAATTTTAACAACCTCACTCCAGTTAATGCCAAGCACACCTCATCTCGGCTGACGCTAGTCAAACAGAATTAAAGGCCAGGACTTTCAATGTGCTCACCCAGTTAACAGGCTTCATTCCCAACCAGCTCACTGGGGCAGACACCACCAGCTCCAACTTGCATTGATGTAGCGCCTTTAATGTAGCAATGCATTCCACCTCCCCACCCCCCCCCCCCCACCACGAAGGGCATCGGGCAAAACGTCATCTGACAAAATTTGACCCGGAGCCACATGAGGAGATATTGGGGTCCAGAAACTCGGTCAAAGAGGTCGGTTTTTAAGGAACGTCTTGAAGGAGGAGAGAGAGAGAGAGGCGGAGAGGTTTAGGGAGGGAATTCCAGAGCTTAGGGCCCCCCAGGCAGCTGAAGGCATGTCCGCCAATGGTGAGGCGATGGGAATAGGGGGGATGGACAAGAGGGCGGAAATGGAGAATTAATGTACTTTTGGAAGTGTAATCACTGTTGTATTGTAGGAAACGCTGCAGCCAACTTGTGTACAGCAAGATCCCACAAACAGCAAACCAGCTCTTATACAGTCATAGAGTTATACAGCACAGAAACAGGCCCTTCAGCCCATCGTGTCTGTGCTGGCCATCAAGCACCTATCTATTCTAATCCTATTTTCCAGCACTTGGCCCGTAGCCTTGTATGCTATGGCATTTCATCTAAATACTTCTTAAATGTTGTGAGGGTTCCTGCCTCTACCACCCCTTCAGGCAGTGCGTTCCAGATTCCAACCACCCTCTGGGTGGAAACATTTTTCCTCAAATCCCCTCTCAACCTCCTACCCCTTACCTTAAATCTATGCCCCCTGGTTATTGACCCCCTCCAATAAGGGAAAAAGTTTTTTCCTATCTAACCTATCAATGCCCCTCATAATTTTGTGCACCTCAATCAGGTCCCCCCTCAGCCTTCTCTGTTCTAAGGAAAACAACCCTAGCCTTTTCAGTCTCTCTTCATAGCTGAAATGCTCCAGCCCAGGCAACATCCTGGTGAATCTCCTCTGCACCCTCTCCAGTGCAATCACATCCTTCCTATAGTGTGGTGACCAGCACTGTACACAATACTCCAGCTGTGGCCTAACTAGTGTTTTATACAGCCTTCTTCCAATAGTGGCGTGGGATCTTTTATATCCACCTGAGAGGGCAGACGGAGCCTCGTTTTAATGTCTCATCGGAAAGACGGCACCTCCGACGGTGCGGCACTCCCTCAGTACTGCACTGGGAGTGTCGGCCATCCAGATACTGACCGGTTGAGCAGTGGAAGCTAATCTGAATCTGTAGTGAAACAACAAATAGTCGGGAAGGAGGTCTGTGCGTGATGGAGTTGCAACCCCACAGCTGATAAGATAAATCTCTGCACTGTGCTCATTCAATCTCAGTACCATAACGTATTTGCAAGCAGTGATGACAGTGCAATATGTGTCAACTTATTGTGACCATTAATCTGCTGTGTTGAGACTTAAGATCAGCATTCGTCTGTTGTAGTCTCATTGCTCATTTTTTTTTTTGTTTTCCTGTACAATTTTCTTCAGTCCCAAAATCCTAGGTCCGAACCCTGGAATTCTCTCCCAGTCAGCACTATCAGTATCGTCACCGCACTCACTGCACCGGTTCACCCCACCATCGCAAGTGGGCAATGAGGGGTGGGCAATAAATGCTGGGCCTTCCCAGCATTACCCACATCCCGAGAATTTATCCTGGTCCTTGCTGGGCTCATAGAATCCAGGTACCAATCCAAGACTTGTCAGTGTCCTCTGACTGCACAACCATCAAAGTAATCTCAGTCTAACTCAATCTTGCTGCCAATTGGTGCGAGCTCAGACATGTATCCCATGAGTGACCATGAAGGGCAGGACGACTGATATATTTTTTTTCATCTCGAATCCATCCCTTGCTTCTAGATCCCTCCATGACCTCGCCCACTCCCCATCTCTGGAGCCTCCTCCAGCCCTCCGAAATCTCAGGGCTCCTCCATTCCTGGCCCCTTGCACATCCCCCAGAAATGCGGAGTATTTCTACAATGGGGAGAGGTTGGGAAGTGTTGATGTCCACGGGCACCTGCTCATAAGTCCCTGAAAGCGATCACGCAGGTGCAGCAAGCAACTAGGAAGGCAAATGGTTTGTTGGCCTTCATTCCAAGAGGATTTGAGCACAGGAGTAAAGACGTCTTGCTGCAATTGTATAGAGCCTTGGTGAGACCGCACCTGGAGTATTGTGCACTGTTTTGGTCTCCTCATCTAAGGAAGGATATACTTGCCATAAAGGGAGTGCAACGGAGGTTCACCCAGACTAATCCCTGGGATGGTGGGATTGTCCTGTGAAGAAAGATTGAGGAGACTGGGCCTGTATTCTCTAGAGTTTAGAAGAATGAGAGGTGATTGCATTGAAACGTACAAAATTCTTACAGGGCTCAACAGGGTTGATGCAGGAAGGATGTTTCCCCCAGCTGTGGAGTCTAGAACCAGGGGACACAGTCTCAGAATGAGGGGCAGGCCATTTAGGACTGAGATGAGGAGGAAATTCTTCACTCGGAGGGTGGTGAATCTATGGAATTCTCTTCCCCAGAGGACTGTGGAGGCTCAGTCATTGAGTATATTCAAGACCGAGATCGATAGGTTTCTCGATATTAAAGATATCGAGGGATATGGGGATAGTGCTGGAAAATGGCGTTGATGGAAGATCAAACATGATTTAGTTGAATGGCAGAGCAGGCTTGAGGGGCCGAATGGCCTATTCCTGCTCCTATTTCCCATGTTCCCCTCGTTCTGTCATTGGTGGCCGTGCCTTCAGCTGCACAGATGAGGATCAGACCTTCTGTTAAACAGTGTGCAGCACATATATTTACTGAACGATTGCCCATTTACCTGCGGATAAAGAACGAAAGAAAGGCCCGCATTTCTATAGTGCCTTTCACGTCCTCGGGACGACCCAAAGCGCTTGAAAGCCAAGGAGGCGCTCTTCCAAGTGCAGCTCGAGGCGGCAGGCAGTTTGTGCACAGCAAGATACCGCGCGTAGCATTGAGAGAGGTGTACTGGCGGAGGGATCCGGGATTCACCTCACTAAACCTGCCCTGTCTGGGGCAGGCGGTTGTCCCCTCTCCGAAGAAGGGCTCACCCGGTTTGTGTATCGCATGACAAGAAATGGGTACTGGTTGGCTGGTTCAACGGGTCTCCACGATATCTTTGACAGGGAAGGCACAGGGGCCAGTGACGAGAGAAGCACAGTGTTAAATTTCTCCTTGCATTCAGAGGTATTTCTCGTGTTCCTGATTCACAGGCTGATTGTTCTAGTGAGCTGTGCAACGGAGATTTGCAAATTGCCTATTTTTATCTACCGTCCACTGCTCCACGTCAACCTTTTTTTTTTGCACCCCTTGTCCTGCATTTAGCAGGATTCAATAGGACAAGCCCCTGGTTTAGGGTGCAGTGTTGACGGGCTTGTGCATGCCACAGTTTCATTAACTAAAATAATGCGTTTTGCGAAATTATTTAAGCATTAATCTCCTCTCTGTGGATCGCTGCTGGCTGGAGAAGCTCATTGTCATGGACAGTGATGTCAGTGTCTATTTTGTCTCTGGAAAGCATCCCTTAACCGCTTGTGAAAATTGAGTTCTGCGTTATCTTTCTCCACATCGCACTGATTTATACAGTGCTTTTCACTATCTCAGGACAACTGAGGGTGTTTCACAGCCAGGGCAGTGCTGTTCGAGGCAGAAGGTCACAACGCAGGAACGTCTGCCCCCGCAGATTTGCGCACAGCAAGCTCCCACAAACAGCAGTGGCCAGAGAATCTGTTTATGGTGCTGTTGGCCGAGGGATATATATCGGCCCCCGGACACTGCGGAGAACTCCACCCCCTTCCCCACCCCGCCCCGCCCCTCCCCACCTCACCCCCAGCAGCTCTTCTTCAAAATGGTGGCCGTGAGACCTTATATGTCAAGGGGAGGGTTTTGTCGTGCAGGAATATGGCGGCCGTCCCGCATGCGACCCACGCTGCCGCGCATCCGCCACTTCCCATAATGATGGCGGCCGTGCCCCCCCCCCCACCACCCCCCCCCTTCAATCACAAGGGGGAGGGGCAGCATTGAATGGCATCATCTGTTGCAGCGAACAAGTGCTGGCTCCATTTCTAAAAGGCTACCCGCCTGCAAACAGTTCAACATAATTCAGAGTTACCCCCTTGCCACCCACCCCCCCACACCTTCTCCATACACACAATGCAGAGTTAACCCCTTCCCCGCCTTGGTGGCGTCTGCTTCTCATGGACGGGAAAGCGAAGGCGCGGGAGTGCCGCACGTCAAGCTCAAGATCGGGAACGGAGGGTACGACTGCGGCAAATTACATTCAAATGGATGCAAAGCGGTACGTTTACCATATTTAAAGTAGGGTCCCGTCGCAGAGCGGCGGAGGGTCCACCGTGGCGCTTCGCCGTCCCCGGGAAGATCGGAACTGGCAATCCCGATGTCCGGCTCTGCGGCGGCCGCTGCTGTTCCGTTTCTCCGGCTCCCACCCACCCCCCCACTACAAAACCCGCCGGCAGAAGGAGAACAAGATCTAGCCCAATGGGCCAGTTAGTACTCTGCAGTTCGGGTAAGGGACAGAGAGGGCGCCTCCGTCTTGAGACGCCCCCTCCACAACTTTCAATACTTCTGCAGCGAGAAAAGGCCGCAACTGCTAGCCCACCATTGTGGAAGGGGAATCCCCGCGCCCGCCCCCCCCCCCCTCACCCCTCCCGCAGTGTGACCTGAGGCAGCCGCAGCTGTAACCAAGTAGGCAGGTACGGTGGGGGGAGGGGCCCTCAAAGCCTGCGTCCGCCTGGAAAATGTGAGTTAACCGCTGTGTTAATCTGTTAATTGTGTATCAATGGTTTGATTATATGCAGGTGGAGGGCGTTAACTGGGGTCTTAGTTGAGCACTGGACACTTACTGAGACCAGTGGAGGGTTTTGAGTGAGGAGCTACGTGTTTGTAATCCTTTTACTCTGCACAATAAATGTGAAACTGAGTAAAGATAGGCTCCAGCATTACCCTCCCATAACAAGCTTTCTGGAGTTTAACCCTTTGACCACTGCCCTTAATTGGCCTTTTAATCCGACCCCGATCCAATCTTCAGCCAAATGGCTCCAGCAGAAAGGGGCTGGAAAACTATGAACCGGCCAGCGGCGTGAAGTTATACACTCGCCTGATATTAATAGCGCAGTTTTCGATGGCTAAAAAGTCAGTGTGGGCTGAGGGAGCCATCCCTTTGTGTCATGAGCATTCTGGACTCTGTATGTTGTTTTACTAGGCCAGGATAACTTTCCGGCCTAGTCAAAAAATGGCCTCACTTCTACTCCTTGGAAAAATTACCAGCTGCCTGACTGCCTCCTTGTACCTCACAATCATCATGCCAACTGCTGGCTTCCCTATCAAATTAGCCAACTCAGCATTGTCAAAGATCAAACCTGCAATATTTGCTGTCTGGAGATTTTTTTTTTCATTATTTATTAAAAGCTAGCTCCCTCCCACTCCCTAATTACTCTTACTCATGCCTGTAACAAACTGTAGTCCCTGAGGCTTCAGCAACTAATCTATTTATAAACCCTTTCAGCTTGTGAGGTTGCTTAAATGGAGACCTTTATTTATCTGGAGTGCTCCCATTTTCACTGCCCGCACTTTCTCTCAGTGCTCGTGTCACAGACCTGAGTGCGGGGAGATTCCGAACTCCATAATGTTTTGCTTCATATAATCCATCTTCCCTCCTCCATAAATTGCAGCTCATCCAAAATTCTGCTGCTCCTGTGTCCTAACTCGCACCGAGTCCTGTTCACCCATCACCCACCCCGATCCCAACCCCCATGCTCGCTGAGCTACACTGGCTCTCCGTCCAGCAAGGCCTTGATTTCAAAATTCTCATCCTCATTTTCAAATTCCTCCATGGCCCTCGCCCCTCTCCCTATCTCTGTAACCTCCTCCAGCCCCCACAACCCTCCGAGATTTCTGCGCTCCTCCAATTCCGCCCTCTTGCGCAACCCCCCCACCGATTTCCCATCACTCCAACATTGGCGGCAGTGCCTTCAGCTGCCTGGGGGCCCTGAGCTCTGGAATTCCCTCCCTAAACCTCCCCGCCCCTCTCTCTCTCTCCTCCTTTAGGACGCTCCTTAAAACTGATCTTCTGGCCACCTAACATCTCCTTGAGTGGCACGGTGTCAAATGTTGCTTGGTCATGCCCCCTGTGGCATGTTTCGATATTTTAAAGGTGCTATATAAATGCAAGATGTTTGTTGTAAAGCAGTGTTTTCCCATTCCCAGCTCAGAACTTTCACCATCTGAATTGTTAAATAATTCAAAGGTTTCATCTCTGGTAACATAGTTCCACAATATATATGTGTTACAAGAGAAACAGTGAAATTTCAGTGATAGTGTTGGGTGTTGTGTTACCCTACACTGAGATATAATCAAACTCTGCCGAGCAAACCACTGCACTTTCCCTTCACTAATTGAGTGAACTCTGCAACGTAAACGGCTGGCCTTGAAAAGCCATGGCAGCTAACAGCGAGTAACCTCGTTGTTGGCGTCACTGTTTCCACGGTGGACAGCTCCCCTCTTTATTGGGGCCCGTGCAATCGTCGAGGGGTGGTCTGGAGATTTGTGCAGTGGTGGTGGAGACTTGGAGCTGGTCATTACCTCAACGAAGAGATCGCGTCCAATTCTGGGCGCCGGTCGTTCGGACGGACACAAAGGCTTTTAGAGGGGCCGCAGGAAAGATTGACGAGCATGGTTCCGGGGATGAGGAACTGCAGTTACGTGGATAGATTGGAGAAGCTGGGGCTGTTCCCTTTGGTGTTCTGGGGCTGATATTTATCCCCCAGCACAACATCACTGAAAAACAGATTATCTGATCATTTATCTGGTTGCTGTTTGTGGGAGCTTGCTGTGCGCAAATAAGCCACCGTTGTTGCCCACAGCGACGATGTTTCGAAAGGCCTGCGAATGAATTGGAAATACATGAACACCATCTCCCTCTCTTCAGAGAGGCAGGAAGCAGAGACTTGGGGAATGAGGAAAAAGCCAAACAGAGGTGGAGAGACAAGAGGGGGGAAAAAATGAGAGAGAGAAAGAAAAAGCAAGAGATTTTGGAAGACGGTTTGAAAGATTAACTGCCCGTGTACAGAGAGGCAGTCTTGTTCTAATCAAACATCAAGGGTTTCAATTATCTGAAACATTTCGTCCTCCTCAAGTCTCTAATACTGCTAAGAAAGACAAGGTTAGATGCTTAATTTGCATATCAATCTAACAGCAGCAGTTACGAGCCTGTGACCATTATGGCTTAATCATATCTCATCACAAAAATTCAGGACAAGATATCCCAGAATAATTTTACTAATACACAAAAAATGGAGATGCAAAGGATGAAAAAAAAAGAGTTAGACAGAAACAATCATTACTGTGCAGTACCATAATACTGCTCATAAAACTGCTGAGATATTGTTTATTCAGCAGGATAAGGATTACTCACTGTGTAACTGTACAGAGTCACTGTTTATTCAGCAGGGTAAGGGTCACTCACTGTGTAACTGTACAGAGTCACTGTTTATTCAGGGTAAGGGTCACTCACTGTGTAACTGTACAGAGTCACTGTTTATTCAGCAGGGTAAGGATCACTCACTGTGTAACCGTACAGAGTCACTGTTTATTCAGGGTGAGGATCACTCACTGTGTAACTGTACAGAGTCACTGTTTATTCAGGGTGAGGATCACTCACTGTATAACTGTACAGAGTCACTGTTTATTCAGCAGGGTGAGGATCACTCACTGTGTAACTGTACAAAGTCACTGTTTATTCAGCAGGGTGAGGATCATTCACTGTGTAACTGTACAGAGTCACTGTTTATTCAGCAGGGTAAGGATCACTCACTGTGTAACTGTACAGAGTCACTGTTTATTCAGGGTAAGGATCACTCACTGTGTAACTGTACAGAGTCACTGTTTATTCAGCAGGGTAAGGATCACTCACTGTGTAACTGTACAGAGTCACTGTTTATTCAGCAGGGTAAGGATTACCCGTGGACTGTGTAGTGTTGCTGGTTGTACTGCACAGAAATAGTTAACTCACAGGAGTTGCTTGTAGCACCAGTTTCTGGTCATGGTTTGACTTGGCGTCCTGCCAACGAGTCATCGAATGTGAGCAGATATTTTGTTTGGTGACGGCCCACTTGCATTGTGCCTCATTCACACCAGCTTGGAGCTGTATTAAAATGGGGGTAGTTGACAGCACCGTGAAGTGAGAGTCATGGACACGAGCCAAGTTTGGCACCATGCAGAGATGTATTATATTATATTTAACCCTATATGGATTCCAGCAACACAAATGAGAGAACAGATTTGTCACTCTTGGCAGTTTATACAGAGTATCGGCAGCGAGTGGCACACATTTCCTGTTTCTTCCCATGGTTTGGACACATGTTCTCAGCATTTTAAATTTCACTTCAGCCCATTTATTGAGAATTTTCTACGCATCATTTCAAGCATCCACTGTTTCATCAAACACTCCCAGGACAGGTACAACACAGGGTTAGATACAGAGTAAAGCTCCCTCTACACTGTCCCCATCAAACACTCCCAGGACAGGTACAGCACGGGGGTTAGATACAGAGTAAAGCTCCCTAAAAAAAAAAAGAAAAAAAAAAAACGGGGTTAGATACAGAGTAAAGCTCCCTCTATACTGTCCCCATCAAACACTCCCAGGACAGGTACAGCACTGGGATTGGCTGCCCACTGATTTGGGAGCCTGAGTGCATCAACGAGGTGCAGCTGACAGTGCTGGTGGCAGTTGGAGGTTGCAGAGGTGGAGAGAGGAGCTACACTGAGCAAGGGAGAGCTTCTACAAACAAGCAGAGGAAAACTCCAACAACAATCACCTTTAAAAGAGAAGAAAGTGACATTCTTTTTTTGTTGGAAACAAGGCTTTGTCTGGAGGTGGGTGCTGAACACCAGTAATTTACTTTGGACTGTTGGGGGAGGAACAAGTGGCTGGAACAACAAGGGGTGGGGCTGCCAATTCAACAGGAATCTGTGCTGCTGCAAAAGCACACAGGAAAGCTCCCTCCCCACCCCAATTGCCAAGCCTGGGTCAGCTGAAGCTGCCCAGCTAAACAGACGGAAGGGGATAGATAGTGCCTGGGCAGCTTCAGCTGACCCAGGTGAAGACGACTCCCCCAACCAGAAGACCGGAAGACCAACTTCAAAGACTGTTTTAAGTGTACTGTGAGCACCACCTCCAGAAAGCAAGTCATCCCTTCCAGCCTGCCTTTGCCTCTCCTCTATTACCTCAGCCTCTCCACTAATCTGTTGTTTGTTTGTTTGTCTTTACTACACATTCAATATTTTCAGTTAAATCGCTGATATTTGGTGTGCAAGTCCACAATTTGGGGTGGGTTTAGCTCTTGGACCCATGGCAAGCCCTTCATCACCGGTGGCGGGGCCCTCTACTACCTACGCAGCTGCAGCTTCTGTGGCTGCCCACGTGGCCCCGTCACCCTTTAAATTTAAATTATTGACATGCAGCCATGGGGTGAAGAGCTATCCCCACCCCAACATGTCTATTGAGGCCTGCGTTAAGGCAATGGCCGTGGTTGTCGGCCCCTCGGCCATTGTTGCGGCCTCAAAGATGTATGGGAAGGCTGTGTTCTTTTTGAAGACCGAGCGGGCAGTGTCCCTGGCCCTGAGTAAAGGGCTCACTGTGGGGGGGACCTTCCTGCCAGTGGACCCTCTGGGGGCCACTGCGCATCGGATAATGTTGTCCAACGTCCCACCCTTCATTCCCAGTGAGCTCCTCCTCCCCCACCTGCACCATCTGGGGGAGGTGAGGTCGGGGATCACCCCAGTCCGGCTTGGTCTTCGGGAGCACAGCCTCCAACATGTCTACTCCTTCCGCCGCCAGTTATTTATGCAGCTGGCGCGGGAGGAGGACACGGAGGGCCAATTTAATGTGGAGTTCCAGGGGACGGCCTACCGCGTCTTTTGGACCTCGGACGGGGCGCGGTGCCACGTCTGCAAGGGGGTGGGGCATGTTCGGAAGAACTGCCCCAACCTCCCGGCCGCCAGCTCCACCTCGGCGGCCCAGAGTGGTTCCGCAGCACCTCCTCCCACTCCCCCCGCACATCCAACAGACACCGCTCAGTCGGTTCCGGAGGCTGTGGTTTTCACAGCCTCTGGCGGGGAGGGGAGCGTCCGTCCGAGCGGAAGGAAGACGCGGGGAAAAAAGAAACATCGTGAGGCGCGTCCCCTGGACACTTTGACTCAACCCGAGCCTGAGCTCAGCCCAAAGCCCATTCCCATGGAATCCACCTGTCCCAGGGCTGGGCTCAGGCCCAGGGTGACTAAAAAAGGAAAAAAGGGTGCGGAGGCGGAGGCCTCTGATGACATGGAGGTCTCTGAGTCTCCGCGCCCAAGTGCGAAAAAGAGGAGAAGGCACCCCTCCACAGAAATAACACAGGGCCCTGAGGTGCAGGGCCCATCTGTTGGAGGGGAGCTGCCTCCTGTTTCTGGTCCTCAGGTGCCCCCTACCGCCACCACCAAGGCTGCAAAGTCCGGGCAGGTGCTCCCTATTCCTCAGGATGGAGGGGAGGGGATGGCCCCGGTACGTGAGGCCCCTCCTGAAGGAGTAAGTGGGGCCCTGCTTGTGGTGGGGGAGCCTGGGGAAACCGCCCATTCCGCCACTGCTACTGGGTCGGGTGTCCTGAATGAAGGGGAGGGCGAGGCCCCAGAGGGTCGGGCCTCCCAGCCGGAGTCCACCACCAACCAGGAGACACCCGACCCAGTTATAACTGAGAATGCTGCCCCATCTGCTGGGCCTGTGGGTGCTGGCGGAGCGGGAGATGGCCTCCTCTCGCCGCCTCCAGTCTCGGCTCCGGCTGGTTTCCCGGAGTCCGGAACTTCTGTCTCCCCTGGACCAGTCATTGGCCTGGGGATGGAGGTGGAGGGGGGTCCTGAACCGCTGGTGCCTACAGGCTCCAGTTTCACAATAGAACCCAGAGAGGAGGACTCCGCCATCGATCCTGGGGGTGGGATCGTGACGGAGGCGGGACCAGCTGGCGCGGCCGGGACGTCCGCCCCACAGTGTGTGGTGGATGTGTCGGCCGCTGGCGGTGATGACCCGGAGGAGGATGGGGATTCGGTGCGGGGCACGGAGGATGATCTTTATTCCATCGCCAGTGAGGTGGTGGAGTCCCTCGTGCCTCCCACCGAATCTCCTCTCATCCCCACGGCGGAACTCCGGGATTTCCTCGCGGCTTGCAGAGGTTGCCGCAATAAAGTTCAGCTGGCCCTCGACCGTTGGTCGAATCTGGCGCTGATCATCCAGTCCGTCCGTGCCGCCCTTAAGATAGCGGGCAAGCGCGCGGACGTGAAACTGGTTGAGAGGCGCCGTTTTAATGTGTTCCTCAATGGGTTGCTGGGGGAGTGGAGGGCCAGGTGCACTTCCACTCCCTCCTCACAGTGAGCTGTTGGTGACGGGTTTTACGTACCTTTGACATGAAGATAACCATAGCCAGCCTCAACATCAACGGCAGCAGAGGGGCTCACCGCAGATTTCACAATCTCTCAGTCCTTAGGGAAGGGAGATACGCGGTGAGCTTTCTGCAGGAAACCCACACCGTTCCGGGAGACGAAGCCACCTGGCTCCTGGAGTGGCAGGGTGGGGTCTACATGAGTCACCTCACCCCTATTTCTAGTGGGGTGGCTATCTTGTTGGCCCCGACTTTTCAGCCGGAGATCTTGGGGGTCAAGGAGCTAGTGCCGGGCCGCTTGCTCCACCTCGCCGTTCGCCTGGGTAGCGTGCCGCTCCACTTTGTGAACGTGTACGCGCCCAGGCCCGGCGCTTTGCAAGCGCGCTTCTTTGAAGAAGTGTCCGCTCTCTTGAGCTCCATCGATAGCGGCGAGTGCATCATCCTCGGGGGGGATTTTAACTGCACCCTCGAGGTGGGGGATCGCTCCGGTCCCCAGCGCGGCCAAGCATCGGTGGAGAAGTTGAGGGGACTGATCAGCTCCCTTAACTTGGTGGACGTCTGGCGGAATCTCCATCCCGACTCCAGCGCCTTCACGTGGAGGTCTGGAGGAGGGGGGTCGCGAATCGACCGCCTCTACATTTCGCAGGCGTACGTCTCCCGCGTCTCGGCGGCCTCCATGCGGCTGGTGCCGTGCTCGGACCACCGCCTGGTGTGGGCGGAGTTCACTCCGCTCCGCACGCGGGCGGGGTCTGCGTACTGGCACTTTAACAACCGGCTGCTGGAGGACGTGCGATTTCGGGACTCGTTCTGTCGATTCTGGGCCGACTGGAGAAGGAAGCAGGGGGGCTTCCCCTCCTTGAGGCTATGGTGGGATGTGGGCAAGACTCACATCCGCGTCTTCTGTCAGGAGTACGCGAAGGGGTCGACCAAGAGGCGGGAAGCCGAGGTCGGGCGCCTTGAGAGGGAGGTGCTCGACTTGGAATCCCGCCTCGGTCATGCCGTCGCGGACCCGGCCCTGTGGCAGGCGTACAAAGAGAAGAAGGGCGCGCTGAGGAACCTGCAGCTCATAGGGTCCCGAGGCGCGTACGTGAGGTCGCGGATCCAGATCCTGGAAGATTTGGACCGCGCCTCACCCTTCTTCTACTCGCTGGAAAAATGGCGGGGGGTCCGTAAGCAGCTCGTCGAGCTGCTGGCCGACGACGGATCCTCCATCACGGATCCGGAGGGAATGGGCCTCCTGGTCCGGACGTATTACAGTGCGTTGTTCTCTCCGGATCCGTCCAGCGAGGATGCGCGCAGAGTTTTGTGGGAGGACCTGCCGCAGGTCAGCCCGGAGGGCGCCGAAGGATTGGAGGCTCCGCTCACGTTGGCGGAGCTGACTGGCGCCCTCCACCAGCTCTCGAGGGGCAAATCCCCAGGGCTGGATGGGTTGACCGTGGAGTTCCTCAGGGCGTTCTGGGACGTCCTGGGGGACTATTACGCGCGGGCCCTGGGGGAAAGCCTGGCGACCGGGGAGATGCCCCTCTCGTAGCGCAGGGCGGTCATCGTCCTGCTGCCGAAGAGGGGCGATCTCCGCCTGCTTAAAAACTGGCGTCCGGTCTCCCTCCTCAGCACGGATTATAAGATCTTTGCCCGGGCTATGTCTACCCGCCTGGGCTCCGTGCTGGCCCACATGATCCACCCCGACCAGTCCTACACGGTCCCGGGCCGGTCCATCCAGGACAACATCCACCTGGTCCGGGACCTGATCCATCTTTCCCAGAGGACTGGTCAGTCGGTCGCCTTTCTCTCCCTCGATCAGGAGAAGGCGTTCGACAGGGTGGATCACGATTACCTTTTCAGGACTCTGCGCGCTTTCGGACTCGGGCCGCATTTCGTGGCCCGGGTCCGACTTTTATACGCCGCCGCAGAGTGTCTAGTCAAAGTTAACGGGTCCTTGACGGCGCCCCTTCGATTTGGGAGAGGAGTGCGTCAGGGGTGCCCCATGTCCGGCCAATTGTATACCATCTGCGTGGAGCCCTTCCTGTGCCTGCTTCGCAGGAGGTTGACGGGATTGGCTCTGCGCGAGCCGGCCATGCGGGTCGTCCTCTCGGCTTACGCCGACGACGTGCTCCTCGCAATCACAGATCCCGTTGACTTGCGGAGGATGCGCGACTGCCAGCAGACCTTTTCTGCCGCGTCCTCCGCGAGGATCAATTGGGAGAAATGTTCCGGACTCCTGGTTGGTCAGTGGCGGGTGGACTCCCTGCCGGAGGAGATGACACCTTTTGCGTGGAGCACCACGCACCTCCTCTATCTGGGAGTCCACCTTAGCCCCGCTGAGGAAGCCTGGCCGGCAAACTGGCAGGAGTTGGAGGCGAAAGTCACCGCTCGGCTGGGGCGCTGGACAGGACTGCTCCGAGTGCTTTCCTACAGGGGCCGAGCGTTGGTCATAAACCAACTGGTGGCCTCCATGCTGTGGTACCCGTTGGTCACTTTGGCCCCGCCCCCTGTATTTGCCACCAAGATCCAGAAGAAACTCGTCGATTTCTTCTGGGGCAAGAGGAAACACTGGGTCTCTGCCGCGGTCCTGAGTCTCCCGATCGAGGAGGGCGGTCAGTCGCTGGTGTGCGTCCGCACCCAGGCTGCGACTCTCCGCCTTCGGACCCTGCAGAGATACCTGTACGTCGAGCGTCCTCCCAGATGGTGTGCGTTGGCGACGTATTTTTTCCGCCAGTGTCACTGCCTTCAAGACGACACGCAGCTCCCGGTGGAGTCCGTTAGCCGCGCCTCTCTGAGGGAGTTGCCTGTCTTTTACCGGGATCTTTTCCGAGTCTGGAACATGGTCGCCTCCAGTCAGGGCGCTCCCCCGCCGGCGGAGGAGAGAGCCTCGGCTGTCCGGGCGGCCGACTCCGGGGACGGTCCGGCGGGCGGAGGAGTAGCCGAAACCCCCGGGACGCCCCTCACTGCGGGTGGCGAGGGGGCTCGGGAGTGCGGAGCGATCCCGGCCGAGCTGACCCCCGCTCGGCCGGAACTGCTCATCGGGCCCAGGTCCCGAAACCCTCCTCGGGAGCCGGTCCCGCACAACCCGAGCCGCCTCTCGGAAATGCCCTCCGTGCCATTCCAATCGGCGCGGAGCGATTTCCTGTACGGGCTGCTCCTGCACACTCTCCACTTCCTCGCCCTCGTCAGCCGGCCGGACACGCCCTGGCGGTCCGCGTTGCCATCTGGCGGCGAGGGGAAACCCCGATGGAGGTCTCTCTACGCGGGAGTCTTCCCCCTTTACATCGGGGACCTGGGGTGGAGGGTGCTGCACAGAGCAGTCCCGTGCAATAGGCTTTTAAGTAGGTTCACGGACTCCCAGGCCACCTGTACTTTCTGCGGCCTGGACGAGTCCGTGTTCCACATTTATATGGAGTGTGCGAGGTTGCAGCCCCTATTTGAGTATCTGAAGGGGCTGCTCCTCAAATTCTGGCTGCACTTCAGTCCCACGCTCCTGATCTTTGGGCACCCGGTGCGGAGGGGCTCGGGCCGGGAGGAGGATCTCCTCGTCGGTCTGCTCCTGGGCCTGGCCAAGGTGGCAATTCACAGGTCCAGGTTGCGGGCCGTCGGGGGTTCCGTCCTCCCCGATTGCCTGCCCCTCTTCCGTGGTTACGTTCGCGCCCGGGTGTCCCTGGAAAAGGAGCATGCGGTGTCCGCCGGTACGCTTGAGGCCTTCCGCGACCGGTGGGCACCGCAGGGACTGGAGTGCATCGTCGACGCCGAGAATGGCATTTTAATTTGAGTTTTTTGTTTATTTATCTGGTTTTAATAAAGTTATTTTAAAACTGTAAATATGTACATAAAGGGGGCCTGAGGGATAAAGGCCCCCTCGATGTGAAAAATATAAAAGGGGCCTGGGGTATAAAAAAAAAAAAACGGGGTTAGATACAGAGTAAAACCAATATAGCTTGGGCACATCTTAAACCATGATTGCGTCCAGCAGTGCTGGAAGACAACCACCGCAGATTTGCGATGGAGAACTGATAAACAATGGAAGTGGACTGGAATTAATTGTGTTTGGAGGAATGAGTTGACTATGTAATGACTAAGCAGGGAGGAGAACAACAGAACCTTACCTGATAGGCAAATTGACTGTTTCTTTTCAACCCCATTTCATCGCCCAACATTCCTGTTCTGTTTGTTGCTCATTCATTCCGCAAAAAAGATATCTGAAGCCGACAGCAATGAAACCTGCAGTTGGGAGATCTTGTATGGATGGCTGTCGGATTCAAAGGAAGTTGGCATTACAGAACATCCTATTGGTAGACTGTGCCTTTAGGTGCGCTCAAATAATACGAGACCAGGAGGACCACAGACCTGGTGTCTGTTATGGACAGGAGCAAACAAAGAGGAGGAGGCCATTCAGCCCCTCGATCCTATTCCGCCATTCATGGCTGATCTGTGACCTAACTCCATATACCCACCTTTGCCCCATATCCCTTAATACTTTTGGTTAACAACAATCTACCAGTCTCCGATTTAACATTAACAATTGATCCAGCATCGATTGCCGTTTGTGGAAGAGAGTTCCAAACTTCTGCCACCCTTTGTGTGTGGAAGTGTTCCCTCATTTCACTCCTGAAAGGTCTGGCTCTAATTTTTAGACTCTGCCCCGCAGTCCTCGACTCCCCAACCAGTGGAAATAGTTTCTCTCTGTCGACCCCATCAGTTCCCCTTAATATCTGGAAAAGTTCAATCTTCTTCTTCTTTGGCCTCCTTGTCTCGAGAGACAATGGGTAAGCGCCTGGAGGTGGTCAGTGGTTTGTGAAGCAACGCCTGGAGTGGCAAGAAAGGCCAATACTAGAGTGACAGACTCTTCCACAGGTGCTACAGATAAAATTGGTTGTCGGGGTTGTTACACAGTTGGCTCTCCCCTTGCGCTTCTGTCTTTTTTCCTGCCAACAGCTAAGTCTCTTCGACTCGCCACACTTTAGCCCAGCCTTTATGGCTGCCCGCCAGCTCTGGCGATCGCTGGCAACTGACTCCCACGACTTGTGATCAATGTCACAGGGCTTCATGTCGCGTTTGCAGACGTCTTTAAAGCGGAGACATGGACGACCGGTGGGTCTGATACCAGTGGCGAGCTTGCTGTACAATGTGTCCTTGGGGATCCTGCCATCTTCCATGCGGCTTACGTGGCCAAGCCATCTCAAGCGCCGCTGGCTCAGTAGGGTGTATATGCTGGGGATGTTGGCCGCCTCGAGGACTTCTGTGTTGGAGATACGGTCCTGCCACCTGATGCCAAGGATTCTCTGGGGGCAGCAAAGATGGAATGAATTGAGACGTCGCTCTTGGCTGACATATGTTGTCCAGGCCTTGCTGGCGTAGAGCAAGGTACTGAGGACACAGGCTTGATACACTCGGACTTTTGTGTTCCGTGTCAGTGCGACATTTTCCCACACTCTCTTGGCCACTCAGGATCGGAAAGGGGTCTGATGAGGCGCCGCTATGCTGAATTGTGCCTTTCATATTGTCATCCGATCTTTTCTAGTAGTCTGAAGAGACCACGTCTGCTGACGAGGTCAAAGGCTTTGGTGAGATCTGTGAAAGCAACGTAGAGGGGCATCTGTTGTTCACGGCATTTCTCCTGTAGCTGGCGAAGGGAGAACAGCATGTCAATGGTGGATCTCTCTGCTCGAAAGCCACACTGTGCCTCAGGGTCAATCAGATCACCTCTTAACCTTCTAAATTCTGGGGAACACAACCGAGTTGAGTGATCTTGGTTGGCGCAGGAGAAGGGAGTGCGCCCGTCAGCCTCTATATTTCTGTGCTAGGTGGGACGTAAAAGGGAGGGTCTCTGCTGCAATCTCTGCCTCGTGGTGCCTGTTGGAGCCTAACCACATATAGAGAATGGAATCATGCAGCCCATAATGAGGCCATTCGGCCTATCTTGCCTGTGCCAGGCTCTTTGAAAGAGCTCTCCAATTAGGCCCACTCCCGCCACCCCCATCTTTCTCCACAACCCTGCAAATTTTTCCTTTACAAGTATTTATCCAATTCCCCTTTTGAAAGTTACTGTTGAATCTGCTTCCACCGCCCTTTCAGGCAGCGCGTTCCAGATCACAACAACTCACTGCGTTAAAAAAAATTCTCCTCATCTCCCCCACTGGTTCTTTTACCAATTACCTTAAATCTGATTATCGTAAATCTGGTTAATCCTGCCAGTGAAAACAGTTTCTCCTCAGTGACTCCAGCAAAGCCCTTTAAAAGTTTGAACACCTCTATTAAATCTTCTCTTAACTTCAGTTATATAGGGCATTGGTGAGACCACATCTGGAGTACTGTGTACAGTATTGGTGAGACCACATCTGGAGTACTGTGTACAGTATTGGTCTCCTTACTTAAGGAAGGATGTAAATGCAAGGATAGGTTTGGGATAAATAACTACAACAACAACCTGGATTTATATATCACCTTGAATGTCGTGAATTTCCCAAGGTACTTCAAAGCAAAATTTGACCGCGTGCCACATAAGGAGATCGGACAGGTGGCCCAAAGCTCGGTCAAAGAGGTCGGATTTAAGGAGAGAGAGGCGGAGAGGTTTAGGGAGGGAATTCCAGAGCTCGGGGCCCCCCAGGCTGCTGAAGGCACGGCCGCCAATGGTGGAGCGATGGGAATCGGGGGGATGGACAAAGAGGCCGGAATTGGAGGAGCGCAGAGATCTCGGAGGGTTGTGGGGATTTGAGAAGGTTACAGAAATGGGGTGGGGGGGGGGGCAGTGTTTGAGAAGGTTACAGAAACGGGGTGGGGGAGGTGGGAGGGGGGAGACTATGGAGGAATTTGAAAACAAGGATGAAAATTTTAACATCATGGCGTTGACAGACTGGGAGCCAATGTAGGTCAGCGAACACAGATGGCGATGGAGGAACACGACTTAGTGCGAGTTAGCATACAGGCAGCTGAGTTCTGGAGGAGCTGAAGATTACAAAGAAGACGGGCGGGGGGGTGGGGGAGAGGAGAGACCAGATAGGAGAACGTTGGAGTAGTCGGGTCTAGAGGAATTGCTGGGATTCCCTGGGAGCTAGTGACACACAGTCCCTGGACAAGACCCTTGACAATTAAACACCTGGGAGGGCTTGCAAAGGGCCTGCTGGGTGGCATGGGCCCAACAAATTGGCCCCTTCAGGAGAGGGGCGAAGGTCAGAGAAATATAATTCAGTACCTGACGGAGACCATGGCTAATTTCGAAGACGTTCTTTCTCGCTGTTGGATCAGTTTGTCTTCTTTTCTCGTTTTGCTGAATGGGCTGCACTGTCAGAGGATCTGTCACCTGTGTCCTCCGCCAACCTTTGTCATTCCTCTCTTGGAGGTGGCGACTGGGGCACTTATGGGGCAGTTGTAGAGACCCCTCTCCCTCAACTGAGGTGAGCCAGACTGCAGGGGGGTGGGTGGGGGGGAGGGGGGGGGGCTGGTTGGGGTCAAACGAGGGACGGCAGCGTGTAGTGCCTTGCACGCAGAATCCCCTCACAGGAGTGCAAATGAGGGAGAGTTTGACAGGCGGCCACGCCAGGCGGCAGGTGAGCAACGAAAAAAAAAGGCCCGGTCAAAGCGACGGGTTTTAAGGACCGTCCGAAAGGAGGAACGAGAGAGAGAGAGAGAGGGGTGGGGAGGCTGAGGGACGTCCCTGGGTCTGGTGACGCTGGTACCTTGGTGGCACTTCACTGCTGGCACGTTTGCGGAGGTGCCAGTTGCTGAGAGCCCGAGGGAGACCCCCGGGAACGGTTGAGGCGAGGGGCAGAGAGCGGAGGGGGGGGGGGGGGGGCGCTGGATGGTGATGAAGAGAGGTGGAGATCCATTAAGGGGCTGGAGGGACTGAATGGCTCCCCCTCCCCATCCCTTCCCGTTAAACTTCCCTGTAATTCCAAGAGAAATAAAGACCTCGACTGGAACAAAACACCTTCAGCAGTTCAAGGGAGAGAAAGCTCAGGACAGATGAGAGGAGGGTGAGAGAGCAGGAGCTGTAGCTGAGGACACACACACTGAAGCTTAACTGTCAAAACAGACCTTATTTATTTTACTCTCTCAATTATTTATAGACTCTTCAGGAAAGACCATAAGGCAGAGCATTTACAATATAGATCCTATCTCGTTTCCTTTTGATCTTGCTTAAATTATCTTCCCCCCCTCTACTTTGTTTTACAATAGGCCAGTCCTCTGCACCATACCCCAGTGATTCTCACTTTGTCGGTTGCTGAATGCCAGGCTGCTTTTAATTGTGCTCTACTCTTGGTTGCATCCCTATATTTTTCTCTCTCTCTCTCTTTCTCTCTCTCTCTCGCTCGCTTTCTCTCCGACCTGCTTTTCCTCTCTCACTGTCTCTTTTATTTCTCTTGAATTTTCTTCTGACTCTCCCTCCCTCCCTCCCTCCCGAGCATCGTCCCCCGAAAATAAACCAAAAAGGGGGGGCAAAAAATATACAGATGTGTGTGCGAGCACGAGCTGGCAGTCTGCAGCTCTAGTGGAAGTGGTGTGTCGCTGGGACTGTGTGGAACCAGGATACTTGTCTGTTACAACTGAGGGAGAGAGAGAACGAGAGAGAGAGAGAGAGAGGAGACACTCGGCAGTCCTGTTGGGCTCGCACTCTTGCTGGCAATGAATCGTTTGGCGATCGCCTCGGTCTTTTGAGAGAGAGGGTGCCGGGCAGCGGGGGAGATTGCCCTCTGAGCCCCCTCGCCCATGTCCTCTCGGGTTTGAGACAGTGTGTGCGGGTGAAGACTTTTTATTTGCGAGCTGCTGGAGAAGAGAAGCCGGGCGAGGGAGAGGAGGAGCGAGGGAGAGGCATTCCGCCTGTGGTCTTTTTTTTAAGAAAGAACAGAAAAGGGATTTTTTTTTTAGTCTCCCTGTCCTCCCGAGCTCCCATGGTTTGAGAGGAGCAACCCGGGGGAAGTGCTGGTCTGGTGATGTGTCGATAAGCGCGGAGGGAGAAGATACCGAGGTCCGACTTGTGTTTGAGCGTGTGTGCCAAGAAGACATAAAAGATGCTTCGCCCAGCGATGAGATAGCCCAAGGTGGTTTGCAAACTTACCACCTACCAGCACCCATCACCAACCCTGCACCCCCCCCCCCCCCACAAACCGCCTTGGATACAGCGGTGTTGCTATGGCGACTGCGGCAACATGAAGCCATGGCGTCCGGCGGGACTCGCACCTCTGGTATTCCCCGGGCCCTGGCGGGGGCGCCGGCGCTGGGACGGCTGGCGCTTTCCCTGCTCCTCCTGAGTGCCCGCGGCGCCTGGGCAGCTGCCCGGGTCTCCTCCAGCCTCAGCACCTCGCACCACGTGCACCACTTCCACAGCAAGCACTTCTCGGTGCCCATCGCTATCCACCGGTCGGCCGTGTCAGCCAGAGGTCACGGTAAGCTCTCGCGCGCCCTTTCTCGGCCGTCGCTCGGGCGCGGGCATCAAAGGGTTAAAAGCTGTTGCCAACCGCTGCTTGTATGTGTTCCTCTGCCGCCTCACCCAGCCAAATAGTCTCTTCCCCGCCACCCCCCGACCCCCACACAACTAGTTGGCTGGTAAATCAATGCGTGCTTTGAAAATTAGTAGAGCAGCTCTTTTCACGTGCCCCTCTCCCCTCGACTGCTTGCCGATGATTATTCTTCAATTCCTCGTGACTCCAGGCCAATTTTGGAGGGCTGGGATGCATTCCCTGGAGGAGTCGCGACGGCATCTCTTGCCTCCTTTGGTCAATCCTCCCCTTTCTCCCCCCCACCGCCCCCCCCCGCCCCTGTCCCTTTAACACGAGCACCCAGCCTTCCACGATCGTGCCTTTCAAAAGGGAATTGGATAGCGAGTTCAGAGGGCTGGCACGGGCACGGAATGTGAGAGAGTCATTCGGAACACTGGGAATTGAAGATCGATATCCCACAGGTGGTCGGACTGGGCTGTTCCCCTGGTATTGAATCGTAAGGGGCACGGGCAGCAGTCAGGGGGAGCAAAGGCACAGACGGGGTGGGGGGAAGCTGAATGGGTCCTGAACAGCACCGACCCTTCCTCCGCTGAGTGTGACGGCTGATCCTCTGCCCTTCTCGATCACTCACTCCTCCCTCTGCCGCCTGACGGGCTCCCAGGGCAGTGGGGCAGGCCGCTCGGCCCCTCCAGCTCGTGCTGCTCACCCTCGCCGCCGTCTGCCAAATCCCGCGCGACCACGATCTCGTGGCTCCCCCCACTCCCTTCCCCCGCCCCGGCTCTGAAGATCCCCCTCTTGCTGATCTGAAGCAATGCCACTCCACAGGATAATCCAGGGCCAATTAATTTTTCAGAGGCATTGTTAATATTTATACAGAATGCGGAGGATTCATTGCAACAGAGCCCTGGGCAGGCTAAACCCGGACTGCAACCTCGATTCTGCTTTTTTTTGCATGAGGAAGGGGTGGTTTTAGTATATTCGACGGTGGGGGGGGGGAGTCGGGGTGCAGAGAGGGGCCACAGATGCTGTCTCTTTCTGCTGCAAGTGCATTGCACGCACTGCGAGCAGGGACAGAAGTCTCTCACTGTGCAGACAACTGTGATTTTCATGTTTGACTGAGGAAGGCTAGGAAAGTGCATGTGCTCACCAGAGAGCAAATGTCTGGACCATTGTCCCTGGAAGTGAGTCAGGGATGGGGTACTCTTGGTGGCAAGGAAAGAGTGACTGTCAGTCTGTGGTAATGGGAAAGAAAACAAAGGAGAACAAGTGTTTCCTGAGCAATGATTTCCAGGCTCGCACTCCCAGTGCAGTGCTGAGGGACTGCCGCACTGTCGGAGGGTCAGCACTGAGGGAGTGCTGCACTGTTGGAGGGGCAGTACTGAGGGAGCGCCGCACTGTCAGAGGGTCATTACTGAGGGAGTGCTGCACTGTCAGAGAGTCAGTACTGAGGGAGTGCTACACTGTCAGAGGGTTAGTGCTGAGGGAGTGCTGCACTGTCAGAGGGTCATTACTGAGGGAGTGCTGCACTGTCAGAGGGTCAGTACTGAGGGAGTGCCGCACTGTCGGAGGGTCAGCACTGAGGGAGTGCTGCACTGTTGGAGGGGCAGTACTGAGGGAGCGCCGCACTGTCAGAGGGTCATTACTGAGGGAGTGCTGCACTGTCAGAGAGTCAGTACTGAGGGAGTGCTACACTGTCAGAGGGTTAGTGCTGAGGGAGTGCTGCACTGTCAGAGGGTCATTACTGAGGGAGTGCTGCACTGTCAGAGGGTCAGTACTGAGGGAGTGCTGCACTGTCGGAGGGTCAGTACTGAGGGAGTTCTGCATTGTCAGAGGGTCAGTACCGAGGGAGTGCTGCACTCCCAGAGGGTCAGTACTGAGGGTGTTTGGCACTGTCAGAGTGTCAGTACTGAGGGAGTGCTGCACTGTCAGAGGGTCAGTACTGAGGGAGTGCTGCACTGTCAGAGGGTCAGTACTGAGGCAGTGCTGCACTGTCAGAGGGTCAGTACTGAGGGAGTGCTGCACTGTCAGAGGGTCAGTACTGAGGGAGTGCTGCACTGTCAGAGGGTCAGTACTGAGGGAGTACTGCACTGTTGGAGGGTCAGTACTGAGGGAGTACTGCACTGTTGGAGGGTCAGTACTGAGGGAGTACTGCACTGTCGGAGGGTCAGTACTGAGGGAGTACTGCACTGTCGGAGAGTCAGTACTGAGGGAGTGCTGCACTGTCAGAGGGTCAGTACTGAGGGAGTGCTGCACTGTCAGATGGTCAGTATTGAGGGAGTGCTGCACTGTCAGAGGGTCAGTACTGAGGGAGTGCTGCACTGTTGGAGGGTCAGTACTGAGGGAGTGCTGCACTGTCGTAGGGTCAGTACTGAGGGAGCGCCGCACTGTTGGAGGGTCAGTACTGAGGGAGTGCTGCACTGTCGTAGGGTCAGTACTGAGGGAGCGCCGCACTGTTGGAGGGTCAGTACTGAGGGAGTACTGCACTGTTGGAGGGTCAGTACTGAGGGAGTACTGCACTGTCGGAGGGTCAGTACTGAGGGAGTGCTGCACTGTCGGAGGGTCAGTACTGAGGGAGTGCTGCATTGTTGCAGTTTCTGTCTTTCTATGAGACATTAAACCGCGGCCCCGTCTGCCCTCTCGGGTGGATGTATAAGATCCCACGGCCACCATTGGAAGAAGAGTTTGGGGGCGGGGGGAGATGGGGGAGGCGGGGGGGTGGGAATTCACCCCGGTGTCCCGGAGCCATCATTTATCCCTCAACCCACATCACAAAAGCGGACAAACCGGGTCATTATCACATTGCTGCTTGTGGGATCTTGCTGTGCGCGTATTAGCGGCCGCGTTTCCAGCAGCAGTGGGCAGGCTTCAGAGAGTGAACCCGTTGGTTGTAAAGCGCTTCGGGATATCGATGAGGTAGCCAAAGGCGCTATAGAAATGCAAGACTTTCTTTGAAGCTTCAGGGAGCATTGTAACTATGGCAACTGTCAGTCTGTGGTAGATGAGTGACAGGCGCAAGTACCAGTGAAGCGTGTCCACACGGCACTGATATATACTTGAGGCAGCTGTGTTTATTGCGGGAAGAAGGTTACATGCTATATTTCCATTTTGCCTTCTATTTCTGTGTTGTATTGTTCCCTTGGTTTCCGAGTCTATTCCTATGACAGTCTGTCACCAGCACTGGGAATTGCATTTAAGCAGTCAAGGGCAGCTCACTGTTTGGTTTTATTCACCTCTCCCTTGCTGTCTCTAGTCCCTCTAGTGATGAAGCTAAAGTGGGCCTGCACTGTTTGTTAACCCTTCCTAACATGTTGTATTGGGCCGTGGCTGATCTTCAACAGTGCATCCTGGAAGGCTGTAGGAGTTTGAGGTGAAGATGCACTGTCAGAACTTGTTTAAAAGCTCCCTCTACACTGTCCCCCATCAAACACTCCCCAGGACAGGGACAGCACAGGGGTTAGATACAGAGTAAAGCTCCCTCTACACTGTCCCCCATCAAACACTCCCCAGGACAGGTACAGCACGGGGGTTAGATACAGAGTAAAGCTCCCTCTGCACTGTCCCCATCAAACACTCCCCAGGACAGGTACAGCACGGGGGTTAGATACAGAGTAAAGCTCCCTCTACACTGTCCCCATCGAACACTCCCAGGACAGGTACAGCATGGGGTTAGATACAGAGTAAAGCTCCCTCTACACTGTCCCCATCAGATATTTACTAGAACGTGGAATTCTTTGCCGCAGAGTGGGCTATTGGGGCAGGGACTAGAACATCATTTCAAAAAGAACCGGGTAAACATTTGAAGCGCAAGTACAGTAAATGGGGAAGTGGCGAGCTGCACGTGAAGAGCTAGCAGTGGCATAGGGGGCCAAATGGACTCACTTTATGCTTTGAGGCCTCCAGTTTGAGATGCTGCAGGGAGCGAATGCAGTGCCCAGTCCAGGGTTTTTTTGCAGCTCCGAAAGACTTGCATTCATATAGCGCCTTTCCTGACCTCCGGATATCCGTAAGTGCCAGCGAAGTACATGTCGTAATGTCGGAAATGCCGCGGCCAATCTGGGCACAGCAAGATCCCACAAACAGCAAAGTGATATTGGTGGGATAATCTCTGTTTGACATGTTGGTAAAGGGGTAAATATTATCTCCAGTGACAGCTCCTCTGCTCTGATTGGAAAAAGTGCTGTGGGACCTGTTATGTCCACCCCGTCCCCGGAGGGGGCAGTCAGGGCCTCGGTTTAATGCCTCATCGGCAAGACAGCACCTCCGACAGTGCAGCACCCTCTCAGTACTGACCCTCCGACAGTGCAGCACCCTCTCAGTACTGACCCTCCGACAGTGAAGCACTCCCTCAGCACTGACCCTCGCACACTGCAGCACTCCCTCAACACTGCACCTCCGACAGTGCAGCACTCCCTCAGTACTGACCCTCCGACAGTGAAGCACTCCCTCAACGCCTCATTCTGTTTCTTGTGGGTATTCCCCCCAGGGGGAACTCATTCCAACTCTTGTCTGTCTGCCTGTGTGCGCCAGCAGGGTATTCCCAGCCCCAGCACGTCCCAAAATGATTGACAACCAATGGCGTGTGGTCACTGCGGTGAGGCAGGAAAGGCGGCAGCCAATTTGCACACAGCAGGATCCCACAAACAGGCCATGTGATAAGGAACCAGATTATCTGTTTTTTAGTGATGTTGGTTGAGGGATACATAGTGGTTCCGAGACACCGGGGACAACTCCCCCTTCACACGCCCCCCCCCTCCACACCCGCTTTTCTTCCAATAGTGGCCGTGGGATCTTTTACATCCACCTGAGAGGACAGACGGGGTCTCGGTTTTGCGCCTCCATCTAATAAACGGCACCTCCGACAGTGCAGCATTCCCTCAGGACTGACCCTCCGCAGGTGCAGCGCTCCCTCAGTACTGATCCTCCAACAATGCAACGCTCCCTCAGTACTGACCCTTCAACAGTGCGGCACTCCCTCAGTACTGCCCCTCTGACAGTGCCTGTGTCTTTGGTATACTTAGATTTTCAGAAAGATTTCGATAAGGTCCCACACAAGAGGTTGGCAAACAAAATTGGAGCACATGGGTTTGGGGGGGGAGGGGAATGGACAGAAATAAATTGGTCATCTTCGGACTGGCAGGCTGTGACTGGTGGATCAGTGCTTGGGCCCCAGCTATTCGCAATCTATATCAATGGATTGGATGTGGGGATTAAATGTAATATTTCCAAGTTTGCAGATGACACAAAACTAGGTGGAAGTGTGAGTTGTGAGGAGGATGCAAAGATGCTTCAAGGGGATTTGCAGAGGCTAAGCGAGTGGGCGAAAATTTGGCAGATGGAATACAATGTGGGGAAATGTAAGGTTATCCACCTTGGTAAGAAAAACAGAAATACAGAATATTTCTTAAGTGGTGAGAGGCTGGGAAGTGCTGAACTTCAAAGGCACTGGGGTGTCCTTGTTCGTGCGTCACTGAAAGCTAACATGCAGGTACAGCAAGCAATTCGGAAGGCAAATGGCCTTCATTACAAGAGGATTTGAATACAGGAGTAAAAATATCGAACTGCAATTGTACAGAGCCTTGGTGAGACTGCACCTGGAGCATTGTGTACAGTTTTGGTCTCCTAACCTAAGGAAAGATATACTTGCCATAGAGGGAGTGCAAGGAAGGTTCACCAGACTAATCCCCTGGGATGGAGGGATCGTCTTATGAGGAGAGATTGAGGAGACTGCACTTGTATTCTCTGGAGCTTCGAAGAATGAGAGGTGATCTCATTCAAACATACAAAACTCTTACAGGGCTCGCCAGGGTAGATGCAGGAAGGATATTTCCCCCTGGCTTGGGGAGGTGCGGATACAACCAGGGAGCGCAGTCCCAGAATAAGAGGTAGGCCATTTAGGACTGAGACGAGGAGGAATTTCGACACTCAGAGGGTGGTGAATCTGTGGAAGTGTGTACCCCAGAGGGCTGTGGAGGCTCAGTCATTGAGTATTGAGGACAATGACAGCCGGAGTTCCCGATCTTGTCGTTCCCCCCGCGAGATTGTCAGTCTGTTTGATTGTGCTGTGCGCTTGGTTAAATGGCGACACGTTGAGGGGAGTGGCATTTGACATCAGATTTTTAAAACCCAACTTAGGTTGGCCCTTTCAGAGGCCGGGCTGCGAAGAAGATTTTCCTCGCCTGAGTTAATACACTAAGTACCGAAATTAATATGTATATCCAGTCTTGGTAAAATTACATTGCCTGCAAATCTTAATGGGAGTTTAAAGAAGTGATTGTGTTTTGAGAGTGGTGAATGGATAATGACAGGGACTTCGATGGAGGGAAAAGGAGTCAATGGTCCCACTTATCTCACTCGGCATAAATTATGCAAATTGGTGACTGCTGTCTCACAGTAAAAGCATTTCCGTGACCCCTAACTGCAGCATGACTGCTTACAAACTGCACTGTCTCCCCAACGTTAAAGCAGTGACTGAACTTCAGAAGTACATCATTGGCTGGAAAGTCACTGTTAGTTCGGGACTCAGTCGGTATCTCCCTCTCTGTCTCTCTCAACTCGGAGTCAGAAGATTGTGGGCTCCACTCCAAAAGGCACAAGCGCATAATCCAGGCTGACGCTCCAGTGCAGTGCTGAGGGAGTGCTGCACTGTCGGAGGGTCAATACTGAGGGAGTGCTGCACTGTCGGAGGGGCAGAACTGAGGGAGTGCTGCACTGTTGGAGGGGCAGCACTGAGGGAGTGCTGCACTGTCGGAGGGGCAGAACTGAGGGAGTGCTGCACTGTTGGAGGGGCAGAACTGAGGGAGTGCTGCACTGTTGGAGGGGCAGCACTGAGGGAGTGCTGCACTGTTCAAAGTGCCATCTTTTGGATGATACATTAAACCGAGTTCCCATCTGCCCTGTCAGGTGGATGTAAAAGATCGCAGAGCCACTATTTGGAGGAAGAGCACTGCGGGGGTGGGGGGGAGTGTGGGGGGGTGGGGGAGTTCTCCCTGGTATCCTGGGGCCAACATTTATCCCTCAACTAACATCACTAAAAAAATCCAGATGATCCAGTCATTTATCACATTGCTGGTTGTGGGATCTTGCTGTGCACAAATTGTCTGCCAGGTTTCCTACATTACAATGGTGACTAGACTTCCAGGGTGCTTCAGTGACTCTAAATTGCTTTGTGAGGTCGTGAAAGGAGCTATATAAATGCAGGTCTTTCTTTAGTGAATTTGGATACAGGTTGACATCCGACTAAAGCATAAATGGGGAGCTGGCCGATCCTTTGAGGCTGTGCTCTCCCTGTTTCAGATCGATCGCCCCATTTTCACACGCTGGCATGCTCTGATTTCAGAGCAGTGCTGTTATGGTCCAGTGAGAAAGACGTTCTCAATACACCACCAATGGAACATCTGTGTGGTCTCTGGGAGAAGGCTGGGTGGGACTCAGTTGTGATGCCTACCTAATTCGAATAGCCAGGTTCACACATGAGTGATATCTAAAAACTCCAAGGATTAAATTACGAAGGGAGATGACACAAACTAGATTTGTATTCCCTGGAATTTTGAAGGTTATGGGGTGATTTGATCAAAGTTTTCCAGATATTAAGGGGAACTGATTCGGGTCGATAGAGAGAAACGATTTCCGCTGGTTGGGGGAGTCGAGGACGAGGGGGCAGAGTCTAAACATGAGAGCCAGACCTTTCAGGAGTGAAATGAGGGAACACCTCCACACACAAAGGGTGGTAGAAGTTTGGAACTCTCTTCCACAAACGGCAATCGATGCTGGATCAATTGTTAATGTTAAATCGGAGATTGGTAGTTTGTTGTTAACCAAAAGTATTGAGGGATAGGGGGCAAAGGTGGGTAATATGGAGCTCGGTCGCAGATCAGCCATCATCTCATTGAATGTTGGAACAGGCTCGAGGGGCTGAATGGCCTCCTCCTGTTACTCTAAGGATGTGGGCACTTAAGCAAGGTGCTGGAAGACTTTCAGTGCCTGAAGATCCTAAGCTCAGCCAGAAACACGGGAACGCAAGAAATAGGAGCAGGAGTAGACCGTTCGGCCCATCGAGCCTGCTCTGCCATTCAATACGATCATGGCTGATCTTGGGCTTCAATTCCACTTTCCTGCCCGCTCTCCATATCCCTTGATGCCCTATGAGACCAAAAATCTATCTAGCCCAGCCGTAAATGTATTCAATGATGGAGCATCCACAACCCTCTGGGGTAGAGAATTCCAAGGATTCACAACCCTTTGAGTGAAGGAATTTCTCCTCATCTCAGTCCTGAATAATTGGCCCTCTATCCTGAGACTGTGTCCCCGTGTTCTAGATTCCCTGACCAGTGGACAGCAGTCTTTTTTTATTATTCATTCCTGGGATGTGGGCGTCGCTGGCCAGGCCAGCATTTATTGTCTATTCCTAATTGCCGTTGAGAAGGTGGTGGTGAGCTGCCTTCTTGAACCGCTGCAGTCCATGTGGGGTAGGTACACCCACAGTGCTGTTAGGAAGGGAGTTCCAGGATTTTGACCCAGCGACAGTGAAGGAACGGCCGATATAGTTCCAAGTCAGGATGGTGTGTGGCTTGGAGGGGAACTTGCAGGTTCCCATGCATCTGCTGCCCTTGTCCTTCTAGTTGGTAGAGTTCGCAGGTTTGGAAGGGGCTGTCGAAGGAGCCTTGGTGAGTTGCTGCGGTGCATCTTGTAGATGGTACACACTGCTGCCACTGTGCGTCGGTGGTGGAGGGAGTGAATGTTTGTGGATGGGGTGCCAGTCCAGCGGGCTGCTTTGTCCTGGATGGAACGCCTACTTCTGGCAAAAGGCGAGAAAGTTACATCCTATGTACAGCACAGAAATCGGCCATTCGGCCCACGCTAGTATTTCTGCTCCATCCGAGCCTCCTCCCACCCTCTCCCCACCCCCCGTCATCATCTCACCCCATCAGCTTGTCCTTCCATGCTCTACGTTCCACGTTGGTTACTCAGTCAGTGTGACAGACCGCGCTGTGGTTGGACAAAGTGGTTGGTCAGTGGCGGACTGTACCGTCGTAGGGTATATCAGCCGCATAGTGAGGGCCATGTGGGGTCAGTCGCACAGTGAGGGGCGGTACTTGTGGGCTGTTGCTTGACCATGTCGTGAGAGGCTGAGCTGTAGCTCAGACAGTCAGTCACTCCAACCTTGGATTTCCAGAGATGACGTGGAAGGGAATGAGTTCGGTGAGGGAGGGAGGCCAGGAGGTCCGCAGTTTTGAGACGCTGGGGACGGATGAAGTGGAGTGGGGCAAAGACATGTCTTGGTCTGAAGACAGGACAGACGTGGCAGCTGCAGGGAGGGAGGGTTTTGTTCCTGCATTCTTAGAACTGTTGTCTTCAGTCGGAAAACTACACTCGGGCTCACTGCTCTGTGGCTGATATATTGAGTAACGCCAGGAGCATTGTAATGTGCACTGGCCACAGACACCCTGACTGGAAGACAAGGTCCCACCAATCAATAATCTATTTGTTCCTTTGTTTGTTCTGTAAATATGGGCTTAATTCACTCAGTTCTAAAGAGTGCAGTCAGTTCTTGTTAATCCTTCAGGTGGACGGGACTGTCGCTGTTTGTGTGTGTGTGTTTTTTTCAGCTGCTCGCTGTCAAATGACTTGCATTCATATAGCGCCTTTCTCAACCTCAACCCCAAAGTGTTTCACAGCTGTCAAAGTCCGGTTACTGTTTCAACGTCGGAGATGCGGCAGCCGATTTACGCACAGCAAGATCCCACAAACAGTGATGTGATGATGACCCAGATTAACTGTTTTTAGTGACGTTGGTTGAGGGATAGATATTGGGCCCAGGACAACTGGGGAGAACTCCCCCGCACCACCTCCCCCCACACCCCCGCCCGCCTCCCCCTCTCACTCTTCTTCCAATAGTGGCCGTGGGATCTTTTACACCCGCCTGAGACAACAGACAGGGCCATGCTTTGACGCCTCCTCCACGAGATGACAGACGGCCCGTGGAGCTATTCCCAGGAATTAGCCAATGCCCACGGGGCAGGGAGAGGGACCGAGCAAAAATCATTCGGAGAAACGGAGCATTAAGCAATTACAGGCTTACGGGGACCAGTGTATTCCCTCGTGACAGCGAGAAAGATGAGTTTCCTCATTACATTGTCCGCAAGGGGAACGTGCGACCAAAGTAGAGGATGGTGACAGTTACTGGGGTCAGTCACTGGCAGATTAAGAGGGAGTGTTCAGTGCCCTCGTGTCCTCATCTTGCTGAACAACCAGTAACTGCTGCCAATTCACGAGCAGGGGGTGCAAAGGATGAGAATAGGGTTCCAGCTGTCAACTGAAGAATGGCGAGGGTCGAGAAAGGGAGAGGGTCACCGGGAACGAAGCCCTGTAGGGAGTCACAGCAATCAACGTCCACTGTTGGCAAGGAAGAGAACTTAAGTGGGAAGAGACAAACTCGGTGAAACCTGCAGCGCAGTGTGTAATCTCCGTACCACATCAGGAAAGCAAGCTGCAACAACAATTGGCATTTATATAGCGTCCTTTATGCAGTAAAACATCCGCAGGCACTTCACAGGAGAGCTATCAGATTCAATTTGACCCTGAGCCACGTAAGGACGGGTGACCAGAAGGGCGGTTTTTAGGAGCGCCTTAAAGGAGGAGAGAGAGAGAGAGAGAGAGGCGGAGAGGTTTAGGGAGGGAATTCCAGAGCTCAGGGACCCCCAGGCAGCTGAAGGCACGGCCGCCAATGGTGGAGCGATGGGAATCGGGAGGAGATGCAAGAGGCCGGAATTGGAGGAGCGCAGAGATCTCGGAGGGTTGTGGGGCATTGAGGAGAATACAGAAAAGGGCAACCACTCTGAAAGTATCGAAACCAGAAGAAAAGATTGAGGAGCCAGGGATTATTTACTCTGGAGAGGAGAAGGCTCAGGGGGGAGATATTAAGGCCGAAAAGGGAATAGATGGATTTAACCTTGGGGAGACACTCCAGATTGCTATAAATTCTAGAATCAGGGGACACAATCTCGAGAGAGAATGGGCACAGACAGTTTAGATGGAATACTTGGCACAGAGGGTGGTGAGTCTGTGGAATGGCTTGTCTGTAGGGAGGCCCTGGAAGAAGATGCTGAATGTGGGAGAATTGCATGCATATTTAACAGGATGAGCAATTGATTTGAGTTGGTTTTTTGGAACCAGTCAGTTCATTTCAAGCCTGTACTATCCCGTTTTCCGGTGTCCCGATGTCGATACAGTTCGACTATGAGCGTGCTTGCATCAGAACATAAGAACTCGGAGCAGGTGCAGGCCATTCGGCCCCTCAAGCCATTCAATAAGATCATGGCACTTTTCTGCCCACTCCCCATATCCCTTCATTCCTTTAGTGTCCAATAAACTTGTAGATGGTACACACTGCTGCCACTGTGCGTTGGTGGTGGAGGGAGTGAATGTTTGTGGATGGGGTGCCAATCAAGTGGGCTGCTTTATCCTGGATGGTGTCGAGCTTCTTGAGTGTTGTTGGAGCTGCACCCATCCAGGCAAGTGGAGAGTATCCCATCACACTCCTGACTTGTGCCTTGTAGATGGTGGACAGGCTTTGGGGAGTCAGGAGGTGAGTTACTCGCCGCAGGATTCCTAGCCTCTGACCTGCTCTTGTAGCCACGGTATTTATATGGCTACTCCAGTTCAGTTTCTGGTCAATGGTAACCTCCAGGATGTTGATAGTGGGGGATTCAGCAATGGTAATGCCGTTGAACGTCAAGGGACGATGGTTAGATTCTCTCTTATTGAGATGGTCATTGCCTGGCACTTGTGTGGCACGAATGTTAATTGCCGCTTATCAGCCCAAGGATCCACTGGGAAGATTAGTGGGGAAAGATCTTTTTTTTTAACATCTCAACAACAATTTGAATTTATGTGGCACCTCAAATGTAAGAAAACATCACAAGTCACGACAGGTACTTTACCGAGCCACATCAGGAGATATTATGGACAGGTGACTAAAAGCTCGGTCAAAGAGGTCAGTTTTAAGGAGCGTCTTAAAGGAGGAGAGAGAGAGGCGGAGAGGTTTCGGGAGGGAATTCCAGAGCTCGGGGCCCCCCAGGCAGCTGAAGGCACGGCCGCCAATGATGGAGTGATGGGAATCGGGGGGATGGACAAGAGGGTGGAATTGGAGGAGCCGAGAGATCTCGGAGGGTTGTGGGGGCTGGTATTGTCCCAGGTCTCCCCATTGACAGCCAGCCTGATAGGGATCACACGCGAAGGCACTAAACTAACTTTACACTTCTCTAAAGTGGTTCATCCTATGTATTTAAGAAAGGATTCTTCCATGATCTTAACAATTCTATTATATCGCAACCCCCCCCCCCCTCCCCTCCATCATCGGTATTGTTCTAAAGAAAGAGCATTGATATTTTCACAGGCAACATCCCAGTGAATCCATCCTGTACCCTCTCTGAAGCCTCAACAGCCTCCAGTGTTGAGCCTAATCCTGCACTGAGGGTTGAATAAAATTTTATAGAGGCTCATTATGACCTCTTGGCTTTCATATTCTGAACTTCTTGGGGCTCAGATGTTCGTGGGATGTGGGCGTCGCTGGCCAGGCCAGCATTTGTTGCCCATCCCTAATCGCCCTTGAGAAGGTGGTGGTGAGCTGCCTTCTTGAACCACTGCAGTCCGTGTGGGGTAGGTACACCCACAGTGCTGTTAGCGAGGGAGTTCCAGGATTTTGACCCAGCGAGAATGAAGGAACGGCCGATATTGTTCCAAGTCAGGGTGCTGTGTGGCTTGGAGGGGAACTTGCAGACTGTGGTGGTGTTCCCGCCTTACGACACCATCTTCCAGTGCAGGCGGAGGCCATTCTGCCCATCATACCTGTGCCCAGCTCTTTGAAAGAGCTGCCCAATTGATCCCGCACCCTCCTCTTTGCAGGAGAGTGTGTATGTGTGCTGCCTTTCGGACAAACAGAGAGTCGTCTTGCATGGCTCCCTCTGGTTTGGCCATTGTGAACAGTGTGTGTGCGTGCTCGAGACAACCATTAACATCTAGAATAGATTTGGGTCAGTCTGCCGTAACTGGGAAAGGCGGGGCAAATACCCAATGGCCAGCTGGCAGGTTGATTGACAGGAGGCCTAGAGTGGGACAGGTTGGGCTTGGCAGGGCATTTCAGCTAAACCTGAGATACTTAAATACACCTCGAGAGAGTGAGTGAGAGAGAGAGAGAGCAAGAGGCACAGTTCTGCTTGACAAACCACTTCCTCCCTGTACGGGAATAATTTTGATGAGGCAGCAAGTTAAATGTTAACCATTCTGCGATGTCGCTCCCATCTGCCTGCTGTTCAGAGAGACTGGTTGCTCCCGACTACATCTGAAATAAAATGTTGATATTAACACACGCGCTGAATGGGAGATGTGCATTGATGCAGCCCCTGACACGTGAGGACATCCCATAATCACACTTTGGTGATGTTGTCACTGTTTAGAATGTGGCAGCCAATTTGCGCACAGCAAGCTCCCACAGGCATCAACATGACACCATTAACACCTATTGGGGACAGCAGATCAGCCCTCAATTTACCATCGCAGGCGAAAGACAGTGGAGAACTTCCCTCAGTGCTGACCAAGGTCATGGGTTCAAGTCCGAGGAGCCGAGCTCGAACCCACAATCTTTGTGGTCAGGGGTGAGCGAGGCACAGCTGTCGACTGCTATCCTCGTGCATGCGGTGGGAGAGTAGTTGGAGAAATGGGTAACACTGAAAATAAAAGTTCCCTCCCTGACCCAGGTGGTTAGCATATGTTAGTCAGCCGATCGCTTACAATACACTCAGTGGCATAGAGGCGATGAATGAGATTTTCTCCTGTCAGTAGAATTGATAGATTTAGTCGCTCTGAGTTCCAGGAAGGAGAGAGGCTTGCTATGCCTCAGCAGAATGGTTAAGAGCCCAAGCTACGACTAACAAAAGCCACTGTCGACTGATTTTGTCGTTACAAAAATAAACCAGACCCGAACGGGTCCGAGGCCACGTGGCTGAGGGCTCCCATGAAGGTGTTCACTCTCGCTGGGGTACAGCTCCACCCCTGGCCCCGAGCAGCCATGCTTCACCTTGCAGCTCAGGCCGGGAATGTCGTCCCGCAATTCGGCTACGGTGGCCTCACAGCGAAGCCCAATCCCGCCGATCCGCCAATAGTCCCGTGCGTGCAAAGCCAGCGGTGGTCGATCAGGAGCGGGAGCTCTGTGACTTCTTTCCTCAGGATCCAACCCAGGGAACAGGAGGAGGCCATTCAGCCCCTTGAGCCTGTCCCGCCATTCAATGAGATCATGGCTGATCTGAAGCCTAACCCCATATACCCACCTTTGGTTAACAAAGATCGATCAATCTCAGATTTAACATTAACAATTGATCCAGCATCGACTGCCATTTGCGGAAGAGAGTTCCAAACTTCTACCACCCTTTGTGTGTGGAAGTGTTTCCTCATTTCACTCCTGAAAGGTCTGGCTCGAATTTTTAGATGCTGCCCCCTAGTCATGGACTCCCCAACCAGCGGAAATCGTTTCTCTCTATCTGCACTTCTCCTTACTATCTTGAAAACTTTGATCAATTCACCCCTTAACCTTCCATCTTCCGGGGAATACAACCCTAGATTGTGTAATCTCCCCTCATAATTTAACCCTTGGAGTCCAGGTTTCATTCTGGTAAATCTACACTGCACTCCCTCCAAGGTCAATATGACAGGCGATTCTGCCTTCACCCACACCTCCGCACTTAGGACAACGAACGGGGGCTTGTCCACGGTCGGGGAGGGTGTGCACGGGCTGTGCGAGGAGATTTAATGGGCGGGTGAAGTGCACAATAGGGTAGCTTGAAGCCCCCTCGCTAATGCTCCCATTTGATTGGGGAATCTCTCCTGGTGCCCTCTGTGGGCGAACTCCAACTGGCTGAGTGTGTCTACTTTGTGCTCCGAGCCACTGTTTTCCATCGGGCATTTGCGATATTACAACGTGCAGATGCAAGCTCTCAGCAACACGCCAACCCTATCATCAGTTGCTAGAAATTTTCATTACACTCCTGATGGAGGAGTCAGTGGGCCTGAAGGCGACTGTCTGTGCCAGCCCGTCTGACAAAAAGCTAATAAATGTATCACAGTCTTATTACACAGCTAATACATTTAGACTCCCAATATACTCCCAATATACTCTGCAACACGCTGAACAGAATGAGAAACAACCAGCCAAAACCGAAACCCAATTACATATCCACTCAAATCCAACCACACTCTCACTGTAACACACTGATATATCCCACACCCCTCACTGAAACACTCTGATACATCCCACACCCCTCACTGTAACACTCTGATATATCCCACACCCCTCACTGAAACACTCTGATATATCCCACACCCCTCACTGTAACACTCTGATATATCCCACACCCCTCACTGTAACACTCTGATATATCCCACACCCCTCACTGTAACACTCTGATATATCCCACACCCCTCACTGAAACACTCTGATATATCCCACACCCCTCACTGTAACACACTGATATATCCCACACCCCACACTGTAACACTCTGATATATCCCACACCCCTCACTGTAACACTCTGATATATCCCACACCCCTCACTGTAACACTCTGATACATCCCACACCCCACACTGTAACACTCTGATATATCCCACACCCCTCACTGTAACACTCTGATATATCCCACACCCCTCACTGTAACACTCTGATATATCCCACACCCCTCACTGAAACACTCTGATATATCCCACACCCCTCACTGTAACACACTGATATATCCCACACCCCACACTGTAACACTCTGATATATCCCACACCCCTCACTGTAACACACTGATATATCCCACATCCCTCACTGTAACACTCTGATATATCCCACACCCCTCACTGAAACACTCTGATATATCCCACACCCCTCACTGTAACACACTGATATATCCCACACCCCTCACTGTAACACTCTGATATATCCCACATCCCTCACTGAAACACTCTGATATATCCCACACCCCTCACTGTAACACACTGATACATCCCACACCCCTCACTGTAACACTCTGATATATCCCACACCCCTCACTGTAACACTCTGATATAACCCACACCCCTCACTGTAACACTCTGATATACCTCACACCCCTCACTGTAACACTCTGATACATCCCACACCCCTCACTGTAACACTCTGATATACCCCACACCCCTCACTGAAACACTCTGATACATCCCACACCCCTCACTGTAACACTCTGATATATCCCACACCCCTCACTGTAACACTCTGATATACCTCACACCCCTCACTGTAACACTCTGATACATCCCACACCCCTCACTGTAACACTCTGATATACCCCACACCCCTCACTGTAACACTCTGATACATCCCACACCCCTCACTGTAACACTCTGATATATCCCACACCCCTCACTGTAACACTCTGATATATCCCACACCTCTCACTGTAACACTCTGATACATCCCACACCCCTCACTGAAACACTCTGATATACCCCACACCCCTCACTGAAACACTCTGATATACCCCACACCCCTCACTGTAACACTCTGATACATCCCACACCCCTCACTGTAACACTCTGATATACCCCACACCCCTCACTGTAACACTCTGATATATCCCACACCCCTCACTGTAACACTCTGATATATCCCACACCCCTCACTGTAACACTCTGATACATCCCACACCCCGCACTGTAACACTCTAATATACCCCACACCCCTCACTGTAACACTCTGATACATCCCACACCCCTCACTGAAACACTCTGATATACCCCACACCCCTCACTGTAACACTCTGATACATCCCTCACCCCTCACTGTAACACTCTGATATATCCCACACCCCTCACTGTAACACTCTGATACATCCCACACCCCTCACTGAAACACTCTGATATACCCCACACCCCTCACTGTAACACTCTGATACATCCCTCACCCCTCACTGTAACACTCTGATATATCCCACACCCCTCACTGTAACACTCTGATACATCCCACACCCCTCACTGAAACACTCTGATATACCCCACACCCCTCACTGTAACACTCTGATACATCCCACATCCCTCACTGTAACACTCTGATACATCCCACACCCCTCACTGTAACACTCTGATATACCCCACACCCCTCACTGTAACACTCTGATATATCCCACACCCCTCACTGTAACACTCTGATACATCCCACACCCCTCACTGTAACACTCTGATATATCCCACACCCCTCACTGTAACACTCTGATACATCCCACACCCCTCACTGTAACACTCTGATATACCCCACACCCCTGACTGTAACACTCTGATACACCTCACACCCCTGACTGTAACACTCTGATATACACATCACCCCTCACTGTAACACTCTGATATACACATCACCCCTCACTGTAACACTCTGATATTCCACACCCCTCACTGTAACACTCTGATATGCACATCACCCCTCACTGTAACACTCTGATATCCCACACCCCTCACTGTAACACTCTGTTATACCTCACACCCCTCACTGTAACACTCTGATATACCTCACACCCCTCACTGTAACACTCTGATATAACCCACACCCCTCACTGTAACACTCTGATATACACCACACCCCTCACTGTAACACTCTGATATATCCCACATCCCTGACTGTCACACTCTGATATACCCCACACCCCTCACTGTAACACTCTGATATATCCCACACCCCTCTCTATAACACACTGATATATCCCACACCCCTCACTGTAACACTCTGATATACACCACACCCCTCACTGTTTCACTCTGTTATACTTCACACCCCTCACTGTAACACTCTGATATATCCCACACCCCTCACTGTAACACTCTGATATACCTCACACCCCTCACTGTAACACTCTGATATAACCCACACCACTCACTGTAACACTCTGATATACACCACACCCCTCACTGTAACACTTTGATATATCCCACACCCCTCACTGTAACACTCTGATATACCTCACACCCCTCACTGTAACACTCTGATATAACCCACACCCCTCACTGTAACACTCTGATATACACCACACCCCTCACTGTAACACTCTGATATACCTCACACCCTCACTGTAACACTCTGATAGAACCCACACCCCTCACTGTAACACTCTGATATAACCCACACCCCTCACTGTAACACTCTGATATATCCCACACCCCTCACTGTAACACACTGATATATCCCACACCCCTCACTGTAACACTCTGATATACCCCACACCCCTCACTGTAACACTCTGATATACCCCACACCCCTCACTGTAACACTCTGATATATCCCACACCCCTCACTGTAACACACTGATATACCCACACCCCTCACTGTAACACTCTGATATACCCACACCCCTCACTGTAACACTCTGATATACCCCACACCCCTCACTGTAACACTCTGATATATCCCACACCCCTCACCGTAACACACTGATATATCCCACACCCCTCACTGTAACACTCTGATATACCCCACACCCCTCACTTTAACACTCTGATATACCCACACCCCTCACTGTAACACTCTGATATACCCCACACCCCTCACTGTAACACTCTGATATATCCCACACCCCTCACTGTAACACACTGATATATCCCACACCCCTCACTGTAACACACTGATATACCCCACACCCCTCACTTTAACACTCTGATATACCCACACCCCTCACTGTAACACTCTGATATACCCCACACCCCTCACTTTAACACTCTGATATACCCACACCCCTCACTGTAACACTCTGATATACCCCACACCCCTCACTGTAACACTCTGATATATCCCACACCCCTCACTGTAACACACTGATATATCCCACACCCCTCACTGTAACACTCTGATATACCCCACACCCCTCACTGTAACACTCTGATATATCCCACATCCCTCACTGTAACACTCTGATATACCCCACACCCCTCACTGTAACATTCTGATATATCCCACACCCCTCAGTGCCTTAGCCCCTTTTTACTGCCATTTGAGGAACTTAGTCTCATAACATTATAAAATTTGATGCACTTAGTGTCACTGTATTCTATTACCTGCTATTGGAGACAGTCTTAGGTACTACAGTCTTTTGTACAATAATTGATGGTATGCGATGGAAAGATATAATCAACCACCCCTTAACCAAGGGGTAATAAATACAATGTACTATGATACTCTGGATTTATGCTGTGTACTTTAATATAGCGAGCCCGAGGTAATACTTGATTATATTAACTAATTCAGTCATCAGATCGTACAACTAAATTCTGGATCACGGTCTCCACATGACGTTTTTTTCCTTGACCAGGCAACGAAGTACCAATCCCAATTAACAGGAACTCTGGGCCATTACAAAGGCTTAGAAAATTATAGCAACTGCAATCCAACTTTTACCGGCTGTGGTACTCGAGGTTAACAAGAACAGAGCTGAATTGTCTACAGTCTGCAGAAAACAGGTGTTCCAACACCAGCACGAATACCATTACAAAGACATTGATTTACACTGCGATTGGGACTCCTGCTGTGTAGTTGCCGACATCGCTTACTCACCACGAATACATCCGGTCTGGTCCGGTCTGGTCTGGTCTGATCCGATCCGGTCTGGTCTGGTCTGATCCGGTCCGGTCTGGTCTGATCCGGTCTGATCCGGTCCGGTCTGATCCGGTCTGGTCTGGTCTGGTCTGATCAGGTCCGGTCTGGACTGATCCGGTCCGGTCTGGTCTGATCCGGTCTGGTCTGGTCTGATCCGGTCCGGTCCGGTCTGGTCTGATCCGGTCCGGTCTGGTCTGATCCGGTCTGGTCTGATCCGGTCCGGTCTGATCCGGTCTGGTCTGGTCTGATCCGGTCTGATCTGGTCTGGTCCGGTCCGGCTCGGCTCGGGAACAGGCCTTTCCCAAATATAACCTGGAGATTTGTTTTTATTCACTTTCATTACTTTTATATTTTGTTTCATCTCAAAAATCAAAAAAATCAGACAGTCATCAGATCGTACAACTAAATTCTGGATCACGGTCTCCACATGACGTTTTTTCCTTGACCAGGCAACGAAGTACCAATCCCAATTAACAGGAACTCTGGGCCATTACAAAGGCTTAGAAAATTATAGCAACTGCAATCCAACTTTTACCGGCTGTGGTACTCGAGGTTAACAAGAACAGAGGTGAATTGTCTACAGTCTGCAGAAAACAGGTGTTCCAACACCAGCACGAATACCATTACAAAGACATTGATTTACACTGCGATTGGGACTCTGTGTAGTTGCCGACATTGCTTACTCACCACGAATACATCCGGTCCGGTCCGGTCTGGTCTGATCCGGTCTGGTCTGGTCTGAACCGGTCCGGTCCGGTCTGGTCTGGTCTGATCCGGTCCGGTCTGGTCTGATCCGGACTGGTCTGGTCTGATCTGGTCCGGTCCGGTCTGGTCTGGTCTGATCCGGTCTGATCCGGTCCGGTCCGGTCTGGTCTGATCCGGTCTGGTCTGGTCTGATCCGGTCCGGTCTGGTCTGATCCGGTCCGGTCCGGTCTGGTCTGGTCTGATCCGGTCCGTTTTGGTCTGATCTGGTCTGATCCGGTCCGGTCTGGTCTGATCCGGTCTGGTCTGGTCTGATCCGGTCTGGTCTGGTCTGATCCGTTCCGGTCTGGTCTGATCCGGTCTGGTCTGGTCTGATCCGGTCCGGTCTGGTCTGATCCGGTCTGATCCGGTCTGGTCTGGTCTGGTCCGGTCCGGTCCGGTCTGATCCGGTCTGATCTGGTCCGGTCTGGTCTGATCCGGTCTGATCCGGTCCGGTCTGGTCTGATCCGGTCCGGTCTGGTCTGATCCGGTCTGATCCGGTCCGGTCTGGTCTGATCCGGTCCGGTCTGGTCTGATCCGGTCCGGTCTGGTCTGATCTGGTCTGATCCGGTCCGGTCTGGTCTGATACGGTCCGGTCCGGTCTGGTCTGATCCGGTCCGGTCTGGTCTGATCCGGTCTGATCCGGTCCGGTCTGGTCTGATCCGGTCTGGTCTGGTCTGATCCGGTCCGGTCTGGTCTGATCCTGTCCGGTCTGGTCTGATCCGGTCCGGTCCGGTCTGGTCTGATCCGGTCCGGTCTGGTCTGATCCGGTCTGATCCGGTCCGGTCTCATCTGATCCGGTCTGATCCGGTCCGGTCTGGTCTGATCCGGTCTCATCTGGTCTGATCCGGTCTGGTCTGGTCTGATCCGTCCGTCCTGGTCTGATCCGGTCTGATCCGGTCCGGTCTGGTCCGATCCGGTCTGGTCTGGTCTGATCCGGTCCGGTCTGGTCTGATCCGGTCTGGTCTGGTCTGATCCGGTCCGGTCCGGTCTGGTCTGGTCTGATCCGGACAGGTCTCGTCTGATCCGGTCTGTTCCGGTCCGGTCTGGTCTGATCCGGTCTGGTCTTGTCTGATACGGTCTGGTCTGGTCTGATCCGGTCCGGTCTGGTCTGAGCCGGTCTGATCCGGTCGGGTCTGGTCTGATCCAGTCTGGTCTGGTCTGTACCGGTCTGATCCGTTCCGGTCTGGTCTGATCCGCTCTGATCCGGTCTGGTCTGATCCGGTCCGGTCTGGTCCGGTGTTGTCTGATCCGGTCCGGTCTGGTCTGAATCGGTCCGGTCCGGTCTGGTCTGATCCGGTCCGGTCTGGTCTGATCCGGTCTGGTCTGGTCTGATCCGGTCCGGTCCGGTCTGGTCTGGTCTGGTCTGATCCGGTCCGGTCTGGTCTGATCCGGTCCGGTCTGGTCTGATCCGGTCGGATCCGGTCCTGTCTGGTCTGGTCTGATCCGGTCCGGTCTGGTCTGATCCGGTCTGGTCCGGTCTGATCCGGTCCGGTCCGGTCTGATCCGGTCCGGTCTGGTCTGATCCGGTCTGGTCCGGTCTGATCCGGTCCGGTCTGGTCTGATCCGGTCTGGTCCGGTCTGATCCGGTCCGGTCCGGTCTGATCCGGTCTAATCCGGTCCGGTCTGGTCTGATCCGGTCTGATCCAGTCCGGTCTGGTCTGATCCGGTACTATGATACTCTGGATTTATGCTGTGTACTTTAATATAGCGAGCCCGAGGTAATACTTGATTATATTAACTAATTGAGTCATCAGATCGTACAACTAAATTCTGGATCACGGTCTCCACATGACGTTTTTTTCCTTGACCAGGCAACGAAGTACCAATCCCAATTAACAGGAACTCTGGGCCATTACAAAGGCTTAGAAAATTATAGCAACTGCAATCCAACTTTTACCGGCTGTGGTACTCGAGGTTAACAAGAACAGAGCTGAATTGTCTACAGTCTGCAGAAAACAGGTGTTCCAACACCAGCACGAATACCATTACAAAGACATTGATTTACACTGCGATTGGGACTCCTGCTGTGTAGTTGCCGACATCGCTTACTCACCACGAATACATCCGGTCTGGTCCGGTCTGGTCTGATCCGGTCTGGTCTGGTCTGAACTGGTCCGGTCCGGTCTGGTCTGGTCTGATCCGGTCCCGTCTGGTCTGATCCGGACTGGTCTGGTCTGATCCGGTCCGGTCCGGTCTGGTCTGGTCTGATCCGGTCTGATCCGGTCCGGTCCGGTCTGGTCTGATCCGGTCTGGTCTGGTCTGATCCGGTCCGGTCTGGTCTGATCCGGTCCGGTCTGGTCTGATCCGGTCTGATCCGGTTCAGTCTGGTCTGATCCGGTCTGGTCTGATCCGGTCTGGTCTGGTCTGATCCGGTCTGGTCAGGTCTGATTCGGCCCGGTCTGGTCTGATCCGGTCTGGTCCGGTCTGATCCGGTCCGGTCCGGTCTGGTCTGGTCTGATCCGGTCCGGTCTGGTTTGATCCGGTCTGATCCGGTCTTGTCTGGTCTGATCCGGTCCGGTCCGGTCTGGTCTGGTCTGATCCGGTCCGATCTGGTCTGATACGGTCTGATCCAGTCCGGTCTGGTCTGATTCGGTCTGATCCGGTCCGATCTGGTCTGATCCGGTCTGGTCTGATCAGGTCTGAACCGGTCCGGTCTGGTCTGATCCGGTCTGATCCGGTCCGGTCTGGTCTGATCCGGTCTGGTCTGGTCTGATCCGGTCCGGTCTGGTCTGATCCGGTCTGGTCTGGTCTGATCCGGTCTGGTACGGTCTGAACCGGTCTGGTCTGGTCTGATCCGGTTCGTCCGGTCTGGTCTGATCCGGTCTGGTCTGGTCTGATCCGGTCTGATCCGGTCCGGTCTGGTCTGATCCGGTCTGATCTGGTCCGGTCTGGTCTGATCCGGTCTGGTCTGATCCGGTCTGATCCGGTCCGGTCTGGTCTGATCCGGTCTGATCCAGTCCGGTCTGGTCTGAGCCGGTCTGGTCTGGTCTGATCCGGTCCGGTCTGGTCTGATCCGGTCTGATCCGGTCCGGTCTGGTCTGATCCGGTCCGGTCTGGTCTGATCCGGTCCGGTCTGGTCTGATCCGGTCTGGTCTGGTCTGATCCGATCCGGTCTGGTCTGATCCGGTCCGGTCTGGTCTGATCCGGTCCGGTCTGGTCTGATCCGGTCTGGTCTGGTCTGATCCGGTCTGATCCGGTCAGGCCTGTTCTGATCCGGTCTGGTCTGGTCTGATCCGGTCCAGTCTGGTCTGATCCGGTCTGGTCTGGTCTGATCCGGTCCGGTCTGGTCTGATCCGGTCTGATCCGGTCCGGTCTGGTCTGATCCGGTCTGATCCGGTCCGGTCTGGTCTGATCCGGTCTGGTCTGATCCGGTCCGGTCTGGTCTGATCCGGTCTGGTCTGGTCTGATCCGGTCTGATCTGGTCTGGTCCGGTCCGGCTCGGCTCGGGAACAGGCCTTTCCCAAATATAACCTGGAGATTTGTTTTTATTCACTTTCATTACTTTTATATTTTGTTTCATCTCAAAAATCAAAAAAATCAGACAGTCATCAGATCGTACAACTCTGGATCACGGTCTCCACATGACGTTTTTTCCTTGACCAGGCAACGAAGTACCAATCCCAATTAACAGGAACTCTGGGCCATTACAAAGGCTTAGAAAATTATAGCAACTGCAATCCAACTTTTACCGGCTGTGGTACTCGAGGTTAACAAGAACAGAGGTGAATTGTCTACAGTCTGCAGAAAACAGGTGTTCCAACACCAGCACGAATACCATTACAAAGACATTGATTTACACTGCGATTGGGACTCTGTGTAGTTGCCGACATCGCTTACTCACCACGAATACATCCGGTCCGGTCCGGTCTGGTCTGATCCGGTCTGGTCTGGTCTGAACCGGTCCGGTCCGGTCTGGTCTGGTCTGATCCGGTCCGGTCTGGTCTGATCCGGACTGGTCTGGTCTGATCCGGTCCGGTCCGGTCTGGTCTGGTCTGATCCGGTCTGATCCGGTCCGGTCCGGTCTGGTCTGATCCGGTCTGGTCTGGTCTGATCCGGTCCGGTCTGGTCTGATCCGGTCCGGTCCGGTCTGGTCTGGTCTGATCCGGTCCGTTTTGGTCTGATCTGGTCTGATCCGGTCCGGTCTGGTCTGATCCGGTCTGGTCTGGTCTGATCCGGTCTGGTCTGGTCTGATCCGTTCCGGTCTGGTCTGATCCGGTCTGGTCTGGTCTGATCCGGTCCGGTCTGGTCTGATCCTGTCTGATCCGGTCTGGTCTGGTCTGGTCCGGTCCGGTCCGGTCTGATCCGGTCTGATCTGGTCCGGTCTGGTCTGATCCGGTCTGATCCGGTCCGGTCTGGTCTGATCCGGTCCGGTCTGGTCTGATCCGGTCTGATCCGGTCCGGTCTGGTCTGATCCGGTCCGGTCTGGTCTGATCCGGTCCGGTCTGGTCTGATCCGGTCTGATCCGGTCCGGTCTGGTCTGATACGGTCCGGTCCGGTCTGGTCTGATCCGGTCCGGTCTGGTCTGATCCGGTCTGATCCGGTCCGGTCTGGTCTGATCCGGTCTGGTCTGGTCTGATCCGGTCCGGTCTGGTCTGATCCTGTCCGGTCTGGTCTGATCCGGTCCGGTCCGGTCTGGTCTGATCCGGTCCGGTCTGGTCTGATCCGGTCTGATCCGGTCCGGTCTCATCTGATCCGGTCTGATCCGGTCCGGTCTGGTCTGATCCGGTCTCATCTGGTCTGATCCGGTCTGGTCTGGTCTGATCCGTCCGTCCTGGTCTGATCCGGTCTGATCCGGTCCGGTCTGGTCCGATCCGGTCTGGTCTGGTCTGATCCGGTCCGGTCTGGTCTGATCCGGTCTGGTCTGGTCTGATCCGGTCCGGTCCGGTCTGGTCTGGTCTGATCCGGACAGGTCTAGTCTGATCCGGTCTGTTCCGGTCCGGTCTGGTCTGATCCGGTCTGGTCTTGTCTGATCCGGTCTGGTCTGGTCTGATCCGGTCCGGTCTGGTCTGAGCCGGTCTGATCCGGTCGGGTCTGGTCTGATCCAGTCTGGTCTGGTCTGTACCGGTCTGATCCGTTCCGGTCTGGTCTGATCCGCTCTGATCCGGTCTGGTCTGATCCGGTCCGGTCTGGTCCGGTGTTGTCTGATCCGGTCCGGTCTGGTCTGAATCGGTCCGGTCCGGTCTGGTCTGATCCGGTCCGGTCTGGTCTGATCCGGTCTGGTCTGGTCTGATCCGGTCCGGTCCGGTCTGGTCTGGTCTGGTCTGATCCGGTCCGGTCTGGTCTGATCCGGTCCGGTCTGGTCTGATCCGGTCGGATCCGGTCCTGTCTGGTCTGGTCTGATCCGGTCCGGTCTGGTCTGATCCGGTCTGGTCCGGTCTGATCCGGTCCGGTCCGGTCTGATCCGGTCTAATCCGGTCCGGTCTGGTCTGATCCGGTCTGATCCAGTCCGGTCTGGTCTGATCCGGTACTATGATACTCTGGATTTATGCTGTGTACTTTAATATAGCGAGCCCAAGGTAATACTTGATTATATTAACTAATTGAGTCATCAGATCGTACAACTAAATTCTGGATCACGGTCTCCACATGACGTTTTTTTCCTTGACCAGGCAACGAAGTACCAATCCCAATTAACAGGAACTCTGGGCCATTACAAAGGCTTAGAAAATTATAGCAACTGCAATCCAACTTTTACCAGCTGTGGTACTCGAGGTTAACAAGAACAGAGCTGAATTGTCTACATAGTCTGCAGAAAACAGGTGTTCCAACACCAGCACGAATACCATTACAAAGACATTGATTTACACTGCGATTGGGACTCCTGCTGTGTAGTTGCCGACATCGCTTACTCACCACGAATACATCCGGTCTGGTCCGGTCTGGTCTGATCCGGTCTGGTCTGGTCTGAACTGGTCCGGTCCGGTCTGGTCTGGTCTGATCCGGTCCCGTCTGGTCTGATCCGGACTGGTCTGGTCTGATCCGGTCCGGTCCGGTCTGGTCTGGTCTGATCCGGTCTGATCCGGTCCGGTCCGGTCTGGTCTGATCCGGTCTGGTCTGGTCTGATCCGGTCCGGTCTGGTCTGATCCGGTCCGGTCTGGTCTGATCCGGTCTGATCCGGTTCGGTCTGGTCTGATCCGGTCTGGTCTGATCCGGTCTGGTCTGGTCTGATCCGGTCTGGTCAGGTCTGATCCGGTCCGGTCTGGTCTGATCCGGTCTGGTCCGGTCTGATCCGGTCCGGTCCGGTCTGGTCTGGTCTGATCCGGTCCGGTCTGGTTTGATCCGGTCTGATCCGGTCTTGTCTGGTCTGATCCGGTCCGGTCCGGTCTGGTCTGGTCTGATCCGGTCCGATCTGGTCTGATACGGTCTGATCCAGTCCGGTCTGGTCTGATCCGGTCTGATCCGGTCCGATCTGGTCTGATCCGGTCTGGTCTGATCAGGTCTGAACCGGTCCGGTCTGGTCTGATCCGGTCTGATCCGGTCCGGTCTGGTCTGATCCGGTCTGGTCTGGTCTGATCCGGTCCGGTCTGGTCTGATCCGGTCTGGTCTGGTCTGATCCGGTCTGGTACGGTCTGAACCGGTCTGGTCTGGTCTGATCCGGTTCGTCCGGTCTGGTCTGATCCGGTCTGGTCTGGTCTGATCAGGTCTGATCCGGTCCGGTCTGGTCTGATCCGGTCTGATCTGGTCCGGTCTGGTCTGATCCGGTCTGGTCTGATCCGGTCTGATCCGGTCCGGTCTGGTCTGATCCGGTCTGATCCAGTCCGGTCTGGTCTGATCCGGTCTGGTCTGGTCTGATCCGGTCCGGTCTGGTCTGATCCGGTCTGATCCGGTCCAGTCTGGTCTGATCCGGTCCGGTCTGGTCTGATCCGGTCCGGTCTGGTCTGATCCGGTCTGGTCTGGTCTGATCCGATCCGGTCTGGTCTGATCCGGTCCGGTCTGGTCTGATCCGGTCCGGTCTGGTCTGATCCGGTCTGGTCTGGTCTGATCCGGTCTGATCCGGTCAGGCCTGTTCTGATCCGGTCTGGTCTGGTCTGATCCGGTCCAGTCTGGTCTGATCCGGTCTGGTCTGGTCTTATCCGGTCCGGTCTGGTCTGATCCGGTCTGATCCGGTCCGGTCTGGTCTGAACCGGTCTGATCCGGTCCGGTCTGGTCTGATCCGGTCTGGTCTGATCCGGTCCGGTCTGGTCTGATCCGGTCTGGTCTGGTCTGATCCGGTCTGATCTGGTCTGGTCCGGTCCGGCTCGGTTCGGGAACAGGCATTTCCCAAATATAACCAAGAGATTTGTTTTTATTCACTTTCATTACTTTTATATTTTGGTTCATCTCAAAAATCAAAAAAATCAGATCAATAAAATACATACAGGGTTTCTGGAATTGCCCATGCACCACCCTTCCACTATGAGGTATTTAAACACCACCCCCTACAGGGTTCCCAAAACTGCCCCTGCACCACCCTTCTCCCATGAGGTATCTAAACCCCGCCCCCTACAGGGTTCCCCAAACTGCCCCTGCACCACCCTTCCCCAATGAGGTATCTAAACCCCGCCCCCTACATGGTTATATCCCACACTCCTCACTGCAACATTCTAACATACCCCACACCCCTCACTACAACACTCTGATATATCCCACACCCCTCACTGTAATTATCTGATATCCCCCACAACCCTCACTGTTACTCTCTGATATACCCCACACCCCTCACTGTAACACTCTGATATATCCCACAACCCTCGCTGTAACACTCTGATATACCCCACACCCCTCATTGTAACACTCTGATATAACTCACACCCCTCACTGTAACACTCTGATATACCCCACACCCCTCATTGTAACACTCTGATATATCCCACACCCCTCACTGTAATTATCTGATATCCCCCACAACCCTCACTGTTACTCTCTGATATACCCCACACCCCTCACTGTAACACTCTGATATATCCCACAACCCTCGCTGTAACACTCTGATATACCCCACACCCCTCATTGTAAGACTCTGATATAACTCACACCCCTCACTGTAACACTCTGATATACCCCACACCCCTCACTGCAACACTCTGAAATAACCCACACCCCTCATTGTAACACTCTGATAAACCCCACACCCTTCACTGCAACATTCCAACATACCCCAAATCCCTCACTATAACACTCTGATATATCCCACACCCCTCACTGTAATTGTCTGATATCATCCACACCCCTCACTGATACTCTCTGAAATACCCCACAGCCCTCACTGTAACACTCTGATATACCCCACACCCCTCACTGTAACACTCTGTTATACCCCACACCCCTCACTGTAACACTCTGACATACCTCACACCCCTCACTGTAACACTCAGTTATATCCCACACCCCTCACTGTCACACTCTGATATCATCCACACCCCTCACTGTAACACTCTGATAAACCCCACACCCCTCACTGTCACACTCTGATATATCCCACACCTCTCACTGTAACACACTGATATACCCCACACCCTTCACTGTGACCGTGATATACCCCACACCCCTCACTGGAACACTCTGATATATCCCACACCCCTCACTGTAACACACTGATATATCCCACACCCCTCACTGTAACACACTGATATACCCCACACCCTTCACTGTGACCGTGATATACCTCACACCCCTCACTGGAACACTCTGATATACCCCACACCACTCACTATAACACTCTGATATATCCCACACCCCTCACTGTAACACACTGATATATCCCACACCCCTCACTGTAACACACTGATATACCCCACACCCTTCACTGTGACCGTGATATACCCCACACCCCTCACTGGAACACTCTGATATACCCCACACCACTCACTATAACACACTGATATACCCCACACCCTTCACTGTGACCGTGATATTCCCCACACCCCTCACTGGAACACTCTGATATATCCCACACCCCTCACTGTAACACACTGATATACCCCACACCCCTCACTGTAACACTCTGATACACCTCACACCCCTCACAGTAACACTCTGATATAACCCACACCCCTCGCTGTAACACTCTGATATATCCCACACCCCTCACTGTAACACTCTGATATATCTCACACCCCTCACTGTAACACTCTGATATAACCCACACCCCTCGCTGTAACACTCTGATATACCCCACACCCGCACTGTAACACTCTGATAAACCCCACACCCCTCACTGTAACACTCTGATATATCCCACACCCCTCACTGTAACACTTTGTTATACCCCACACCCCACACTGTGACACTCTGATATACACCACACCCCTCACTGTAACACTTTGTTATACCCCACACCCCACACTGTGACACTCTGATATACACCACACCCCTCACTGTAACACTCTGATATATCCCACACCCCTCACTGTCACACTCTGATATATCCCACACCCCTCACTGGAACACTCTGATATATCCCACACCCCTTACTGAAACACTCTGATATATCCCACACCCTTCACTGTAACACACTGATATATCCCACACCCCTCACTGTAACACACTGATATACCCCACACCCTTCACTGTGACCGTGATATACCCCACACCCCTCACTGGAACACTCTGATATATCCCACACCCCTCACTGGAACACTCTGATATATCCCACACCCCTCACTGTAACACACTGATATACCCCACACTCCTCACTGTAACACTCTGATATATCCCACACCCCTCACTGTAACACTCTGATATATCCCACACCCCTCACTGTAACACACTGATATACCCCACACCCTTCACTGTGACCGTGATATACCCCACACCCCTCACTGGAACACTCTGATATATCCCACACCCCTCACTGTAACACACTGATATACCACACACCCTTCACTGTAACACTCTGATATACCCCACACCCCTCACTGTAAAACTCTGATATATCCCACACCCCTCACTGTAACACTCTGATATACCCCACACCCCTCACTGTAACCGTGATATACACCACACCCCTCACTGTAACACTCTGATATATCCCACACCCCTCACTGTAACTCTCTGATATACCCCACACCCCTCACTGTAACACTCTGATATACCCCACACCCCTCACTGTAACACTCTGATATACCCAACACCCCTCACTGTAACACTCTGATATATCCCACACACCTCACTGTAACACTCCTAAATACACAACACCCCTCACTGTAACGCACTGATATATCCCACACACCTCACTGTAACACTCTGATATACCCCACACCCCTCACTGTAACACACTGAAATACCCCACTCCCCTCACTGTAACACACTGAAATACCCCACTCCCCTCACTGTAACACTCTGATATACCCCACACCCCTCACTGTAACACGCTGATATGTCCCACACCCCTCACTGTAACACTCTGATATATCCCACACCCCTCACTGTAACACTCTGATATACCCCACTCCCCTCACTGGAACACACTGATATATCCCACACCCCTCACTGTCACACTCTAATATATCCCACACCCCTCACTGTAACACTCTGATATATCCCACACCCCTCACTGTCACACTCTGATATATCCCACACCCCTCACTGTAACACTCTGATATATCCCACACCCCTCACTGAAACACACTGATACACCCCACACCCCTCACTGTAACACTCTGATATATCCCACACCCCTCACTGTAACACTCTGATATACCCCACACCCCTCACTGTAACCGTGATATACCCCACACCCCTCACTGTAACACTCTGATATACCCCACACCCCTCACTGTCACACTCTGATATACCCCACACCCCTCACTGTAACACTCTGATATACCCCACACCCCTCACTGTAACACTCTGATATACCCCACACAGTAACACTCTGATATATCCCACACCCCTCACTGTAACACTCTGATATATCCCAGACCCCTCACTGTAACACTCTGATATACCCCACACCCCTCACTGTAACACTCTGATATATCCCACACCCCTCACTGAAACACACTGATACACCCCACACCCCTCACTGTAACACTCTGATATATCCCACACCCCTCACTGTAACACTCTGATATACCCCACACCCCTCACTGTAACCGTGATATACCCCACACCCCTCACTGTAACACTCTGATATATCCCAGACCCCTCACTGTCACACTCTGATATACCCCACACCCCTCACTGTAACCGTGATATACCCCACACCCCTCACTGTAACAATCTGATATACCCCACACCCCTCACTGTAACACTCTGATATACCCCACACCCCTCACTGTAATACACTGATATACCACACACTCCTCACTGTAACACTCTGATATAACCCACACCCCTCACTGTAACACTCTGATATACCCCACACCCCTCACTGTAACACTCTGATATATCCCACACCCCTCACTGTAACTCTCTGATATACCCCACACCCCTCACTGTAACACTCTGATATACCCCACACTCCTCACTGTAACACTCTGATATAACCCACACCCCTCACTGTAACACTCTGATATGTCCCACACCCCTCACTGTAACACTCTGATATACCCCACACCCCTCACTGTAACCGTGATATACCCCACACCCCTCACTGTAACACTCTGATATATCCCACACCCCTCACTGTAACACTCTGATATACCCCACACCCCTCACTGTAACCGTGATATACACCACACCCCTCACTGTAACACTCTGATATATCCCACACCCCTCACTGTAACTCTCTGATATACCCCACACCCCTCACTGTAACACTCTGATATACCCCACACCCCTCACTGTAACACACTGATATACCCCACACTCCTCACTGTAACACTCTGATATACCCCACACCCCTCACTGTAACACTCTGATATACCCCACACCCCTCACTGTAACACTCTGATATATCCCACACACCTCACTGTAACACTCCTAAATACCCCACACCCCTCACTGTAACGCACTGATATATCCCACACACCTCACTGTAACACTCTGATATACCCCACACCCCTCACTGTAACACACTGAAATACCCCACTCCCCTCACTGTAACACACTGAAATACCCCACTCCCCTCACTGTAACACTCTGATATACCCCACACCCCTCACTGTAACACGCTGATATATCCCACACCCCTCACTGTAACACTCTGATATACCCCACTCCCCTCACTGGAACACACTGATATATCCCACACCCCTCACTGTCACACTCTAATATATCCCACACCCCTCACTGTAACACTCTGATATATCCCACACCCCTCACTGTCACACTCTGATATATCCCACACCCCTCACTGTAACACTCTGATATATCCCACACCCCTCACTGAAACACACTGATACACCCCACACCCCTCACTGTAACACTCTGATATATCCCACACCCCTCACTGTAACACTCTGATATACCCCACACCCCTCACTGTAACCGTGATATACCCCACACCCCTCACTGTAACACTCTGATATACCCCACACCCCTCACTGTCACACTCTGATATACCCCACACCCCTCACTGTAACACTCTGATATACCCCACACCCCTCACTGTAACACTCTGATATATCCCACACAGTAACACTCTGATATATCCCACACCCCTCACTGTAACACTCTGATATATCCCAGACCCCTCACTGTAACACTCTGATATACCCCACACCCCTCACTGTAACACTCTGATATATCCCACACCCCTCACTGAAACACACTGATACACCCCACACCCCTCACTGTAACACTCTGATATATCCCACACCCCTCACTGTAACACTCTGATATACCCCACACCCCTCACTGTAACCGTGATATACCCCACACCCCTCACTGTAACACTCTGATATATCCCAGACCCCTCACTGTCACACTCTGATATACCCCACACCCCTCACTGTAACCGTGATATACCCCACACCCCTCACTGTAACAATCTGATATACCCCACACCCCTCACTGTAACACTCTGATATACCCCACACCCCTCACTGTAACACACTGATATACCCCACACTCCTCACTGTAACACTCTGATATAACCCACACCCCTCACTGTAACACTCTGATATACCCCACACCCCTCACTGTAACACTCTGATATATCCCACACCCCTCACTGTAACTCTCTGATATACCCCACACCCCTCACTGTAACACTCTGATATACCCCACTCCCCTCACTGGAACACACTGATATATCCCACACCCCTCACTGTCACACTCTAATATATCCCACACCCCTCACTGTAACACTCTGATATATCCCACACCCCTCACTGTCACACTCTGATATATCCCACACCCCTCACTGTAACACTCTGATATATCCCACACCCCTCACTGAAACACACTGATACACCCCACACCCCTCACTGTAACACTCTGATATATCCCACACCCCTCACTGTAACACTCTGATATACCCCACACCCCTCACTGTAACCGTGATATACCCCACACCCCTCACTGTAACACTCTGATATACCCCACACCCCTCACTGTCACACTCTGATATACCCCACACCCCTCACTGTAACACTCTGATATACCCCACACCCCTCACTGTAACACTCTGATATATCCCACACAGTAACACTCTGATATATCCCACACCCCTCACTGTAACACTCTGATATATCCCAGACCCCTCACTGTAACACTCTGATATACCCCACACCCCTCACTGTAACACTCTGATATATCCCACACCCCTCACTGAAACACACTGATACACCCCACACCCCTCACTGTAACACTCTGATATATCCCACACCCCTCACTGTAACACTCTGATATACCCCACACCCCTCACTGTAACCGTGATATACCCCACACCCCTCACTGTAACACTCTGATATATCCCAGACCCCTCACTGTCACACTCTGATATACCCCACACCCCTCACTGTAACCGTGATATACCCCACACCCCTCACTGTAACAATCTGATATACCCCACACCCCTCACTGTAACACTCTGATATACCCCACACCCCTCACTGTAACACACTGATATACCCCACACTCCTCACTGTAACACTCTGATATAACCCACACCCCTCACTGTAACACTCTGATATAACCCACACCCCTCACTGTAACACTCTGATATGTCCCACACCCCTCACTGTAACACTCTGATATACCCCACACCCCTCACTGTAACCGTGATATACCCCACACCCCTCACTGTAACACTCTGATATACCCCACACCCCTCACTGTAACACGCTGATATATCCCACACCCCTCACTGTAACACTCTGATATACCCCACTCCCCTCACTGGAACACACTGATATATCCCACACCCCTCACTGTCACACTCTAATATATCCCACACCCCTCACTGTAACACTCTGATATATCCCACACCCCTCACTGTCACACTCTGATATATCCCACACCCCTCACTGTAACACTCTGATATATCCCACACCCCTCACTGAAACACACTGATACACCCCACACCCCTCACTGTAACACTCTGATATATCCCACACCCCTCACTGTAACACTCTGATATACCCCACACCCCTCACTGTAACCGTGATATACCCCACACCCCTCACTGTAACACTCTGATATACCCCACACCCCTCACTGTCACACTCTGATATACCCCACACCCCTCACTGTAACACTCTGATATACCCCACACCCCTCACTGTAACACTCTGATATATCCCACACAGTAACACTCTGATATATCCCACACCCCTCACTGTAACACTCTGATATATCCCAGACCCCTCACTGTAACACTCTGATATACCCCACACCCCTCACTGTAACACTCTGATATATCCCACACCCCTCACTGAAACACACTGATACACCCCACACCCCTCACTGTAACACTCTGATATATCCCACACCCCTCACTGTAACACTCTGATATACCCCACACCCCTCACTGTAACCGTGATATACCCCACACCCCTCACTGTAACACTCTGATATATCCCAGACCCCTCACTGTCACACTCTGATATACCCCACACCCCTCACTGTAACCGTGATATACCCCACACCCCTCACTGTAACAATCTGATATACCCCACACCCCTCACTGTAACACTCTGATATACCCCACACCCCTCACTGTAACACACTGATATACCCCACACTCCTCACTGTAACACTCTGATATAACCCACACCCCTCACTGTAACACTCTGATATACCCCACACCCCTCACTGTAACACTCTGATATATCCCACACCCCTCACTGTAACTCTCTGATATACCCCACACCCCTCACTGTAACACTCTGATATACCCCACTCCCCTCACTGGAACACACTGATATATCCCACACCCCTCACTGTCACACTCTAATATATCCCACACCCCTCACTGTAACACTCTGATATATCCCACACCCCTCACTGTCACACTCTGATATATCCCACACCCCTCACTGTAACACTCTGATATATCCCACACCCCTCACTGAAACACACTGATACACCCCACACCCCTCACTGTAACACTCTGATATATCCCACACCCCTCACTGTAACACTCTGATATACCCCACACCCCTCACTGTAACCGTGATATACCCCACACCCCTCACTGTAACACTCTGATATACCCCACACCCCTCACTGTCACACTCTGATATACCCCACACCCCTCACTGTAACACTCTGATATACCCCACACCCCTCACTGTAACACTCTGATATATCCCACACAGTAACACTCTGATATATCCCACACCCCTCACTGTAACACTCTGATATATCCCAGACCCCTCACTGTAACACTCTGATATACCCCACACCCCTCACTGTAACACTCTGATATATCCCACACCCCTCACTGAAACACACTGATACACCCCACACCCCTCACTGTAACACTCTGATATATCCCACACCCCTCACTGTAACACTCTGATATACCCCACACCCCTCACTGTAACCGTGATATACCCCACACCCCTCACTGTAACACTCTGATATATCCCAGACCCCTCACTGTCACACTCTGATATACCCCACACCCCTCACTGTAACCGTGATATACCCCACACCCCTCACTGTAACAATCTGATATACCCCACACCCCTCACTGTAACACTCTGATATACCCCACACCCCTCACTGTAACACACTGATATACCCCACACTCCTCACTGTAACACTCTGATATAACCCACACCCCTCACTGTAACACTCTGATATAACCCACACCCCTCACTGTAACACTCTGATATGTCCCACACCCCTCACTGTAACACTCTGATATACCCCACACCCCTCACTGTAACCGTGATATACCCCACACCCCTCACTGTAACACTCTGATATATCCCACACCCCTCACTGTAACACTCTGATATACCCCACACCCCTCACTGTAACCGTGATATACACCACACCCCTCACTGTAACACTCTGATATATCCCACACCCCTCACTGTAACTCTCTGATATACCCCACACCCCTCACTGTAACACTCTGATATACCCCACACCCCTCACTGTAACACACTGATATACCCCACACTCCTCACTGTAACACTCTGATATACCCCACACCCCTCACTGTAACACTCTGATATACCCCACACCCCTCACTGTAACACTCTGATATATCGCACACACCTCACTGTAACACTCCTAAATACCCCACACCCCTCACTGTAACGCACTGATATATCCCACACACCTCACTGTAACACTCTGATATACCCCACACCCCTCACTGTAACACACTGAAATACCCCACTCCCCTCACTGTAACACACTGAAATACCCCACTCCCCTCACTGTAACACTCTGATATACCCCACACCCCTCACTGTAACACGCTGATATGTCCCACACCCCTCACTGTAACACTCTGATATATCCCACACCCCTCACTGTAACACTCTGATATACCCCACTCCCCTCACTGGAACACACTGATATATCCCACAACCCTCACTGTCACACTCTAATATATCCCACACCCCTCACTGTAACACTCTGATATATCCCACACCCCTCACTGTCACACTCTGATATATCCCACACCCCTCACTGTAACACTCTGATATATCCCACACCCCTCACTGAAACACACTGATACACCCCACACCCCTCACTGTAACACTCTGATATATCCCACACCCCTCACTGTAACACTCTGATATACCCCACACCCCTCACTGTAACCGTGATATACCCCACACCCCTCACTGTAACACTCTGATATACCCCACACCCCTCACTGTCACACTCTGATATACCCCACACCCCTCACTGTAACACTCTGATATACCCCACACCCCTCACTGTAACACTCTGATATACCCCACACAGTAACACTCTGATATATCCCACACCCCTCACTGTAACACTCTGATATATCCCACACCCCTCACTGTAACACTCTGATATACCCCACACCCCTCACTGTAACACTCTGATATATCCCACACCCCTCACTGAAACACACTGATACACCCCACACCCCTCACTGTAACACTCTGATATATCCCACACTCCTCACTGTAACACTCTGATATATCCCACACCCCTCACTGTAACACTCTGATATACCCCACACCCCTCACTGTAACCGTGATATACCCCACTCCCCTCACTGTAACACACTGAAATACCCCACTCCCCTCACTGTAACACTCTGATATACCCCACACCCCTCACTGTAACACGCTGATATATCCCACACCCCTCACTGTAACACTCTGATATACCCCACTCCCCTCACTGGAACACACTGATATATCCCACACCCCTCACTGTCACACTCTAATATATCCCACACCCCTCACTGTAACACTCTGATATATCCCACACCCCTCACTGTCACACTCTGATATATCCCACACCCCTCACTGTAACACTCTGATATATCCCACACCCCTCACTGAAACACACTGATACACCCCACACCCCTCACTGTAACACTCTGATATATCCCACACCCCTCACTGTAACACTCTGATATACCCCACACCCCTCACTGTAACCGTGATATACCCCACACCCCTCACTGTAACACTCTGATATACCCCACACCCCTCACTGTCACACTCTGATATACCCCACACCCCTCACTGTAACACTCTGATATACCCCACACCCCTCACTGTAACACTCTGATATATCCCACACAGTAACACTCTGATATATCCCACACCCCTCACTGTAACACTCTGATATATCCCAGACCCCTCACTGTAACACTCTGATATACCCCACACCCCTCACTGTAACACTCTGATATATCCCACACCCCTCACTGAAACACACTGATACACCCCACACCCCTCACTGTAACACTCTGATATATCCCACACCCCTCACTGTAACACTCTGATATACCCCACACCCCTCACTGTAACCGTGATATACCCCACACCCCTCACTGTAACACTCTGATATATCCCAGACCCCTCACTGTCACACTCTGATATACCCCACACCCCTCACTGTAACCGTGATATACCCCACACCCCTCACTGTAACAATCTGATATACCCCACACCCCTCACTGTAACACTCTGATATACCCCACACCCCTCACTGTAACACACTGATATACCCCACACTCCTCACTGTAACACTCTGATATAACCCACACCCCTCACTGTAACACTCTGATATACCCCACACCCCTCACTGTAACACTCTGATATATCCCACACCCCTCACTGTAACTCTCTGATATACCCCACACCCCTCACTGTAACACTCTGATATACCCCACACTCCTCACTGTAACACTCTGATATAACCCACACCCCTCACTGTAACACTCTGATATGTCCCACACCCCTCACTGTAACACTCTGATATACCCCACACCCCTCACTGTAACCGTGATATACCCCACACCCCTCACTGTAACACTCTGATATATCCCACACCCCTCACTGTAACACTCTGATATACCCCACACCCCTCACTGTAACCGTGATATACACCACACCCCTCACTGTAACACTCTGATATATCCCACACCCCTCACTGTAACTCTCTGATATACCCCACACCCCTCACTGTAACACTCTGATATACCCCACACCCCTCACTGTAACACACTGATATACCCCACACTCCTCACTGTAACACTCTGATATACCCCACACCCCTCACTGTAACACTCTGATATACCCCACACCCCTCACTGTAACACTCTGATATATCCTACACACCTCACTGTAACACTCCTAAATACCCCACACCCCTCACTGTAACGCACTGATATATCCCACACACCTCACTGTAACACTCTGATATACCCCACACCCCTCACTGTAACACACTGAAATACCCCACTCCCCTCACTGTAACACACTGAAATACCCCACTCCCCTCACTGTAACACTCTGATATACCCCACACCCCTCACTGTAACACGCTGATATGTCCCACACCCCTCACTGTAACACTCTGATATATCCCACACCCCTCACTGTAACACTCTGATATACCCCACTCCCCTCACTGGAACACACTGATATATCCCACAACCCTCACTGTCACACTCTAATATATCCCACACCCCTCACTGTAACACTCTGATATATCCCACACCCCTCACTGTCACACTCTGATATATCCCACACCCCTCACTGTAACACTCTGATATATCCCACACCCCTCACTGAAACACACTGATACACCCCACACCCCTCACTGTAACACTCTGATATATCCCACACCCCTCACTGTAACACTCTGATATACCCCACACCCCTCACTGTAACCGTGATATACCCCACACCCCTCACTGTAACACTCTGATATACCCCACACCCCTCACTGTCACACTCTGATATACCCCACACCCCTCACTGTAACACTCTGATATACCCCACACCCCTCACTGTAACACTCTGATATACCCCACACAGTAACACTCTGATATATCCCACACCCCTCACTGTAACACTCTGATATATCCCACACCCCTCACTGTAACACTCTGATATACCCCACACCCCTCACTGTAACACTCTGATATATCCCACACCCCTCACTGAAACACACTGATACACCCCACACCCCTCACTGTAACACTCTGATATATCCCACACTCCTCACTGTAACACTCTGATATATCCCACACCCCTCACTGTAACACTCTGATATACCCCACACCCCTCACTGTAACCGTGATATACCCCACACCCCTCACTGTAACACTCTGATATATCCCAGACCCCTCACTGTCACACTCTGATATACCCCACACCCCTCACTGTAACCGTGATATACCCCACACCCCTCACTGTAACAATCTGATATACCCCACACCCCTCACTGTAACACTCTGATATACCCCACACCCCTCACTGTAACACACTGATATACCCCACACTCCTCACTGTAACACTCTGATATAACCCACACCCCTCACTGTAACACTCTGATATACCCCACACCCCTCACTGTAACACTCTGATATATCCCTCACCCCTCACTGTAACTCTCTGATATACCCCACACCCCTCACTGTAACACTCTGATATATCCCGCACCCTTCACTGTAACACTCTGATATACCCCACACCCCTCACTGTAACACTCTGATATACCCCACACCCCCCACTGTAACACACTGATATACCCCACACTCCTCACTGTAACACTCTGATATAACCCACACCCCTCACTGTAACACTCTGATATACCCCACACCCCTCACTGTAACACTCTGATATATCCCACACCCCTCACTGTAACTCTCTGATATTCCTCACACCCCTCACTGTAACACTCTGATATACCCCACACCCCTCACTGTAACACTCTGATATATCCCACACCCCTCACTGTAACACTCTGATATACCCCACACCCCTCACTGTAACACTCTGATATACCCCACACCCCTCACTGTAACACTCTGATATACCCCACACCCCTCACTGTAATACTCTGATATACCCCACACCCCTCACTGTAACACTCTGATATATCCCACATCCCTCACTGTTACACTCTGATATACCCCACACCCCTCACTGTAACACTCTGATATATCCCACTCCCCTCACTGTAACACTCTGATATACCCCACACCCCTCACTGTAACACTCTGATATATCCCACTCCCCTCGCTGTAACACTCTGATATACCCCACACCCCTCACTGTAACACTCTGATATATCCCACACCCCTCACTGTAACACTCTGATATATCCCACTCCCCTCACTGTAACACTCTGATATACCCCACACCCCTCACTGTAACACTCTGATATATCCCACTCCCCTCACTGTAACACTCTGATATACCCCACACCCCTCACTGTAACACTCTGATATATCCCACACCCCTCACTGTAACACTCTGATATACCCCACACCCCTCACTGTAACACTCTGATATATCCCACACCCCTCACTGTAACACTCTGATATATCCCACATCCCTCACTGTAACACTCTGATATATCCCACACCCCTCACTGTAACACTCTGATATACCCCACACCCCTCACTGTAACACGCTGATATATCCCACCAATGATTGCGAGTCCAGGGCATTTTCCCGTGAGGGAATCAGGTTGTCGCGGACTGCTAACGCACAACGCAGTGGGCAAAAGGATGATTCGCCCTGAAGTGCTTATTAACGATGCAGTCATGTATGCAGCCTCAAAGGCCACATTATATTCTCTGTACAATGCTGGGAGACACGGCTCTGTTCAAGGGAGACTGCACATAATGTGTCTTTTGATTAGGAAAGGGTGCGTGTGTGTGTGTGGAGCACGTGTAGGTTGGCGGGGGGTCGTGGGGGTTGTTGCTTGTTCAGTATGTTCGTACATTATGCGGTTACTGTCAGGCATGGATTCCTACGCACCCCACACAGGAAACATGACAGTCTTATCTTCCTGAGTGGCAACACTCACTTGCAATGTAAAGCAAAACATGTTTGCTGGAATTTGTTAACTTGCTTTCAACGCTCTCCAGTGAATGAGCTCAGTTGCAGAGCACGTCTCTCCAAAAAAACCACAACAGCTTGCACTAGTATAGCGCCTTCAATGTAATAAACTGTCCCAGGATCCTTCAGGGGAGCGTTATCACACAAAACCTGACCCCGAGCCACATAAGGAGATATTAGGGACAGGCGACCAAAAGCTCGGTCAAAGAGGTCAGTTTTTAAGGAGCGTCTTAAAGGAGGAGAGAGAGAGGCGGAGAGGTTTAGGGAGGGAATTCCAGAGCTTAGGGCCCCCCCAGGCAGCTGAAGGCACGGCCGCCAATGGTGGAGCGATGGGAATCGGGGGATGGACAAGAGGCCGGAATTGGAGGAGCGCAGAGATCCTCGGAGGGTTGTGGGGGCTGGAGGAGATTACAGAGATAGGGAGGGGCCGAGGCTGTGGAGGGATTTGAAAACAAGGATGTGAATTTTTAAATCAAGGCGTTGCCGGACCGGGAGCCAATGTAGGTCAGAGAGCACGGAGGTGGATGATGGGTGAACGGGACTCGATGCGAGTTACGACACGGGGGCAGCGGAGGTTCGGGTGAGCTGAAGTTTACGGAGAGTAGCATGTGTTGAAGTAGTCAAGTCTGGAGGTGATAAAGGGCCTGGATGAGGGTTTCAGCAGCAGATGAGCTGAGTCAGGGGCAGAGTCACACTCGAGAGTCAAACCTGGTCGAGTATAAGTTGTGGGGAGGAGGTCTTTCGTGTTCTGGTCGGACGGCAACATTTGAAAAAAATTTGTTTGTGGGAGTCACCGACTAGGCCCGCTTTTATTGCCCATCCCTAATTGCCCATGAACAGAGTGGCTTGCTGGGCCATTTCAGAGAGCATTTTAAGAGCCAATCACTGTGGGTCTGGAATCACATGTCGGCCAGACCCAGTAAGGATGGCAGATTTCCTTCCCTGAAGGCCGTGAGTGAGCCAGATGGTTTTTTACAACAACCGACAGTGGTTCCATGGTCATCATTAGACTAGCTTTTTGATTGCAGATTTGTTCATCGAAACCAAATTTCACCCTCTGCTGTGGCGGTTTTCGAACCCATGTCCCCAGAGCATTAGCCTGGGCTCTGGATTACTAGTCCAGCACTGCACCACTGCCTTCCCCCTGTCTCTCTGTGAGTCTCAGGCTATGGGGTAGCGTCTAAAAACTGGAGCCATGAGTTAAATGAGGAAACACTTCTGCACACAAAGGTTCCATGCAGGTAATGGTGCAACGGTTGGCAGAACGGTCGGTAACTGGAGGACACAGATTTATGATGATTGGTCAAAGAAACAGAAGAGAATTGAACACAGCGAGTTGTGATCTGGAACGCGCTGTGTTCAATTCTGTTTCTTTGGTAACGCGAAGGCACGTGAGTCACAATTGGATAAACGCTTGGGGAAACGATTTCAGAGCTCTGGGCCAAGAGCCGAAGGGGGTGGAGGCTAATTGGATCGTCCTTCCAAAGAGCCAGACCAGACGTGAGGGGCCGAGCGGCCTCCTGCGCGGTGTCATTCCGCGATTCGATGGTGCCATTGCATGCGGGGAGCCAGAACGTCAACCTCGGTTGTTGACGGATTACCGGTCATCATTCCGGAAAACATTGCAAGACCTGGCTTGGTGGCGCAGCCCCTCCAGTCTGCCGACGTTCACACGTGGAGGCACAGCCATTCGGACCGAGGTATCAGAGGGGCTGACACTGCAAAGGCCCGTTGCGGAGCCTGGTGTCCTCATAGATGAGTCTTCGAGTGCCTCAGGCAGTTCCACGTCGTTAGAAAATCATGGGGGTCAGTCAGCAGATGTGTTGACCTTTGAGCTTTCTTTGATTTTTGTTTGATCGAAACAGAGATTTACCGGAACAGGGGCGGAAGATTTTAGTTACAAGGTTAGTTTGGAGACGCTGGGGTTGTTCACCCTGGAGCAAAGGAGATTGAGGGGGGATGTGATAGAGATTATGACAGGCTTCGAGAAGTTAGATATGGAAAAACTGCTCCCATTAACTGATGGTGTCAGGACGATTGGACACAGAGTGAAGGTTTCGGGCAGGAGATGCAGGGGGATTACGGGGGAGGACTTTTTTACGCAGCAGAACTCGCTGCCCCCAAGGGCGGTGGAAGTGGAGATGATAAATGACTTCAAAAGGAAGTTGGATGACCGCTTGAAGGAAAGGAGGGAGGTTGGGAATGAAGCACAATACTCACAATACTTTATGGCAATATTCCCCGGTTAAGGAGCCGAGCTCGGAAGACGAGTCTCACTTCTGCCTGAAAGCCTCCTAACCTTGGCAGATTATGTGCAAAATCAGCGTAATGAGCATGAAGTCTTCTTGCTGCCGTCTAATGCCTGATTTTTCAGTCGATTAGCTGTTCGGGAGACCCTGAGCACAACTGTTCTGCTCCTGGTAGCAAACTTCCTTCTGATTTGTTATTCTAATCAGAATTGTACCTATACTCAGTGTAGCAGCTGGGATTTAACAGTGTACAGACATCAGAAAGAGGCTCGCTGTGCCAAACCATCAGCTCTCAGAGTTATTAAATGGAAAAATCAATTTCTGCTCCCGCTGTGGTACTCCTGGATCAAGCACTTCTCCTTTTTAATTATTCTTTTCTTCTTTTTTTTGCCTAAACAGGCGACTCTGAAATAGAAATGTTAGACGTTCTGTGCACCATCAACCAACATCACTAAAAACAGATAATGGCTGGGATTTTGTGTGACTGCCCGAGGGGGGCAGGATTGGAGGTGGCGGGGGGGGGGGGGGGAGAGCATGGAGTATCGTGAAGGGGGGGTGGGTGAGAGGGCGGAGGGCCCCTGTCGCCAAGCTTTCTTCCCCGGGGTGCGGGATAGGCCGACGACGGAAAGACCTACTTCGGTCACCTCCCTTGCCTCCCTTTTCAGCGATGACTGTCACTGGAGATTTCTTCCAGAACTGGGAAATGCCATCACGTCTTCCTTCCAGTCTTTCCTCACCGTCCCCTTCATCCATCTCCGACTCTTCCCTTCCCTTCCTCAACCTTTCTTGCCTTTATTCATGTCAGCCAATATCTACCACAAGCTCACTGATCCCTTTCCACCGCCCTTGCTTTCAGGACTCCCTCCCATTCTGACAGCTTCTCCGTCACATCTGTTCTGTCGATGCAACCTTCCATACTGCAGATAGGTCTTAATTCAACCTCAACGAGAGTCCCCGGCACTGTGGTTGGCGGGACCCTTGGCCGTATCTGTTCCACTTCCCCGCACTTCTGCTCTCACCCCTACTTCCCGCTCCCAGAACAGTGATGGGGTTCCCTTTGTCCTCACCTTCCACCCACCAGTCTCCCCATTTCATGGATCATCCTCCGTCTTTTCTGCCACCACTTAACCCATTGGTACCCTCCCTTTCAGCACTCCGAAGGGACTTGGTCTCCATGAAACCCTGGTCCACTCCTTGACCACGCTCAACACTCCCTCCCCTTCCCACAGCAAGCACAGGAGCTACAACACTGGCCCTTTTACCTCCTCTCTTCATATCCTCCAGGGCCCCAAACACTCCTTCCGTGTTAAAACCGCAATTCACTCGTACTTCTGTCAATTTAGTGTACTGTACTCATGGTGCAGTCTCTTCTACACCGCGGAGGCTAAGCTCAAAGACTGGGCGACTGCTTTGCGGAACGCCTCCTTTCAGTTTGCAAGTGTGACCCCGAATTCCAGCCACCTGTCATTTTAACTCTCCACTCCATTGCCACTCTGACCTCCCTGTCCTCGGCCTCCTAAACTGTAGCTCGACATAAGTTCAAGGAACGGCACCCCATCTTTTGATTGGGCGCTTGACAGCCTTCCCGACTGAACACGGAGTGCCCCAATTTCAGATCATAACCACTGCTCCCATTGCTTTCAGAAAGCAGCTGTTGGTGACGAATCTGCAGTTGCCATTTACACCTCCCCCAGGTCAGTCTTTTGTTCCATCACTTGCCCCGTTACCATCTCCTTTCGCCTCGCACCATCATCCCTTTTGTCCGTTAATCTCCTGCCTTCCACCCCATCACGCAGACCTCCCCTCCAGTCCTTTCCTCCCCTCCATCCCTCCCTTTCCCTGCCTCTGTACTTGCTTAAAAATTGTTGCATCTGAATCTTTCCCAGTTCTGATGAAAAGTCATCGACATGAAACGTTAACTCTGTGTCTCTGTCCACAGATGAACTGTCTTGAATCGGTACAGTAGCCTTTCTGATTTCATGATTGCAACAACCTTTTTTAGAAGTTAAGACAAAATGCACTTCTCACAATATTTCAGCAATGGAGATGTAATGTTTCCACAACCCTTATGTGTGGAGCTTTGACAGGTGCTAGCAATGGAATTTTAACTATGAGTAGTCATAGCTAGAGCAGAAACAAAGCAGAGAAAGTGGAACAGTGCACTTAGAAAGAATTCAGTCGCCTCTTCGGAACATCCTGAAGGAACTCGCGACCAACAGCTTAGCTTTGAACAGAGGTAGAGTACTGTAGATGCTGGAAGCGTGAAACCTCCCTTCACATCTGCAGACGAACCTTAGTGGCGACGTCCGATGTTAAAACAATTTCAACAGGACGGCAAGGCGTAACGTACCTAACCGTTACAGGCACCCAGGACTCCCGTCTCGGTGGCGCCAGCTTTACCAGGGTGGTAACGCGAAGGCACGTGAGTGCCGCCTGTCACGCGCATATTTAAAGTACGGTCCCGTTGCAGACCGGCGGAGGCGCCGCCTCTGAACTCCGCCGCCTCCGAGAAGATCAGAAAGCAGCACGAGGTCGTCCGGTTCCCTGGCCGAAAAATCTGTGCCAATTCTCTGCGCCCCCGCACCTCGCCATAAAACCCACCTCCAAACTGAGCACAAAATCCAGCCCAACATTTCAGGGCGATGAGCCGTCGTCAGCAGTGGGAAATATTCGAGATGTACCAGGTTTTGAGCAAGTACAAAGGCAGGGAAAGGGATGGAGGGGAGGAAAGGACACGAGGGGCGGTCTGTGATCGGGTGGGAGGCAGGAGAGATGAAAGGACAAAAGGGGTGATGGTGCGAAGCCAAAGGGAGGTGATTAGGGACAAGTAATGAAACAAAAGATGGGTCTGGGGGGAGGTGTAAATGGCAACAGCAGAATCGTCATCAACAGCTGCTGTCTGAAAGTGGTTATGACCTGAAATTGGTGAACTCAATCTTGAGGTTGGGAAGGCTGTAAAGTGCCGACTTGAAAGATGAGCTGCTGTTCCTCAAGCCTTCATTACAATTCATTGAAATGATGGGCGAACGGGGCTTGGCGCGAGTTAGGACACGGGGCGGCGGTGGTTTCGGATGAGTTGAAATTCTCGGAGGGTGGAAGCTGGGAGCTGGCAAAGAGGGCATTATAATGGCCAAGTCTCGGGGATGAGGATGATGCTGGCAAATGGTTCAACTTGTCAATGAACTTGCTCATTGGCAAATTGATGCCTGGAACGAGGGTACCAACGTCGATACCAGCCCCCCCACCTGCCTGGGTACGGAGTGACCCAAAAGTGGCAGCTGTGCGCTGAGATCCTGCCGCAGAAATCACAGCCGACTTTGTCCAATGACGCGATTTTTTTTCTTTTGACACAGGCGAAGATTTTTTTCTTTTGACGTTAAACTTTTAACAATAGCCCATAAATTATTCTGCTCTTTATACAAAAAAAAAGCATTTGAAATTAAATTAGTCTGGAATGAGGGCCCTGCCAATTCTGCCAAGTAATTTTTTTTTTGCTGAGTTTGTCGTCTCCAGTGAATAATATATTTAAGAATATGCTTAACAGTACCGAGAGACAGGGATACAGGATGCTCTTCATCTGAATTTCAAATGAAGCAAGTGGACTGGTTAGCAATGTCCTTGTGCTGGCGGATTTACAAATTGCGTCGCTCTGCTTAAGCATCCCAGCTTCCAAATTTAACTGCGTTGCCCTTGATCAGTTTCAGGGTGGCATTTCATGGGTGCCCTCATTGTGGGTTGCGTCGTCCAGTTTATACGCTGCTTCTGACGCCGTTCGGGTTGCACCCGCGCTCTCCGGCACGCTTGTACGTTCCCCCCTGAGCTTGGCGAAATTAAAATTGAATCCGCCAAATCCCGTCGCGAACCAACCCTCCTCGGATGTTCAAGTGCAGCCAGCACTTTGGAAACCAAATGGCACATTGGCCCTTGTTACAAGGGGCTTGGAGTGCAAGAGAAAGGAAGTCTTGCTGCAATTGTAAATGGTGAGACCACATCTGGAGAACTGTGTACAATTTTGATCAACTTACCGAAGGAAGGATATACTTGTCTTCGGAGGCGATGCAATGAAGTCTCACGAGACTGATTCCTGGGATGAGGGGAGTGTCGTATGAGGAGAGATTGAGTAGAATAGGAATATATTTTCTGGAGTTTAAATGATTCAGAAGTGATCTCATTGAAATGGGTAAATTCTGAGGGGGCTTGACAGGGTAGATGCTGAGGGGGGGTCTCTCCCCCAAACCACCCCCCCCACTCCCGCCCGGGCTGGAGAGGGATGTGGGGTATATCAGTGTGTTACAGTGAGGGGTGTGGGATATATCAGTGTGTTATAGTGAGGGGTGTGGGATATATCAGATGTTAAAGAGAGGGGTGTGGGATATATCAGTGTGTTACAGTGAGGGGTGTGGGGTATATCAGAGTGTTACAGTGAGGGGTGTGGGATATACCAGAGTGTTACAGTGAGGGGTGTGGGATATATCAGTGTGTTATAGCGAGGGGTGTGGGATATATCAGATGTTAAAGAGAGGGGTGTGGGATATATCAGTGTGTTACAGTGAGGGGTGTGGGGTATATCAGAGTGTTACAGTGAGGGGTGTGGGATATATCAGAGTGTTACAGTGAGGGGTGTGGGATATTTCAGAGTGTTACAGTGAGAGGTGTGGGATATATCAGTGTGTTACAGTGAGGGGTGTGGGATATATCAGAGTGTTACAGTGAGGGGTGTGGGATATATCAGAGTGTTACAGTGAGGGGTGTGGGGTATATCAGTGTGTTACAGTGAGGGGTGTGGGATATACCAGAGTGTTACAGTGAGGGGTGTGGGATATATCAGTGTGTTATAGTGAGGGGTGTGGGATATATCAGATGTTAAAGAGAGGGGTGTGGGATATGTCAGAGTGTTACAGTGAGGGGTGTGGGACATATCAGTGTGTTACAGTGAGGGGTGTGGGGTATATCAGAGTGTTACAGTGAGGGGTGTGGGATATATCAGAGTGTTACAGTGAGGGGTGTGGGATATATCAGTGTGTTACAGTGAGGGGTGTGGGATATATCAGAGTGTTACAGTGAGGGGTGTGGAATATATCAGAGTGTTACAGTGAGGGGTGTGGGGTGTATCAGAGTGTTACAGTGAGGGGTGTGGGATATATCAGAGTGTTACAGTGAGGGGTGTGGGGTATATCAGAGTGTTACAGTGAGGGGTGTGGGGTATATCAGAGTGTTACAGTGAGGTGTGTGGGATATATCAGAGTGTTACAGTGAGGGGTGTGGGGTATATCAGAGTGTTACAGTGAGGGGTGTGGGGTATATCAGAGTGTTACAGTGAGGGGTGTGGGGTGTATCAGAGTGTTACAGTGAGGGGTGTGGGATATATCAGAGTGTTTCAGTGAGGGGTGTGGGGTATATCAGTGTGTTACAGTGAGGGGTGTGGGGTGTATCAGAGTGTTACAGTGAGGGGTGTGGGATATATCAGAGTGTTACAGTGAGGGGTGTGGGGTATATCAGAGTGTTACAGTGAGGGGTGTGGGGTATATCAGAGTGTTACAGTGAGGGGTGTGGGATATATCAGAGTGTTACAGTGAGGGGTGTGGGGTGTATCAGAGTGTTACAGTGAGGGGTGTGGGATAGATCAGAGTGTTACAGTGAGGGGTGTGGGGTATATCAGAGTGTTACAGTGAGGGGTGTGGGATATATCAGAGTGTTACAGTGACGGGTGTGGGGTGCATCAGAGTGTTGCAGTGAGGGGTGTGGGATATATCAGAGTGTTACAGTGAGGGGTGTGGGATATATCTGAGTGTTACAGTGAGGGGTGTGGGTTATATCAGAGTGTTACAGTGAGGGGTGTGGGGTATATCAGAGTGTTGCAGTGAGTGGTCTGGGGTATATCAGAGTGTTACAGTGAGGGGTGTGGGATATATCTGAGTGTTACAGTGAGGGGTGTGGGTTATATCAGAGTGTTACAGTGAGGGATGTGGGGTGTATCAGAGTGTTACAGTGAGGGGTGTGGGATATATCAGAGTGTTACAGTGAGGGGTGTGGGTTATATCAGAGTGTTACAGTGAGGGGTGTGGGGTATATCAGAGTGTTACAGTGAGGGGTGTGGGATATATCAGAGTGTGACAGTAAGGGGTGTGGGTATATCAGAGTGTTACAGTGAGGGGTGTGGGTATATCAGAGTGTTACAGTGAGGCGTGTGGGGTATATCAGTGTGTTCTAGTGAGGGGTGTGGGATATATCAGATGTTAAAGAGAGGGGTGTGGGATATGTCAGAGTGTTACAGTGAGGGGTGTGGGACATATCAGCGTGTTACAGTGAGGGGTGTGGGGTATATCAGAGTGTTACAGTGAGGGGTGTGGGATATATCAGAGTGTTACAGTGAGGGGTGTGGGATATATCAGTGTGTTACAGTGAGGGGTGTGGGATATATCAGAGTGTTACAGTGAGGGGTGTGGAATATATCAGAGTGTTACAGTGAGGGGTGTGGGGTGTATCAGAGTGTTACAGTGAGGGGTGTGGGATATATCAGAGTGTTACAGTGAGGGGTGTGGGGTATATCAGAGTGTTACAGTGAGGGGTGTGGGGTATATCAGAGTGTTACAGTGAGGTGTGTGGGATATATCAGAGTGTTACAGTGAGGGGTGTGGGGTATATCAGAGTGTTACAGTGAGGGGTGTGGGGTATATCAGAGTGTTACAGTGAGGGGTGTGGGGTGTATCAGAGTGTTACAGTGAGGGGTGTGGGATATATCAGAGTGTTTCAGTGAGGGGTGTGGGGTATATCAGTGTGTTACAGTGAGGGGTGTGGGGTGTATCAGAGTGTTACAGTGAGGGGTGTGGGATATATCAGAGTGTTACAGTGAGGGGTGTGGGGTATATCAGAGTGTTACAGTGAGGGGTGTGGGGTATATCAGAGTGTTACAGTGAGGGGTGTGGGATATATCAGAGTGTTACAGTGAGGGGTGTGGGGTGTATCAGAGTGTTACAGTGAGGGGTGTGGGATAGATCAGAGTGTTACAGTGAGGGGTGTGGGGTATATCAGAGTGTTACAGTGAGGGGTGTGGGATATATCAGAGTGTTACAGTGACGGGTGTGGGGTGCATCAGAGTGTTGCAGTGAGGGGTGTGGGATATATCAGAGTGTTACAGTGAGGGGTGTGGGATATATCTGAGTGTTACAGTGAGGGGTGTGGGTTATATCAGAGTGTTACAGTGAGGGGTGTGGGGTATATCAGAGTGTTGCAGTGAGTGGTCTGGGGTATATCAGAGTGTTACAGTGAGGGGTGTGGGATATATCTGAGTGTTACAGTGAGGGGTGTGGGTTATATCAGAGTGTTACAGTGAGGGATGTGGGGTGTATCAGAGTGTTACAGTGAGGGGTGTGGGATATATCAGAGTGTTACAGTGAGGGGTGTGGGTTATATCAGAGTGTTACAGTGAGGGGTGTGGGGTATATCAGAGTGTTACAGTGAGGGGTGTGGGATATATCAGAGTGTGACAGTAAGGGGTGTGGGTATATCAGAGTGTTACAGTGAGGGGTGTGGGTATATCAGAGTGTTACAGTGAGGCGTGTGGGGTATATCAGTGTGTTCTAGTGAGGGGTGTGGGATATATCAGATGTTAAAGAGAGGGGTGTGGGATATGTCAGAGTGTTACAGTGAGGGGTGTGGGACATATCAGCGTGTTACAGTGAGGGGTGTGGGGTATATCAGAGTGTTACAGTGAGGGGTGTGGGATATATCAGAGTGTTACAGTGAGGGGCGTGGGATATATCAGAGTGTTACAGTGAGGGGTGTGGGATATATCAGTGTGTTACAGTGAGGGGTATGGGATATATCAGAGTGTTACAGTGAGGGGTGTGGGGTGTATCAGAGTGTTACAGTGAGGGGTGTGGGATAGATCAGAGTGTTACAGTGAGGGGTGTGGGATATATCAAAGTGTTACAGTGAGGGGTGTGGGATAGATCAGAGTGTTACAGTGAGGGGTGTGGGATATATCAGAGTGTTACAGTGAGGGGTGTGGGGTGTATCAGAGTGTTACAGTGAGGGGTGTGGGATAGATCAGAGTGTTACAGTGAGGGGTGTGGGGTGCATCAGAGTGTTGCAGTGAGGGGTGTGGGATATATCAGAGTGTTACAGTGAGTGGTTTGGGGTATATCAGAGTGTTACAGTGAGGGGTGCGGGGTATATCAGAGTGTTACAGTGAGGGGTGTGGGTTATATCAGAGTGTTACAGTGAGGGGTGTGGGGTGTATCAGAGTGTTACAGTGAGGGGTGTGGGATATATCAGAGTGTGACAGTGAGGGATGTGGGGAATATCAGAGTGTTACAGTGAGGGGTGTGGGGTATATCAGTGTTACAGTGAGGGCTGTGAGGTATATCAGAGTGTTATAGTGAGGGGTGTGGGGTATATCAGAGTGTTATAGTGAGGGGTGTGGGGTGTATCAGAGTGTTACAGTGAGGGGTGTGGGATAGATCAGAGTGTTACAGTGAGGGGTGTGGGGTGCATCAGAGTGTTGCAGTGAGGGGTGTGGGATATATCAGAGTGTTACAGTGAGGGGTGTGGGGTATATCAGAGTGTTACAGTGAGTGGTGTGGGATATATCAGAGTGTTACAGTGAGGGGTGTGGGATATATCAGAGTGTTACAGTGAGCGGTGTGGGTTATATCAGAGTGTTACAGTGAGGGGTGTGGGGCATGTCAGAGTGTTACAGTGAGGGGTGTGGGATATATCAGAGTGCTACAGTGAGGGGTGTGGGATATATCAGAGTGTTAATGTGAGGGGTGTGAGGTATATCAGAGTGTTACAGTGAGGGGTGTGGGGCATATCAGTGTGTTACAGTGAGGGGTGTGGGATATATCAGAGTGTTACAGTGAGGGGTGTGGGATATATCAGTGTGTTATAGTGAGGGGTGTGGGATATATCAGATGTTAAAGAGAGGGGTGTGGGATATATCAGTGTGTTACAGTGAGGGGTGTGGGGTATATCAGAGTGTTACAGTGAGGGGTGTGGGTATATCAGAGTGTTACAGTGAGGCGTGTGGGGTATATCAGTGTGTTCTAGTGAGGGGTGTGGGATATATCAGATGTTAAAGAGAGGGGTGTGGGATATGTCAGAGTGTTACAGTGAGGGGTGTGGGACATATCAGCGTGTTACAGTGAGGGGTGTGGGGTATATCAGAGTGTTACAGTGAGGGGTGTGGGATATATCAGAGTGTTACAGTGAGGGGCGTGGGATATATCAGAGTGTTACAGTGAGGGGTGTGGGATATATCAGTGTGTTACAGTGAGTGGTATGGGATATATCAGAGTGTTACAGTGAGGGGTGTGGGGTGTATCAGAGTGTTACAGTGAGGGGTGTGGGATAGATCAGAGTGTTACAGTGAGGGGTGTGGGATATATCAAAGTGTTACAGTGAGGGGTGTGGGATAGATCAGAGTGTTACAGTGAGGGGTGTGGGATATATCAGAGTGTTACAGTGAGGGGTGTGGGGTGTATCAGAGTGTTACAGTGAGGGGTGTGGGATAGATCAGAGTGTTACAGTGAGGGGTGTGGGGTGCATCAGAGTGTTGCAGTGAGGGGTGTGGGATATATCAGAGTGTTACAGTGAGTGGTTTGGGGTATATCAGAGTGTTACAGTGAGGGGTGTGGGATATATCAGTGTGTTACAGTGAGGGGTGTGGGTTATATCAGAGTGTTACAGTGAGGAGTGTGGGGTGTATCAGAGTGTTACAGTGAGGGGTGTGGGATATATCAGAGTGTGACAGTGAGGGATGTGGGGAATATCAGAGTGTTACAGTGAGGGGTGTGGGGTATATCAGTGTTACAGTGAGGGCTGTGAGGTATATCAGAGTGTTATAGTGAGGGGTGTGGGGTATATCAGAGTGTTATAGTGAGGGGTGTGGGGTGTATCAGAGTGTTACAGTGAGGGGTGTGGGATAGATCAGAGTGTTACAGTGAGGGGTGTGGGGTGCATCAGAGTGTTGCAGTGAGGGGTGTGGGATATATCAGAGTGTTACAGTGAGGGGTGTGGGGTATATCAGAGTGTTACAGTGAGTGGTGTGGGGTATATCAGAGTGTTACAGTGAGGGGTGTGGGATATATCAGAGTGTTACAGTGAGGGGTGTGGGTTATATCAGAGTGTTACAGTGAGGGGTGTGGGGCATGTCAGAGTGTTACAGTGAGGGGTGTGGGATATATCAGAGTGCTACAGTGAGGGGTGTGGGATATATCAGAGTGTTAATGTGAGGGGTGTGAGGTATATCAGAGTGTTACAGTGAGGGGTGTGGGGCATATCAGTGTGTTACAGTGAGGGGTGTGGGATATATCAGAGTGTTACAGTGAGGGGTGTGGGATATATCAGTGTGTTATAGTGAGGGGTGTGGAATATATCAGATGTTAAAGAGAGGGGTGTGGGATATATCAGTGTGTTACAGTGAGGGGTGTGGGGTATATCAGAGTGTTACAGTGAGGGGTGTGGGATATACCATAGTGTTACAGTGAGGGGTGTGGGATATATCAGTGTGTTATAGTGAGGTGTGTGGGATATATCAGATGTTAAAGAGAGGGGTGTGGGATATATCAGTGTGTTACAGTGAGGGGTGTGGGGTATATCAGAGTGTTACAGTGAGGGGTGTGGGATATATCAGAGTGTTACAGTGAGGGGTGTGGGATATTTCAGAGTGTTACAGTGAGAGGTGTGGGATATATCAGTGTGTTACAGTGAGGGGTGTGGGATATATCAGAGTGTTACAGTGAGGGGTGTGGGGTATATCAGTGTGTTACAGTGAGGGGTGTGGGATATTTCAGAGTGTTACAGTGAGAGGTGTGGGATATATCAGTGTGTTACAGTGAGGGGTGTGGGATATATCAGAGTGTTACAGTGAGGGGTGTGGGGTGTATCAGAGTGTTACAGTGAGGGGTGTGGGATAGATCAGAGTGTTACAGTGAGGGGTGTTGGGTATATCAGAGTGTTACAGTGAGGGGTGTGGGATATATCAGAGTGTTACAGTGACGGGTGTGGGGTGTATCAGAGTGTTACAGTGAGGGGTGTGGGATAGATCAGAGTGTTACAGTGAGGGGTGTGGGGTGCATCAGAGTGTTGCAGTGAGGGGTGTGGGATATATCAGAGTGTTACAGTGAGGGGTGTGGGATATATCTGAGTGTTACAGTGAGGGGTGTGGGTTATATCAGAGTGTTACAGTGAGGGGTGTGGGGTATATCAGAGTGTTGCAGTGAGTGGTCTGGGGTATATCAGAGTGTTACAGTGAGGGGTGTGGGATATATCTGAGTGTTACAGTGAGGGGTGTGGGTTATATCAGAGTGTTACAGTGAGGGGTGTGGGGTGTATCAGAGTGTTACAGTGAGGGGTGTGGGATATATCAGAGTGTTACAGTGAGGGGTGTGGGTTATATCAGAGTGTTACAGTGAGGGGTGTGGGGTATATCAGAGTGTTACAGTGAGGGGTGTGGGATATATCAGAGTGTGACAGTAAGGGGTGTGGGTATATCAGAGTGTTACAGTGAGGGGTGTGGGTATATCAGAGTGTTACAGTGAGGCGTGTGGGGTATATCAGTGTGTTCTAGTGAGGGGTGTGGGATATATCAGATGTTAAAGAGAGGGGTGTGGGATATGTCAGAGTGTTACAGTGAGGGGTGTGGGACATATCAGCGTGTTACAGTGAGGGGTGTGGGGTATATCAGAGTGTTACAGTGAGGGGTGTGGGTTATATCAGAGTGTTACAGTGAGGGGCGTGGGATATATCAGAGTGTTACAGTGAGGGGTGTGGGATATATCAGTGTGTTACAGTGAGGGGTATGGGATATATCAGAGTGTTACAGTGAGGGGTGTGGGGTGTATCAGAGTGTTACAGTGAGGGGTGTGGGATAGATCAGAGTGTTACAGTGAGGGGTGTGGGATATATCAAAGTGTTACAGTGAGGGGTGTGGGATAGATCAGAGTGTTACAGTGAGGGGTGTGGGATATATCAGAGTGTTACAGTGAGGGGTGTGGGATAGATCAGAGTGTTACAGTGAGGGGTGTGGGGTGCATCAGAGTGTTGCAGTGAGGGGTGTGGGATATATCAGAGGGTTACAGTGAGGGGTGTGGGGTATATCAGAGTGTTACAGTGAGTGGTGTGGGGTATATCAGAGTGTTACAGTGAGGGGTGTGGGATATATCAGAGTGTTACAGTGAGGGGTGTGGGTTATATCAGAGTGTTACAGTGAGGGGTGTGGGGCATATCAGAGTGTTACAGTGAGGGGTGTGGGTATATCAGAGTGTTACAATGAGGCGTGTGGGGTATATCAGTGTGTTCTAGTGAGGGGTGTGGGATATATCAGATGTTAAAGAGAGGGGTGTGGGATATGTCAGAGTGTTACAGTGAGGGGTGTGGGACATATCAGCGTGTTACAGTGAGGGGTGTGGGACATATCAGCGTGTTACAGTGAGGGGTGTGGGGTATATCAGAGTGTTACAGTGAGGGGTGTGGGTTATATCAGAGTGTTACAGTGAGGGGCGTGGGATATATCAGAGTGTTACAGTGAGGGGTGTGGGATATATCAGTGTGTTACAGTGAGGGGTATGGGATATATCAGAGTGTTACAGTGAGGGGTGTGGGGTGTATCAGAGTGTTACAGTGAGGGGTGTGGGATAGATCAGAGTGTTACAGTGAGGGGTGTGGGATATATCAAAGTGTTACAGTGAGGGGTGTGGGATAGATCAGAGTGTTACAGTGAGGAGTGTGGGATATATCAGAGTGTTACAGTGAGGGGTGTGGGGTGTATCAGAGTGTAACAGTGAGGGGTGTGGGATAGATCAGAGTGTTACAGTGAGGGGTGTGGGGTGCATCAGAGTGTTGCAGTGAGGGGTGTGGGATATATCAGAGGGTTACAGTGAGGGGTGTGGGGTATATCAGAGTGTTACAGTGAGTGGTGTGGGGTATATCAGAGTGTTACAGTGAGGGGTGTGGGATATATCAGAGTGTTACAGTGAGGGGTGTGGGTTATATCAGAGTGTTACAGTGAGGGGTGTGGGGCATATCAGAGTGTTACAGTGAGGGGTGTGGGTATATCAGAGTGTTACAATGAGGCGTGTGGGGTATATCAGTGTGTTCTAGTGAGGGGTGTGGGATATATCAGATGTTAAAGAGAGGGGTGTGGGATATGTCAGAGTGTTACAGTGAGGGGTGTGGGACATATCAGCGTGTTACAGTGAGGGGTGTGGGGTATATCAGAGTGTTACAGTGAGGGGTGTGGGATATATCAGAGTGTTACAGTGAGGGGCGTGGGATATATCAGAGTGTTACAGTGAGGGGTGTGGGATATATCAGTGTGTTACAGTGAGGGGTATGGGATATATCAGAGTGTTACAGTGAGGGGTGTGGGGTGTATCAGAGTGTTACAGTGAGGGGTGTGGGATAGATCAGAGTGTTACAGTGAGGGGTGTGGGATATATCAAAGTGTTACAGTGAGGGGTGTGGGATAGATCAGAGTGTTACAGTGAGGGGTGTGGGATATATCATAGTGTTACAGTGAGCGGTGTGGGGTGTATCAGAGTGTAACAGTGAGGGGTGTGGGATAGATCAGAGTGTTACAGTGAGGGGTGTGCGGTGCATCAGAGTGTTGCAGTGAGGGGTGTGGGATATATCAGAGGGTTACAGTGAGGGGTGTGGGGTATATCAGAGTGTTACAGTGAGTGGTGTGGGGTATATCAGAGTGTTACAGTGAGGGGTGTGGGATATATCAGAGTGTTACAGTGAGGGGTGTGGGTTATATCAGAGTGTTACAGTGAGGGGTGTGGGGCATATCAGAGTGTTACAGTGAGGGGTGTGGGATATATCAGAGTGTTACAGTGAGGGGTGTGGGATATATCAGAGTGTTACAGTGAGGGGTGTGGGATATATCAGAGTGTTACTGTGAGGGGTGTGAGGTATATCAGAGTGTTACAGTGAGGGGTGTGGGATATATCAGAGTGTTACAGTGAGGGGTGTGGGATATATCAGAGTGTTACAGTGAGGGGGGTGGGGTGTATCAGAGTGTTACAGTGAGGGGTGTGGGAAAGATCAGAGTGTGACAGTGAGGGATGCGGGGTATATCAGAGTGTTACAGTGAGGGCTGTGAGGTATATCAGAGTGTTATAGTGAGGGGTGTGGGGTATATCAGAGTGTTATAGTGAGGGGTGTGAGGTATATCGGAGTGTTATAGTGAGGGGTGTGAGGTATATCAGAGTGTTATAGTGAGGGGTGTGAGGTATATCAGAGTGTTACAGTGAGGAGTGTGGGATATATCACAGTGTTACAGTGAGGGGTGTGGGATATACCAGAATGTTACAGTGAGGGGTCTGGGGTATATCAGAGTGTTACAGTGAGGGGTGTGGGATATATCAGTGTGTTATAGTGAGGGGTGTGGGATATATCAGATGTTAAAGAGAGGGGTGTGGGATATATCAGTGTGTTACAGTGAGGGGTCTGGGGTATATCAGAGTGTTACAGTGAGGGGTGTGGGGTATATCAGAGTGTTACAGTGAGGGGTGTGGGGTATATCAGAGTGTTACAGTGAGGGGTGTGGGATATACCAGGGTGTTACAGTGAGGGGTGTGGGATATATCAGTGTGTTATAGTGAGGGGTGTGGGATATATCAGATCTTGAAGAGAGGGGTGTGGGATATGTCAGAGTGTTACAGTGAGGGGTGTGGGTCATATCAGTGTGTTACAGTGAGGGGTGTGGGGTATATCAGAGTGTTACAGTGAGGGGTGTGGGGTATATCAGAGTGTTACAGTGAGGGGTGTGGGATATATCAGAGTGTTACAGTGAGGGGTGTGGGGTGTATCAGAGTGTTACAGTGAGGGGTGTGGGGTATAACAGAGTGTTACAGTGAGGGGTGTGGGATATATCAGAGTGTTACAGTGAGGGGTGTGGGGTGTATCAGAGTGTTACAGTGAGGGGTGTGGGATAGATCAGAGTGTTACAGTGAGGGGTGTGGGGTGCATCAGAGTGTTACAGTGAGGGGTGTGGGATATATCAGAGTGTTACAGTGAGGGGTGTGGGTTATATCAGAGTGTTAAAGAGAGGGGTGTGGGATATATCAGTGTGTTACAGTGAGGGGTCTGGGGTATATCAGAGTGTTACAGTGAGGGATCTGGGATATATCAGAGTGTTACAGTGAGGGGTGTGGGGTATATCAGAGTGTTACAGTGAGGGGTGTGGGATATACCAGGGTGTTACAGTGAGGGGTGTGGGATATATCAGTGTGTTATAGTGAGGGGTGTGGGATGTATCAGATGTTGAAGAGAGGGGTGTGGGATATGTCAGAGTGTTACAGTGAGGGGTGTGGGTCATATCAGTGTGTTACAGTGAGGGGTGTGGGGTATATCAGAGTGTTACAGTGAGGGGTGTGGGGTATATCAGAGTGTTACAGTGAGGGGTGTGGGATATATCAGAGTGTTACAGTGAGGGGTGTGGGGTGTATCAGAGTGTTATAGTGAGGGGTGTGGGGTATATCAGAGTATTACAGTGAGGGGTGTGGGATATATCAGAGTGTTACAGTGAGGGGTGTGGGGTGTATCAGAGTGTTACAGTGAGGGGTGTGGGATAGATCAGAGTGTTACAGTGAGGGGTGTGGGGTGCATCAGAGTGTTACAGTGAGGGGTGTGGGATATATCAGAGTGTTACAGTGAGGGGTGTGGGTTATATCAGAGTGTTACAGTGAGGGGTGTGGGATATATCAGAGTGTTACAGTGAGGGGTGTGGGTTATATCAGAGTGTTACAGTGAGGGGTGTGGGGTATATCAGAGTGTTACAGTGAGGGGTGTGGGATATATCAGAGTGTGACAGTAAGGGGTGTGGGTTATATCAGAGTGTTACAGTGAGGGGTGTGGGTTATATCAGAGTGTTACAGTGAGGGGTGTGGGGTATATCAGAGTGTTACAGTGAGGGGTGTGGGATATATCAGAGTGTTCCAGTGAGGGGTGTGGGTTATATCAGAGTGTTACAGTGAGGGGTGTGGGATATATCAGAGTGTTACAGTGAGGGGTGTGGGATATATCAGAGTGTTACAGTGAGGGGTGTGGGGTGTATCAGAGTGTTACAGTGAGGGGTGTGGGATATATCAGAGTGTTACAGTGAGGGGTGTGGGGTGTATCAGAGTGTTACAGTGAGGGGTGTGGGATATATCAGAGTGTTACAGTGAGGGGTGTGGGGTGTATCAGAGTGTTACAGTGAGGGGTGTGGGATATATCAGAGTGTTATAGTGAGGGGTGTGGGTTATATCAGAGTGTTACAGTGAGGGGTGTGGGGTATATCAGAGTGTTACAGTGAGGGGTGTGGGATATATCAGAGTGTTACAGTGAGGGGTGTGGGATATATCAGAGTGTTACAGTGAGGGGTGTGGGGTGTATCAGAGTGTTACAGTGAGGGGTGTGGGATATATCAGAGTGTTACAGTGAGGGGTGTGGGATAGATCAGAGTGTTACAGTGAGGGGTGTGGGATATATCAGAGTGTTACAGTGAGGGGTGTGGGATATATCAGAGTGTTACAGTGAGGGGTGTGGGATATATCACAGTGTTACAGTGAGGGGTGTGGGGTGTATCAGAGTGTTACAGTGAGGGGTGTGGGATAGATCAGAGTGTTACAGTGAGGGGTGTGGGATATATCAGAGTGTTACAGTGAGGGTTGTGGGATATATCAGAGTGTTACAGTGAGGGGTGTGGGATATATCAGAGTGTTACAGTGAGGGGTGTGGGATAGATCAGAGTGTTACAGTGAGGGGTGTGGGGTGCATCAGAGTGTTGCAGTGAGGGGTGTGGGATATATCAGAGTGTTACAGTGAGGGGTGTGGGATATATCAGAGTGTTACAGTGAGGGGTGTGGGATAGATCAGAGTGTTACAGTGAGGGGTGTGGGGTGCATCAGAGTGTTGCAGTGAGGGGTGTGGGATATATCAGAGTGTTACAGTGAGGGGTGTGGGGTATATCAGAGTGTTGCAGTGAGTGGTGTGAGGTATATCAGAGTGTTACAGTGAGGGGTGTGGGATATATCAGAGTGTTACAGTGAGGGGTGTGGGATATATCAGAGTGTTACAGTGAGGGGTGTGGGATATATCAGAGTCTGACAGTAAGGGGTGTGGGTATATCAGAGTGTTACAGTGAGGGGTGTGGGTATATCAGTGTGTTATAGTGAGGGGTGTGGGATATATCAGATGTCAAAGAGAGGGGTGTGGGATATGTCAGAGTGTTACAGTGAGGGGTGTGGGACATAGCGTGTTACAGTGAGGGGTGTGGGGTATATCAGAGTGTTACAGTGAGGGATGCGGGGTATATCAGAGTGTTACAGTGAGGGGTGTGGGATATATCAGAGTGTGACAGTGAGGGATGCGGGGTATATCAGAGTGTTACAGTGAGGGGTGTGGGGTATATCAGTGTTAGAGTGTGGGCTGTGAGGTATATCAGAGTGTTATAGTGAGGACTGTGGGTTATATCGGAGTGTTATAGTGAGGGGTGTGAGGTATATCAGAGTGTTATAGTGAGGGGTGTGAGGTATATCAGAGTGTTACAGTGAGGAGTGTGGGTTATATCACAGTGTTATAGTGAGGGGTGTGAGGTATATCAGAGTGTTATAGTGAGGGGTGTGAGATATATCAGAGTGTTACAGTGAAGGGTGTGGGGTATATCAGAGTGTTACAGTGAGGGGTGTGGGGTATATCAGAGTGTTACAGTGAGGGGCGTGGGGTATATCAGAGTGTTGCAGTGAGTGGTGTGAGGTATATCAGAGTGTTACAGTGAGGGGTGTGGGATATATCAGAGTGTTACAGTGAGGGGTGTGGGATATATCAGAGTGTTACAGTGAGGGGTGTGGGATATATCAGAGTCTGACAGTAAGGGGTGTGGGTATATCAGAGTGTTACAGTGAGGGGTGTGGGTATATCAGTGTGTTATAGTGAGGGGTGTGGGATATATCAGATGTCAAAGAGAGGGGTGTGGGATATGTCAGAGTGTTACAGTGAGGGGTGTGGGACATAGCTTGTTACAGTGAGGGGTGTGGGGTATATCAGAGTGTTACAGTGAGGGGTGTGGGATATATCAGAGTGTTACAGTGAGGGGTGTGGGATATATCAGAGTGTGACAGTGAGGGATGTGGGGTATATCAGTGTTAGAGTGAGGGCTGTGAGGTATATCAGAGTGTTATAGTGAGGAGTGTGGGTTATATCACAGTGTTATAGTGAGGTGTGTGAGGTATATCAGAGTGTTATAGTGAGGGGTGTGAGATATATCAGAGTGTTACAGTGAAGGGTGTGGGGTATATCAGAGTGTTACAGTGAGGGGTGTGGGGTATATCAGAGTGTTACAGTGAGGGGTGTGGGATATATCAGAGTGTGACAGTGAGGGGTGTGGGATATATCAGATGTTAAAGAGAGGGGTGTGGGATATATCAGTGTGTTACAGTGAGGGGTGTGGGATATATCAGAGTGCCCAGTGAGGGGTGTGGGGTATATCAGAGTGTTACAGTGAGGGGTGTGGGATATATCAGAGTGTTACAGTGAGGGGTGTGGGGTGTATCAGAGTGTTACAGTGAGGGGTGTGGGATAGATCAGAGTGTTACAGTGAGGGGTGTGGGGTATATCAGAGTGTTACAGTGAGGGGTGTGGGGTGTATCAGAGTGTTACAGTGAGGGGTGTGGGTTATATCAGAATGTTACAGTGAGGGGTGTGGGATATATCAGAGTGTTACAGTGAGGGGTGTGGGGTGTATCAGAGTGTTACAGTGAGGGGTGTGGGATAGATCAGAGTGTTACAGTGAGGGGTGTGGGGTGCATCAGAGTGTTGCAGTGAGGGGTGTGGGATATATCAGAGTGTTACAGTGAGGGGTGTGGGGTATATCAGAGTGCTACAGTGAGGGGTGTGGGATATATCAGAGTGTTACAGTGAGGGGTGTGGGTTATATCAGAGTGTTACAGTGAGGGGTGTGGGATATATCAGAGTGTTACAGTGAGGGGTGTGGGTTATATCAGAGTGTTACAGTGAGGGGTGTGGGGTGTATCAGTGTGTTACAGTGAGGGGTGTGGGATATATCAGAGTGTGACAGTAAGGGGTGTGGGTATATCAGAGTGTTACAGTGAGGGGTGTGGGTATATCAGAGTGTTACAGTGAGGCGTGTGGGGTATATCAGTGTGTTATCGTGAGGGGTGTGGGATATATCAGATGTTAAAGAGACGGGTGTGGGATATGTCAGAGTGTTACAGTGAGGGGTGTGGGACATAGCGTCTTACAGTGAGGGGTGTGGGATATATCAGAGTGTTACAGTGAGGGGTGTGGGATATATCAGAGTGTTACAGTGAGGGGTGTGGGAGATATCAGTGTGTTACAGTGAGGGGTGTGGGATATATCAGAGTGTTACAGTGAGGGGTGTGGGGTAGATCAGAGTGTTAACGAGAGGGGTGTGGGATATGTCAGAGTGTTACAGTGAGGGGTGTGGGACATAGCGTGTTACAGTGAGGGGTGAGGGATATATCAGAGTGTTACAGTGAGGGGTGTGGGATATATCAGAGTGTTACAGTGAGGGGTGTGGGAGATATCAGTGTGTTACAGTGAGGGGTGTGGGATATATCAGAGTGTTACAGTGAGGGGTGTGGGTTATATCAGAGTGTTACAGTGAGGGGTGTGGGGTGTATCAGAGTGTTACAGTTAGGGGTGTGGGATATATCAGAGTGTTACAGTGAGGGGTGTGGGGTATATCAGAGTGTTACAGTGAGGGGTGTGGGGTATATCAGAGTGTTACAGTGAGGGGTGTGGGATATATCAGAGTGTTACAGTGAGGGGTGTGGGGTATATCAGAGTGTTACAGTGAGGGGTGTGGGATAGATCAGAGTGTTACAGTGAGGGGTGTGGGGTATATCAGAGTGTTACAGTGAGTGGTGTGGGGTATATCAGAGTGTTACAGTGAGGGGTGTGGGATATATAAGAGTGTTACAGTGAGGGGTGTGGGTTATATCAGAGTGTTACAGTGAGGGGTGTGGGATATATCAGAGTGTTACAGTGAGGGGTGTGGGGTATATCAGAGTGTGACAGTGAGGGGTGTGGGTTATATCAGAGTGTTACAGTGAGGGGTGTGGGGTATATCAGAGTGTGACAGTGAGGGGTGTGGGATATATCAGAGTGTTCCAGTGAGGGGTGTGGGGTACATCAGAGTGTTACAGTGAGGGGTGTGGGACCTATCAGAGTGTTACAGTGAGGGGTGTGGGGTACATCAGAGTGTTACAGTGAGGGGTGTGGGATATATCAGAGTGTTCCAGTGAGGGGTGTGGGGTACATCAGAGTGTTACAGTGAGGGGTGTGGGATATATCAGAGTGTTACAGTGAGGGGTGTGGGTTATATCAGAGTGTTACAGTGAGGGGTGTGGGGTGTATCAGAGTGTAACAGTGAGGGGTGTGGGATATATCAGAGTGTTACAGTGAGGGGTGTGGGGTACATCAGAGTGTTACAGTGAGGGGTGTGGGGTATATCAGAGTGTTACAGTGAGGGGTGTGGGATACATCAGAGTGTTACAGTGAGGGGTGTGGGGTATATCAGAGTGTTACAGTGAGGGGTGTGGGATACGTCAGAGTGTTACAGTGAGGGGTGTGGGATATATCAGAGTGTTACAGTGAGGGGTGTGGGATATATCAGAGTGTTACAGTGAGGGGTGTGGGGTATATCAGAGTGTTACAGTGAGGGGTGTGGGGTATATCAGAGTGTTACAGTGAGGGGTGTGGGGTATATCAGAGTGTTACAGTGAGGGGTGTGGGATAGATCAGAGTGTTACAGTGAGGGGTGTGGGGTATATCAGAGTGTTACAGTGAGTGGTGTGGGGTATATCAGAGTGTTACAGTGAGGGGTGTGGGATATATCAGAGTGTTACAGTGAGGGGTGTGGGTTATATCAGAGTGTTACAGTGAGGGGTGTGGGATATATCAGAGTGTTACAGTGAGGGGTGTGGGGTATATCAGAGTGTGACAGTGAGGGGTGTGGGTTATATCAGAGTGTTACAGTGAGGGGTGTGGGGTATATCAGAGTGTGACAGTGAGGGGTGTGGGATATATCAGAGTGTTCCAGTGAGGGGTGTGGGGTACATCAGAGTGTTACAGTGAGGGGTGTGGGATCTATCAGAGTGTTACAGTGAGGGGTGTGGGGTACATCAGAGTGTTACAGTGAGGGGTGTGGGATATATCAGAGTGTTCCAGTGAGGGGTGTGGGGTACATCAGAGTGTTACAGTGAGGGGTGTGGGATATATCAGAGTGTTACAGTGAGGGGTGTGGGTTATATCAGAGTGTTACAGTGAGGGGTGTGGGGTGTATCAGAGTGTAACAGTGAGGGGTGTGGGATATATCAGAGTGTTACAGTGAGGGGTGTGGGGTACATCAGAGTGTTACAGTGAGGGGTGTGGGGTATATCAGAGTGTTACAGTGAGGGGTGTGGGATACATCAGAGTGTTACAGTGAGGGGTGTGGGGTATATCAGAGTGTTACAGTGAGGGGTGTGGGATATGTCAGAGTGTTACAGTGAGGGGTGTGGGATATATCAGAGTGTTACATTGAGGGGTGTGGGGTATATCAGAGTGTTACAGTGAGGGGTGTGGGATATATCAGAGTGTTAAAGTGAGGGGTGTGGGATATATCAGAGTGTTACAGTGAGGGGTGTGGGATATATCAGAGTGTTACAGTGAGGGGTGTGGGGTATATCAGAGTGTTACAGTGAGGGGTGTGGGGTATATCAGAGTGTTACAGTGAGGGGTGTGGTTTATTTCAGAGTGTTACAGTGAGGGGTGTGGGATATATCAGAGTGTTACAGTGAGGGGTGTGGGTTATATCAGAGTGTTACAGTGAGGGGTGTGGGGTATATCAGAGTGTTACAGTGAGGGGTGTGGGATATATCACAGTGTGACCGTGAGGGGTGTGGGATATATCAGAGTGTGACAGTGAGGGGTGTGGGATATATCAGTGTGTTACAGTGAGGCGTGTGGGATATACCAGAGTGTTACAGTGAGGGGTGTGGGATATATTAGTGTGTTATAGTGAGGGGTGTGGGATATATCAGATGTTAAAATGAGGGGTGTGGGATATGTCAGAGTGTTCCAGTGAGGGGTGTGGGATATATCAGAGTGTTACAGTGAGGGGTGTGGGATATATCAGAGTGTTACAGTGAGGGGTGTGGGAGATATCAGTGTGTTACAGTGAGGGGTGTGGGATATATCAGAGTGTTACAGTGAGGGGTGTGGGTTATATCAGAGTGTTACAGTGAGGGGTGTGGGGTGTATCAGAGTGTTACAGTGAGGGGTGTGGGATATATCAGAGTGTTACAGTGAGGGGTGTGGGGTATATCAGAGTGTTACAGTGAGGGGTGTGGGATATATCAGAGTGTTACAGTGAGGGGTGTGGGGTGTATCAGAGTGTTACAGTGAGGGGTGTGGGATAGATCAGAGTGTTACACTGAGGGGTGTGGGGTGCATCAGAGTGTTACAGTGAGGGGTGTGGGGTATATCAGAGTGTTACAGTGAGTGGTGTGGGGTATATCAGAGTGTTACAGTGAGTGGTGTGGGATATATCAGAGTGTTACAGTGAGGGGTGTGGGTTATATCAGAGTGTTACAGTGAGGGGTGTGGGATATATCAGAGTGTTACAGTGAGGGGTGTGGGGTATATCAGAGTGTGACAGTGAGGGGTGTGGGTTATATCAGAATGTTACAGTGAGGGGTGTGGGGTATATCAGCGTGTTACAGTGAGGGGTGTGGGGTATATCAGAGTGTGACAGTGAGGGTTGTGGGATATATCAGAGTGTTCCAGTGAGGCGTGTGGGGTACATCAGAGTGTTACAGTGAGGGGTGTGGGATATATCAGAGTGTTACAGTGAAGGGTGTGGGTTATATCAGAGTGTTACAGTGAGGGGTGTGGGGTGTATCAGAGTGTAACAGTGAGGGGTGTGGGATATATCAGAGTGTTACAGTGAGGGGTGTGGGGTACATCAGAGTGTTACAGTGAGGGGTGTGGGGTATATCAGAGTGTTACAGTGAGGGGTGTGGGATATATCAGAGTGTTACAGTGAGGGCTGTGGGATATATCAGAGTGTTACAGTGAGGGGTATGGGTTATATCAGAGTGTTACAGTGAGGGGTGTGGGATATATCAGAGTGTTACAGTGAGGGGTGTGGGGTGTATCAGAGTGTTACAGTGATGGGTGTGGGATATATCAGAGTGTTACAGTGAGGGGTGTGGGGTATATCAGAGTGTTACAGTGAGGGGTGTGGGATATATCAGAGTGTTACAGTGAGGGGTGTGGGGTATATCAGAGTGTTACAGTGAGGGGTGTGGGATATATCAGTGTGTTACAGTGAGGGGTGTGGGATATATCAGAGTGTTACAGTGAGGGGTGTGGGGTATATCAGAGTGTTACAGTGAGGGGTGTGGGTTATTTCAGAGTGTTACAGTGAGGGGTGTGGGATATATCAGAATGTTACAGTGAGGGGTGTGGGTTATATCAGAGTGTTACAGTGAGGGGTGTGGGGTGTATCAGAGTGTTACAGTGAGGGGTGTGGGATATATCACAGTGTGACAGTGAGGGGTGTGGGATATATCAGAGTGTGACAGTGAGGGGTGTGGGATATATCAGTGTGTTACAGTGAGGCGTGTGGGATATACCAGAGTGTTACAGTGAGGGGTGTGGGATATATTAGTGTGTTATAGTGAGGGGTGTGGGATATATCAGATGTTAAAATGAGGGGTGTGGGATATGTCAGTGTGTTACAGTGAGGGGTGTGGAATATATCAGAGTGTTACAGTGAGGGGTGTGGGATATATCATACTGTTACAGTGAGGGGTGTGGGTATATCGGAGTGTTACAGTGAGGCGTGTGGGTTATATCAGAGTGTGACAGTGAGGGGTGTGGTTTATATCAGAGTGTTACAGTGAGGGGTGTGGGTTATATCAGAGTGTTACAGTGAGGGATGTGGGTTATATCAGAGTGTTACAGTGAGGGGTGTGGGATATATCAGAGTGTTCCAGTGAGGGGTGTGGGGTATATCAGAGTGTTACAGTGAGGGGTGTGGGATATATCAGAGTGTTACAGTGAGGGGTGTGGGTTATATCAGAGTGTTACAGTGAGGGGTGTGGGATATATCAGAGTGTTACAGTGAGGGGTGTGGGTTATATCAGAGTGTTACAGTGAGGGGTGTGGGGTATATCAGAGTGTTACAGTGAGGGGTGTGGGGTACATCAGAGTGTTACAGTGAGGGGTATGGGTTATATCAGAGTGTTACAGTGAGGGGTGTGGGTTATATCAGAGTATTACAGTGAGGGGTGTGGGATATATCAGAGTGTTACAGTGAGGGGTGTGGGTTATATCAGAGTGTTACAGTGAGGGGTGTGGGGTGTATCAGAGTGTTGCAGTGAGGGGTGTGGGATATATCAGAGTGTTACAGTGAGGGGTGTGGGGTATATCAGAGTGTTACAGTGAGGGGTTTGGGATATATCAGAGTGTTACAGTGAGGGGTGTGGGGTATATCAGAGTGTTACAGTGAGGGGTGTGGGGTATATCAGAGTGTTACAGTGAGGGGTGTGGGATATATCAGTGTGTTACAGTGAGGGGTGTGGGATATATCAGAGTGTTACAGTGAGGGGTGTGGTGTATATCAGAGTGTTACAGTGAGGGGTGTGGGTTATATCAGAGTGTTACAGTGAGGGGTGTGGGTTATATCAGAGTGTTACGGTGAGTGGTGTGGGATATATCAGAGTGTTACAGTGAGGTGTGTGTGTTATATCAGAGTGTTACAGTGAGGGGTGTGGGATGTATCAGAGTGTTACAGTGAGGGGTATGGGAAATATCAGAGTGTTACAGTGAGGGGTGTGGGGTATATCAGAGTGTTACAGTGAGGGGTGTGGGATATATCAGAGTGTTACAGTGAGGGGTATATCAGAGTGTTACAGTGAGGGGTATGGGGTATATCAGAGTGTTACAGTGAGGGGTGTGGGATATATCAGTGTGTTACAGTGAGGGGGTGTGGGATATATCAGAGTGTTACAGTGAGGGGTGTGGGGTATATCAGAGTGTTACAGTGAGGGGTGTGGGATATATCAGAGTGTTACAGTGAGGGGTGTGGGGTGTATCAGAGTGTTACAGTGAGGGGTTTGGGGTTTATCAGAGTGTTACAGTGAGGGGTGTGGGGTATATCAGAGTGTTGCAGTGAGGGGTGTGGGGTATATCAGAGTGTTACAATGAGGGGTGTGGGATATATCAGAGTGTTACAGTGAGGGGTGTGGGATGTATCAGAGTGTTACAGTGAGGGGTGTGGGGTATATCAGAGTGTTACAGTGAGGGGTTTGGGGTCTATCAGAGTGTTACAGTGAGGGGTGTGGGGTATATCAGAGTGTTACAGTGAGGGGTTTGGGATATATCAGAGTGTTACAGTGAGGGGTGTGGGATATATCAGAGTGTTACAGTGAGGGGTGTGGGGTATATCAGAGTGTTACAGTGAGGGGTTTGGGGTATATCAGAGTGTTACAGTGAGGGGTGTGGGGTATATCAGAGTGTTACAGTGAGGGGTGTGGGGTATATCAGAGTGTTACAGTGAGGGGTTTGGGATTTATCAGAGTGTTACAGTGAGGGGTGTGGGATATATCAGAGTGTTACAGTGAGGGGTGTGGGATATATCAGAGTGTTACAGTGAGGGGTGTGGGGTATATCAGAGTGTTACAGTGAGGGGTTTGGGTATATCAGAGTGTTACAGTGAGGGGTGTGGGGTATATCAGAGTGTTACAGTGAGGGGTGTGGGGTATATCAGAGTGTTACAGTGAGGGGGTGTGGGGTATATCAGAGTGTTACAGTGAGGGGTGTGGGGTATATCAGAGTGTTACAGTGAGGGGTGTGGGGTATATCAGTGTGTTAAAGTGAGGGGTGTGGGATATATCAGACTGTTACAGTGAGGGGTGTGGGGTATATCAGAATGTTACAGTGAGGGGTTTGGGGTATATCAGAGTGTTACAGTGAGGGGTGTGGGGTATATCAGAGTGTTACAGTGAGGGGGTGTGGGGTATATCAGAGTGTTACAGTGAGGGGTGTGGGGTATATCAGAGTGTTACAGTGAGGGGTGTGGGGTATATTAGAGTGTTACAGTGAGGGGTGTGGGGTATATCAGAGTGTTACAGTGAGGGGTGTGGGGTATATCAGAGTGTTACCGTGAGGGGGTGTGGGGTATATCAGAGTGTTACAGTGAGGGGTTTGGGGTATATCAGAGTGTTACAGTGAGGGGTGTGGGATATATCAGACTGTTACAGTGAGGGGTGTGGGGTATATCAGAATGTTACAGTGAGGGGTTTGGGGTATATCAGAGTGTTACAGTGAGGGGTGTGGGGTATATCAGAGTGTTACAGTGAGGGGGTGTGGGGTATATCAGAGTGTTACAGTGAGGGGTGTGGGGTATATCAGAGTGTTACAGTGAGGGGTGTGGGGTATATTAGAGTGTTACAGTGAGGGGTGTGGGGTATATCAGAGTGTTACAGTGAGGGGTGTGGGGTATATCAGAGTGTTACCGTGAGGGGGTGTGGGGTATATCAGAGTGTTACAGTGAGGGGGTGTGGGGTATATCAGAGTGTTCCAGTGAATATGACGTCAAGCAGGGATTGTGTGAACTGACCTTATCGATGCTGTTAACTCTAAGCAGACTGGACACATGTGGTGCAGTACTGGTTCCGATTCTGCGTGAAGAGTTTCCTTCCGTCTCAGATGGGATTGCAGATCCCTTGTGAGTTTCCACAGTTATTGCAGGCGTGAGGTATCGAGACTTTCCGTGCGCCTTGTTAGCAGTCTATCCGAGTGAAAGCCATTGCACTTTGCAAAGAGGATTTGATGGCATGTAACACATCCCAGAATACACGTTTCCAAATCTAATGTTTGCTAACAGAAGCCAGCCTTGTTACATCAAAAGAGCCTCAACAGCGAATAAAACTGGTACGAGATTATGACACTTTTGATTTCCATACAAAATAAGACACCAAGAGCAGGTCTGTAGAGTTTCAGCAACTTGTATTTTTCTGTCACCTTTCGCAGTGTACAAACACGCCAAGAAAATTCACAGGAGCGATTGCCAGCCATTGAATCACAGAAGGAGATATTAGGGACAGGCGACCAAAAGCTCGGTCAAAGAGGTCGGTTTGAGGGAGCGTCTTAAAGGAGGAGAGAGAGAGAGAGGCGGAGAGGTTTAGGGAGGGAATTCCAGAGCTTCGGGCCCCCCAGGCAGCTGAAGGCACGGCCGCCAATGGTGGAGCGTTGGGAATCGGGGGATGGACAAGAGGGCGGAATTGGAGGAGCGCAGAGATCCTCGGAGGGTTCACAGAATGACAGAATTGTTACAGCACAGGAGGAGGCCATTCGGCCCGTCCTGTCTGTGCTGGTTCTCCGAAAGAGCAATTTACCGAGTGCCACTCCCCCATCTTCTCGCCGTTGCCCTTCCATCAATGGGAACAGTTTCCCCCTATTTACCCTCATGATTTTGAACACCTCTACCAAATCATCTCTCAGCCTTCTCTTCTCCGAGGAAAACAGCCCCAACTTCTCCAATCCATCTTCGTAACTGAAATTCCTCATCCCTTGAAACATTCTCATGAATCTTTACTGCACTCTCTCCAACGACTTCACACCCTTCCTCAAGTGCGGTGCCCAGATTTGGACGCGATACTCCAGCTGAGGCCGAACTAGTGTTCTGTCCAAGTTTAGCATAATCCTGTCTGCTTTATTAACTGCGCTCTCAACCTGTCCCGCCACCTTCAATGATTTATATACATACATACCCAGGTCCCTCTTCTCCTTCCGAATTGCACCCTCGATTTTATATTGTCTCTCCGGGTTCTTCCTACCAAAATGAACCAGTTTGCGCTCCTCTGCTGGGTTGTGGGGGCTGGAGGAGGTTACAGAGATAGGGAGGGGACGAGGCCATGGACGGAGTTGAAAACAAGGACGAGAATGTGATAATTGAGCCAATGTAGGTCAGAGAGCACAGTGGGAATGGGTGAGCAGGACTTGGTGCGAATTAGGATACGGCGGGGGCAACAGAGTTTCAGATGTTCTGTCGCTCGCGAAGGTTGGTGACTGGCTCGGACACCATTGGAAAGGTCGTGTCTCGAGGTAGCAAAGACACAGATAATGGTTTAATTCCCATGTTTTATACAGGTAGCACTGCCCCCGGGATTCAGGTACTTGTATTCTAAATAGACTGCCTGTTTCTCGTTGGCCTGCTGTATTTCTGGAGTGGGTTAGCTGCGAGCGAGGGAGCTGAAAGGTGACACGTGCAACTTGGCAGTTCTGCCGGCAAGGCTGCGGGAAGCTACAGCAATGCGATGATTGTCCGATGTCGAGAGCCCAGAGTGAGAGCAAAATGGCGGAGATCCCAACAGAGAACAAAATGGACGGGAGCCCAGAGTTAGAGCAAAATGGCCGGGAGCCCAGAGCTTGAACAAAATGGCCGGGAGCCCAGAATTGGATCAAAATAGCCGCTCCCAGCAGCCAGCATATTTATTCCGAAAGGTGCGGCCTTTTGTCCCTGGAAGCAGTGATGGGAGGCAAAGGGAGCACTGAGGACTGGGGCAGGAGTATTTGCAGTGTTGATCCCGGTACAAAAGGGAGTGAAGTTCAGGAGGAGAAGGCGGCAGGCGTGGAAACTGCAGCCAGTAATGTCGCGCCGAATTTATGTTATGGAGTGGGGTGTGGGGAGGACAGCAGGGCAGGTGGCCTGGAAAGATGAAATGAGATGGGCCTCAGGCCCTGCCTTCATGTTTGATCTTGTGATAAATGTAGGAGCAATGCTTAACAGGCCGCAAAGCCTGGGTTTCAAATGGCAAGTGACTAGAGGAAGGGAATAGAGAGGGAGGTGAAGGGACAGCAAGTGCAAACTGGTTGTTGGTCTGCATGGGCTGCATTTATAGGACAATTGACTATAAAGACGAGACATGGCTGATCATCCACCTCAACTCCACTGTCCCGCCCTATCCTGTCGTTCCCTCAGTCCCAAAAAATCTCTCGATCGCAGTCTTGAACGTACTCAACGACGGAGCATCCACAGCTCCCTGGGGTGGAGAATTCCAAAGATTCACAACCTCCCCCCCCCCACCCCCACCGAGTGAAGAAATTTTTCCGCATCGCAGTCCGAAATGGCCCTTATCCTGAGATTGCGACCCCGTATTCTGGACTCTCTAGCCCGGGGCGGGGCAGAGGTGGGGGGGGAAAGCCTCTCAGCATCTACCCTGCCAAACCCTCCCAGAATTTTCTCCATTTTCATTGCATCACCTCTCGTTCTTCTGAACGCCAGGGCATTTCGGCCCATTCTGCTTAATCCCTCCTTATTGGACAATCCTCTCATCCCAGGAGATAAAGTGATGAAGGGAATGGGATTGTTCTCCGCTGACGGTTTTGTTCGAATTAAGCAGGTCAGGGAGGTCAGGGGTCACAGTTTTAAGGTCAGAGGTTAGGGGGGGGGTGGGGGGGGGTCAAGGAGGTGGTTATTTTCCCAAGGGAATACTGGGCCTCTCGAGCTGTACACGAGTTGGACCCGTTTCTAGTTGGGGGTAGGGAACCCCTCTCACAAACGTTGCCGGGAATTCAGGGCCAGAGTAATCTCCTGGACTGGTTTAGGTGGCCTGGGCGGTTGAGAGAGGCATTGCCCAGCTATGAGGCGGTTCGGGGGATTGAGAGAGAGCCTCAACATTGGAGGGCAACAGCAGAGGGAGCTGGGAAGGCCGAGGGATTCAACTCGAGTTAAGGCTTTGAGAACTGCAGGCCGGACACCCTCCGAGGCCTCACCCCACTTTCCTACTCCGAAATGCAGCAATTCTCTGTCGGGGTACTGATCCACGCAACTCGCCCGACAGCGGCCGATCGCGGGCCAGTCCAAACGGCCAGGCGGTAGGCTATTCGACCACAGGGGCGTCACCCCTGAGGCTGATCCTGCCCCAATCCTGATGCAGCAGCGATGGTCACTGGATGCTGGTGAGGCGTGTGAATCCTGCCTGACTGACACCCTCCTTAGCTGTACGGGTGTGACCTTTACGATGCCTCCTCGTTCGGATCGTAGAATTGGACAGCACAGAAGGAGGCCATTCGGCCCAACGTGCCTGTGACGGCTCTTTGAAAGAATTATCCAATTTGTCCCACTCCCCCTCTGCTCTTTCCCCTGCATCCCTGCAAATTTCTCCCCTTCAAGTATATTTATCCAATTCCCCCTTTTGAAAGCTACTATTGAATCTGCTTCCACCGCCCTTTCAGGCAGCGCGTTCCAGATCACAACAACTCACTGCGTTAAAAAAAAATTCTCCTCATCTCCGCCCCCCTCTGGTTCTTTTACCAATTCTCTTCAATCTGTGCCTCTCTGGATACTGACCCTCCTGCCACCGGAAACAGTTTCTCCTTATTTACTCCATCAAAACCCCTCATAATTTTGAACGCCTCGATTAAATTTCCTCTTAACCTGCTCTGCTCTAAGGAGAAGAATCCCAGCTTCTCCCAGTCTCTCCACATTAACTGAAATCCCTCATCCCTGGTCCCATTCCGGTAAATCACATCCGCACCCTCTCCAAGACCTCCGACCTAAAGTGTTGTGCAATTTAGAGAACTGGACACAATACTCTAGTTGAGACTGAACCAGTGTTTTATAAAGGTTTAGCATAACTTCCTTGCTTGTGCACTTTAAGCTTCGATGTATAAAGCCAATCAGACACTCGATAAACTGGTTACATTACTGTGGGGGGCTCCATCCTTCCATACTTCCTGAATTACTTCTCAATTATTAATTTCTTATAAAGGCAGAAGAGGTGGCAGGTAAACATCAATATTTACTTTGTCAAGCTTGCCTGCAAACATTCTTCCCTCTGCAAACTTGTCAATTCTGCAATGGTTTCATGGAGTACTTTGCCGAACTTGAGCTCAGTTGGTATCTCTCTCCTGCCTCTGAAATAGAAGGTGATAGGGTCGAGCCCTGTTTCAGAGACATGACTATGTAATCCAGTCCGCCGCTCCCAGTGCAGTACTGAGGGAGTGCTGCACTGTCAGAGGGTCAGCACTGAGGGAGTGCTGCACTGTCAGAGGGTCAGTACTGAGGGAGTGCTGCACTGTCAGAGGGACAACTGAGGAAGTGCTGCACTGTCAGAGGGGCAGTACTGAGGGAGTGCTGCACTGTCAGAGGGTCAGTACTGAGGGAGTGCTGCACTGTCAGAGGGTCAGTACTGTGGGAGTGCTGCACTGTCAGAGGGGCAGTACTGAGGGAGTGCTGCACTGTCAGAGGGGCAGTACTGACGGTGTGTTCTGCACTGTCAGAGGGACAACTGAGGGAGTGCTGCACTGTCAGAGGTGCAGTACTGAGGGAGCGCTGCTCTGTCAGAGGGTCAGCACTGAGGGAGCGCTGCACTGTCGGAGGGGCAGTACTGAGGGAGTGCTGCACAGTCAGAGGGGCAGTACTGATGGAGTGCTGCACTGTCAGAGGGACAACTGAGGAAGTGCTGCACTGTCAGAGGGGCAGTACTGAGGGAGTGCTGCACTGTCGGAGGGTCAGTACTGAGGGAGTGCTGCACTGTCAGAGGGTCAGTACTGAGGGAGTGCTGCACTGTCAGAGGGGCAGTACTGAGGGAGTGCTGCACTGTTGGAGGTGCTTTCAGATGAAACATTATACTGAGGCCTCATCTGCCTTATCAGGTGGGTGTAAAAGGTCCCTCAGCCACTATTGGAAGTTGGGGGGGTGGGGTGGTGGCGGGGTGGAGTTCTCCCCGGTGCCCTGGGGCCGATATTTATCCCTCAACCAAACATCACTAAAACACAGATGAGCTAGCCATTTACTTCTTTGCTGTCTGTGGGATCATTCTGTGCACAAATTGGCTGCCGCATGTCCTACACTACAACAGTGGCTCCACGTCAAATGTACGTCATTGGCTGTGAAACGCTTCGGAATGTCCTGAGGTGGTGAAAGGCGCTATCGAAATGCAAGTCTTTTGTTCTCCAAGTCAGATCCACCCTCTTGCATGCTCTGTGTTGAAACTCTGAACAATTTCATTGATGATTTGAGTGCAGGAGTAAAGATGTCTTTTTTTTTTTTTTTTTTTTTTTTTTTTTTGTCTTGCTGCAGTTGTATAGAACCTTGGTGAGACTGCACCTGGAGTATTATGTAGAGCTTTGGTCTCCTTACCTAAGGAAGGATATAATTGCCATAGAGGGAGTGCAGCAAAGGTTCACCAGACAGATTCCAGGGATGGTGGGATTGTCCTGTGAAGAAGGATTGAGGAGACTGGGCCTGTATTCTCTAGAGTTTGGAAGAATGAGAGGTGATCTCATTGAAACTTACAAAATTCTTACAGGGCTCGACAGTGTTGCTGCAGGAAGAATATTTCCCCCTGCTGGGGGTATCTAGAACCAGGGGACATAGTCTCAGAATAAGGGGGAGGCCATTTAGGACTGAGATGAGGAGGAATTTCTTCACTTGGAGGGTAGTGAATCTGTGGAACTCTCTATCTCGCCCCCTCCCTATCTCTGTCACCTCCTCCATCCCCCACAACCCTCCGAGATCTCTGCGCTCCTCCAATTCCGCCCTCTTGTCCATCCCCCGATTTCCCATCGCTCCACCATTGGCGGCCGTGCCTTCAGCCGCCCTGGGGGGCCCTGAGCTCTGGAACTCCCTCCCTAAACCTCTCCGCCCCTCTCTCTCTCTCTCTCTCCACCTGGGACATCTTCTGACATTAAAGGTGCTATATAAATGCACGTTGTTTGGTTATTCAATGGCTTCTGGCTGGACAGGGATGCTCCACCATGATAGGCCCCAGTCAAGGTGATGTCATCTTTCAGCTGGTGACCAGGCAGGTCGCTGAAAGTGGCCTTTTAATCTAGCTGCGAGTTGTCGCACATACATGCCCTCATCATAGGCAGGAGGTGTTCTGCCAATGGAATTACACCACAGTGCCTACACAATACGAGGCCATTTATGTGGTGCTGGAGAAAGAGGCTGTAATCTATTATTAATGGGGAATCTGAAATGAACATGACTTAAAACTCCTTTTAAACTCGCTCTGCTTCCCTTAAAGGAAATTGTCACCGTGGCAAAATATCAAATAGCTTCAGACTGAAGTTTTTTTTTCAAATTTATTGAAGAAAATGCAATCATTTTTTATCTGCAAAAGACTTGCAAGGAAACGATGAATAATTCATGTCCCCCGAGAGGGGTGCCTTCTCTTGATTTGACTCTTGGTTAAGCAGCGCATGTGCCCTCAGTCCTGTTTCCATGGCGTCACTAAGAATCCCAGACTCTCGGATTCGATCCCAATTTTATTTTTCTTTTGTGAATCTTCTGCCTGCGTGTCGCATCAATCACTCCCAGGACAGGTACAGTACGGGGGTTAGATACAGAGATACAGAGTAAAGCTCCCTCTACACTGTCCCCATCAAACACTCCCAGGACAGGTACAGCACGGGGGTTAGATACAGAGTAAAGCTCCCTCTACACTGTCCCCATCAAACACTCCCAGGACAGGTACAGTACGGGGGTTAGATACAGAGTAAAGCTCCCTCTACACTGTCCCCATCAAACACTCCCAGGACAGATACAGTACGGGGTTAGATACAGAGTAAAGCTCCCTCTACACTGTCCCCATCAAACACTCCCAGGACAGGTATAGCACGGGGGTTAGATACAGAGTAAAGCTCCCTCTACACTGTCCCCATCAAACACACCCAGGACAGGTACAGTACGGGGTTAGATACAGAGTAAAGCTCCCTCTACACTGTCCCCATCAAACACACCCAGGACAGGTACAGCGCAGGGGTTAGATACAGAGTAAAGCTCCCTCTACACTGTCCCCATCAAACACTCCCAGGACAGGTACAGCCGGACTAGAGAAGGCAACCTCACGGAATCGTGGCTGGAGGGAAGTGAGCAGTATCGGGCTATGGAACTATTCACGGGAGTAGGGATGGAACTCGCTGGGAAATGTCCCGATTTTCCCAAATGGCCTGTCCAATCCTGTTTCACCACCTGCCCCTCCCTCCCTAACCCCCCCCCCCCCCGCCACCCCCACCCCCACCCCCACCCAAACACTCTGACAGTGACAGCCCCTTCCTCAGCCCTCCGAGTGTTGCCAACTCAGGCTGAAGCTCCCATCACATGACCTCCGGCCTCCAGCCAGGCCCACCCCCAGGCTTCCCTCATTGGCTACCTGATAACTCCATCCCCGCGGGGCCCTCGCTTCCCCACCCATCAGAAAGCAAGAAAAAAAAACCGTTACCCCGCCCCGCGCTTGACAATCAAGAATCATCCAATCAAACAGTCGCTTTTACCCATCTCCATCTTGAACGATAACGGCAGTTGTTGTCCAGGGTTTGCTTCCCTCAGTTCCCCTGGAGAATGAATCTTGGATTCCTGGGCACTCCAGGAAATCCTGAAATGTTGGGAGTCTTAAGTCCCTTACAATTGCGACAGTTCCACCCTCATGATTGAAACAGAATAAGACCTTGTTACAGGAGAGCAGGCATTTTTGCAGTAAATTCCCATTATTTTTTGCAGTGGAACATCATATTTCATGTACAAATTGGTGGTGCACCCTGGATTGTTTCTGCCTTGGTGTTATATTAAACACGCGTATTGAGTTCAGTGGAAAGTGAAACTTGGCTGAAACATGATATATTACAGAGTGAGTTTGCCAGAATAATGCTAAGCTTGAATTAACACTTTCCGGACAATTGTGCGTGCGTGTGTGTGTGGAGGGTGGGGAGTCACCAGTTTTTAAGTCTTTGCGGTACAGTCTGCAGGGCTCCCTACCTCTGTCGCCTCCTCCAGCCCCCGACAACCCTCCGAGATCTCTGCCCTCCTCCATTTCCGCCCTCTTGCCCATCCCCCGATTCCCATCGCTCCACCATTGGCGGCCGTGCCTTCAGCTGCCCGGGGGGGCCCCGAGCTCTGGAATTCCCTCCCGAAACCTCTCCGCCTCTCTCTCTCTCTCTCTCTCTCCTCCTTTAAGACTCTCCTTAAAAACCGGCCCCTTTGACCCAGCTTTTTGCTCACCTGTCCCCAATATCTCCCGATGTGGCTCGGGGTCAAATTCTATTTGGTAATCCCCCTGTGAAGTGATGTTTCAACTCCATAAAAGGCGCTACAAAAATGCAAGTTGACGTTGTTTAACTGAGTTTCTCCTTCACCTGAACTGATGCAGTACAGAAGGAGGCCATTCAGCCCATCATGCTTTTGCCAGCTCTTTGAACGAGATATCCAATTAGTCCCACTCCCCCCTTCTGTTTACCCCCCCTCCCCCCCAGTATCCCTGCAAATTTCCCCCCTTCAAGTATTTATCCAATTCCCCTTGTGAAAGTTACTATTGAATCTGCTTCCACCGCCCTTTCAGGTAATGCGTTCCAGATCACAACAACTGGCTGCGTTGAGACAAAAAAAAATTGGCTGATTAGCTTAACTCTGTACCTGTTCTGCCCGTGCAAACAGTTTCTCCTTATTTACTCTATGAAGACCCGTCGTGATTTTGAACACCTCGATTAAATCTCCCCTTAACCTTCTCTGCTCTGAGCAGAACAATCCCAGCTTCTCCCAGTCTCTCCACATTAACTGAAATCCCTCATCCCTGCTCCCATTCCCGCATCCCGGGATCGAAGATCTCCTCTCCACCCTGAGTGACTGAACTTTCTCCGTTTTGAAGGTTTTAAAGGAAGCCGTGCTTTTTTTTTTGACGGCTTGTTTGAGGCCTGGCTGCTGCCGACAGGGTTTACAGGCGGCAGCGGACTGAGCTGAGCAGAGGCGGATGACCCAGGACTGGAGGTGTCCACCCCAGCTCGCGAATGCGGGTGGCCAGCATTTGCGTTCTCTGCGACGCCAACGTTTACGAAGGGTCATGAATCGTTGCCCGTGACTGACTTTCCCAGTGCCGGTACTGAGGGAGTGCTGTCCTGTCGGAGGTGCCCTTTGCGGGATCTTGCTGTGCGCAAATTGGCTGCCGCGTTTCCTGCATTACAACGGCGACTTGCGCTTCAAGGGTACTTCAGCGGCTGTCAAGCGCTTTGGGATGACCTGACGTGGTGAAAGGAGCTATAGAAATGCACGTCTTTCTTGTCTCTTGCCCGAGTCGGTCATTCCCTCCCAAGTTTGCCAGGGAAAAGAAGCACATTAAAGCGCTTTGGAGCGAGGGAACTGAGGCGCATCGAAGCCCGTTGAGACTGATGACAGACGAGGTAGCTCTGGGTAGTTGCAAGACCATTAATACCAGAAGACAGGGATGTGAAAAATGATAGGAGGCTGTTTGGCCCTGTCATCCCTCAGAGCATGTAGAGCCTAGCCAAAATTACTGCTCCCTACAGAAAGCTCCTGTCAGAGCCAAACAGCACAAGATCCATTGCATTCTGTGCAGCAATACGAACGAAAACTCCCCCAACTCCTATTTCAGCCAGCTATTCATCCCCCCCACCGCTCACAACAACAGTGTGCATTTATATGCCGCCTTTGATGCAGTGAAACCGCCCCAAGGCACTTGGCAGTAGCGTTATCAGACAAAATTTGACTCCAAGCCACATCAGGAGATATCAGGGACAGGCGGCCAAAAGCTCGGTCAAAGAGGTCGGTTTTTAAGGAGCGTCTTAAAGGAGGAGAGAGAGAGAGGGGCGGAGAGGTTTAGGGAGGGAATTCCAGAGCTCGGGGCCCCCCAAGCAGCTGAAGGCACGGCCGCCAATGGTGGAGCGATGGGAAATCGGGCGATGGGCAAGAGGGCGGAATTGGAGGAGGGCAGAGATCTCGGAGGGTTGTCGGGGCTGGAGGAGGTGACAGAGATAGGGAGGGGACGAGGGCCGTGGAGGGATTTGAAAACAAGGATGAGAATCTTAAAATTGAGGCGTTGCTGAGTATGGATGGCAAGAGATTAATGGGTTTACAGAGAGTGATTTGAAGAGAAACTGTTCCCAGTTCCTGAAGTGTCGATAACCAGAGGGCACAGGTTGAAGGCGATTGTTAAAAGAACCAGAGGGGACACGAGGAGAAATCTTTGTTACCCATCGGATGGTCAGGATTTGGAACGCTCTGCCTGGCAGGTGGAATCAGATTCAATAGGAGCCTTCAAAATTGGATAAAACGTGAAGGAGAATGAAAATTGCAGGGACACAGGGAAAGAGCAGTGGGGAGTGGGACTAACTGGATTGCTCTTCGAAAGAGCCGGCGCAGACTCGATGGGCCGAATGGCCTCCTTCTCTGCTGTACTATTTCATGAGTTGCAGATTTTTCATTCCCCCCCTTGGAGGTGGGATCGGGGCGGGTGCCCTTTGAAAGCAGCGCTGGCGCGTGGCAGCTCAGGGTCCCGTGCCGCGGGGATGGACCCGCTATTTTCAAAGCGAGGACAAGTGAGGGTTGGGGGGAGGGGGGGGGGGCAAGAGATGTTTTGGCAAATAGAGTTATTGCGTCGGAGCGGGGGTTCCGTAACTTCTGGTTGCCCGTTTGGCCACTTCTCCGCGCCATGAGGCTGCAGAGCCCTGTGATCTCCTTCCCCCGCCCCCCCGCCCCCCCACCTCAACCCCACTCCTCTCTTTTGCAAGACAGCGGCCAAGACCGTCCATGGCTGACATTTGCCTTTGAGGACTGCGCTCAGCAGTCAGTTCCCGCCGCCTTGGAATGCTCGGCACCACCAATCGGGCACTGAGCTCCCCGATTCGCTGATCTGCGTTTGGAGATAGCGACACATCCGCGACATGGGGTCGGCACCCAGGAATGATCTGGGCGTTGGGTTTTCTTTTTATTCATTCATGGGATGTGGGCGTCGCTGGCCAGGCCCAGCATTTATTGCCCATCCCTAATTGCCCTTGAGAAGGTGGTGGTGAGCTGCCTTCTTGAACCGCTGCAGTCCGTGTGGGGTAGGTACACCCACAGTGATGTTCGGAAGGGAGTTCCAAGATTTTGACCCAGTGACAGTGAAGGAACGGCCGATATAGTTCCAAGTCAGGATGGTGTGTGACTTGGAGGGGAACTTGCAGGTGGTGGTGTTCCCATGCGTCTGCTGCCCTTGTCCTTCTAGTTGGTGGAGGTCGCGGGTTTGGAAGGTGCTGTCGAAGGAGTCTTTGTGCATTGCTGCAGTGCATCTTGTAGATGGTACACACTGCTGCCACTGTGCGTCGGTGGTAGAGGGAGTGAATGTTTGTCGATGGGGTGCCAATCAAGCGGGCTGCTTTGTCCTGGATGGTGTCGAGCTTCTTGAGTGTTGTTGGAGCTGCACCTATCCAGGCAAGTGGAGAGTATTCCATCACACTCCTGACTTGTGCCTTGTCGATGGTGGACAGGCTTTGGGGAGTCAGGAGGTGAGTTACTCGCCGCAGGATCCCTAGCCTCTGACCTGCTCTTGTAGCCATTTATATGTCTACTCCAGATCAGTTTCTGGTCAATGGTAACCCCTAGGATGTTGATAGTGGGGGATTCAGCGATGGTAATGCCGTTGAATGTCAAGGGGAGATGGCTAGATTCTCTGTTGTTGGAGTTGGTCATTGCCTGGCACTTGTGTGGCGCGAATGTTACTTGTCACTTATCAGCCCAAGCCTGGATGTTGTCCAGGTCTTGCTGCATTTCTACACGGACTGCTTCAGTATCTGAGGAGTCACGAATGGTGCTGAACATTGTTCCCAACCCCAGATTGAAAAAAATTAAACCCTGTGCGTCTGGAGCGGGACTCGAGCCCATGACCTTCTGACTACAGAGGCAAGAGTGCTGCCACCTGAACCACGGGTGGCACCTGTGACACCAGCTGGCTTGGCACCCTAGTTCCGGGCTGCATTGAGACCCGGAGCTGAGCAGGCAAGTGCCTGAATCTCACTGGGTCACCCAATCCGCAAATGTACTCAGGTTTGTTTGACACCTTGGCAAAAAAAAAACAGGGCTTTTGTTGCTAATTGAGCTGAATTGTTAGCTGCTACAGGTTGATAGTTCCTTTGTGGCATCTCTGCTTTACTATCTGTAATTCTAGCTGCAACTGGTTCCACGGAAGTGAATAGAAACACACGACTGGAAAGAGCGATTGAAAGCTGCAAATGACAAGTGCAGCTGTCAAATCTCTGCTCCATCTGAATGTGAACATTGTTCGGCAGCATTTGAGAAGTAAATGGCTGGTTTCCCCGGGCTGCTGGATTGCAGGCCGTATTCAATCCCCAGACTGTCCTGTGAACCCGACCCCAAGTAGGGCAGTGCTCCTCCAGTTTCAGTCGTGGAGGGAGGAGAGCAAAGTCGACAGGGTTCCCACTGCTGATTGCTTTTCAGTGAGTCTCCCCGCAAGGCGCTGACACCTGGACACCAAGATCGGATGCAATTGGAGCACTAGAGTTCTCGGAATCACACCTTAGAAAGGATATGTTGGGCTTGGAGGGAGTGCAGTGTAGATTTACCAGAATGATGCCTGGACTCCAAGGGTTAAATTACAAGGAGAGATTATATTAAGTTTACGCCGGGTAGCTGAACATAGTATGTATATCTGATTTATCTCAGAGCAATGCAGATATCACACTTGTATTAAATCACCAACTAGTTTATTTACAGCACTTTAAAATCTAATAGTTCTTTCACAATCTCAGTACAATGACTCCTCGGAGCAGTGGGTTTTCTTTTGCTGCAGAACCTTCTAGTTTCAGTTTTATCTCTTAAGCTCCACCCATAGTCTTAGGCAATCAAACACAGTGAACACAGATAAGTGGACAGACCAAACCCAGATCAATCAAACGCTACAGATTACACAAACTAGGGTTGTATTCTCTGAAATTCAGAGGATTAACGGGTGATTCGATCGAGGTTTTCCAGATATTAAGGGGAACTGATAGGGTCGATAGAGAGAAACGATTTCCGCTGGTTGGGGGAGTCCGGGACTGGAGGGCAGAGTCTAAAAATTAGAGCCAGGCCTTTCAGGAGTGAAATGAGGAAACACTTCCACACACAAAGGGTGGTAGAAGTTTGGAACTCTCTTCCACAAATGGCAATCAATGCTGGATCAATTGTTAATGTTAAATCTGAGATTGATAGATTGTTGTTAACCAACGGTATTGAGGGATTTGGGGCAAAGGCGGGTATATGGAGTTAGATCACAGGTCAGTCATGATCTCATTGAATGGCGGGACAGGCTCGAGGGGCTCCTGTTCCGATGCTTTTTCATCAATGCCCTTTATCCTCCAGCGGATGAGGCTGACAGCAATATTTTGTGATGCATTAGAGGAGTGATTTGAGATATGAGTTGTGATGAGTGGTGGTAATGTGGAAGATATTACTTTCCAAAAACTCTCCAGCACTGGGAGATTACCCTCGTGTCATCCTTGAATCAATTGTAACAGTTGATTTGTATATAGAATGGCATCAAGTCTACACAGAGAAACAGGCCATTCGGCCCATCTGCTCCACGCATATGTTTCTGCTCCACATGAACCCACCCCCTCTTTATCTCCCCCCATCACCATCTCCTACTATTCCCTTTCTCCCTCATGTGTTTATCCAGCTTCCCCTTAAATGCATTGATACTATTCACCTCGACCACTCCCTGTGGTAGCGAGTTCCACATTCTCCCCACTCTCCGGGGAAAGGAGTTTCTCCCGAATTCCCGATTGGATTTATTCGTGACTGTCTTATACTGATGGGCTCCCAGAAGCAGAGAGACTCTTTCCTGCGTTTCTATAACGTCTCTCTCTACCTGAGGACATCCCAAAGAGTTTTACAGCCAATGAAGTACTTTTGAAGTGTGGTCGCAGTTGCCTTGCAGGCTAATTGATGACTAAAACTAGAGGGCATAGATTTAAGGTGAGGGGGAGGAGGTTTAAAGGGGTAAATTTTTCACACAAAGAATAGTGGGTATCTGGAATGAGCTGCCTGAGGAGGTGGTGGAGGCAGGAACAGGAGCAACATTTAAGAGGCATCTGGACAGGTACTTGAATGAGCAAGGCATAGAGGGATATGGAATTAATGCAGGCAGGTGGGATTAGTATAGATAGGCATTAGGGTCAGCATGGACGCGGTGGGCCGAAGGGCCTGTTTCTATGCTGTACGACTCTATGACTCTGACTCAATGATTCCTCCGTTATCCTTGTATCATGTGAGTACCAGGATGGTAGAAGGCAAACGAGATGAAACATGGGGCGGAATTTTATGCGCCCCCGGAGACTGGTTCGGAGGCAGGGTGGGGTTGGGTGGAGGGGAGGGGAGCGTGGGGGGATGGTGGGGGCGAGGCGGCACATAGAATTGCGATGAGTTGGGAATGGTGGCGCCTTCCTGTCGCAACGCAATTTTGTCAGAGGCGGAGTTAGGCCCGGAGGCTAATTGCGGCCCTGAAAAGGCCTGTTACCAGCCACTTGAGGGCCTCTTCACCCACCCCCCCCCCCCCCCACCCCTCCACGCCTCGGGCATTAGGGTAGCGGCAGGGCTGGCCTCCGCCATCCCGACTGACCTTCGGCAACCCCGCCCCACTGACCTTGTGTCCGGGTCTCCAGCTCCGGGCCTGGGTCCAAGGCCTCTGCAGTACCGGCAGTGGCCACCGTCCCCCCCCCCCCCCCCCTCCGGGCGGCACTGCTGGGACTACTGAGCTGCCCGCCCTGTGATCGCTCCGGGGGTGGGGGTGGGGGGAGGGGCTCCAGTTGGCCGTGGCGGGACTTCCCCTCCCCTTCCCCCCCCCCCCCATGGAGCACAGAAGAGGGTTTTGCAGTGGAATAAATCCTAATATTCAATTCGATGTCCCGGAGATTGGGGGAAAGGCTGGGAGCTGGCTTCAGTCAGTGCTCCCTCACGCTTCCAGTTGGCTCGAGATCAATTTGACGCATCTCTCATAGGAAGAGGAGCTGATTAATGAGCTGACTTCTCGCCACTCCTCATTCTCTGTTTATGTATTTAGCTGAGAGCTTGGACGGTTTCCAGCAGTGCACTGAATACTGAGGAAGCAAGAAGGTCCAGGGTCAACAACAGGCTGCCGGCTAATGGAATCCCACTCACATTCTGATGATGGCCCTGAGATCCAAGGGTGCACAAGTCTGGCAGTGGCTTTTCTTTTAAATTAATTACGTCGAGGCGTTCCTTCCGCTCGTGCTAACGGGCTGTCAGGGCAGAAAATGGCTGCCGCCCCCACCCACCGCCCCCCCGCATCCAACAGCAGCCATGGGGTCTTTACATCCACCTGTGAGGACAGGCAGGGACTCGGTTTAAGCGTCTCATTCAAAAGGCCCCTCCAACAGTGCAGCATTCCCTTCGTACGGTACTGGCGTAGTCATCCTGGATTGTGGGCTTAGCCTCTGCGGGGGGGGGGAGGCTTGAACCATGACCTTTGACTTCAAGGGAAGAGAGCGAGATACCCTACTGAACCATAGCTTACACCTAGAGTGACCCCCTTCATTCAGATGTCCCTCCTCCAGCCCCCACAACCCTCCGTGATCTCTGCGCTCCACCGATTCCGGCCTCTTGTCCACCCCCCGATTCCCATCGCTCCACCATTGGCGGCCGTGCCTTCAGCTGCCTTGGGGCCCTGAGCTCTGGAATTCCCTCCCTAAACCTCCCCACCTCTCTCTCTCTCTCTCTCTCCTCCTTTAAGACGCCCCTTAAAACCGACCTCTTTGACCGAGATTTTGGTCCCAGGCCTTCAAATCTCCTTAAGTGTGCAATTTTGTTCTTCACACCCCCCTGTATCTCTTGCACAACCTTAAATCTGTGTCCCCTAGTCCTTGTACCATCAGCCAATGGGAGCATCCTTTTCTTGTCTACCTTATCTAAATCTTTCATAATCTTGTACACCTCTATCAAATCTCCAAGAATTTCCCTAAGCTAATGGGAGACAATGGAGGAAATGGGAGACAATTTGCCATTGTTTGTTGTGTGGGATTTTGCTCAAACACATACTCCAGTCTTTAATAAGGAAATTGGAAACTGGGGGGAAAGTGAGGTTCAGCTCAGTTAGTGAATCGACTCTGACAAAAACCGAAGAGACGTAGCAAAAAGGCAAGGCCACATCAAGAAAAAAGTGTTTCCAGGCAATATTTGGCCGTCATTTAATCCAGCGTTGTGGAAGTGAACGGGTTTGGTCCTTTGGGATTGTGCACGGCAGGATTGAAAGGACAGGGGTTTGATCCATTGGGATTGTGTACAGTGGGAGTGAATAGGAAGGGTTTTGATCCATTGGGATTGTGTACAATGGGAGTGAATGGGAAGGGGTTTGATCCATTGGGATTGTGTACAGTGGGAGTGAATAGGAAGGGTTTTGATCCATTGGGATTGTGTACAATGTGTACATTGTGTACAATGGGAGTGAATAGGAAGGGGTTTGATCCATTGGAATTGTGTACACTGGGAGTGAATAGGAAGGGGTTTGATCCATTGGGATTGTGTACAATGGGAGAGAATGGGAAGGGGTTTGATCCATTGGGATTGTGTACAATGGGAGTGAATGGGAAGGGGTTTGATCCATTGGGATTGTGTACAGTGGGAGTGAATAGGAAGGGGTTTGATCCATTGGCATTGTGTACAATGGGAGTGAATGGGAAGGGGTTTGATCCATTGGGATTGTGTACAATTGGAGTGAATTGGAAGGGGTTTGATCCATTGGAATTTTGTAAAATGGGAGTGAATGGGAAGAGGTTTGGTCTTTTGGGATTGTGTACAATGGGAGTGAATGGGAAGGGGTTTGGGTCCATTGAGAATGTGTGAAATGCGAGTGAATGGGAAGGGGTTTGATCCATTGGGATTGTGTACAATGGGAGTGAATGGGAAGGGGTTTGGGTCCATTGGGGTTGTGTACAGTGGGAGTGAATGGGAATGGGTTTGGGTCCATTGGGATTGTGTACAGTGGGAGTGAATGGGAATGGGTTTGGGTCCATTGGGATTGTGTACAATGGGAGTGAATTGGAAGGGGATTGATCCATTGGAATTTTGTACAGTGGGAGTGAATAGGAAGGGGTTTGATCCATTGGGATTGTGTACAACGGGAGAGAATGGGAAGGGGTTTGATCCATCGGGATTGTGTACAATGGGAGTGAATGGGAAGGGGTTTGATCCATTGGAATTTTGTACAATGGGAGTGAATGGGAAGGGGTTTGGGTCCATTGGGATTGTGTACAGTGGGAGTGAATGGGAATGGGTTTGGGTCTTTTGGGATTGTGTACAGTGGGAGTGAATGGGAATGGGTTTGGGTCCATTGGGATTGTGTACAGTGGGAGTGAATGGGAAGGGGTTTGATCCATTGGAATTTTGTACAATGGGAGTGAATGGGAAGGGGTTTGGGTCCATTGGGATTGTGTACAGTGGGAGTGAATGGGAATGGGTTTGGGTCTTTTGGGATTGTGTACAGTGGGAGTGAATGGGAATGGGTTTGATCCATTGGGATTGTGTACAATGGGAGTGAATGGGAAGGGGTTTGGGTCCATTGGGATTGTGTACAGTGGGAGTGAATTGGAAGGGGTTTGATCCATTGGAATTGTGTACAATGGGAGTGAATGGGAAGGGGTTTGGGTCCATTGGGATTGTGTACAATGGGAGTGAATGGGAAGGGGTTTGATCCATTGGAATTGTGTACAATGGGAGTGAATGGGAAGGGGTTTGGGTCCATTGGGATTGTGTAAAATGGGAGTGAATGGGAAGGGGTTTGGGTCCATTGGGATTGTGTACAGTGGGAGTGAATGGGAATGGGTTTGGGTCTTTTGGGATTGTGTACAGTGGGAGTGAATGGAAATGGGTTTGGGTCCATTGGGATTGTGTACAGTGGGAGTGAATGGGAAGGGGGTTGATCCATTGGGATTGTGTACAGTGGGAGTGAATGGGAAGGGGGTTGATCCATTGGGATTGTGTACAATGGGAGTGAATGGGAAGGGGTTTGATCCATTGGGATTGTGTACAGTGGGAGTGAATGGGAAGGGGTTTGATCCATTGGGATTGTGTACAGTGGGAGTGAATGGGAAAGGGGTTGAACAATAGGAATTCTCTTTCCTGGGTGTAATAGTGGATCAGTTTGGTTCATTGAAACCCATGCGATGTAACTGAATGTATAATGGTTGCCAGCGTTAGATGTCTGCAGTCTGAGCGACTGGAAACCTGCTTCATCCTTTGGAATTCCATAAAATGGGAGTTGTTAAGAAGGAAGTTGGTTCGTTGGAGTTTTGAGCATTGGGAATGAATATAAAGGTGTTAGGAGCCTTGGAAATCTGTGTAATGGTGTCATATATGACCCTGAGGTAAGCTTCTGATCATATAGCCGCACCATTACTAGGACCGCCTGCTTCTACCACCAGAATATCACCCTTCTCCTCCCCTATCTCAGCCTGCTGTTGAACCCCTCATCCATGCCTTTGTTGCCTCCAGACTTGACTATTCCAATGCTCTCCTGACTGGCCTCCCACATTCTACCCTCCGCAAACTGCAGATCATGCAAAACTCTGCTGCCCCGTGTCCTAACTCGCACCAAGTCCCGTTCACCCATCACCCTCCTCTTTGCTCACTGACCAATAATGGCTCCCGGATTGGCAATGCCTGAATTCTCATCCGTAATTTCAATTCCCTCCACGGCCTCGCCCCCCCGCCCCCCACCTCAGTCACCTCCTCCAGCCCCTACAACCCTCCGAGATCTCCGCACTCCTCCAATTCCGGCCTCTTGAGCATCCCCCCGATTCCCATCGCTCCACCATTGGCGGCCGTGCCTTCAGCTGCCTGGGGGGCCCTGAGCTCTGGAATTCCCTCCCTAAACCTCTCCGCCTCTCTCTCTCTCTCCTCCTTCAAGACGCTCCTTAAAAACCGACCTCTTTGACCGAGCTTTGGGTCACCTGTCCCTAATATCCCTTTATGTGGCTCGGGGTCAAATTTTGTTTGATAAGCTCCTGTGAATCACTTTGGTGAATACTACGTTAAAGGTGCTAGATAAATGCAAGTTGTTATTATTGCTGTCAAATAGAAATCTGCTTCTGGTTTATGTCATGGTGACTTTAACCAGAAGTTTCATTCTTGTCTTATGCATAAATCCACATCTGCTAACCACCAATGCGGGCGCAACTGCTAATCTTATCTAGTGGGGAGGATCGAGCATAAACATCTGATTTCCAAGACCCCCAATGTAGCCCTGACTGGTTATTTTATATTCATGAGAGGCAGTGCAGAATGTAAATGGACTGTCGCGGTAAACACATTTGGTGTGATCGAAGGAAGCCTATGCCTTTTTTGCTAGCCAAGGTGGAAGGAGTTAACATACATAGCAGCCATGATCTGATTGAAAGGCAGAACAGGCTCGAGGGGCCAAATGGCCTCCTCCTCTTGCTGTCTCCATCATGCCTTTCACAACCTCAGCCGATCCCGTGGCGTTACTTTTGGAATTGGCGTCACTGTAGATAACGCAGCTGCCACTTATCGCACAGCAAGATCCCAATCAAAACCAAGTGATCAATGTGTCTTAGTGCTGTTGCTGGAGGGATATTTAACGCCGGGACACCAGGCAGATCTTTCCCCTGCTCTTCTTTGAAATAGTGGCATGGAATCTTTTCCATCCACCCACCATCACCCGAAAGACAGCACCTCCGACAGTGCAGCACTCCCTCAGTACTGACACTGGGAGCGCCAGCCTAGATTTTAGGCCCAAGTCTCTGAAGTGGGACTTAGTTTTCTCGTAAATTTGGTTCCTTGTGGTCTCTCCCACAAATAGCCACCACTGCTGGATCAATTGTTAATTTTAATTTTAAATCTGAGATTGATCGATTGTTGTCAACCAAAAGGTATTAAGGGATACGGGGCAAAGGATTATGGAGTTAGGCCGCAAATCAGCCATGATCTCATTGAATGGCGGGACAGGCTCGAGGGGCTGAATGGCCTCCTCCTGTTCCTGTGTTGCCGGAATCTCCAGAACACTTCCAGGAGAAAAAAAAAGAAATAGGGAGCATAGAAAAAAAAAATTGTGCGAGATTTCTTTGAACACTTATTGGAGATGGGAAGGGAAAAGATGTTTGACTGGGGAGGTCGGAGGCCGGAGATCATGCGGCGAAGCCCGTAGGGACAGGCCCAACCTGCGTTGGCAACCCCACATCGGGGCTTTCCCAACCGACGGGCGCCCACAGCTTTGCCAGCGCGGGTTTGCCTGCTTTATGCTCTTCGGACCACGGTGGGCTCTCTGACCTCGCGGGATGGTGCATCCAGGCCCGAAAAGCCTGGGGCTTGCGTGGGCGCACGGACTAACGGGGGGGCCAACCTCAACTGGTCGCCAACAAGAGCCATCTATGGTGTGGTCAAAGAAAAGAAAACAAAACACTGCCCCGAGAAGGCGCTAAGCTCCTGTGCATGCTGCAGCACCACTGGTTTCTCCAGTGATAGTGTGAGGGGAAGGAGGCATAATTTATCTGTCAGGTCTCCCAGCTGTATGTTGAGAATAACATGTTTGCTGGCTAATTAGCTGAGGTGTGAGAACACAATTTATATTTATTTTCTCGCAAAAATGATTCTGCTAAATGGTTTTTCACAAATTTTTGCACAATTAGGAACTGTCTGTACCGACAGCCTTTTCCACATCTGTGTCTTGCTCATGAGCTCGGAATAGACGGTGGGAGGTTGACTTTGAGAGCGCCGCGCTGTCCTCCGTCCCTCATTCGCTGCCCCCTTTCTCGGTGTCAGCCTTGACTCAGTGGCTCCCGCGCTCTCTCTCTCTCTCTCTCTCTCGCTCGCCTCTGAGTTGAAAGGTCGTCGGTCTGAGACCCACGCCGCCCCACACCACCCCCCCCCCACCCCCCGTCTGCCCTCTCAGGTGGGCGTGGGGGGGGTGGGGGGGGGGAGGTTGGGTGGGGAGTTCTCCCCGGGGTCCTGCAGCCAACATCACTCAAAGATCGATGACATTGGCCATTATCGGATTGCTGTCAGTGGGAGCTTGCTGTGCGCACAGCCAACGATGTGTCGCCACTGATGTAATGTAGGAAACACAGCAGCCACAATTTGCACACAGCAAGATCCCACAAACATGACCAGATAATCTGCCATTGCAGATGTTGCCTGTGGGATGAACGTTGACTCAAGACACTGGGGAGAATGCTCATATTCCTGTTCCGATAGCAGCCATGGGATCTTTTACCTCCACTGGAGAGGGCCCCACTTTAACATCCCAGTACCTCTGACAATGTGGCACTCCCTCAGTAGAAGAATTTCTACACCCAAATTTCCAGAGCGGGACATGACCCCACAACCTTCCCGACTCAGGAGCAAGAGTGCTACTCATTGAGTTACAGCCTGTTTCTATGCTGTAAAATGGGCTTGCAACGCTCGATCGGAATATGGTGCCTCATCCCCAGTCTCAGAACTACCCTTCGTGCGCCAGTCCTGTAATTGCTTTATCGCCATCCTATGCATCTCCGAATGAGATTAACAGTCGCAGGCACTGATGTGTTGCGAGCCCGCTGGGGACTGGAAAATCAGAGTTCGCCCGATCCCTTTTCATGTGACCTACTTCTGGAATGCTAAAAGGACATAAATGCACAGGGCAGGTCGGCCTAAAACTGCCGAATAGACGAGATGTCTGAGGGTTGACACAGCCGCATTAGGCTGTTCAGTGTTGGAAAGACTGGAATCTGTAGGCAGTCTCCTTGCAATACTGAATTCAGTACAACGGTGACTGTACGGTTTCGGCTGTTGTTCCTCAACTCAAAGCCTCTAACGTGTGCTGCCTGAGCTAATTATTCCGAAAATCCCATCCTATTAAAATCTGCGCACATTGTCATCTTAAAGCTACTGGTGCCTCCATTTATATCATTTTCATCTTTCACTGATATACCTAGCTGTCACATCCACTTATCCCTCTGTCGAAGCTCTGGCGGAGCCTGAGGCTCATGGGAAACATTGATTACTCCGTCGTTTGCCCGCTGTCCAAACTCCAGGTGGTATTTTTAACCCGCCCCCCCCCCCCCCCACCCTGCCACTCTGTTCCCCAGGTGAGGTGGCATAGTGGTAATGTCGCTGGACTGGTGATCCAGAGGCCCAGGCTCATGCCCCTGGGGCCCGGGGTTCAAACCCCACTACGGCAGCCGGTGGAATTTCAATTAATTAATTTCAAAATCTGGAATGGAAAGCTCGGCCGAGTAACGGTGCCATGAAACTATCATCGATTGTCGTTGAAAACCCATCGAGTTCACTAACGTCCTTCAGGAGGAGGAGATCTGCCGTCCTTACCCGGCCTGGCCTACATGTGACTCCAGACCCACAGCAAACGCGGTTGCCTCTTAACGGCCCGCTGAAATGGCGGTTGTTAAGGATGGGCAACAAATGCTGGCCTTGCCAGTGCTGCCCGCCTCCCATTGACAAGCTTTTTTTCCCCCCCAAAAGTTGGCATTTCCCACAGCCAGCCGTCTGGAAGGTGGTCGTCTATTTATATAGCGCCTTTCACGTCCTCAAAGCGCCTCTCAGCCGTTGAAGTACGTTTGCCGTGCAGTCATAATGTTGGAAACGCGCCATTTTGTGCACAGCAAGATCCCACAGGCAGCGACGTGATAGCGAGTGAAAGCGACAGTTTGGCCCCAGCTGGCGTATGCAGGAAGGATGTTTCCCCCCACCCCCCCCACCCACCGGCTAGGGAGGACGTCTAGAACCGGGGGGGGGGGGCACAGTCTCAGATACAAGATACTCAGGACCGAGATGAGGGGGAATCTCTTCACTCAGAGTGGGGGTGAATCTCTGGAATTGTCTGCCCCTCTGTGGAGGCTCAATCGTTGAGTATGTTCGAGACTGAGAGCGATAGACGTCGACGTATTAAAAACATCAAGGGATACGGGGAGAGTGCGGGAGACCGGTGCTGCAGTAGAAGGTCGGCCATGAGCTCGTTGAATGGCGGAGCAGGCTCGAAGGGCTGAATGGCCCACTCCTGCTCTGGCTGCACAGTGGCGCAGTGGTTAGCACCGCAGCCTCACAGCTCCAGCGACCCGGGTTCAGTTCTGGGTACTGCCTGTGCGGAGTCTGCAAGTTCTCCCTGTGACTGTGTGGGTTTCTGCTGGGTGCTCCGGTTTCCTCCCACAGCCAAAGACTTACAGGTTGATAGGTAAATTGGCCGTTGTAAATTGTCCCTAGTGTAGGTTGGTGGTAGAATAATGGTGGGGATGTGGTAAGGAATATGGGATTAATGTTGGATTAGTATCAATGGGTGGTTGTTGGTCGGGCACAGACTCGGTGGGTCGAAGGGCCTGTTTCAGTGCTGCATCTCTCTATGACTATGCTCCTAGTTCTCATGCTACATGTGGGAATACCTTTCCATAGGGAATCTTTCCAGTGTCCTGGCCATAAACAGATTAACCAGTCAAATTAAAAGCAGAATACTGCGGATGCTGGAAATCTGAAATAAAAACAAGAAATGCTGGAAACACTCAGCAGGTCTGGCAGCATGTGTGGAGAGAGAAGCAGAGTTAACGTTTCAGCTCAGTGAACCTTCTTCAGAACTAGCAAATATTAGAAATGTAATAGGTTATAAGCAAGTAAAGTGAGGATGGGGCAAGAGATAACAAAGGAGAAGGTGTAGATAGGAACAAGGTCACAGAATTGCTGACCAGAAGGTCATGGAGCGAAGATATGTTAATGGTGTGTTGAAAGACAAAGCATTAGGACAGATAGGGTGTTAACGGACTGAAGATTGAACAGCCGCAAGTACAAACATGGAAAAAACTGTGGGTAGGCAAATTGAACAAACTAAGCTGAAATAAAATAAAATAAACACAAAAAAATATATAAAAGCTAAAAGATTAACTAGTCAGTTGGTGATTCATTTGTTTCAGATTTAGGCTTTCCTTTTTAAAAGTGCAGAGGAACTAAGCGGTGAAAATTTGAACCCAAAAATCCCGGGTAAATTCAGAGAAATCGATCGATCAATTCCTTGTAAATAAAACACAAGGAAGCGAGCAAGGGACTTTAAAACTAAAAGATTCTTTGAGTTCAAAAAAAAAATCCACAATTATTTGCAGGCTGAGCTTCTGACCACATATCCGCACCATCACCGAGACCGCCTATTTCCACCTCCGTAACATCGCCCGGCTCCGCCCTGCCTCAGCGCATCCGCTGCAGAAACCCTCATCCATGCCTCTGTTACCTCTAGACTTGACTATTCCAGCACACTGCCGGCCGGTCACCCACATTCACCTCCAGCCCCCACAACCCTCCGAGATCTCTGCACTCCTCCATTTCCGCCCTCTCGTCCATCCCCCAATTCCCATCGCTCCACCATTGGCGGCCGTGCCTTCAGCTGCCCCGGGGGCCCCGAGCTCCGGAATTCCCTCCCTAAACCTCTCCGCCTCTCTCTCTCCTCCTTTAAGACGACCCTTAAAAAACCAACCTCATTGACCGAGCTTTTGGTCGTCTGTCCCTGATATCTCCTCATGTGGCTCCGGGTCAAATTTTATCAATGTTTTTACTCCATTAAAGATGCTGTTGCTGTGATCATTTGGCTGCCAGTATGAGGCGGTATTAAAAGCTGACGGGGATAAGGAACAGCAAGGCAGTTGTCATCTTGTCTTAAATAACCCATCGGCTTGCTGTCTGACCTCAGCCATCTCCAGGCAACTCTCAGTCTGTTAACTATGAGACCACTGTCACTTGCACCTGCTATGAGTCAGAGTGGGTAACTGATGTCCGAGTAACAGAACGATGCAGCACAGAAGGAGGCCCATTCGGCCCATCGTGTCTGTGCCAGCTCTTTGAAAGAGCTATCCAACCAGATCCCAACCACCAACCGCCCCCCCCCCCCCCCGCCCCCCAGCTCTTTCCCCATCGCCCCGCAAATGTTTCCTTTTTGCGTAGTTATCCAATTCCCTTTTGAAAGTTACTACTTGAATCTGCTTCAAGCAGCAGCTCCCAGCACATCTCACAATAACTCGCTGCCTGAAACAAATTCTTCTCCTCTTCTCCACCCACTCCCGCCTCTGGCCTTTGTTGTTGTTTTTTTTTTGCCAATTATCTTAAATCTGTGCCCCTCTGGTCACCCGCCCTGTGTATCTCATTAACGTGCCTGGCAGTGCCCCATACCACCAGTGACAGTAATACTCGCCTATCAATTAGTCTTGTAATTGGCAAATGAACTTCAACGTCAAAAATATATAAGTGTGACGTTGTACCGTTTTGGTATGAAGAATGAGGAGGTCACTTACTGCTTGGAGAATGAGAGTTTAAATAGGGTCGAGGAACAGAGGGATCTGGGGATACAGATTCATAAATCGCTAAAAGTGGCGACACAGGTTAATGAGGCCTTAAAAAAAGCAAAGCAAGCCCTGGGTTCATTAATACAGGGATAGAATTGAAAAGCAGAGAAGTTATGTTGAACTTGTATCGAACCTTGGTTGGACCGCACCTCGGAGTGACTGTGAACAGATCTGGTCTCCGTATTATAGAAAGGAGATCGAGGCAGTGGAGAAAGGTGCAAAAAAACATTTACTGAGAGGCTATAACCGTCAGGAAAGATTGAACAGGCTGGGGGCTCTTTTCTCTAGAAAAGAGAAGGCTGAGGGGTGACCTGATTGAGGTCTTTAAGATTATGAAAGGGTTTCGATCGGGTAGGCGTAGAGAAGGTCACCACTTGCAGGTGAGACCAGAACTCGGGGCCATCAATAAAAGACAGTCACTAATAAATCCAATGGGGAATTCAGGAGAAACGTCTTTCCCCAGAGAGTGGGGAGAATGCGGAACTCGCTACCACAGGGAGTGGTCGAGGGTGAATAGTATCGATGTATTTAAGGGGAAGCTGGACAAACACATGAGGGAGAAAGGAATAGAAGGAGATGTTGATGGGGGGGAGATGAAGAGGGGGTGGGAGGAGGCTCGTGTGGAGCAGAAACACCAACACGGAGCAGATGGGCCGAATGGCCTGGTCCTGTGCTGTAAAGGGGCGTCATCGCATGTTATTTAGTTTGCTCTCGCATAATAGTTTTCCTCTTCTGGTTTGCCCAAGCGCGCGCACACTGCAGACTCGGGTAAGCTACTCCTGCACTGAGTCCTTTGGCCACGTCCCCGAAACTAATGAAAGAAAAGGGAAGAATTGCGTTTCAATAGCGCCTTTCACCACCTCAGACCGTCCCCAAGGCGCTTTACAGCCAGTGAAGTCCTTTTTTGGTGGCGCGGTCACTGTTGTAATGCAGGAAACACGGCAGCCAATTTGCGCACAGCAAGCTCCCACAAACAGCAATGCGATAATGTCCCAGATCATCCATTTTCGTGATGAATATTGGGTCCCAGGACACTGGGGAGAACTTCCTCGAGTGGGACCCGGGACCCCACCACCAGCGGGCACGTGAGGGCAGGGAATGGCGGGGGGGTGGGGGGGAAGGTGGGGTCAACTCAGAGCTGAGAATGCCTCCATTGGAGGGTGGGGCAGCGGGAAGCGGGATGTAACTTCAGCCTGGCTGGGTCGGTTGCGTTTGGAATAAAATGTGGGTCATCGCTCTGTGCCAGAGCAGGCAGCTGCATTTGATATGTAAATCTGCAAGCAGAAAGTAAAACAGTCAGATTGCGAGGTGTCACAGCACGATGTGCCAGAATTCATCTGATAAATTATAGCCAATAATTGAATTGTGTCCTTGTAATGGATGTTGTTAGTCCGACCCTAAGACCATCTATTCATCATCTATCTCCTTTTCTTCCACAGCGTGCAGCTGTCTTTCAATTTCCACATCACTGTATGTCTCCATCTGCAACATATTCTAGCTCTCCACAGCTCTCATTGTCTGCACTGCCTCTATCCTGCCTCTCCCCCACCTCCCACAATAATGATAGATCTGTGGTATCTCTCCCTAACAACCTTCTGCGTTTAAGTTGATCTTCTGTACCTGCCCGAATCCATCAATCTGCAGAATCGCGCACTCAGGCTTGTATCTTTCTATCTGCAACACAATCTATCTCCCCAGACTCGGATGGCCCTCTCAATGTTCGTCTGCTTCTTTTTGACTTGCCATCTCCAATGTCTCTCCCTCTACTCTTGCCCTTCACCCTCCCTCAATCTGCAATCCTTTTCCAGTCTGCTTATCTGTAATCTCTGCATTGCTCGAAAACTCTCCCTTTCTGTGCGTGTGTGTGTCTTTCTCTCTCGTGGAATCTCTCCCTTTTTCTGTATCTCTCTCACAATCTCCCTTTCTCTCTCTCTCTCACAATCTTTCACTTTCTGCCTCTCTCTCTCTCTCTGTCTCTTGCAGTCTCTCTCTCTCTCCCGCACACAGTCTGTCTCTCCCAGTGTCTCGTTCGTTCTCTCATGCGCAGTTTCTCTCTCACACGCAGTCTCTGTCTCTTATGTGCAGTCTCTCTCTCTCTCCAGCATAGTCTCTTTCTCTCTCTCTCTCTCACACACAGTCTCTCTTGCACGTTCTCTCTCTCACAGTCTCTCTCGGTCTCTCTCTAGTACAGTCTCTCTCATATGTAGGTCTTTCTCCTACACATAATCTCTCTCTCTCTCGCACAGTCTCTCTCGTGTAGTCGCTCTCACGTACAGTCTCTCTCTCTCGTACAATCTCTCTCTCTCTCACACACACAGTCTTTCTTTTCCTCTTATGCAGTCTCTTTCTCTCTCGCTCTCTTGCGCAGTCCCTCTCACGCATTCTCTATCTCTCTCTCTTGCACATTCTCTCTCTCGCGCTGTCTCTCTCGCAAAGTTTTTCTCTTTTGCGAAGTCTCTATCGTTCTCTCACGCAGTCTTTCTCTCGTATCCAGTCTCTCCCTCAATCTCTTGCACAGTCTCGATCTCTAGCTCTCTCGCAATTTCTCATGCAGTCTCTTTCTCGCCAAGTTTCTTTCTTTCGTGCCATCTCTCTCTCTCTCCCTGTCTCTCGTGCACAATCTCTTTCTCACTCTCTCGCGCAGTCTCTGTCTCTCTCGCGCAGTCGGCCTCTCCCAGATTGAAGTAGCCTTCCGGATTTATCTTTATTGACGTTTATGAGTCGATCTCAACCGTCCCCTCTAATTACCTCCTTCCGAGGCGAAATACTGCCAGGTTTCTCCTGACCCTCTGACGTGTGGTGGGGAGAGGTGATTGTGGGGGTAGGGGGTCAACATTCAAACTGATGTGCTGTTTGCTCCTGCTGGTGCCTCCGTGAAGCTCTGAGATGGAGAAATGACAGGGTCACTTTTTGACTGGGTCCCCTTTATCGGAATTCCTGTTTTTAATGCTCACACCCAAAATTCGTTTCCTCGTGGTAGTTAGGAGTTAATTTGTTGTTTTGTCCGATGGGGTGGGTTATTCAAAAATAGAAACAGAAAGTGCTGGAAATACGCAGCAGGTCTGGCAGCATCTGTGGAGAGAGAAGCAGAGTTAACGTTTCAGGTCAGTGACCTTTCATCAGAACTGGCAAAGGTTAGAAATGTAATAGGTTTGAAGCAGGTGAAGTTGGCGGGGGGAGGTGGGGGGAGGAGGGGGAAGAGAACAAAAGGGAAGGTGATAGGGCAGAGGGAAGGAGAGATTAACTGACAAGGAGGTCATGGGGCAAAGGCAAAGGGTGTGTTAATGGTGTGGTGAAATACAAAGCGGTAGTGCAGAGAGAGTGTTAATGACAGAATAATGAATAGCCCCGGCCAAACATGAGAAAACAGAAGTCGGGCAAATAGTAAAAAACAATAAAAAAAGATGGAATAAAGTAAAATAAAATAAAAATAAAAATGGGGGGCCCGTCATGCTCTGAAATTATTGAACTCCATGTTCAGTCCGGCAGGCTGTCGTGTGCCTAATCGGTAAATGAGATGCTGTTCCTCGAGCTTGCGTTGATGTTCACTGGAACACTGCAGCAATCCCAGGACAGAGATGTGAGCATGAGAGCAGGGGGGGAGTGTTGAAATGGCCAGCGACCAGAAGCTCGGGGTCCTGCTTGCGGACTGAGCGGAGGTGTTCCCCAAAGCGGTCACCCAGTCTGCGTTTGGCCTCCCCAATGTGGAGGATGCGTACATTGAAAGAAGTGGAAGTAAATCGCTGCTTCGCCTGAAAGGGGCGTCTGGGGCCTTGGATAGTGAGGAGATACGGTGGGATACTCACTCTGTCTCTGCTCCTGGTTCTCTCGTAATATTTCAGCATGGTAATTGCCTCTACAGCCTTGCTGAGCTCCTAATGACTGGAATACATCCCAGGTGGGACTTTTCACCCCTTAACTCCAGTTTCCCTCTTTGCGAGCTCACTGCTGTTGCCCTCAGAGAGGGCATAATGGGGTCCATTCAGCCCCTTTCCCCTGCAAGCCCCCTGATCCCACCAGCATAGCCCCCCTCTCACTGCCTGGTCCCAGTCAGCTGTGGGTTGGTGGGTAGCACTTTCATCCGAGTCGAAATGTTGTGGGTTTGAGTTCCCCCTCTATAGACCCATGCCCATCGCCGAGGCTGGCGCTCCCGATGTTGGTACTGAGAGAGTGCCGTCTTTCAGATGAGGCGTTAAACCTATCTGCCCTCTCTGTGAAAGATTTCCGTGACCTCTATCAGAAAAAGAGTCTGAGGGAGCTCTCCCCAGTGTTCTCAAACCTCACCCCTCATCCTTAAAAACTTTTATTTCCAAAAATATACTTTATTCATAAAAATCTGTTAAAAAATACATCACAAAACAGTTCAAAACAGCACCAAGTTGACATTCCAAGAAGTGCAAAGGAAATCAGTTTCCTTCAATACAGGAGTGAGTTGCCTCACAACCCTTCCATTCCATTTTATATGCCACGTACGTCTTACAGCAAACCCATATTTGGTGTAGACAGCCCGAGGGGTTTCCCATGGGACTAGCCCCTCAGTTCACTATGGCGGGAGGACCTTACACAGTGGTCTTTCCCCATTGAGCCTTTGCCGCGGCTGCCCTGAGCTTTAGTGCGTCCCTCAGCACGTAGTCCTGGACCTTGGAATGTGCCAGTCTGCAACACTCGGTCGTGGACAACTCTTTGCACTGGAAAACCAGCAAGTTTCGAGCAGACCAAAGGGCGTCTTTCACCGAATTGATAGTCCTCCAGCAGCAGTTGATGTTTGTCTCGGTGTGCGTCCCTGGGAACAGCCCGTAGAGCACAGACTCCTGTGTTACAGAGCTGCTTGGGATGAACCTCAACAAAAACCACTGCATCTCTTCCCACACCTGCTTTGGAAAGACACATTCCAGAAGGAGGTGGGCAACTGTATCTTCCCCACCACAGCCACTTCGAGGGCAGCATGCCGAGGCAGTGAGATTCCGGGCATGCGGGAAGGATCTGACGGGGAAGGGCCCTTCTCACCGCCAGCCAAGCCTTGGTGCTTGTTTGCACTTCTGGTGATGAGGCATTCATCCTTAAAAGCACAGCTCATTCTCCCCCTACTCGCCAGTCTCTCAGGCAGAACCCCTTTCCAATCTTGTCACCACCTCCTTTAGCTAAGAGTGACCGCCCACGGGCACATGATACCAGCTTTCTCACTCCCCCATCCCTTTCAAGATGGCACTGCCAGGAAGCATACTACTAACAGTGCACCTCGGGCACTGCGTGGCACATGAACCTCACATTGTGAAGCCCGTTTCTTCCTTCTCTGAACGTTATCAACAAAACAAATTTGATCCTCAAGTCAGTCAAGTGGTTGCCAATTGTGTTAAAAGTCATGAATGATTTTCATAAGGCAAATAAACTGTTTCCACTGGCTGGATCGTCACAGATTTAAGATAATTGGCAAACGAAGCAGAGGGGGAGAATTATTTTTAACGCAGTGAGTTGTTGTGATCTGGAACGCGCTGCCTGAAAGGGCGGTGGAAGCAGATTCAATAGTAACTTTCAAAAAGGGGAATTGGAGAAATACTGGAAGGGGAGAAATCTCTGGGGGCTATGAGGAAGGAGCGGGGCAGAGAGTGGGATTAATTGGTTAACTTTCAAAGGGCTAGCACGGGGATGATGGGCTGAAGGGCTGGATCACTCTCTGGTTGCATAATGGGCGGGTAGTGCTAAAGGGTCTAGTATGGGTGCCAGCCTGTAGGAGCCTGGCAGAGACATGTTGGGCAGCTCGAGGACTCCCGTAGGCAACCCACATTGCTTGGCACCCGCCTGCTCCCGCGGCAGAGTTCTGGACCCTTTGAGTTGAGGGGTTTTAGTGCCAGGGAACGGAACGCGTCGGCATCAAGCAAGCCAAACCCAACTCATGGCCGCCCCCAAACCCAGCCCCCTTGAGCCGTCACGGGCAAGCTATTGTACCTCCCCCCTCATGGCAAGGTGCTGGTACAACCGAGGGGGCGTGGGTTCTGCTACTAGGCCTTGGCCCCTCTGAAGTGCTCCCCGCAAACTCCACAAGCGAGCTGAGGTGACGAAGCAGCGTGGCTTTCCTGCATTAAAACAAGAAGCTTCACAGCAGCGACGGTCAAACAATAATGGACACCGGGCCGCGTCAGGAGATATCCAGGGCAAGGCGATCGGTCAAGGAGGAGCGTCTTAAAGGAGGAGAGAGAGAGAGAGAGAGGTGGAGAGGTTTAGGCCGGAGGATCAAACCTGGGGCCTTCGTTCAGCAGCTCACTGGGCTATTGATCCATTGAGGCGGCCTTTGCGTTTCTGTGCTCGTGACGCCCGAGGGTTTGGAGACTGGACGGTGTGCGTTGAGTCCTGATCAACAGAATTAGGATTCAGGGAGTGAAGGGAGAGCTGGTCTGACCTCGGAATGTTTGACAAGGCAACGCACAGCCAGCTCTGTGTTTCTGTTTAACCTGCCGTGCTGACTTGGTTGCTTGATGGGATGTCGGAGTCTGACCAGGGAGGGAGGCCTCAAGCCACAGTAACATGCAGGAAGCTGTGTATTGTGTGTGACCTGTGCCGCGGTGGTGTCAAACAAAGCAGAGCATTCCTTCAACCTCTTGTAGTGGCAGAATCACACCTTCAGCTGGAATCAGAGCCTCACCATGTGCCCCCTCGCTCTCTCTCATAGAGCCAGAGGGTCATTTACAGCACAGAAGGAGGCCGTTTGGCCCACCGAGACCGTGCCGGCTCTCCACCCAGCTATCCAGTCAGTCCCGCTCCCCCCGCTCAATCCCTGTAGCCCCGCATGTTTGTTCCCTTCAAGTCTGCTCTCTCCTTCCGTCAGTGGGTAGCGCTCTCCCCTCTCTGAGTCCGAAGGTTGTGGGTTTGAGTCCCACTCCGGAGGCTTGAGCACAATATCCAGGCCGGCCCTCCCAGTACTGAGAGAGTGCTGCACTACCAGAGGTGCCGTCTTTGAGATGAGACATTAAACTAAGACCCCGTCTGCCCTCTCAGGTGGATGTAAAAGATCCCACGGCCACTATTGGAAGAAAAACAGGAGGAGTTCTCTCTCTCTCTCTCCCCCTTCACCCTCATTCTCTCTCTCTCCCTCTCCTTTCCCCCCTCATTCTCTTCCTCTCATTCTCTCCCTTCCCCTTCATTCTCTCTCTCTCCCTTCTCCCTCTCTCTCACCTTTCCCCCCTCATTTTCCCTCTCTCATTCTCTACCCTTCTCCCCCTCATTCTCTCTCCCTTCCCCCTCATTCTCCCTCTCTCTCGCCTTTCCCTCCCCCATTCTTTCTCTCTCTCTCACACATCCTTATTGTTTCTCTGGCTTGAGATTATCGTGCCAGCAGGAACCATAAAATGTGCTAAACAGTCATCTTCTGTGAAAATTGATCACTGTTAATTTATTAGAAATACCCGGAGAGGGTATTTATCAGCAAGGATACTGACTATAATGTGCGAGGCCTAAAATGTATTGATGCATTATCCGCAGCTTGTTGCCCGGCAACGTAATAGGTTAGCGCCTACAAGTCCATTAAGGCCATTATATTTAAGTAAATGCCAGCCCAGAGTTGCCTGAGCCCTTCAGAAAGGTTTCATTATAAACTTGTCACACTCTGCACGTCAAATGTGGCTAGGTCTCTTCTTGCTTCCTGTCAAGTTGCCTTCACCAGCACTTAAATCCTCCCTCCCTTGACGTTGTGGCTCTGAGGAGATTGCTCTTATATTCACCTAAGGTGTCCCAACTGCCCCGTTGCCCCTTCCCCCTCCCCCCACCGTCCTTTGCTTTTTTTTTTTTGTGGGGGGGGGGGGGGGGGGGGCCCTTTTACATGGACAAGACCCTGAAGGCCCCGTTGCGGTTTGGAGGCCCCGGTTTCGGTTCCCGCTCCGTGGGCCTTTTCGGTCTCCCAGTAGAAGCCTGAGAAATGATACCAGCGCTGAAAGGGTTAAATTGTGAGGGCAGGCTGCATAGCTGAGGACAAAAGGAGCAGGAGGGGGCCTATCAGTTCCCCTTAATATCTGGAAAACTTTGATCAAATCACCCCCTAACCTTCTAAATTCCAGGGAATACAACACGAGCTGTACCTGAAGAGATGGTAGAGGCAGGAACCCCCACAACATTTCAGAAGTATTTAGATGAGCACTTGAAATGCCATAGCATACAAGGATACGGGCCAAGTGCTGGAAAATGGGATTAGAATCGTTAGGTGCTTGATGGCCGGCACAGACACGATGGGCCGAAGGGCCTGTTTCTAACTCTATGACTGTATGACTATGACTCCAGTTGGTGTAATCTCTCCTGGTAATTTAACCCTTGGAGTCCGGGTGCCATTCTGGTAAATCTAGGCCGCACTCCAAAGCTGAAAGGCGTTTGTTGGAGCACTTGCGACCAAAATGCGTGATCAGCCTCTGGGCCCAGACACCGATTGGGCAAGGCAGCACCAATAGGGCTCTCTGTCTGGCCTTCACTGGCCCGTCTGCAGCAGCGCCACTGAAATAAAGGATCCTCACCCCACACACAAACACCGCACAGCCCTTTGATGGGACTTGAAAATCCAGTTCAGTGCTCCTCGTTTTGAAGGAAGTGTCTCCGCGCACTCGGCAGGGAGGGGCAAGGAGAACATTGAAGGAAGGATCATAAGGCATTGAAGAAGTGGAAAGGTTTTGAAGCTGGAGTGTTCAGACAGCAAGGCTATATTTATTCAATGATTCTTCTGCAATGGTAGAACAGGAGGAAAGATGAAATGGCAGTAATCAATGTCAGAAAAGTAGATGTGTCAAAGAATGCCAAGGCTGCAATGAAGGGTTCACATTTAAATGGCACCAGATCTCCAGGCAGCATTTCAAAATGCTACCCGTACAATGATTCGGTTTAAAGTGGAGCCATTGTTGACGTAGGCAGCCAATTCATCCGCCATTTTAAACAGCGCAAGATCTCTCCGAATAGCAAGAGATCGAATCAGGTTGCTAATGTCTTTCCTCGGCCTAGATTATGTGATTATGTTCCGGTGTGAGGTTGGAGCCCACAAACTGTAGACTCAGGCAAGACCCAGGCTGCTCCACGACCAGTCAGATAGGATAGGCGAGGGCTAATTAGATCTTCCCCCTGGTGAGGGAATGGGATTTTGGGCGGCTGGGAGTATGGACTGCTTTGCTGTGAGGAATGATTGAAGCAGAGACCATCGCAGCTTTTGTGGGAAAATGGAGATTCAGAGCTATGCGGAGAGAGCGGGGCAGTGGGATTAGTTTGGGATTGATACTGGGCTATGGGGAGAGCGCGGGGCAGTGGGATTAGTTTGGGATTGATACAGGGCTATGGGGAGAGCGCGGGGCAGTGGGATTAGTTTGGGATTGATACAGGGCTATGGGGAGAGCGCGGGGCAGTGGGATTAGTTTGGGATTGATACAGGGCTATGGGGAGGGAGCGGGGCAGTGGGATTAGTTTGGGATTGATACAGGGCTATGGGGAGGGAGCGGGGCAGTGGGATTAGTTTGGGGATTGATACAGGGCTATGAGAGCGCGGGGCAGTGGGATTAGTTTGGAATTGATACAGGGCTGTGGGGAGAGAGCGGGGCAGTGGGATTAGTTTGGGATTGATACAGGGCTATGGGGAGAGCGCGGGGCAGTGGGATTAGTTTGGGATTGATACAGGGCTATGGGGAGAGCGCGGGGCAGTGGGATTAGTTTGGGATTGATACAGGGCTATGGGGAGAGCGCGGGGCAGTGGGATTAGTTTGGGATTGATACAGGGCTATGGGGAGAGCGCGGGGCAGTGGGATTAGTTTGGGATTGATACAGGGCTATGGGGAGAGCGCGGGGCAGTGGGATTAGTTTGGGATTGATACAGGGCTATAGGGAGAGAGCAGGGCAGTGGGATTAGTTTTGGGATTGATACAGGGTTGTGGGGAGAGAGCGGGGCAGTGGGATTAGTTTGGGATTGATACAGGGCTATGGGGAGAGCGCGGGGCAGTGGGATTAGTTTGGGATTGATACAGGGCTATGGGGAGAGACTGGGGCAGTGGGATTAGTTTGGGATTGATACAGGGCTATGGGGAGAGCGCGGGGCAGTGGGATTAGTTTGGGATTGATACAGGGCTATGGGGAGAGCGCGGGGCAGTGGGATTAGTTTGGGATTGATACAGGGCTATGGGGAGAGCGCGGGGCAGTGGGATTAGTTTGGGATTGATACAGGGCTATGGGGAGAGCGCGGGGCAGTGGGATTAGTTTGGGATTGATACAGGGCTATAGGGAGAGAGCAGGGCAGTGGGATTAGTTTGGGATTGATACAGGGCTATAGGGAGAGAGCAGGGCAGTGGGATTAGTTTGGGATTGATACACGGCTATGGGGAGAGAGCAGGGCAGTGGGATTAGTTTTGGGATTGATTCAGGGCTATGGGGAGGGAGTGGGGCAGTGGGATCAGTTTTGGGATTGATACAGGGTTGTGGGGAGAGAGCGGGGCAGTGGGATTAGTTTGGGATTGATACAGGGCTATGGGGAGAGAGCGGGGCAGTGGGATTAGTTTGTGACTGATCTAGCAAAGAGATGGGCCCAGACCTATCCTTGGAGAAGAGAAGGCTGAGAGGTGATTTGATAGAGGAATTCAAAATCATGAGGGGTCGGGACAGAGTAGATAGAGAGAAACTGTTACCACTCGTGAAAGGATCGAGAACGAGAGGGCAGAGATTTAAAGTACGAGAAGCAATAGTGACACGAGGGAAAACTTTTTCACGCAGCGAGTGGTTGAGGTCTGGAATGCGCTGCCTGAGAACGTGGTGGAGGCAGGTTCAATTGAAGCATTCGAAAGGGAATTAGACAGTCATATGAAAAGGGAGAATGTGCAGGGTTACGGGGAGAAGGCAGGGGAATGGAACTGAGTGAATTACTCTTTCGGAGAGCCAGTGTGGACGCAATGGGCTGAATGGCCTCCTTCTGCACTGTAACAATTCTGTGATTCTGTAAAGGGCCAGTTGGCCACATCTTGGGCGTTAAACATGTATATTTCTATCTGATTGTCTGTTGGAAAGCCAGGCAGAGGGCAGAGGTGACCGGTACAATGCTGATTGGCAGTGTTCTCTACCCTCCGTAACAAATGAATGATAATGAAGGTGTGTAAGACGAGGGGGTGGAGTTCCTCTTTGCAATTTACAGCACAGAAACAGTCCATTCCACCCATCTAGTTCACGCTGACACCTATTCTCCATGAGCCTCTTCGCATCCTTCCTCATCTCGCTCTGTCACTTCTATTCCTTTCTCCCTCGTGTGTTTATCCAGCTTCCCCTTAAATGCATCGATACCATTCACCTCGACCGCTCCCTGTGGTAGCGAGTTCCACATTCACCCCACTCTCCGGGGAAAGACGTTTCTCCTGAATTCCCCATTGGGTTTATCAGTGACTGTCTTATATTGATGGCCCCCTAGTTCTGGCCTCGCCCGCAAGTGGAAACAGCTACATCTACCCGATCGAACCCTTTCCTAATGTTAAAGACCTCTATCAGGTCACCCCCTCAGCCTTCTTTTTTCTGGAGAAGAGAGCCTCAGTCTGTTCATTCTTTCCTGACGGGTATAACTTTGCAGTTCTGCTAGGAATTTTCACAGAATCACAGAGTTGTTAAGGTGCAAAAGGAGGCCATTCGGCCCATCGTGTTGGCACTGGCCTCTCTGAAAGGGCAATTCACTCAGTTCCATTCCCCCGCCTTCTCCCCGTAACCCTGCACATTCTCCCTTTTCATATGACTGTCGAGTTCCCTTTCGAATGCTTCAATTGAACCTGCCTCCACCACGTTCTCAGGCAGCGCATTCCAGACCTTAACCACTCGCTGTGTGAAAAAGATTTTCCTCCTGTCACTTTTGCTTCCCTGACCAAATACTTTGAATCTGTGCCCCCTCGTTCTCGATCCTTTCACAAGTGGGAACAGTGTCTCTCTCTCTACTCTGTCCAGACCCCTCATGATTTTGAATTCCTCTATCAAATCACCTCTCAGCCTTCCCTTCTCCAAGGAAAACAGTCCAAACTTCTCCAATCTATCTTCATGACCGAAATTCCTCATCCCTGGAACCATTCTCATGAATCTTTTCTGTACTCTCTGCAACACCCTCACGTCTTTCCTCAAGTGTGGCTCCCAGAATTGGACGCAATACTCCAGCTGAGGCTGAACTCGTGTCTTGTACAAGTTTAACTTGCTCTTGTACTCTATGCCCCTATTAATAAAGCCCAGGATACTGTATGCTTTATTAACCGCTCTCTCAACCTGTCCTGTCACCTTCAATGACTCATTTGCTTCTGTAATCCCAAGGCCTCACGGTTCGAGGTAGACACAGTGCTGGAAGATTTTCAATGCTTAGCTCAATGAAATGTCAACTGAGAGGATCAGAGACTGCACAGAACATAACGGGTGTTCTGCTTACTCGTTGGGATTGGGGCAGAGGTGGGCAGCAGGGGAGAATCGGACTGCAATGGTGCAAAGGTGAATGCCTATGCTGGAGCTTTGCTTGATAAAGTTTAGGGTGCGTACAGTGTTAATGCGGGAGATTAAATGCTTGAGGTAGAGTCCACAAGGACATGAACTGTAAACGGCGTGTGGAAAGAGCATATTTGGTAGGTAAATGGTCTTTTCTCTTCCACACTTTATCACACACGTTGAGGAACAGTGGGATATGTGGAGGTACCACACGAGCAATGGTCAGGATGTAGAGTCATTACGGCACAGAAGGAGGCCATTCAGCCCATCAAGGCCATGCCAGCTCTCTGTCGAGCAATCCCATCGATGGCATTCTGCCCCCCTCCCCCCGCCCCCTCGCTCTATCCTCGTGGCCCTGCAGGTTTATTTCCCTCAAGCGCCCATCCAATTTCCTTTAGAAATCATTCATCGTCTCCCCTTCCACCCCCCTCGTGGGCGGCGAGTTCCAGGTCATTACCACTCGCTGTGTAAAAGAGTTCTTCCTCACATCCCCCCCACCCCCCCGGACCCCCCACTGCATCTCTTGCCCAAACATACTGTCTTTGCCTGGCCTCTCCCACACTCATCTCTCTCCTCTCATCCAACAATCCCATCAATAGCAGTTGCTTTCTGACCCCCTCATCAGTCTTTCTGGACTGTCCCTCTGCGCCCGAGAGGCAGGGGGAAATAAAAACAATTTGGTTCTTGCTATCATCATTTCCAAATATCAGTGAGCAAAATACCAAAAGCAATCTCCTGTCTCTTGCATGAGTTCCTCACTCAAAGGATTCAGGTAGTTTGATGAGTGCTGACTGTTGTCTTTTACTCAGTACTCCTCATGCCTTTCACCCCTTAGATGAACATTAACATCATTCCATAACATATTCCCTGAGAATTTCTCCTGTCATCAAATGCCAGGCTATGAGATTGACGTTTTCGCGGCTCAGCGTTTATTATTTCTTTTCAAACTCTCTCCACTCCACTCCTCAGACACAGCAGAGTCTCTGTATCTGATGAAAATATTAACCACATCCTCACCAGTTTTCTCAATCCTCCATTTGAAGCTTCTTGGTTGTAATCCCTGTGACTCAGTCTCACTGCTTCGGAGATTCTTAATGCAGCCCCCACACCCAGGTCAGTGAGGAGAAGGGGTTAGATACAGAGTAAAGCTCCCTCCACACTGTCCCCATCAAATACTCCCAGGACAGGTACAGTACGGGGGTTAGATACAGAGTAAAGCTCCCTCTACACTGTCCCCATCAAACACTCCCAGGACAGGTACAGCACGGGGGTTAGATACAGAGTAAAGCTCCCTCTACACTGTCCCCATCAAACACTCCCAGGACAGGTACAGCACGGGGGTTAGATACAGAGTAAAGCTCCCTCTACACTGTCCCCATCAAACACTCCCAGGACAGGTACAGTACGGGGGTTAGATACAGAGTAAAGCTCCCTCTACACTGTCCCCATCAAACACTCCCAGGACAGGTACAGCACGGGGGTTAGATACAGAGTAAATCTCCCTCTACACTGTCCCCATCAAACACTCCCAGGACAGGTACAGCTCGGGGGTTAGATACAGAGTAAAGCTCCCTCTACACTGTCCCCATCAAACACTCCCAGGACAGGTACAGCTCGGGGGTTAGATACAGAGTAAAGCTCCCTCTACACTGTCCCCATCAAACACTCCCAGGACAGGTACAGCTCGGGGGTTAGATACAGAGTAAAGCTCCCTCTCCACTGCCTCAAAATAATGTCCCTCAGCCCAGTTAACAATGTGATCCTCCCATTGCTCCAGTGTGGGGGTAATTCTATTTCCCACACCAGACCTCTTGCCCTTGCTGATCTAGATTGCCATTTACTGCTAAGTCTTGGTAGAACCAGGGGCCTTCGTGTGGTTGTTCACACCCACTCAGACATGGACTGTGACCACGACTGTGTAAACTCCATTCACCTCCCCCCAACAGTGTTAATGGTCTGGGGCAAAGATTAATGTTCAGCCCAATGTCCCACCCACCTAACGTCTTATTCCCGATGGGATAGTCCCAGTGTGGTCAAATTTCGTGAGGCTGAATTCTCTCAGCATAAGTTCCTGAACAGCCTTCAGCACCATGGAGAGCTCACTGAGCAGACCAATGCGAACTGACCTCTCGCCAGTCTTCAATCACTGGCACCTCCTTTCACCGCAAATCCCGTAATCCTCTCTCTTTGCTTGAAAGGCGTCCAAATGCTGCTCAAATCCCTTTCCCCTGGCCTTCCCCCAGAACTTATTGCAAAGAACGCTCATCGCTGTCTTTCTGGAGATTCAAGCTGTACGTCGAAGGAGGCTGACGTTCGGTATAAAGTGTCTCTCATGCAGCAACATCAGAAAATGAGCACGGGTCTCTCTGCTTTCCCCAAAGCCCAGCAGACGCTTTCCGAATGTGGCCGGTCTGTAGAGGTGGACGTCAGTGCAAATGCACGCAGCAACTTCGGGGATGAGAGTGGTACATGCAAGCTCGTCTCCGCTGCCTGTATCGATTGGGGGGGGGTGGGGGTTCCGGTGGCAGAGTGGTTATGCCGCTGGGCTTGTAGTCCAGAGCCCTGAGCCAATTATCAGGTGACATGAGTTCAAACCCCAGCACGGCAGCAGGGGGATGTAAGTAAATTAAAAGCAAAATACCGCAGATGCTGGGAAATCCGAGATAAAAACAAAACGTGCTGGGAAATACTCAGCAGATCTGGCAGCGCGTGTGGAGAGAGAAGCAAAGTTAACGTTTCAGGTCAGTGACCTTTCATCAGAACTGAAGCGAAGGGAAAAGTTCAGGAAGTTTAAGCAAATTGATTCAATAAATCTGGAATTACGACGTCTCAATGATGGTGACATGAAACTATCATCAATCGTTGGAAAAACCCATCCGGTTCACTCATGTCCTTTAGGGAAGGAAATCCGCCGTCCTTACCCGGTCTGGCCTACATGTGACTCCAGACCCACAGCAAATGTGGTTGACTCTTAACTGCCCTCTGAGATGTCCTGGCAAGCCACTCAGTTGTGGAAGGGAGGGCAATAAATGTTGACCTTGTCTGTGATGCCCGCACATCTTGTGTGTTAATTAAATCACCAACAATCCACTCCTTCCAACTTTCCACTCTCAGAGGTGGAGGTCATGGGTTTGGGAGGGGACCAAGCCTTGGCACAGTGGCAACAGTGTGTACCATCTGCAAGATGCACTGCAGCAACTCGCCAAAGCTCCTTCGACAGAACCTTCCAAACCCAGGACCTCTACCACCTAGAAGGACAAGGGCAGCAGACGCATGGGAACACCACCACCTGCAAGTTCCCCTCCGAGTCACACACCATCCTGACTTGGAACTATATCGGCCGTTCCTTCACTGTCAGAGGTGGGGATTGGGCGACTCGTGAACCTTTTCACAACCTTTGTCGATGTCTCTCTGCAGGCCATCTGCTGGCCTGACATAGATTTTGACGAGCCAGGTGACGCAGTCAGTTTCCTCTGCTCCCTTCTGTGCCTGGTGATGCTGGGATGTGAAATGGCTGCCAGGGATTTCCCACAGATCTTTCACCGGAATTCCAATCACTCTCTGAGCCCTGTCACCAACCTGCATCACCACCACCACCCCACCCCCCTCACTGTTCAGTTGTGGTATTGGCCTGACCTTCAGCCCATCCACCAGACTGCAGGCCCTGAGACTGTCACTGGATTAAGGCCTCTCTTAATGCTAGGCCAAGGCACAAGCATCAAAGCACTGTTAGACTGGCGACCGAGAGAATAGTGGTCAGCGGCCGTCACTGCTCCGGAGATGGAATTGTTCAGGAGCATTTTTTTTCCCTCCTAACCACTTGGGCACGGGATGAGGCCTAGAATGAGGGAGCATTTGGACAGCGGAGGCCAGGATTCGTGCAGTTCAATCCACGCTTTCCCCGCCAAAGAAAAACCCACCCAGTCCTCCAGGGTCCGTCTATCACAGCCACACTTGGCGAGCCTCGGAAGAGTTGTCTGAATCTTGGGAATTCTCCACAGATGCTCAGTCGTTGAGTAGATTCAAGACAGCGAGTGAGAGATTTTTTGGGGTGGGGGGCGCTGGGGGAGTCGAGGGATAGGGCGGGAAAGTGGAGTCGAGGTAGAAGATCAGCCACCACCTTGTGGAATGGCGGAGCAGGCTCGAGGGGCCGAATGGCCTACTCCTGCTCCTGTTTCGTACGCTTCATTCTGCCACTCTAACTCTCTCCCCAATGATTCCAATTGACCTGTGGAAGAATTGAACCACCAAACGAGAGAGCAGACTGGAGAAGTGGGTCTCCCTTACCCGATGTGAGGCGGTATAGTATAGACCAGTTGGGCCGAATGGCTAGCTTCTGATCTGTAGACTCGACCTACTCTCTAGTACCCAACCCCCACAGTGTAAAAGCTGCGTCGGCGTGGCCCTTGGCACCTTTACACTGTGAAGCCATGAGCTTAGTCATCGAGAGACTGTTCTGTAAATACATGACTGTTCTAAGATAATCTCCTTAGTCCCTGATCATTTCCTATTTGAAGATTAAGCAGTCGGACCCACGAATTATCAACACCATTTGTTATCCTGCTTCCCCTTAAGAATGAATTGTATGCCCATCAAAGTGACTGATGCTCCTACCCAAGGAGTCAAACTCATCCAATTACAGCTACCTGATATCATACAGTACGGGGTTAGATACAGAGTAAAGCTCCCTCCACACTGTCCCCCATCAAACTCTCCCAGGACAAGGTACAACACGGGGGTTAGATACAGAGTAAAGCTCCCTCTACACTGTCCCCATCAAACACTCCCAGGACAAGGTACAACACGGGGGTTAGATACAGAGTAAAGCTCCCTCTACACTGTCCCCCATCAAACACTCCCAGGACAGGTACAGCACGGGGGTTAGATACAGAGTAAAGCTCCCTTTACACTGTCCACATCAAACACTCCCAGGACAAGGTACAACACGGGGGTTAGATACAGAGTAAAGCTCCCTCTACACTGTCCCCCATCAAACACTCCCAGGACAGGTACAGCACGGGGGGGTTAGATACAGAGTAAATAGGGAGTGATTAGTAAGGTTACAACAGAGAGAGAGGAGGGAGCCTGGAGAAGCGAGGGAAGACTTGGCTGGTAGGTGGCGTACTCTGGTTGAGTTCGTGGGAGGCGCGACAGAATTGACGTCTTTGGATGGTCTCGCAATTTGTTCACCCCTTTCTCCTGAAGCCGTGGCTCTGAGTGAGGGGCACTGCTCCACATCTGCTCCTGCCCATGTGCCAAGTGTGGCAAATCCTTCCAAACCTGGGAGCCCTGTGCTCAATTAACAGCAGGCGAATTAACTCGGGTAAATGTGAGCCCGACACCGAAATGATTGGCAGCCTTTGAGGTCAAGTTAGGTAAAAGAGAGACTGACGTTTATATGGCGCTTGTTATGACCTCGGGACGTCCCAAAGTGCATTGCAACCATTGAGGTCATTTTAAAGCATTGGAATGTAGGAAACGCGCACAGCAAGCTCCCACCAACAGCAATGTGATAGTGACCCAGATCATCTGTTTTTTTTTAGTGATGTTGGTTGAGAAATAAATATTGGGCCCCAAGGAGGACTCCCCCCTCCCCGGGCTCTTCTTCCAATAGCGGCCGTGGGATCTTTTACATCCACCTGAGAGGGCAGTCGGGGGCCCTCGGTTTAACGTCTTGTCTGAAAGGCGGCACCTCCGACAGTGCAGCACTCCCTCAGTACTGCAGTGCCAATGCCAGCCTGGAGTTTGGGCTTATGTCTCTGTCGTGGGACTCGAACCCCCTGATTATCTGACTCAGAGGCGTGGGAGAGAGTGAGATACTCAATGAGCTGCAGCCGACCCGAATGTAACACTCAGTGCACTGGGGATGATGTTGAAACAACATCCTTGGAGGGTTATATTCCAATCATCCAATAGGACAGTGAGTGAAAGAAACGGAAAGATTTACAGCACAGAAGGAGGCCATTCAGCCCATCGTGTTCGTGCTGGGCGAAAAGTAGCTGTCCGGCCTAATTCCACTTCCAGCTCTTGGTCCGTAGCCCCGCAGGTTGAGGCACCTCGAGTCCGTATCCAAGATTTTTTAAAAATGAGTTGAGGGTTTCTGCCTCGATCACCCCTTTCAGGCAGTGAGTTCCAAACCCCTACCACCCTCTGGGTGACAAAACAAATTAATCCTCAACTCCTGTCTAATCCTCAACTCCTGTCTAATCCTTCCACCAGTTGTTTTAAATCTCTGTCCCCTGGTTATTGACCTCACTGCTAAGGGAAATAGGTCCTTCCTATCCACTCGTCTCGGCCCCTCATAGTTTTACACACCTCAGTTCAACCTCTGCTTATTCTCCTCTGTTCCAAAGAAAGTAACCCCAGCCTGTCCAATCTTTCCTCATATCTAAAATTCTCCAGTCCTGGCAACACCCTCTGTAAATCTCCTCTGTCCCCTCTCTAGTGTGATCACATCCTTCCTGTAATGTGGTGACCAGAACTGTACACAGTACTCTAGCTGCGGCCTAACGAGTGTTTTATACAGTTCTAGCAGAACACCTCCTGCTGTTGTACTCTCGGCCTCGATTAGTAAAGGCAAGTATCCCCTATACCTTCTTGACCACCTTATCTACCTGTCCAGCCGCCTTCAGGGAACTGTGGTCATGCACTCCAAGGTCCCCCTGTTCCCGCGCATTCCTCACAATCCTCCCATTTATTGTGTATTCCCTTGGAAATCAGACCCTTTCCAACTTGCTTTCATTCTTTATTAATCTGTCTCTAAACGCAAACATGTTACAAGGGGGACGCTTACAAATGAATCATTAAAAATTAACAAATCACTCGGCCTAATTACTACAGAAAAGATTGTTAACCAAATGGCCGGATTGGGACAGCTGATTCTGCCATCTGCCGAAAACGCTGTCTCGATTATTTGTGAAATGTGGGGAATTCCTTTGATCCCGTTAGCACCTTCCATATTCCTGTGCTGGTGCAGTCCCGGAGGTTACGGTTTGCACTCTGCTGATGTCTAACTGGCTTTTCCCCGTGGAGTGACTCAGTGCTTTTATCAGTAACCAGACATCACTCACTGTCAGAACCTTCTCTAAAAGCATCCTTTTTAAAGAGGCATGAGGAAAGAAAAAAGTCCTTTTCCTTGTCTCTGTGCAGCTACTGCCAAAGTGCCACTAATTACTACAGTGGATGGATGAAGGCCTCGCAGCTGGATTTAGGCCACAGGCTTTCGGGCCTTGTCCAGGGCTGATGAGGCCTAGGGTTGCCAGTTGTGTGTATTTTTTTATTTATTAACAGGATGTGGGCATCGCTGGCAAGGCCCAGCATTTGTTGCCCATCCAGAATTGCCCCTTGACAACTGAGTGGCTTGTTCGGCCATTTCAGAGGGGCAGTTAAGAGTCCATCATATTGCTGTGGGTTTGGAGTCGCATGTCGGCCAGGCCGGGTAAAAATGTTTTTTTTTTGGTCAATCAGCGATAGTTCCCTGGCCCCATGACTGAGACGAGCTTTCAATTCCAGATTTTGTTTATATCAATTAATTAAATTTCAATTCCACCGGCTGCCTTATGTGGGATTTGAACCCATGTCGCCAAGGGCATTAACCGGGGCCTCTGGATTACTAGCTCAGTGGCATTACCACTACGCCACCGTCTCCCCATTACGCCTCGGTCTCCTTGACTGCGCGGTGACGGTGCTCCCAGTGTGCCGTTAGGGAGAGAGTTCCAGGATTTGAAGAAAGGGAACATTGCAGCAGGAGTCGGCCATTCAGCCCATCGAGCCTGCCCCGCCATTCAAATGATCATGGCTGATCATCCACTTCAATGCCTTTTTCTCACACTATCCTCATATCCCCTTATGTCATTTGTATTTAGAAATCTGTCAATCTCTGCTTTAAACATACTCAATGACTGAGCTTCCACAGCCCTCTGAGGTAGAGAATTCCAAAGATTCACAACCCTCGGAGTAAAGACATTTCTCCTCATCTCGGTCCTAAGTGGCTTCCCCCTTATTTTGAAATTGTGTCCCCTAGTTCGAGACTCCCCAACCAGGGGACACATCTTACCTGCATCTACCCTGTCTATCCCTTTACGTATTTTGTAAGTTTCAATAAGATCACCTCTCATTCTTCGAAACTCTAGAGAATCTAGGCCCAGTTTCCCCAATCTCTCTTTGTAGGACAGTCCCACCATCCCGGGAACAAGTCTGGTGAACCTTCCCTCTCTGGCAATAATATCCTTCCTTAGGTAAGGGGACTAAAACTGTACGCAGTACTCCAGGTGCGGTCTAACCAAGGTTCTATACAATTGAAGCAAGACTTCACTACTCCTGTACTCAAATCCTCTAGCAATAAAGGCTAACTATCTCCCCACAATAACTGTCTAGGTAACAGGCAGTGTGTCTGATCGAACCTCACAGACTAGGCCATCCAACCTCAAACCTGGTCTCAAGTGCTGTCGACACGACTGTCCCTCTCAGTTGTGCTTTTGGTTGATCCTAGCTCGTCTCAAGTCCCAATTCACCCATCATCCTCAGCGCCCCCACCCCATGCCCTCTGACCTACACTGTGGCAGCTTGGCAGAACGGTATCGCAGTTTGGTGAAGCTCCCTGAATGAAGGGCAGCGCAGACACACGGTCGATGAATCATCTGTGCACTTTCATTGGGAAGACCAAATCTAAGAAATATTCACCAATTGCTTCCTTTGCCTTGGACCCAGCAGATGCTCTACTGTTGAAAAACGGGAGAATGTTAATCGTTTTTTTATGGCGCCCGCACTTTCAGGAAAGATGTCCGGGCTTTGGGCATGGTGCTTCGGAGCATAGGAGCAGGAGGAGGCCGTTCAGCCCCTCGAGCCTGTCCCGCCATTCAATGGCTGATCTGTGACCTCACTCCATATACCCGCCTTTTCCCCATATCCCTGAACACCTTCGGTTATCAACAATCTACCAATCTCCGATTTAACATTTACAATTGATCCAGCATCGATTGCCGTTTGTGGAAGAGAGTTCCAAACTTCTACCACCCTTTGTGTGTGGAAGTGTTTCCTCGTTTCACTCCTGAAAGGTCTGGCTCTCATTTTTAGTCTCGGCCTGTCGTACGATTTTGCATGACCCACCCTTTACAAATCCAGGCTTTGTGCTTAACTGGAAATTTTCAAGGTGTTTACTCACCCAGTCCTTAATTATAGCAATTTCCCGATGACAGGGAATTCCCTGGTTGCCCTCTCTCAGAGGATTTGCAGAGGAGATTTACCAGAACAGGCCCGATGGGATGAGTGGCCTCCTTCTGTGCCGTATCGGAGTATGATTTTACCCTGTCCATGGCTTCTGGGTCCTTTTGACTCTATCACTGGAACAGGGGAGGTTCAGTGGTACCTAAGGCAGTTTATCAAGATTATAAAAGGTTTTGAGAGAATCAATAGTAATGAATTGTTTTGTGAATTTGAAACTGCGAAGAGGTAACTATAATTCTCTCAGATTGATTATCAGAAGTTTTGCGTCGAGGCAAATGCGCATTTATATTAATGTTCCACAATGCTTCATGGGGAGGGGCTGCTGGACACAGGGCAGGGGCTAGGGAGGGCAGGGCTAGGCCAGAAAGAAACCGCTGTTTCCAAGGGGATTAACACAGCAAGATCCCACAAGCTGCCCTCGACTTCACGTCCCACGGGACCCCCCTGGTGGTGCAGTGCCCCCCTCAGTACTCGGTGCAGGCCCAGATCGCGCGACCCTCTGTCAGACAGGGCCAAGAGAGGTGCCCACTAAGCCACAGCTAACGACAGGCCCGGAACTCAAGAATGGGTGGAGGGGGGCGGGGGGGGGGGGGGGGGGGGGGGGACGCAGGGGATAATTGCTGCCCTCGGGGTAGTCAGAAGAGGAGAGTCAGAGCGGAGATTGAAGAGGGAGGAGAGCATCCAAAAGTCCCCAATTACCTGGCTTTGCCTGAATCACTACAATTCAGCAACCAGCCTGTTAGCACAATGCGAAGCTGAGAGAGAGAAAGGTTGGCATGCCTGTGAATAGAAATATTTCATTTCAAAGGATTCGCACTTCCATTAACTCTTCCTCCGACTCCTCCCCGTCCAGGGCTATCAGCTCCAAAGGCTGTTTGCAGCAGAGCAAGAGGAAGTAATTGCTTCAACTGGTGCATTGTGCATTGAAGGCGAGAATATAATTTAAGGATAGGCCTCGTGTTATTAAATAAGTGAATTAACTTCTCCTTCTAAAATAGAGCACTTTTGATTAAGAATCAGATTGTATTTTTCTGAATTACGTTTTCATTTAAAAGGATTTCAGTGCCTGGAAACAGCTAAACGGGTCCCATACCCTGAGTGCCGATGGGTAGTTGGTAGTTGGTTAAACGAGAGCTATTATAAAAAGCTTAATTATGCCCTATTCATTCCTGCAAAGGCTCGAGGTTTTATCAGGCAGGTAACAATAACACTGATTTCTGTTTTACCGCTGTAATTCCAGAAGCAGCCAGACATTTTCAGACATGTAAATTGGGCCTCAGTTAACCGCAATTAGCCAGGTTCAAAGGTCAGCCCTTTGTCAAAGGGGTTGGTTTCAATGCCAGTCCACGCGCACAGAGAGAAATGTCAGGACTGGAAGAGCTCACTCGGAGCAAGAGGGAGTGTTTGATGGGGACATGAGGAAAAGCTTTTTCACCCAGAGGGTGGTGGGTGTCTGGAATTCACTGTCCGAATCAGTGGTGGAGGCAGAAACCCTCAACTCCTTTAAAAGGCACCTGGACATGCACCTGAAGTGCTGTAACCGGCAAGGCTAGGGACCGGGTGCTGGAAGGTGGGATTAGATTGGGCGGCTAGTTTTTTTTAAATTTAGCCGGCACAGACACAATGGGTTGAGTGGCCTCTTCTGTGCTGTACTTTTCTATTGTTCTATGATGGGACAGTGTAGAGGGAGCTTTACTCTGTATCTAACCCCCGTGCTGTACCTGTCCTGGCTGTGTTTGATGGGGACAATGCAGAGGGAGCTTTACTCTGTATCTAACCCCCGTGCTGTACCTGTCCTGGCTGTGTTTGATGGGGACAATGCAGAGGGAGCTTTACTCTGTATCTAACCCCCGTGCTGTACCTGTCCTGGGAGTGTTTGATGGGAGAGCACGTAGGGAAAAGCCTATGATACAGCAGAGCATACATGAGCTTTTGGGTGGTGCGGGGGTGAGTGGGGGGGGGGGCATTAAATGGATGGGTAGAATCTGTGTTAGTATCATAGAATGGTTACAACACAGAAGGAAGCCATTCGGCCCATTGTGTTCATACCGGCCCTCTGCAAGAGCAACTCAACGTGTCCCACTCCCCCAACCTTTCCCCACAGCCGTGCACGTTTTTTGCTCTTCAGTTAGTTATCCAATTCTCTGTTGAAAGCCTCGATTGAACCTACCTCCGCCACGCTCTCAGGCAGTGCATTCCAGATCAGAACCACTGGCCGCGGGACAAAGGTTTTTTCCCTCGTGTCGCCTCGGCTGCTATTGCCAATCACCTTGAATCGGTGCCTCCCGCTTCTCGAAACCTTCCGGCAGTGGGAATCTTGGAATCTTGAGATCACTGAATTCATCCATTCGTCACTCCTCAGACTCGAGGGCAACGTGAGCAACAGGCCTTCAATTGCAGAGGTGGCCTTCAATGATTACTGCTATGTTGAAACAGTATTTGAGGTACTTACCTCTGATCAGGCCCCGAGGGCATATTTTCGACACCACTGCACTTGACCCAAGATAGCTGGTCGATCTACGGCAAAACCTGTTGTGATTTATCGAATTTTTATTTCCGAACTACATTTCCAATTTTAATATATGTGGTTTAATAATTCATCCCCCGCTGAGTTCCAGAGTAACATTTTCTTCCCCAGAGGCTGCCGAATGACAAATCCTCGCATACATCACCCAGCAAGCGTTTTCCAAAGGAAGGGAACTGCGCGTGAATGGTCCCATCCTGTCCGTCTGCATTTTACGAAGCCGAGTTTTCTTCCCCCAGCTGTTTGACAATTTTAATGCCTCGGGTCCTGCTTCCAAGATGGTAACCAGGCCGACACTCCCGGTGCTGGAACTGAAGGGGTGCTGCACTGTCGGAGGTGCCGTCTTTCGGGCGAGACGTTAAAGCGAGGGCCCCCGTCTGCCCCTTTCAGGGTGTTGGTGGGATCTTGTTGTGCGCACATTGATGGCCCCTTTTCCCCCATCGCAACAGTGACTATACTGCACAAAGTACTTTGTTGGCAGTAACGCACGTTGGGACTTGCAGGTTGTGGAAGGCACTATATGAAGGCAAGACGTCCTTTATCCATTGAGGCCCTCACCGACAGTGAATTACTCCGTGTGGTATTAACATGTGTCAAGTGAAGTGACCTGCCTGATTAAGGAAGGCCTTCACACAGTTTTGGTGGGTGCAACAGCTGCAATTTGCATTTATATAGCCCCTTTGATGTAGTGAAAGGTCCCAGCGTGCTTCACAGGAGTGTTGTCAGACAACATTTGACACCGAGTCATGTCAGGTGACCAAAGGCTTGGTCAAGGAGGTAGGAGTCAGCCATGTCTTAGCGATTAGCACTTCTCAGCTGGGAGTCCAAATGTTGTGGCTGAGTTAGACAGATTTTTGATCTACAAGGGAGTCAAGGGTTATGGGGGGCAGACAGGAAAGTGGAGTTAAGGCCACGATCAGATTAATCGTGATCTTATTGAATGGTAGAGCAGGCTTGAGGGGCCGAATGCCCTACTCCTGCTCCTATTTCTTATGTTCTTATAGGAGGTGAGTTACTCGCTGAAGAATTCCCAGCCTCTGACCTGCTCTCGTAGCCACAGTATTTATGCGTCTGGTCCAGTTCAGTTTCTGGTCAATGGTAACCCCCAGGATATTGATAGTGGGGGGATTCTGCGATGGTAATGCTGTTGAATGTCAAGAGGAGATGGTTAGATTCTCTCTTGTTGGAGATGGTCATTGACTGGCACTTGTGTGGCGCAAGTCTTACTCAACACTTATCAGCCCAAGCCTGGATATTGTCCAGGTCTTGCTGCATTTCTACACGGACTGCTTCAGTATCTGAGGAGTCGCGAATGGTACTGAACATTGTGCAATCATCAGCGAACATCCCCACTTCTGACCTTATGATTGAAGGAAGGTCATTGATGAAGCAGCTGAAGTTGGCTGGGCCTAAGGTAGTGAAAGGCGCCATACCAATGCAGGTCTTCTTTATGATAAGGAGGTCCGAGAGAGGCAGAGAGGTTCAGGGAGGGAATTCCAGGCATTCGGGCCCAGGCGGCTGAAGGCACGGTAGTGTTTACCCCTGCAACACAGCATGATCGTCAGGCTGGTGAACATAGCGAGGGAAAGGCAGGCTGACTATTATGAAAGTAATAGAGGAAGCTAAGGCAGCCAGTGATAATGGAGACATAATTGGTGCAGAGTGCGGTTCCCCTCCTGGGAATCAAGCCCGCATCATGGCTGATTCGAGCCAACTGAAAGAACACCCCGCCTGACTGCAGCGTTTTGCGGCAGATGTACCAACTGGAGCCCGGGCGTCTGGGTGCGAATCGGATTTGAACGCGCGAAAGACGCGATCTATGTGCTTGACCAATGAAAGAGCTTTGTATCGGCACCCCGTATCAGCCACAGCCCTCAGCTATCATTCTGCAGAAGCACTCTGATATCTGCGGGCTCTGGAGTTTTGGAAGGCTGTATTAGCGTGGAACTTGCACGACGCAGAATTAGCAACCGTCGCAACTGCCTTTCATCGCTCCGCCTTCTCACCAGGCCCCTCAAACCGATTCCCCCCTCAACCCCCCGGCCACCTCCGAGAATCATCGAGATCGTCGAATGATCCAGCCATTCGGAACCGTCCCTGGGATCTTCATTCACTGCTCAATTGCTATCAGCGTCTGTCCCTTTAAGACTTTTCCTGTGAAGGACTGCCTTTAAGTATTGACACACTCCTGGCAACCCCTTGTAAATATTGACACACTCCTAGGGACTCCCTGTAAATATTGACACACTCCTGGGGACTCCCTGTAAATATTGACACGTTCCCGTACACTCCCTGTAAATATTGTCACTATCCCGGTGTCTCCCTGTAAATATTGATACACTCCTGGGGACTCCCTGTAAATATTGTCACAATCACGGGGACTCCCTGTAAATACTTACCCATTCCCGGGGACTCCCTGTAAATATTGACACACTCCCGGGGACTCCCTGTAAATATTGACACACTCCCCGGGGACTCCCTGTAAATATTGACACACTCCCGGGGACTCCCTGTAAATATTGACACACTCCTGGGGACCCCCTGTAAATATTGTCACAATCACAGGGACTCCCTGTAAATATTGACACATTCCCGGGGACTCCCTGTAAGTATAAACACACTCCCGGGGACCCCCTGTAAATATTGTCACAATCACAGGGACTCCCTGTAAATATTGGCACACTCCTGGGGACTCCCTGTAAACATTGACACACTCCCAGGGACCCCCTGTAAATATTGACACACTCCCGGGGACCCCCTGTAAATATTGACACAATCACAGGGACTCCCTGTAAATATTGACATATTGACACACTCCTGGGGACCCCCTGTAAATATTGACACACTCCCGGGGACCCCCTGTAAATATTGACACACTCCCGGGGACTCCCTGTAAATATTGACACACTCCCCGAGGACTCCCTGTAAATATTGACACACTCCTGGGGACCCCCTGTAAATATTGTCACAATCACAGGGACTCCCTGTAAATATTGACATATTCCCGGGGACTCCCTGTAAATATTGTCACAATCACAGGGACTCCCTGTACATATTGACACATTCCCGGGGACTCCCTGTAAATATTGTCACAATCACAGGGATCCCTGTAAATATTGACGCACTCCCGGGGACTCCCTGTAAATATTGACACACTCCCCGAGGACTCCCTGTAAATATTGACACACTCCTGGGGACCCCCTGTAAATATTGTCACAATCACAGGGACTCCCTGTAAATATTGACACATTCCCGGGGACTCCCTGTAAATATTGTCACAATCACAGGGACTCCCTGTAAATATTGACACATTCCCGGGGACTCCCTGTAAATATTGTCACAACCACAGGGACCCCCTGTAAATATTGACACACTCCCGGGGACTCCCTGTAAATATTGACACACTCTCGGGGAGTCCCTGTAAATATTGTCACAATCGTGGGGACTCCCTGTAAATACTGACTCACTCCCGCGGAGCCCCTGTAAATGCTTACAATCTTGTTGATTTCCTGCAAATGTTAACACATTCCCAGGGACTCCCTGTAAATACTAACATACTCCACCCACCAGGAACACCCTGAATTTCTATAGCGCCTTTCACAATCTCTGGATATCCCCAAGCGCTTTGAAATGTAGTCACTGTAATGTAGGAAATGCGGTGGCCAGTTTGTGCACAGCAAGATCCCACAAACAGCAACGTGGTGATGATTCTAGGCCGACACTCCAGTGCAGTACAAAGGGAGTGCTACACTGTCGAGGTGCCGTCTTTCGGATGAGACATTAAACCGAGGCCCCCGTTTGCTCCCTCGGGTGGATGTAAAAGATCCCACGAGCGGCATTGCGATACCAGCCGGCAAGTCCGCTTTACCGACATCGGGTAAATGTTGGCCCAGGGCAGTCTCCCCTGCTGTTCTTCGAACTGGTGGCCATGAGGGGCCTCGGTTTAATGCCCCATCCGAAAGACGGCACCTCCGACAGCGCGGTGCTTCCTCAGTCCTGCTGCTGGGAGCCTCAGGCTGGATAATGGGGGGCGGGGGGGGGAGTAAAGGCTCTGGATTGGGGGTCGAACCCTCAACCTTCTGACTCGGAGGCGCGACAGAGGGTGGTGCCCACTGAGCTGCGGCTGATACAGGTGTGTTATCAATGCAGGTCCTTTGTTTCACGGCACTAGCCAGAATCTCAATGTATTTCTGACTTCGGTCTCTGATGTCCTGAGTCCGACTAATCTTCAGGCATGATAAATTTCTACTCCCTAATTTGTAATAGAAAGTAGCTTTGTCAGTTTCTCGGTCCATAATTGTGTAATCTTATTACTACTTTCTGAATAACCTCTTCCTGGAAATATTTTTTGATGCGCCTTTTGTTTTTTATCAGTAACTGAAATTTCTAATGTCCAAAATAAGGGTAAAAATATACACTTTTTAAAATTCAAAGGCACATCTACAATAGTACGATTAAGTGTACATAACTCTTGGGCTGACTACTTGGTTTACACTCTGTTAGTACTTAATGCAAAAATCACCCCTTAAAAATGCAGGCCACCATTAACGCAGAGAAAATAAGTTGCTCTTTGAGCGATGTGGTGCAGCGTGCCCAGCGACGTCATCCCGGATGCTGCCGATTGACGGGCTCACACCCCCACTGTGAGTGCACAGGCCCGTCAGAGGAATCAGCTCACTGGTGAGACAGAGACAGAGACAGAGACAGGGTAATAACCTGCTGCTGTTCATCCCGCAGCCTGTGTCAATGTCAAGATCCAGCACACCGTCTCCTCCTCTGACCCATTATTCCCCAGCGCGTAAAAGCTGTCAGACCTCCGAGTCTTACAGTACAGGAGGCCATTCACCCCTTCGTGCCTGTGCTGGCTCGTTGAAAGCACTATCCAATTAGTCGCAATGCCCCCCTGTTCGTTCCCCCGCAGCCCTGCAAATTTCTCCTTTTCAGGTATTTATCCAATTGCCTTTTGAAAGTTCCTATTGAATTTGCAATACAGACTTAATTGCGCAGTTGTAAAGAGTGTGCAGGGAGCTGCAGGTGCATTTGCGTCGATCTTTGAAGGTGGCAGGAAATATTGAGAGAGCGGTTAGTAAAGCATATGGGATCTGGAGCTTTATAAGCAGAGGCATTGAGCACAAAAGCAGGGAGGTTATGCTGAACCTTTAGAAAGCTCTGGTTTGGCCCCAATTAGAGTGTTGCATCCAGTTCTGGTCACCACACTTTAGGAAGGATGTGAGAGTCCTTGAGAGGGTGCAGAGGAGATTTACCAGAATGGTTCCAGGGTTGGGGGATTTTAGCTACAGGTAAGTTTGGAGAAGCTGGGGTTGTTCTCCTTGAAGCAAAGGAGATGGAGGTGTACAGGATTATGACAGGTTTAGATAAGGTAGAAAAAGAAAACCATGTCCCTCATTATGTCAAAGGATGTAACTGGTTCGGATATTATCGATACTTGGGAATTGTATCTTTGGAAAGCAAGAAGTACGTTTTAAGAACTTTTATTCAGGAAATTATATGGATTTATATGTCAATCTAGGCAACTGCATTTCGGGATTCTTTTGTGGGAAATGCACTGTGCCAAAAGACGAGTCAAATCACTAAAATACCAGCAACAAATTGCATTTATATAGTGCCTTCAATGTTGTAAACATCCCAAGGCGCTTTCAAGGGAGGGTAACCAGGCAAAATTTGACGGCAGGCGGCATAGATAGTTAATAAACGATCTCTGCTCACTTCTTGCCTATAAAACCTGCTTTCATTCTTTTAATCGCACTTCTGTCTCATCTACAGGCATGATAAATTTCTACTCCCTAATTTGTAATAGAAAATAGCTTTGTCAGTTTCTCGGTCCATAATTGTGTAATCTTATTACCAGGTAACTTTTCCCCGCAAACAGCTCAAACTACTTTCTGAAAAATCTCTTCCTGGAAATATTTTTTGATGCGCCTTTTTTTTTATCAGTAACTGAAATTTCTAATGTCCAAAATAAGGGTAAAAATATACACTTTTTAAAATTCAAAGGCACATCTTACAATAGTACAATTAAGTGTACATAACTTACAGTAGTATGATTAAATGTAGCTACAGCATTCTCTTTTATGTTTCAACAACTTCATTCAGAGATTTACTTGAAGGGATCAATCTTCCCAAAAGAATGCGCTAGCTCTGTATTTTTGCTCAGAGCTCTTGGATTTTGTGAAATAAGTTTGCATTGCGCAGTCTGAGCGTGTGCAGTCCACCCAATTCCCAGAACATTATTGGTACCCTTTCCTCAATTGGGCGGTGGAATATTTTTCCTGGGCTTCCAGCAGTTTCCGCTGAGTTTTGCCACCTGGAGCCCTCGGTGAGTGGCAAAACTGAAACAGCACCGCACGTTGTCGATCATTAAACGGGAATTATCAAAAGGGAAGTTAACCAATTTCACTGAAAGAAACGATGAAAATAAACAGACAGTCACACAAAAGGGATAAAAGGAACTTAGCTTTACACAGCACTTTTCAAAACCTCAGACCATCCTAAAGCACTTCCAAGCCTATGAAATACTTTTTGAAGTGTAGTCACTGATGTAATGTAGGAAAGGTGGCAGCAAGTTTGCACACAGCAAGATCCCACAAACAGCAATGTGATGATAACATGTTTTAGTGATGTTGATTGATGGGGCTTCGGATTAGCTTATCTGAAAGGTGGCAACTCCGACAGTGCGGCACTCCCTCAGTACCGGCACGGAGAGTGTCTGCCTAGATTGTTGTGCTGAAGTCTCTGGAGTGGGACAAGCATATGACCGCTCGACAATTTGAAAGCTCAGCAGCCTTAGCTTGGTTGCAACTCAGGGCGTTAGCAATGCTCACGGTATAACACCACGCCCTCCCCTCTCAGGAAGGCAACGAGGGTGCTTTGACTGGGGATGTGCCAGCGTGGAGGAGGAGAGGGTCTGGCGAATCTGGTGTCAGAGGCTACCTGTGGGAACTTCCACGTGGAGGAGATGCCTCAGACATTGATGAGACAGAAATGGCGCAGGGTCTGTATTAACGAGGTGGATTCTTGACGTCAGCTCGCTGGCCTGCGGTACGTGGCATTCCGAGCTAGAGGATGTCACGTAATTCACATCCCCAACGGGTGGTCACAGAATCACAATACCCTCGCAACGGGGCAGGGGGCGGGGGGCATTGTCCCATTGTACCCCTAACAACGGGGCAATGAACCACTGTACCCATAATAGGAGGGCACTTTACCTTTTCACCCATAATAGGAGGGCACTGTACCATTGTACCCCTAATAGGAGGGCACTGTACCATTGCACCCCTAATAGGAGGGCACTGTACCTTTGTACCCCTAATAGGAGGGCACTGTACCATTGTACCCCTAATAGGAGGGCACTGTACCATTGTACCCCTAATAGGAGGGCACTGTACCATTGCACCCCTAATAGGAGGGCACTGTACCATTGCACCCCTAATAGGAGGGCACTGTACCTTTGTACCCCTAATAGGAGGGCACTGTACCATTGTACCCCTAATAGGAGGGCACTGTACCATTGTACCCCTAATAGGAGGGCACTGTACCATTGCACCCCTAATAGGAGGGCACTGTACCTTTGTACCCCTAATTTGCTGGGCACAGTTGTGCCACACACCTACTTCAAGCACATCGTGTGACAAATTTTGGAGGAAAGAGTACTGGAAGAGATAACCGGGAGGGATAAAAAATGGTTGCGCGTGAGAGAAAGAGCGGGAGTTGTAGCAAGAGCGGTCAGGGCTGCCTTGCTGATGCAAGCGAGTCTACATCAGCCCCGAGGCCTCGGTTAGTCCAGTTGTGTAAACCGTCGGCCAAGCCAGGGAAACAGCAGCACGGGAGATAGGGTTCCTCTCAGTACCTCCATAGGAACAAAACCTATGTCCCCCTCAGCCCGCCCCTTAAAGGTACACACACACACACACACACTGGTCCAGAACTGGGGAGTCATTCTCTGGCAGGGGTCAATGGAAATGAATGGTATCTTTACAGCAGAATTCCCTCTTAAAGCCGTAGCCCCTTTTGTACCATACTTACTGTCCGGACGTCAGTCAGTCCCACCATCCCCTTTAAGGCACCCGTACCTCAGTTTGAATCCATGAACTCAACTCCCAAATTGCCCTTGCTCTCTATTTAACTCTTGTGGGATTTTCTTTAATCGTGACTTATTCTGCGTTACCATGACAACTTTGTTTTTGCGCCGTCTGATGTGGACACGGGTTGTCACCGCAGACAGATTTACCTTGTATTGTTTTATTTTTAATTGCCAGTCTCGTAAATTGAAATAATATATATTCCACCGAGACGTAATTTCCAATTTACAGATTCAATTAATTTTCAAATGCGGCAACAAATTATCCGCGGAGAAGGCCTCATCTGTCGAGAAGGGATTCGGAGAGTTTCTGCAGCAACTCCTCCCTTTTCTGCTCAGTTCCGATCGAGGCCTCCTTGAGTGGGGCCTCCTGGGCGCTCTACAGGAAGGGCCGGACCTGCGTGACACCCTTTGACCCCACTGGCGGCACCCAGAATGCATTGTTGCTGACGCGCAAAAAGCCACAACCAGCTCGCGAGGCAACGCCCAGTGGGTCAACGACCTCCCTTAGCTTTCAGACAAGAGGCTCAGGCCCTCGAAAGGAGGGCGGACAAGGTGAGGGGGCGGCCATTTTGGAACCACAGGGCGTCCCAAAACGCCTCACAGCCAATGAAGTGCAGTCACTGTTGTAATGTTGGGACATCCGGCAGCCAATTTGCGCACAGCAAGCTCCCACAAGCAACAATCCGGATGTAATCTGTTTTTTTTTGTGATGTTGGTTGAGGGATAAATATTGGCCCCAGGACACCTGGGAGAATTCCCCCCCCCCCCTCCTCCACTTCCAATGGCGATATTTTACATCCACCAGAGAGGGCCCTCAGGGTCTCAGTTTAATGTCTCATTCGAAAGACAGCACCTCTGACAGTGCAGCACTCCCTCAGTACTACACTGGGAGTGTCGGCTTGGACTCTGGGCTCGGTTTAAAGCACGATTTGAACTCACAACCTTCCGATTCCGATGTAATTGGCCAGCTCACTAAGGCACAGCCCTTTCTGGTAAACCAACGAAGGGAAAGTTACACAAAGCCTTTTCACCGGCGTCGTCCAAACTCACCGCCGGGTCTGATTTCACGCGATGAGGCCTCCCCCTCGCCACTTCCCCCCAGCTCGGTGGGTAAAGGGAGTGGCGACCCCGGGTGTCCAGCTGGCGAGGTCGGTGCCCGCTCCGCACCGTCAGCTGGCTTCACTTTTGGCGGCGACCGTCGGGAGTGGCCCAGAGGGGTTCCTCAGTGCTCCTGGGATAGCCTGGGCCAGAAGATGAGGGGACGCGCGGGTGGCTTGTCAGTCCAGGATTATGATCTCCGTTTTGGGATTGTGCGTTAAAAAATGCGGGAGATCACGGTTTCAAATCCCCGACAAACCCTCACTTTGCTGTTGGTTTTAACTTTGTAGATGAAGCCCTCGAGATTAGGGGAGGCGGTGGTGTAGTGGTAAGATCACTGGACTAATAATTCAGAGGCTTAGACTACTGCCCTGAGGGTGCAAAGGTTCAAATCCCAACCTTAGCAGTGGGCGGAACTTAAATTTAATTCACAAAATAATTCAATCAATTAACCAAAAAATCTGGAATTGAAAGCCGTTGAAGGTTTGCTGGATTCCCTCGGAGGAGGAAACAGACGGAGGCTCCTGTGCAGCTGACGAGGCACTCTCTCCATTTTCTCTCTCCGCACCTCACCCACCCCCCCCCCCCCACAACAATCCACACACTTTGCCCTTCACTGCTTCACTCTCATCGTCTCACTCTCCGCACTGCAACAAACACACTGGCACTCTGATCCACGTGATCGTGAGATCCGCAGTCACTGCTGGAACGGAGGAAGCGTGGCAGCCATTTTGCGCACAGCAAGATCCCGCAGACAGCAGTGTGATAATGACCCCGTGGGACCTTTCCGAGAGGGCAGACGGGGTCTCCATTTAATAGATACAGAGTAAAGCTCCCTCTGCACTGTCCCCCATCAAACACTCCCAGGACAGGTACAGCACTGGGATTGGCTGGGCAATTTGGAGCACTTCCTGCCTGCAATCAGGGGGAGCAGCTGCACCTGTGCTGCAGCAACTGCAGACTGGAGAGTGGAGACTGCAGCAACTGGAGAGATGAGACTGGAGAGAGGTGAATACAGAGTGGAGAGAAACTATCAAGGAAGGCTGCAATTGTTTTGGAGAGGTGGGTGTCAGGGCACCTGAAGAACTCTTCAGTTTGGACTGTTTGGGGGAGGGAGAAGAGGCCAGAAGACTTGGGTGGGGCAGCCAAATCCAGTAGGGGGCCCCAGTATTTGTATTGGTGCTTGCACACTGGGATCTCCCTCCCCACCCCAACTGCCTGCTCGGGACAGCTGGAGTTGCCCGGGTGAAGACTGTCTTGTTAAAATCAGAAGAGGAGAGTACCGGGCGGCTCCAGCCATCCCGGACGAAGAAGCCTCCCCCAACTGGAAGACAACAAATAGTTTTGGACTAATTGTTAGAAAGGTGCTCCAACTGGCAGTTGGATCAAACATCCTTTTCAGCCTTTCTCTCCCTTCCTCCACTCAGTCACCTGTCCTCCCCTTTTCCTTTATCTTCCTACCCCAATCCTCCTCTACTCCCACACCACTTTGTTTAAAGTTTGTTTTTTTTTGTTTCAACTGTGTAACTCTGGACCAACTGGAGAAGGAAGCAGGGGGGCTTCCCCTCCTTGAGGCTATGGTGGGATGTGGGCAAGACTCACATCCTCGTCTTCTGTCAGGAGTACGCGAAGGGGTCGACCAAGAGGCGGGAAGCCGAGATCGGGCGCCTTGAGAGGGAGGTGCTCGACTTGGAGTCCCGCCTCGGTCATGCCGTCGTGGACCCGGCCCTGTGGCAGGCGTACAAAGAGAAGAAGGGCGCGCTGAGGGACCTGCAGCTCATAGGATCCCGAGACGCGTACGTGAGGTTGCGGATCCAGATCCTGGAAGATTTGGACCGCGCCTCACCCTTCTTCGACTCGCTGGAAAAATGGTGGGGGATCCGTAAGCAGCTCATCGAGCTGCTGGCCGACGACGGATCCTCCATCACGGATCCGGAGGGAATGGGCCTCCTGGTCCGGACGTATTACAGTGCGTTGTTCTCTCCGGATCCGTCCAGCGAGGATGTGCGCAGAGTTTTGTGGGAGGACCTGCCGCAGGTCAGCCCAGAGGGCACCGAAGGATTGGAGGCTCCGCTCACGTTGGCGGAGCTGACTGGCGCCCTCCACCAGCTCTCAAGGGGCAAATCCCCGGGGCTGGATGGGTTGAACGTTCTGGGACTGGAGGACGATTATGTGCGGGTCCTGGGGGAAAGCCTGGCAACCGGGGAGATGCCCTTCTCGTGGCGCAGGGCAGTCATCGCGGTACCAGTTGGTCACTTTGGCCCTGCCCCTGCATTCGCCACCAATATCCAGAAGAAACTCATCGATTTCTTCTGGGGCAAGAGGAAACACTGGGTCTCTGCCGCGGTCCTGAGTCTCCATATTGAGGAGGGCGGTCAGTCGCTGGTGTGCGTCCGCACACAGGCTGTGACTCTCCGCCTTCGGACCCTGCAGAGATACCTGTACGTCGAGCGTCCTCCCAGATGGTGTGCGCTGGCGGCGTATTTTTTCCGCCAGTGTCACTGCCTTCAAGACGACACGCAGCTCCCGGCGGAGACCGTTAGCCGCACCTCTCTGAGGGAGTTGCCTTTCTTTTACCGGGATCTATTCAAGTCTGGAACATGGTCGCCTCCAGTCAGGGCGCTCCCCCGCCGGCGGAGGAGAGCGGCTCGGCTGTCCGGGCGGCCGACTCCGGGGATGGTCCGGCGGGCGGAGGAATAGCCCCTCACTGCAGGTGGCAAGGGGAGTCGGGAGAGCACACCCCCGCTCGGCCAGAACTGCTGATCAGACCCAGGCCCCGAATCCCTCCTCGGGAGCCGGTCCCGCACAACCCGAGCCGCCTCTCGGAAATGCCCTTCGTGCCATTCTAATGGGCGGGGAGGGGTTTCCTGTACGGGCTGCTCCTGCACACTCTCCACTTCCTCGCCCTCATCAGCCGGCCGGACACGCCTTGGCGGTCCATGTCGCCATCTGGCGGCGAGGGGAAACCCCGATGGAGGTCTCTCTGCATGGGAGTCTTCCCCCTTTACATTGGGGATCTGGGGAGGAGGGTGTTGCACAGGGGAGTCCCGTGCAATAGACTTTTAAGTAGGTTCACGGACTCCCAGGCCGCCTGTACTTTCTAAGGCCTGGACGAGTCCGTGTTCCACGTTTATATGGAGTGTGCGAGGTTGCAGCCCCTCTGAGTATCTGAAGGGGCTGCTCCTCAAGATCTGGCTGCACTTCAGTCCCACGCTCCTGATCTTTGGGCACCCGGTGCGGAGGGGGGGTGGGCCGGGGGAAGGATCTCCTCGTCGGTCTGCTCCTGGGCCTGGCCAAGGTGGCAATTCACAGGTCCAGGTTGCGGGCCGTCGGGGGTTCCATCCTCCCCGATTGCCTGCCCTTCATCCGCGGTTATGTTCGCACCCGGGTGTCCCTGGAGAAGGAGCATGCGGTGTCCGCCGGTACGCTTGAGGCCTTCCGCGACCGGTGGGCACCGCAGGGACTGGAGTGCATCGTCGACGCCGAGAATGGCATTTTAATTTGAGTTTTTGGTTTATTTATCTGTCTTTAATAAAGTTATTTTAAAAATATGTATATAAAGGGGGCCTGAGGAATAAAGGCCCCCTCGACATAAAATATATGAAAGGGGGCCTGGGGTATGAAGGCCACCTTATTTTAAAAAAAAGAGAAAAAAATGGGTTAGCTACAGAGTAAAGCTTTGTGTAAGATTTGAGTCAATTGCTGTCAAACTAATCTCTGTCTTTCTATTTTTTGCACAGCTGGCACAACGTACATCTTTGGCCGGGGCGGTGCCGTTATCACCTACACGTGGCCCCCAAATGACCGGCCCAGCACGCGGGCTGACCGCCTCGCCGTGGGATTCAGCACGCAGCAGAAGGAGGCCATTTTGGTGCGAGTGGACAGCGCCTCCGGCCTGGGAGACTACCTACAGCTGCAGATAGTAAGTCCCTGCTGCGTTGACAATGGTGTTAGCGTGCTGCTGCCTGGGCTCTGTCGAGCCGCCTTGCTGAAGGCTTGCTGGCCTCCTCTGTCTGAAACCTGAGGAGCCGGTTTTGGTTTGGCCATTGTTGCTGTGGCAACGCAGGCTCTGCTGGTGGAAACGGTGATGTGTTATTGGCTAAGTGGGGGGGGGGGTAACGTGTGGGGCGCAGTTTGGGAGGCCTACAAATGGCTTTATTTGGCCGCCTGATTTTCTTTTAGATTTGGTGTCTTGACATGCAGCCGTGTGCAGGTGGTGCAGCTTGGCGTCTCGGAGTTAGGCTGCACCGACATCTAGGCCGCCCTCCCCCAATTTGGAGCTTCTGTCGAGCAGAAGAAAGCCAGTCAAAGGTCAAGCCTGTAGATGAGTTGAGGAGAGGGCCTCCAACATAGCGTACAGATGTTATACAGGTGTGACTTATATGTGGAAATGCACTATATACAGCTGTGGACTGCATACTGATGGGCCCTGTATACAACATACAGATGTGCACTCTATATGGAGGTGGTCTTTGCAATGTAGTGGACTGCCTTGAGGTGTGGCCTACATTCGTGTTTGTGTTCAGCTGCAGACCAGATACAGATGTGGACTTGTTATAAACATGGCATGTATACATGGGCATGGACTTATATGTACAGGAGTGTTCTGTGTGTGGGTGAGGCCGACGTGCAGGTGAGGTCAATGTCCACGTGCCACATGGGCAGGTTAAAAGCAAAGGTTTGTCATTTGATCGACAATTGCTCACTCCACTGTCTCCGTGCTGGTTACAAGCGCTCTCAGTCTCTCTCGCTCTCTTTTACTGAAGGCCACTGTCTCTCCAACATTTTCTCACTGGCTCGATTTCCTCCTCCTCCTCCTCCTCCTCCCTGCATTCCCCTCCCTGTCGAAATCGGCTTGCCATATGAACATACCAATTAGGAGCAGGAGTAGGCCACTCCGCCCCTCGAGCCTGCTCCGCCATTCAATAAGATTATGGCTGATCTGATTGTAAACTCAACTCCACATTCCCACCTGCCCCCGATAACCTTTCACCCCCTTGCTTATCAAGAATCTATCTAACTCTGCCTTAAAGACTCTGCCTTTTGAGGAAGAGAATTCCAAAGACTCACGACCCTCTGAGAGAAAAAATTTCTCCTCATCTCTGTCTTAAATGGGCGACCCCTTATTTTTAAACAGTGACCCCTGGTTCTAGATACTCCCACAAGGGGAAACATCCTTTCCACATCCACCCTGTCAAGACCCCTCAGAATCTTATATGTTTCAATCAAGTCACCTCTTACTGTTCCAAACTCCAGTGGATACAAACCTAACCTGTCCAACCTTTCCTCATAAACCCACCCATTCCGGGTATTAGTCTAGTAAGCTTTCTCTGAACTGCTTCCTTCCATTTACATCCTTCCTTAAATAAGAAGACCAGTACTGTACACCGTACTCCAGATGTGGTCTCACCAATACTGTACACCGTACTCCAGATGTGGTCTCACCAATACTGTACACCGTACTCCAGATGTGGTCTCACCAATACTGTACACCGTGCTCCAGATGTGGTCTCACCAATACTGTACACCGTACTCCAGATGTGGTCTCACCAATACAGTACACCGTACTCCAGATGTGGTCTCACCAATACTGTACACCGTACTCCAGATGTGGTCTCACCAATACTGTACACCGTACTCCAGATGTGGTCTCACCAATACTGTACACCGTACTCCAGATGTGGTCTCACCAATACTGTACACCGTACTCCAGATGTGGTCTCACCAATACTGTACACCGTACTCCAGATGTGGTCTCACCAATGCCCTGTGTAACTGAAGCAAAACGTCCCTACTGTTGTGTTCAATTCCCCTCGCGATAAACAATAACATTCCATTAGCTTTCCTAATTACGTGCTGTACCTGCATGCTAACCTTTTGCGATTCATGCACGAGGACACCCAGATCCCTCTGCATCTCGGAGCTCCGCAATCTCTCACCGTTAAAATAAGACTGCTCTTCGGGACTCGTTGCATAGTCTCTTTATGATGCTCCAGAGACCCAGCCAAGTGAACAATGGACAAAGGTGGGGGTGCAGTGGGGGAGGGGCATGCATGAGGCCACGCTTGCCACTCCTAATTCCCTGTGCAGAGCAAGTTGTGTTAAACGCTCTCCAACTATCCTTTAGCTAATTTATTCCCTCATACACACACACACACCGGCCTGTCAGAAAAGCATGAAGAATTACGCACCCTGTCAGCACTCCCAACTAATAACAGCTATCAGCAGATTTGCTAAAACACCATTAAGATGTATAAAATTAATTCTCCCTCGTAGCAATTACTGGCAAACCTCCTTGCTCGACGAACATGACATAACTCATGTAATAAAATTAGTGGAAAAGGATGAGGCTGGATGCAGAGCTGGAGAATGCAAATTTCTTGCCCGTTGAGGTTTGCTATTGGGGATTGTCGCCCTGTGGCAAGGGGTGAGGACTGCGTGAAATGGAAAGAAAACCTTTTTTTTTTAAATCAGCAGGGAACATGAGTCCAAGGGTCTACCAGCCTGCGTTTTTCAAAGCCCCCCTCCCTAACTCTGTAACCTCCTCCAGCCCCCACAACCCTCCGAGATCTCTGCGCTCCTCCAATTCCGCCCTCTTGTCCATCCCCCGATTCCCATCGCTCCACCATTGGCGGCCGTGCCTTCAGCTGCCCCGGGGGCCCTAAGCTCTGGAATTCCCTCCCTAAACCTCTCCGCCTCTCTCTCTCTCCTCCTTTAAGACGCTCCTTAAAAAACCGACCTCTTTGACTGCGCTTTTGGCCGCCTGTCCCGAATATCTCCCTACGTGGCTCGGGGTCAACTTTTGTTCGATAATGCGCCCGTGAAGCATCTTGGGACTTTTCCAGGCGCGACATGAATGCCAGCTGCTGCTGTTGTCGGCCCCAAACGGGAAGGCAGGGGAAATGCTTCGCGGGGAAGACGGTCCAATGAGTCCTCATTTCAGTTCAGTGATGGGTGGAGGGAGGCGGAGCCTGTCAGAGCGAAGATCGGCCAGGCGAGGTTTGCCTAAATCGAGGCTGAGAAGGTTCAAACTGGGCTGAGAGACGCAGGCAGCTTAAACGGCAAACAAGGAGGTTGGGGGAATAAAGGCTGAAGACAAAATTCTTGTCGAGATGTTTTAACTGCAGTTGGAAGGTGCTACTCCACCAGGGGATATGGCTGCAGGATCTGTTCTAGGTAAGACTGGAGTCATTTTGATTTTGAGACATACTGATCATGTGCCGGTTTCAGATGTGTCGTCCATCAAGGCAATAGGCAGATTACAGCTGAACACTTGGCAATTTACGGCTCTGCAGAATTGTAGACATGGTGGAGAGTGAAGGGGATGGAGGCTGTTCAGCCCATCACATCCAGGCTGCTGTCCGCTCCAAACCACCCCCCCCCCCACTTATTTTTAAACAGTGACCCCTAGTTCTAGATTCTCCCACAAGGGGAAACATCCTTTCCACATCCACCCTGTCAAGACCCCTCAGGATCTTGTACCTTTCAATCAAGTCGCCTCTTACTCTTCTAAATTCCAGTGGATACAAGCCTAGTCTGTCCAACCTTTCCTCGTAAGACAGCCCGCCCATTCCGGGTATTAGTCCAGTAAACATTCTCTGAACTGCTTCCAACGCATTTCCATCCTTCCTTAAGTAAGGAGACCAATACTGTACACAGTACTCCAGATGTGGTCTCACCAATACTGTACACAGTACTCCAGATGTGGTCTCACCAATACTGCACACAGTACCCCAGATGTGGTCTCACCAATGCCCTGTACAACTGAAGCATAACCTCCCTCCTTTTATATTCCATTCCGCTCACGATAACATTCTATTAGCTTTCCTAATTACGTGCTGTACCTGCAGACTAACCTTTTGAGATTCATGCACCAGGACACCCAGATCCCTCTGCGTCTCAGAGCTCCGCAGTCTCTCACCATTTAGGTAACATTTAGATAAATCCATGTGGGAGAAAGCAGTAGAAGGGTTTGTTGATTGGGTGAGATGACTCCTGCAGGGACGAGCTGGGCCATTTTCTGCACAGTACGTCCTATGTGATAACTATCCGTGTGAGAGTAATTCTTCCAACTTTTCCTCTTACTCCTCTTCTGCTAATTCAGATCTGTTTTTTAATGTCCACCGCCCGATCAGGTGGCGAATTCTGAATCCGAACCACTCGTTGGGTAAAAAGGTTTCTCCCCCTGTCGCCTCTTGTTCTTTTACCAATTGCCTTCGATCTGTGCCCTCTGCTTAGATTAGATTAGAGATACAGCACTGAAACAGGCCCTTCGGCCCACCGAGTCTGTGCCGACCATCAACCACCCATTTATACTAATCCTACACTAATCCCATATTCCTACCAAACATCCCCACCTGTCCCTATATTTCCCTACCACCTACCTATACTAGTGACAATTTATAATGGCCAATTTACCTATCAACCTGCAAGTCTTTTGGCTTGTGGGAGGAAACCGGAGCACCCAGAGAAAACCCACGCAGACACAGGGAGAACTTGCAAACTCCACACAGGCAGTACCCGGAATCGAACCCGGGTCCCTGGAGCTATGAGGCTGCGGTGCTAACCACTGCGCCACTGTGCCGCCCTTCAGCCACTGGAAACTGTTTCTCTTTATTTACTCTGTCTAAACCCCTTCATGGTTTTAAACACCTCAATCAAATCTCCTCTTAACCTTCTCTGTATCGAACCTGTTTTTTTCCTTCTGTATCTAACCCCCCGTGCTGTACCTGTCCTGGGAGTGTTTGATGAGGACAGTGTGGAGGGAGCTTTACTTTGTATCTAACCCCGTGCTGTACCTGTCCTGGGGAGTGTTTGATGGGGACAGTGTAGAGGGAGCTTTACTCTGTATCTCACCCCGTTTTTTTTTAGGGAGCTTTACTCTGTATCTAACCCCGTACTGTACCTGTCCTGGGAGTGTTTGATGGGGACAGTGTAGAGGGAGCTTTACTCTGTATCTAACCCCGTTTTTTTTTTTAGGGAGCTTTACTCTGTATCTAACCCCGTACTGTACCTGTCCTGGGAGTGTTTAATGGGGACAGTGCAGAGGGAGCTTTACTCTGTATCTAACCCCCGTGCTGTACCTGTCCTGGGAGTATTTGATGGGGACAGAGTAGAGGGAGCTTTACTCTGTATCTAACCCCCGTGTTGTACCTGTCCTGGGGAGTGTTTGATGGGGACAGTGTAGAGGGAGCTTTACTCTGTATCTAACCCCGTGCTGTACCTGTCCTGGGAGTGTTTGATGGGGACAGTGTAGAGGGAGCTTTACTCTGTATCTAACCCCCGTGCTGTACCTGTCCTGGGAGTGTTTGATGGGGACAGTGTAGAGGGAGCTTTACTCTGTATCTAACCCCCGTGCTGTACCTGTCCTGGGGAGTGTTTGATGGGGACACAGTGTTTCTTTGATGGTTATCTTGCGTGGTGGCTTTTTAATTGGCTCCCTATTCTCCGTCCTAAAACGCCTTCCTTTGTTGCATGCAGAATTCATTGAACTTGCCCTTACGCACGCCTCAGTAAAGACCATCAGCACATCTCAGTTGCTGAGGGTTTAGAGTGTAGGGCAAGGGATTTAACATGTTACCGGCCGGCTTTGATGCTCTGATACAGAGTGAAAGCTTTCCCATCACACTGACTACTTCAGCCACGCCTTTGAGAGCTCATCTATATCTTTTCGAATCTCTCTCTCTTAAGTCGGTGAGATATACAGCTGCACTCTTCCAAAAATGTGTGCTTTCCTTTCTCCCAATTGGTTCCAGGAAGCCGGCTTTATAATCTGATTTCCATTTTAATTTCCCTATTCATCCATGGCAGCGATTGCCTGCTTAACTTTCGAAGGGATGGATCTATCCTGGATGTGTTTAATATCTTGAGGTGGGTTCCATTGTGCCTCAGCTGAGTGTGGTTGCAGTGGGGAACGTGGGGGAGATTTCAACTGAGGTGTAGCGAAAGATCAGGGAAGAATCATCTGTCAGGCAGGGGTGAGAGAGATGCCGATTGCTGCTCGGATATTCCAAGAGGGGCTGTCTCATCTGGCAGTAAAACTCCCCTTTGATTGGTGGGGTGGGGGGGGTGGGAGATAGCGGTCCCAGTGACAAGAAAGTGGTAGTGGTGTAGTGGTAATGTTACTGGCTAGTAATCCAGAAACCTAGATTAATACCCTGGGTGGGGGGGGGGTGCGTGAGTTCAAATCTGGCACCTAGTGGTATTTATATTTAGAACGTAGAACATAGAACAGTACAGCACAGTACAGGCCCTTCGGCCCACAATGTTGTGCCGACCCTTTAACCTACTCTAAGATCAAACTACCTACATACCCTTCATTCTACTATCATCCATGTACCTATCCAAGAGTCGCTTAAATGCCCCTAATGAATCTGCTTCTACTACCACCGCTGGCAGCGCATTCCACGCACCCACCACTCTCTGTGGAAAGAACCTACCTCTGACCTCTCCCCGAAACCTTCCTCCAATCACCTTAAAATTATGCCCCCTGGTGATAGCCCTTTCCACCCTGGGAAAAAGTCTCTGGCTATCCACTCTATCTATGCCTCTCATCATCTTGTACCCCTCTATCAAGTCACCTCTCATCCTTCTTCGCTCCAATGAGAAAAGCCCTAGCACCCTCAACCTTTCTTCATAAGACATGCCCTCCAGTCCAGGCAGCATCCTGGTAAATCTCCTCTGCACCCTCTCTAAAGCGTCCACATCCTTCCTGTAATGAGGCGACCAGAACTGAACACAATATTCCAAGTGTGGTCCAACCAGGGCCTTATAGAGCTGCAGCATAACCTCGCGGCTCTTAAACTCAATCCCCCTGTTAATGAAAGCCAACACACCATACGCCTTCTTAACAACCCTATCAACTTGGGTGGCAACTTTGAGGGATCTATGGAAGTGGACCCCAAGATCCCTCTGTTCCTCCACACTATCAAGAATCCCGTCTTTAAGCCTGTATTCCGCACTCAAATTCGACCTTCCAAAATGAATCACTTCACACTTTTCCAGGTTGAACTCCATCTGCCACTTCTCAGCTCAGCTCTGCATCCTGTCAATGTCCCGTTGCAACCTACAACAGCCTTCCACACTATCCACAACTCCAGCAACCTTCGTGTCATCGGCAAACTTACTAACCCAGCCTTCCACTTCCTCATCCAAGTCATTTATAAAAATCACAAAGAGCAGAGGTCCCAGAACAGATCCTTGTGGAACACCACTGGTCACCGAGCTCCATGCTGAATACTTTCCATCTACTACCACCCTCTGTCTTCAATGGGCCAGCCAATTCTGTATCCAGACAGCCAACTTTCCCTGAATCCCATGCCTCCTTACTTTCTGAATGAGCCTCCCATGGGGAACCTTATCAAACGCCTTGCTAAAATCCATATACACCACATCCACTGCTCTTCCTTCATCAATGTGTTTTGTCACATCTTCAAAGAATTCAATAAGGCTTGTGAGGCATGACCTGCCCATTACAAAGCCATGCTGACTGTCTCTAATCAAATCATGCTTTTCCAAATAATCATAAATCCTGTCTCTCAGAATCCTCTCCAATAATTTGCCCACCACCGACGTAAGACTGACTGGTCTATAATTCCCAGGGTTATCCCTATTCCCTTTCTTGAACAAGGGAACAACATTTGCCATCCTCCAATCATCCGGTACTACTCCAGTGGACAGTGAAGACGCAAAGATCATCGCCAAAGGCGCAGCAATCTCTTCCCTCGCTTCCCGTAATATCCTTGGGTATATCCCGTCTGACCCCGGGGACTTATCTGTCCTCATATCATTCAAAATTTCCAGCACATCCTCCCTCTTAACCTCAACCTGTTCGAGCAAATCAGCCTGTTTCACGCTGTCCTCACAAACGACCAGGTTCCTCTCACTGGTGAATACTGAAGCAAAGTATTCATTTAGAACCTCCCCTACCTCCTCCGACTCCAGGCACAAGTTCCCTCCACTATCCCTGATCGGCCCTACCCTCACGCTGGCCATCCTCTTGTTCCTCACATAAGTGTAGAACGCCTTGGGATTTTCCTTAATCCTACCCACCAAGACTTTTTCATGTCCCCTTCTAGCTTTCCTAAGTCCATTCTTCAGTTCCTTCCTGGCTGCCTTGTAACCCTCTAGAGCCCTGTCTGATCCTTGCTTCCACAACCTTAAGTAAGCTTCCTTCTTCCTCTTGACTAGCTGTTCCATCTCTCGTCATCCAAGGTTCCTTCACCCTACCATCCCTTCCTTGCCTCATCGGGACAAACCTATCCAGTAGTCGCAGCAAGTGCTCCCTAAACAACCTCCACATTTCTGTCGTGCATTTCCCTGAGAACATCTGTTCCCAATTTAAGCTCCCCAGTTCCTGCCGCATAGCATTGTAATTCCCCCTCCCCCAATTAAATATTTTCCCTTCCCGTCTGCTCCTGTCCCTCTCCATGACTATAGTAAAGGTCAGGGAGTTGTGATCACCATCACCGAAATGCTCTCCCACCAAGAGATCTGCCACCTGGCACCAAATCCAACATAGCCTCCCCTCTAGTCGGCCTATCTACATATTGAGTCAGGAAACCTTCCTGACAAAATCTGCTCCATCCAAACTATTTGCACTAAGGAGCTTCCAATCAATATTAGGGAAGTTGAAGTCACCCATGACAACAACCCTGTTACTTCTGCACCTTTCCAAAATCTGCCTCCCAATCTGTTCCTCCATGTCTCTGTTGCTATTGGGGGGGTCTATAGAAAACTCCCAACAAAGTGACTGCTCCTTTCCTGTTTCTGACTTCCACCCATAATGACTCAGGAGACAAACCCTCCTCGACGACCTCCCTTTCTGCAGCTGTGATACTATCCCTGATTAACAATGCCACTCCCCCACCTCTTTTACCTCCCTCCCTATTCCTTTTGAAACATCTAAACCCCGGAACATCCAACATCCATTCCTGCCCCTGTGATATCCAAGTCTCCGTAATGGCCACAACATCGTAGCTCCAAGTACTGATCCATGGTCTAAGTTCATCACCCTTATTCCTGACACTTCTTGCGTTAAAATAGACACACTTCAACCCATCATACTGGCTGCAACTTTGCCCTGTCAACTGTCTAACCTTCCTCACAGACTCTCTGCACTCGGTATCTGCCTGTTCAACAGCTACCCCATCCACTGATCCGTGGCTCCGGTTCCCATCCCCCTGCCAAACTAGTTTAAACTCTCCTGAAGAGCTCTAGCAAACCTCCCGCCCAGGATATTGGTGCCCCTCCAGTTCAGATGCAACCCATCCTTCTTGTACAGGTCCCACCTTCCCCAGAAGGTATCCCAATGATCCACATATCTGAATCCCTCCTACACCAGTTCTATAGCCACGTGTTCAGCTGCACTCGCTCCCTGTTTCTAGCCTCACTAGCACGTGGCACCGGTAACAATCCTGAGAATACTACTCTGCTCGTCCTGCCTTTCAGCTTCCAACCTAACTCCCTATATTCGCTTTTCAGGTCCTCATCCCTTTTCCTAGCTATGTCATTGGTACCGATATGTACCACGACCGCTGGCTGCTCCCCCTCCCCCTTAAGAATCCTGTAGACTCGATCCGAGACATCCCTGACCCTGGCACCCGGGAGGTAACATACCATCCGGGAGTCTCGTTCGCGACCACAGAATCTCCTGTCTGTTCCTCTAACCACTGAATCTCCTATCACTATCGCTCTCCTATTCTCCCCCCTTCCCTTCTGAGCCACTGGGCCAGGCTCAGTGCCAGAGACCTGGCCGCTGTGGCTTTCCCCTGGTCAGTCGTCCCCCCCCAACCGTATCCAAAACGGTATCCTTATTATTGAGGGGAACGGCCACAGGGGATCCCTGCACTGTGCGCCTGTTCCCTTTCCCTCCCCTGACGGTCACCCAGCTACCTTTATCCTGTAACTTAGGTGTCACTACTTCCCTATAACTGCTCTCTATCACCCCCTCAGCATCCTGAATGATCCGAAGTTCATCCAGCTCCAGCTCCAGTTCCCTAACGCGGTCTGCGAGGTGCTGGAGTTGGGTGCACTTCCCACGGGTGAAGTCAGCAGGGACACAAGTGGTGACCCTCACCTCCCACATCCTGCAAGAGGAGCATGCAACTGCCCTAGCTTCCATCCCCTCCGCACTAAATTGACAAAAGAAATTCATAAATATCTGGCAATGAAAGCTAGTCTCAGTAATGGTGCCCAGAAACTATCATCGATTGTTGTACAAACCCAGCTGGTTCACCAGTGTCCATCAGGGATGGAAATCCGCCCTCCTTACCCGGTCTGGCCTACATGTGACTCCAGAGAACCACAGCGATGTGGTTGACTCTTAACTGCCTCTGAAATGGCCTAGCAAGGCGAGGGCAATTAAGGACGGGCAACAAATGCTGGGCCTTGCCAGCGATGCCCGCATCCCATGACAGAATTTTTAAAAAATAGAACGAGTAAGGAGGTCAGATACTGTTTGGATAATGAGAGTCTAAACAGGGTGGAGGAACAGAGGGATCTGGAGATACACATACACGAATCACTAAAAGTTGCGACACTGGCTAATAAGGCCTTAAAAAAACATGAAGAAATCCCGATTGGATTTATTCGTGACTATCTTATGCTGATGGCCCCTAGTTCTGGTCTCGGCTGCAAGCAGAAACACCTTCTCTACGTCTAACCCACTGAACCCTTTCCTCTATCAGGTCACCCCCTCAGCCTTCTCTTTTCCAGGGAAAAGAGCCCCAGCCTGTTCAATCTTCCCTGATAGTTTTATAACCTCCCGGTTCTTTGTTCATCTTTCTGGCCTATCCTCCTTGTAACATGGAGACCAGAGCGGTGCATGTACTCTGAGTGGGGTCACGCCTGGGTTCTGTACAAGCTCAAAACGCTGGCGTCCCGCGATCAGTTGGGGAACCTTTATTCACCTCCATTTGAAACCTGATTTTCGATGTCAAAGATTTCAATCGTGCTTTGCAGATAACTGAAACAGCTCGAAGAATAAATGCTCCGCAAGAGGCTTCATAAATTAAACATTGAGCCAACTCTTCACGTGGCAACAGTGAGGGAAATTATGTGCTGGCATTCATGAATAGATTCCACACACGTCCCTGGCATGGCTAACAGGATTTAAATCTTTTCAGACAGTATTCCCTCATAAAAGATTAAAAGTAGGGACATCAGTATGAACTACTGCGTGAAAATCAATAGCTTTCACCTTTGTTTATTCCTGCCCTAAGTGTCTGACAATTTTATGCAGTGAAGGCTGCTCCCACCTCACTCTTTCAATCCTGTCATTGAGACATGGGGGACGATGTCCCCCTTTCTTTTTTGCTCGGGTTGCCCACAGTTGCCAACTCTGTAAGCCCGGGAATTTAAATTCAGTTCATTAAATAAATCGGGAATTGGGAAAGGAAAAATAGCCTCGGTAATGGCAACCGTGAAACTTCCCGATTTTTGTTGTAAAAACCCATCTGGTTGTGAATGAATCCGAGGCCGACACTCCCAGTGTCGGCACTGAGGGGGTGCCGCGTTGTCGGAGGCGCCGTCTTTTAGATGAAGGCGTCAAACCGAAGCCCTGTCTGCCCTCTCAGGTGAATGAGAAATCGGAGTCGGTGTGGGGCCATTCGGCCCGTCGAGCCTGCTCCGCCATTCAATACGATTATGGCTGACCTCATCACGGCCTCAACTCCACTTTCCCTCCCCGTATCCCTCGATTCCCTGACAGACCAAAAATCTGTCTCTCTCAGCCTTGAATGTACTCAACGATGGAACATCCACAAACCTCTCGGCGAGAGAATTCCAAAGATTCACGGCTCCGGGGGGGAAAACTTTTCCTCATCTCCCCCACCCCCCACCCCGCTCTTCTCCCAATAGTGTTGTGGGATCTTTTAGATCGACCAGAGCAGGCAGACGGGAGCCTCGGTTTAACGTCTCATCAGAAAGAGAGCACCTGTGACAGTGCAGCACTCCCTCAGTACCGGCACTGGGAGCGTCAGCTGGGATTTTTAATCTTAAGGCCTGAGCCCAGAACCTTGTGACACAGAGGCAGGAGTTATACCCTCAGCTGATGCACGTCAAAATAAATAGCATAGTTTTAAAGGGGGTATCGCAACCGGTGGGGTATACAGACACCTTAGAAGGACACGTCGAGAAGGCTGTTAAAAAAGCACGTGGGATCCTTGGTTTTATTAATAGAGGAATAGAGTGCAAAAGCAAAGGAGTGAAGCTAAACCTTTCTAACCCAGATTAGGCCTCAGCTGGAGAATTGTGTCCAATCCTCAGCACCGCACTTTAGGAAGGGTGTCAAGGCCGTGGAGAGGGTGCGGAGGAGATTTGCCGGAATGGGACCAGGGATGAGGGACTTCAGTTAATGTGGAGAGACTGGGAGAAGCTGGGATTGTTCTGCTCAGAGCAGAGAAGGTTAAGGGGAGATTTAATCGGGGCGTTCAAAATCGGGAAGGGTTTTGATAGAGTAAATAAGGAGAAACTGTTTCCAGTGGCAGGCGGGTCGGTAACCGGAGAGACTCAGATTGAAGGTAATTGGAACCAGAGGGGGGAGATGAGAAGTTTTTGTAACGCAGTGAGCTGTTGTGATCTGGAACGCGCTGCCTGAAAGGGCGGTGGAAGCAGATTCAATAGTAACTTTTAAAAAGGGGGAATTGGACAAATACTCGAAGGGAAAAGAATTTGCAGGACTACGGGGGAGAAAGAGCAGGGGAGGTGTGGTATTTATTGGAATGTACTTTCAAGGAGCCAGCACAGACACGATGGGCCGAATGGCCTCCTTCTGTGCAGTAAAATTCTATGATTGGCCGGAAAGCACTTTGGGATGTCCCGAGGTCTTTGAAAGGCGCAACATAAATGCAAGTCTTTCTTTACTTGAGGGATACACAGCTGGAAAAAATATAAAATCTGCTGCAGACACTTTGCTTTTCTTCAGTTCAGCATTCCCTTGTTATCATGTTCTGTACATGTGTTGAGTCCCAGGCTCTTTAGTTTACAACAGATGTACCTTAAATAACATACGGGCTGGGACACTCCACACCTCGGCTTCTCACTGTGCGATTTTCCACTCATTCATTTTAATGGGCAGAAAATTACAGGTCAGCGAGACCAGGAACAGAGATACCTGGCTGTCATTTTGATCTATGAGCTAGAGAGACTTCTTAGTCAATTTATTTTGCTCATTACAACTCACTATTACCCCACATTGGCAGCCATTTGCAGTGTGTCTGTCTGTCACACATTGGCAGCCATTTGCATTGTGTCTATCTGTCACACATTGGCAGCCATTTGCAGTGTGTCTGTCTGTCGCACATTGGCAGCCATTTGCAGTGTGTCTATCTGTCACACATTGGCAGCCATTTGCAGTGTGTCTATCTGTCCCAAATTGGCAGCCATTTGCAGTGTGTCTATCTGTCACACATTGGCAGCCATTTGCAGTGTGTCTATCTGTCGCACATTGGCAGCCATTTGCAGTGTGTCTATCTGTCCCAAATTGGCAGCCATTTGCAGTGTGTCTGTCTGTCGCACATTGGCAGCCATTTGCAGTGTGTCTGTCTGTCCCAAATTGGCAGCCATTTGCAGTGTGTCTGTCTGTCGCACATTGGCAGCCATTTGCAGTGTGTCTATCTGTCCCAAATTGGCAGCCATTTGCAGTGTGTCTATCTGTCCCAAATTGGCAGCCATTTGCAGTGTGTCTGTCTGTTGCACATTGGCAGCCATTTGCAGTGTGTCTGTCTGTCCCACATTGGCACCTTGGGTTTTAAAAGCCTATAGATTGTTAGGAGGGGTTAAAGTCTGAGTGAGGGGAGGAATTCCGCCCTATCGAGGACCTGGGGGAAAAGAACATGGCACGATGTGTCTTGATTTGAACACAGCGAGGACGCGGGGAAGATCGAGCGAGCGAGAGCGTGTGGGCTGGGAGGTCGGAGCTGAGGGGGCAACAACAGCGGCGAGTCCAGCAGGAACGGAACAAAGGCTGGGGCGAGAGGGGGAGGTCAGAGGTTAGCGGTGAGGGCTCAGATGGAGCCCAACTGTCGGTGCGCAGAACGCCGCCCTTCAGAGCAGAAGAACATCGATGGTGAATTATCCCCTTACTGCTGGTCGTGGGGTGTGTTTAATGAGTCTGTTAGTCGACAGAGCTGCTCATTGAACTGACTCTGAATCTAGAGTGGCAGCCATCTGCTGAAGCCATCACTCAACTTTACTCTGTCTGAAATCAATGCCAGCAGCCGTGTGCAGGGTCTATCAGTCCTTTTTACTGACCATTTAATTGACTCGAGTCAAGACGCTGGAGTGTTTATGTTGTCCATCAGTCTCACTTTCCCTGCTCGGCTCTTTCAGCAGTGTCTGAAGGCTGCGGACTGAGAGACCCGCTCAGCGCTCATCATTTCCTGCTTGCCGGCCTTTAACTAAAGGCTGGGTTGTCACTGGTAATGCATACCAATCAGCTCAAGTGCACTTGGGACAGGCTGAGGGACGCAGCACGTCCCCCCCCCCCCCCGGTCTCTGGCGGTGGGGAGACCGTCAAAACCTCCCTTGCTTTCAGTATTGATGAAATGGGGTCTTCCCCACCTCCCCGCCAGACAATGTCCCTAAAGACACCCCATCCTGCCTGCCTCACCTTCAGCCCATTTCCATTCATTAGTTGCCCGTTCTTCTCCCTCATCTCTTGGCTTGTCCAGCAGTGCCTCAATTTAGAAATGTCTTGGTCTCAGGGGTGGGGGGGAGGTGTTGGGGGGAGGTATTTTAGCGATGGCCCCTCCATAAGGTGCGTACTGTGGTTCATATGATCTGCCCCTCCCTGCAGCCCAAAAGATGTCAACTGTTCGTGGGATCTTGCTGTGCGCAAATTGGCTGCCCCGCATTGTGTTAGGACACGGGAGAGGGGCAGCAGAGATTTGGATGAGCTTAGATTTGCAGAAGGTGGGAATGTGGGAGGTCGGCCAGGAGTGCGTTGGGATATTCCGTTGCAGAGGCGATAAAGATGAATGAAGACCAGCACTACTGCACTGTGAAGGGCGGGGAGAGGGTGTAGACCTGGAACAAGAAACTCCCCTCCCAACCAATGAAAATGCTCCAGCCCATAAAGGGGCAGCTGGGACAGGCGGACATTCCAAGGCAGTTGGCGACAGTCCCGCCAGTGGGTGGAATTGGCAAACCGCGCTCTTCGGTTCCGCATTACGGGAGGGTCGCCGGCATGCCAGCACGGGAGAGGTGTCAGGAAAGCAGAGTGAGGAATGGAGCCTGGCATTTCCGGTGCAGGCCTGTATTCCTTGTCGCCCTGATGCACACTGCAAATGAGTTGCTGAAGGAGCCTGTCTCTTGTGATGTGCAGCATTGAGGCAGTGATTCTTTCCCACTGTAATTACCCAAATGATGCAGCTCAGAGTGCCAGGAACTTGTGACCCCCTCCATTGTCATAGGGGGCAGAAGCATTTTCATCTCGGGGGCGCTAATGGCATTTCTCTCGCGGCCTTGTCACGGTCACCGCCCTCGTTTAGGAAGGCTGGGGAATGTTAATTGTGCACCCTGATTAACCCCAAACCACTCAGATAGCGTGAGATTGACTACTTTTTAAAAAAAATACAAAACGAGTGGTTTCGTCGTCTCTGCCGATGGACCTGGGAAGGGGGCGGGGTGGGGGGGTGGGTTGGTGGTGGGTTTACAGTAACTAGTAGCTCTCCTGCTCCGCGCTGTCTGAAGCTCAGCCCCCTCTGCTCGAGCCCTGCGATGGAATGGTTAGGACTGGGGGTTTATTTTCAAGGAGCCAGCACAGGCACGAGGGGCCGAAGGACCACCTATGTGCTCTATGCATCGTTAACTGTGAAAGGGTGAGCAGCTCAAATTGCGAGGACAGGTTTGTGCAGACTGGGCTTGTATTCCCTCGCGTGTAGAAGATTAAGGGTGTGATTCTAATCGAGGGGTTTAAGATGATTAAAGGATTCGCTAGGATCAATTGAGAGAAATTATTTCCTCTGGTGGGGGGGGAGTCCAGAACAAGGGGGCAGAACCTTAAACGTAGAGCCAGGGCCGTTCAGGGGTGATGTCAGGAAGCACTTCTTCACACAAAGGGGAGTGGGAATCTGAAACTCTCCCCCCCCCCATAAAAAGCTGTTGCAGCTGGGGGTCAATTGAAAATGTCAAAATGGAGATGGATCTCACACACGCACACTTACACGCAAACTCACTCACTCACACACACACACACACTTACACACATACACGCAAACTCACTCACACACACACACACACACACACACATACACACATACACTTAAACTCACTCACTCACACACACACACACACACACTTACACACATACACGCAAACTCACTCACTCACTCACACACACACACACACACACACTTACACACATACACGCAAACTCACTCACTCACACACGCACACGCACCTACACATGCTCACACTCACACACGCATATACATACGCTCACACTCGCTCATGTGAGATTTAGGATAAGGGATAGCAGATTTAAAACAGAGATGAGGAGAAATTATTTCTCTCAAAGGGTCGTGAGTCTGTGGAATTCATTACCTCAGAGTGCGGTGGATGCTGGGACACTGAGTAAATTTAGTCACAGTCATAGAGATACAGCAGTGAAACAGGCCCTTCGGCCCTCCGAGTCTGTGCCAACCAACAACCACCCATTTATACTAATCCTACATTAATCCCATATTTCCTACCACGTCCCCACCATTCTCCTACCGACACTAGGGGCAATTTACAATGGCCAATTTACCTATCAATCTGCAAGTCTTTGGGAGGAAACTGGAGCACCCGGCTGAAACCCACACGGTCACAGGGAGAACTTGCAACCTCCGCACAGGCAGTGCCCAGAATTGAACCTGGGTCGCTGGAGCTGTGAGGCTGTGGTGCTAACCACTGCGCCGCCCAAATTTAAGGAGGAGATAGACAGATTTTTTATTAGAACTGGGTTGAAGGGTTATGGAGAATGGGCAGGAAAGTGGAGTTGAAGCTGAGATGAGATCAGCCATGATTGTATTGAATGGTGGAGCAGGCTCGAGGGGCTGAATTGCCTACTCCTGCTCCTAGTTCTTATGTTCTGATGTGCACACACACACTCTCGCATGCACTCTCACACACTCACACTGACACAACACACTCACACTGACACAACACACTCACACTGACACTGACACGCTCACACTGACACTGACACACACTGACACTGACACACACTGACACTGACACACACTCACACTGACACACACTCACACTGACACGCTCACACTGACACACTCACACTGACACTGACACACTCACACTGACACTGACACACGCTCACACTCACACACACTCACACTCACACTCACACACACACACACACACTCACACTCACACTGACACTCACACTGACACACACACTGACACACACACTGACACACACACACACTGACACACACTCACACTGACACACTCACACTGACACTAACACGCACTCACACTGACACACACTCACACTGACACACACTCACACTGACACACTGACACTGACACACTCACACTGACACTGACACTAACACACACTCACACTAACACACACTCACACTGACACACACTCACACTGACACTGACACACACTCACACTGACACACACTCACACTGACACACACTCACACTGACACACTCACACTGACACTAACACACACTGACACTAACACATACTCACACTGACACTAACACACACACTCACACTGACACACACTCACACTGACACACACTCACACACACACACACTCACACACACTCAAACACACACTCACACTGACACACACTCACACTGACACACACTCACACACACTCACACACACACACTCACACACACTCACACACACACACTCACACACACTCAAACACACACACTCACGAGTCTCAGTAATTGAGCCATGAAACTATCGTCGATTGTCGTAAAAACCCATCTGGTTCACTAATGTCCATTAGGGAAGGAAATCTGCCTTCCTTACCCAGTCTGGCCTACATGTGACTGCAGACCCACAGCAATGTGATTGACTCTAAACTGCCCTCTGAAATAGCCAAGCAAGTCACTCAGTTGTCAAGGGCAATTAGGGATGGGCAACAAATGCTGGGCCTTGCCAGCGACGCTCACATCCCGCAAACGAACAAAGATAAATAAATAAATTAAAAAGTACCTGCCTCACCGCACTTCCGCCGGCTTCGGGCTCAAGCTGATTGCGGACGTCATTGGCGAACGGTCACCCTCGAGCGTGTGCGGACGGGCGAGGCAGGTTTTCGCGGCACTCCACTGAGACCGACACCTACGCGGCCGAGTGTCACCACAGCTCCGCAGACGTCGGTCCCTTCCCACGGGACCGTCCCGCGAGTTAAATGAACCAGGATTACTGAGGTGCAAACTGCCCGCGGCGGCGGACACGAAGGCGGCAGAGACTGGCGGTGCCCTCAAACCCTCACCCTGTGAGGAGCTGCAGACCCACAGGCGCCAGTCTCCGCCGCACAGAGAGCCCCGCATTTCTATAGCGCCTTTCACCGTCTCAAGACGTCCCAAAGGTCTTTCCAGTCAGTGAAGTGTAGTCACTGTTTTAATGTAGGAAGCGCAGCAGCCAATTTGCACACAGCAAGATCCCACAAACAGCAATGTGATAACGACCCTCCGACAGTGCAGCGCTCCCACGGTACTGACCCTCCGACAGTGCAGCACTCCCTCAGTATTGACCCTCCGACAGTGCAGCACTCCCTCAGTGCTGACTCTCTGACAGTGCAGCACTCCCTCAGTACTGACCCTCCGACAGTGCAGCGCTCCCTCAGTACTGACCCTCCGACAGTGCAGCACTCCCTCAGTACTGACCCTCTGACAGTGCAGCACTCTCTCAGTACTGACCCTCTGACAGTGCAGCGCTCCCTCAGTACTGACCCTCCGACACTGCAGCACTCCCTCAGTACTGCCCCTCCGACAGTGCAGCACTCCCTCAGTACTGACCCTCTGACAGTGCAGCACTCCCTCAGTACTGACCCTCTGACAGTGCAGCACTCCCTCAGTACTGACCCTCTGACAGTGCAGCACTCCCTCAGTACTGACCCTCTGACAGTGCAGCACTCCCTCAGTACTGACCCTCTGACAGTGCAGCACTCCCTCAGTACTGACTCTCAGATTATGAGCTGAAGTCTCTCACGTTGCACTCAAACCCACAAGCTTCTGCCTCACAGTCCGAATGATCTGAAGTTCTGTCCAAGCAGCGACAGGGGCTGCGTGTCCGGGTGCTATTACAGCCCAGCTTAATTCATAGGAACAGAGAGAAAGATGGGGTAGAGGGTGAGGGAGAGTGGGGGGGAGGTGAGTGAGGGGGAGCAGGGGAGAGGATTGAGGGGAGCAAGAGGGTGAGGCAGAGTGGGGACAGGGTTGAGGGTGTGAGGAGAAGCGGGGGGGTGGGTGGGGATGGAGGGGGAGGAGGTGAAAGAGGGCGAGCGGGGCCGTGGGAACGGGAGGGTGAGGGAGGGAAGGAAAGGGGGGAGGAGTGACGGCGCGAGGGAGAGCGCGGAGGGACGTGAAGGGGTTTGCGGGGGGGGAGGGGAGCGAGGGAGAGTGCGGGAGCTGAGGGCGGGGGATCGGGGGAGAGTGGGAGGAGAAGGCAGGAGGAGGGGGGGGCAAGCCGAGAGAGGGCAGTTGAGGGAAGTGGCGCCTCCTTAATTGACCCTGGGCGGGTTGTAGTTGCTCTGGAAGACAACCCAGTGACTTTAACTGAAGTATCCAACCTGTTATCTGCTGGAACTGCACAATAATCAGTGACTGAGCTGGTTGTTTATTGTTGCCTAAAGGGAATTATGCAGAGGGATTAATAACCTGAGCAATTGCACAATGGGATGTCAAAACATCTCCACATTATTATGCTAATGTGTAATTGCTCTTTTTTTCATAATCATCTTTTATTTTGCTGCACTCCAATACACAATTATTTGTCATTTTGCACAGTAACTCTCTGAAAAATAACTGGTATTTTGTACGCACTGGACAGTCATGGAGGGGCGCGGGAACGTTTCAAGGAGCGATGGGAATCGGGGGGGATGCTCAAGAGGGCGGAAACGGAGGAGGGCAGAGATCTCGGAGGGTTGTGGGGGCTGGAGGAGGTGACAGAGGTAGGGAGGGCGGGGGGGGCGGTGGGCGAGGGCCGCGGAGGGATTTGAAAACGAGGATGAGAATTTTCAAATGGGGGTGTTGCTGGTCCGGGAGCCCTGTGTCTGCGGCTGACCCGCGAGCATGCAGGGGCTGCATATCGGATCAGCCCCTTTAATACATGCTCCCCTTCCCGAATAGCCGCAAATTGTGGGATTAAGCTCCGTTACTTGGCCGCAATATGTCCCAACAGTCCTGCGTATCGAATTGGGGGAGCAAATTTACCCCTCAGTCGACGTCCCATTTTTTCAACAAAAAAAAAGTAGATTAACTGGGTCATTGTCGCGTTGCCGTTTGTGGGATCTTGCTGTGCGCAAATTGGCCGCCGCGTTTCCTGCATTATTAACTGGGTCATTGTCGCGTTGCCGTTTGTGGGATCTTGCTGTGCGCAAATTGGCCGCCGCGTTTCCTGCATTGCCACAGTGACTGCTGAGGTGCTGACCAGCTGTGCATGGGAATGTCGGCAATAGGAGCGGGAGGGGGCCATTCGGCCCTTCGAGTCTGCTGATCTACCTCCACGCCGTTTTCCCTCACTATTCCCATAATCCTTTGATATCTTTAATACCTAGAAATCTATTGATCTCTGTCTTGAATATACCAAATGACTGAGCCTCCACAGCCCTCGAGGGTAGAGAATTCCACAGATTCACCCTCCCCCTTCTGAGTGAAGAAATTCCTCCTCATCTCAGTCCTAAATGGCCACCTCTTATTCTGAGACTCTGTCCCCTTGGTTCTAGGCCCTCCCCCCAAGCCAGGGGAAACATCCTTCCTGCATCGACCGTGTCGAGCCCTGTAAGAATTCTGTATGCCTCAATATTACCTCTCATTCTTCTAAACTCTAGAAAATACAGGCCCAGTCTCCTCCATCTCTCGATGGCAAGTATATGTTTCCTGAGGTTGAGGTGACCAAAACTGCACACGACACTCTGGCTGCGATCTCACCAAGGCTCTATATAATGTTGTAATATCACCTCAAGATTGAGGTCCCTTTGAGAATTCAGTATGCTAATGAGCTAAGTACCAGGATGAAGTCACGTGACTAGAAGCCATACTCACTCTGCAACTGTAACACCCTAGACTAAGGTTCTGTATATAGTTTGCTCGATATTGTATCTACCAATTTAGCTGTTAATAAACCTTCAAGGCACTGGATTCCACGAAACTTACAGTGTTGCATAAGACAACACAAAGGACACATGAAATGGTGACAGCTGTGTTGAAAAGACCAATGATAACCTTGAAGACTATGGGCAAAACAGCAAGCCAGTGAAGAAACTTTAAAACAAATACCTGAAAAGAGTGAAAGAAATACTGGCCCAAACATCAGAAAGAAGAAAAAAACTTACCTCCAGCTGTGGGAGACAGAGCACTGAAAGACAGGCTGCAAATAGATTCCTGTGGTCGGGTGAGTCATTGTGCCAATGGTCTAGGAGTCCCAGTTCAGAGAAAAGGCTTTGAAGTGCTTGGAAAAATGATTTTTTTTTATGCCTCCTTAGGAGAGATTGAAAAAAAATTGGGGATCACCCAATTCTTCGCTCAGGCTGACAGAGGGCAGGGCAATTGCAGGAGGCGTCTGAAAAAAGGCATGGGAAACCCCCAAACGTTGCAGTCTCCACTCACGCAGCCTAAGCTTAAAAAACTCATTAAACCAGTCAACCGTGAAGAAGATAAATAAACTCCAGCAAAAAAAAAGCAAAGGGTAAAGCCCTTGAACTGCCTATCAAACAGCTGTGTCAACATACGAACTGAAGTGCTGAAAGCAAAATAAACAGAGAACACTGTCAAACACCTGTTGCTGTCCATCAAAGCAGCTAGTCTGAATAAAAGAGAATTTCTTAAAGGGGAAACTGCAGAGTTAATAGAATATAGCATTTGCCTTTCTTGTGGCTGAGGCGGCAGCAGCAGAGGCGAGGACTCCTGCAGTCAAATAGCATGTGGACACTTTCTGTCAGGGCTCGCACCTTGTGCGAGGTTCTGGAGGAACTGCTGGACTCACAGGAGTGGGGCTCGAACCCACAACCTTCTGCTTCAGGGGGGCGAGAGTGCCCTGAGCCACGACTGCCCCCTCCGCCCTGGAGGGTGTAAAAGATCTCATGCCACAATTGGAAGAGGAGCCAAGATGCTCCCACGGTGTGCTGAGCCCAAACCACTCAATAAAACAGCTGATCCCTTCATTGCCACTTATGGGATCTTGCTGTGCCCAAATTGGCTGCAGACGGTGAGCACACTTCAGAAAGTATTTCATTGGCTGTTGTGACGGAAATCACACCTGCCAAATGGAAACATATTACTTTTGTCATATGGGACACTACTTGAACCTTTTTTCTTTACTGAACATAGAACTTATTTAAAAGGACCATAGAGCTAAACAGCTAAAAAAAAAACATGGTTGCATATTTGCATTCTGAGAGCCAGTTGAATAGAGAGACAACGGGGATACTGCCTGATTCAATTAGTGAGATGGGTTTTGTCAAAAGACATTGAGAGCCATTGACTTTGTAAGAGACAAAACTCCCCCCTCCCCTCCCCTCCCACCAACCGAGTGTCTTGGAGACTCAAGTCCAGCAACCCTCTAAGAAGTTGCTATTTCAAACAAAGAGGTGGTCACATGACTTACCTGCTGGCCAAACAGGGGACTGTATGAATTGTGCGGCAGCAGCTTGAGCCTCAACACAGAGGACCTCTTCCACCTTCTGGTACCAGAGAAGTAAGTTGGAAAGTGTGCACTGGGCCCTAGTGAGAACTCCAAGACTTCAACTTTTATTATGGATGTTTCCACCCAGTAACTGAATTCCCTCTATTACAAACTCTACTTCAACTTCCCCCCCACCTCCCAATTCTTTCCTCCCCCTTGGATCTATTTGTGCGTGTGTATGCCTCGTGTTTGCATGCTAGCGTGGTTGTGTGCCACATTTTAGTAATTTAAACCGAGTTAGAGTGATAAGGCTAATAAACTTACATCTTTCTTGCCTAAACCTAAGAAAACCTGTCTGATTGGTTCATTTGCAATTACAATTAGCGTGCAGTGGGCAAAGGACTCACTGAGGCGGGGGTTAAGCTAAAAACACTGTGTTTTAAAAAAATAAACCCTGTGTAATGGTCAAACCAGGAAAGAGGCGAGTCTGAGACCCCTTCCCTCACCCGGTCGTAACACTGTGGACGTCCTCAGGTTGTGACAGGCGCTATAGAAATGCAAGCTTTTCTCCTTCCAGAGACTGTTCACTTTCACTCGTAATGGGGCAACGAGATTGTGTCCAGACAAAGTCAGTTCATGTAAAAGGAGGAGGCTGTAAATCAGCAGCAAACTATTAGACATGAAGATATTTTTTAACAACGATAAATGACATTGTTTGACCATTATTATTTAATGCCGGGATACTGGGAACAGAAAACAAACATAATTTCAGGACGACAGAGAGAGAGAGAGGATAGCCGGGTTAAGAAGAGCACAGAGAGAGAGAGGATAACAGGATTATAAGGAATACGGAGGGGATAGCAGAGTTAATAAGTACACACAGTGGGCTCAATCCCACTGACTCAGGGATGGGAATGCCGCCCATTAAGACCCTTTATTTTGAGCATGCATTCAGAAGTGGAGTGCAGATTGTGTCGAAACAGGTAGTTGTTTTGCATGTATCACCCCCCACACCACTATGACGTGATGTGAAAGTCTCACGTGTGCTCTGCATGCCGAGGAATAAAGACATCAACGTCTTAAAGCACACAGTTGTGATGGATCGAATCGCACTGCGGTACACATCAATGGAGGTTTCCAACACGAGCTACTCAGAAATCTGCACAGGCAGACTTTCTGACAGGCTCGTGTAGAGTGTGTGCAGCACAGTCTCCCCAGAGGGACACAGCGCAGTGCAGTGCCTAATCCAGGCTTACACTCTGAGAGCTGAGTGCTGAGGGAGTGCTGCACTGTCAGACGTGCCATCTCTCAGCTGAGATGTTAAACCGTAAAAGATCCCACGGCCACTATTGGAAGAAGAGCGGTGGGGCGGGGAGGGTGGTGGAGGAGAGGGGAGTTCTCCCCGGTGTCCTGGGGCCAATATTTATCCCTCGACCCAACATCACTAAAAAACAGATGATCTGGGTCATTATCACATTGCTGTTTTGTGGGATCGTGCTGTGCGCAAATCGGCTGCCGCGTTTTCTACAACGGTGACGACACTTCGAAAAGTATTTCATTGGGTGGAAAGCGGTTTGTGGGTGGGGGGGGGGGTGCGTCCTGATCTTTTACACCCACCCGAGAGGGCAGACGGAGCGGGGGCCTCGGTTTAACGTCTCATCCGAAAGACAGCACCTCCAACAGTGCGGCGGGAAGCGAAGCAGAGAGGGGAAAAAAGTATTATAGAGATGAAGGTGAGAAACAGAGAGAGAGAGACATGCGTGACGGACAAGGCGTGACAGAGAAAAATTGGAACAGACAGATAAACAGATTGTGACAGGCCGACGTATTGGTTATGAGATCGAGAGAGAGATGCTGATGAAAAGGAGTACTCACACGGTGAGGAGAGGAGAGAAGCAGAATGCTTCAAAGAATGACAGAGAGAGAGCTAGACCGTGCAGAAGCAAAATGCATCCAAACTTTTGGGCCTTAGACAATGTGTTTCGAAGTGAGAGACAAATGAGGCCTATAGAGCTAGGCCTCAACCACCATGACTAAAATGCAGGCATTGATGGACTGGGAGCCGGTGTAGGTCAGCAAGCACGGGGGTGGGTGGGTGATGGGTGAACAGGACTCGGTGCGAGTTAGGACACGAGGGGGCAGCAGAGTTTTAGATGGCTCAAACCCCACTAAAGCAAATATTTACAGCTGGGTGGATGCTGAGGGTGATGGCTGACAAATACGCTGGCATCCCTCTTTCAGTCCTCAATCCCAACCCTTGTCATTGCGATGATTAGTTAACTATTTATCTAGTTGGGAGCAGGATTACGGATTAAGGTGTCGGTCCAGACTGAGAGGGCGAGCTCCCTGTGTTGCTGGTGCCTCGCTGATGTTTGTACGCCAAGACTTTGGGCACCATGTCAAAGGCCCGGGAGCGCGGGCACACCATGTGGATCCGCAGCCCGCCTGGCGCCAGTCAGCGACTGGCATTGGGAGGAAGGTACAGAAATTGGAAGCTGTTCTTTGGAAAAGGACTTGCACTTGTCTAGCGCCTTCCCCAACCTCGGTGTCCCGAGGCGCTCCACAAGGAAGTACTTTCTGCAGTGCAGCCGCTGTTGTGATGTCGGAGGCCGCCAACTTGCGCACAGCAAGCTCCCACAATCTATTTCTACTTATCCGTTAGTTGATGGTGGTTGAGGGATAAATATCGACACGGGGAGAATTCCACCCCCCCCCCCCCACCACCTCCCCCCCCCACCCAACCAGGCTGTTCTTCCAATCGTGGCCGCGGGATCATTTACGTCCACGTGAGAGGGCAGACGGCGGGGGCCCTGGTTTCACATCTCATCCGAAAGATGGCACCCCCGACAGTGCAGCACTCCCTCAGTACCGGCACCGGGAGTGTCGGCCTGGATTGTGGGGCTCGAGTTTCTGGACTGGCCACCGTCTGACTCGAGCGTGAGGGAGTGCCACCCGCCGAGCCGCACAGCTGGCGCTAAACTTTGGCAAGACTTTGACCGTGTGCCGATCACCCCCGGCCTCTAAAGCTGAGGCGGGCCCTGTTGGCAAGATCTATGCAGAACACTCGGGCACCTCAGGGGCAGCTATGACGCAAGCACCTTAAGAAACCGTTAAGGTGATTGAAAATTGATGAGCAGCTTCTAGTTGGCGCCCAAACTTCGCGAAAAGCCGAGGGGGAAAAAAAAACCAACCTGTCGAAATCATTTTGAGCAATTCGCCGTCACAACAGAACACAAAAAATTTGACATTCCTCCGCGAATTAATTGTCTCGCGAAGAATGAAATTGTAATACTTCTCCAATTAGCTCGCTCGCTTGTCATGTTTGTTGTCTGGCTGCGGAGGTGACTGGATATTTGTGAATAAATTTAGGTAAATTTTCACGCTTGGTGACTTCCTTTCATCTCTGCATTCTCCCTCCTGTCTCTTTCTCTCTCTCTGTCTGTAGTCACAAGAGACGGGTTAGGAGGGAATCTGCTGAGGGGGCTCCATTTAAACTGCGGCCTAGGTCAGGCTCAGGGCCTAGTTAGGCAGGCTAACCCTGATCATGAGTTTGAACCGTGGGCCTATGCTTGCCATCGGCAGTGCTCTGGTGAAATTTGAGGCAGAGGATGTTTTGCCTAATCTTTAGAAAACACTGGTTCGGTCTCGACTAGAGTACTGTCTTCAATCCTGAGCACCATACTTTAGGAAGGATGTCAAGGCCTCGGAGAGGGTGCGGAAGAGATTTACCGGAAGGGGAGCAGGGATGAGGGACTTCAGTTAATGTGGAGAGACTGGGAGAAGCTGGGATTGTTCTTCAAGCAGAGAAGGTTAAGAGGAGATTTAATAGAGAGGTTCCAAATGATGAAGGGTTTCGATGGAGTAAATAAGGAGAGACTGTTTCCGCTGGCAGGAGGGTCGGTAACCAGGGGGGACACAGATTTAAGATAATTGGTAAAAGAACCGGGGGGGGAGATGAGGAGAATTTCTTTTGTAACGCAGCAGAGTTGTTGTGACCTGGAACCCCCTTGCCTGAAAGGGCGGTGGAAGCAGATTCAATCGTAACTTTCAAAAAGGGGAATCGGATATCGAATCGTGGGATAATGCAGGACGGAAGGAGTCCATTCGGCCCATCCTGCCCTTGCTGGCTTGCAAAGTGAGGATTTGCAAGCCTCGTGGAGGAAGAGCAGGGGGAGGCGGGACCAATTGGCTAGCTCTGTCAGAGAGCCAGCATCGGGACGACGATGGGCCGAAGGGCCACCTCTCTGTGCTGTATCATTCCACGGTTGCCGATCTGGTACTGGGAGGGTTAATTAAGGTTCTTTTTTTTTTTACCCCCTCAATAAGCTGTAGATTGCCAACCTTCGACACGGGGCCTAAGTGAATAGACGCAAGGCTCAACGGGGATCTGAAGGAATAGTAAATTTGGAATTAAGTTAAGGAGAAAGCAAGCTAGATTCCTTCTGTCGAGCTCAGAGCTTGCGTGTGCCTATCTCCGCAGTATTGGTGGTGAGTCATCGCACCGTCCCACCAGCTTTCCTCATTTGTAAGATTTATCTTTGCTCCTTGCATACTTGCCTTCGAGGGGGTGCAACCAGGATCCACTCGAACCCGGGGATGAGGGGCTTGTTCAGTGAGGAGAATGGGCCTGTATCCTCTGGAGTTCAGAAGAATGAGAGGTGATCTCATTGACACGTATAACATTATTTAAGGGTTTTACAGGGTAGATGCTGAGAGGATGTTCCTCCTCCCGCCTCCCCGGGCTGGAGAGTCTAGAACACGGGGTCAGTCTCAGGATAAGGGGTCGGCCATTTTGGACTGAGGTGAGGGGGAAATTTCTTCACTCGGGGTGGGGGTGGGGGGGGGGGGGGGTTGTGAATCTTTGGAATTTTCCACCCCCCAGAGAGTTGTGAATGCTCTCCGTCGTTGAGTAGATTCACGACTGAGGTCGAGAGATTTTTGGCTGCTGAGGGAATCAAGGGATGGGGCGGGAAAGTGGAGTTGAGGTGGGACATCAACCATGATCTTATTGAATGGGGTAGCAGGCTCGAGGGGCTGAATGGCCAACTCCAGCTCCTATTTCTTATCATATGATCTTAAAGGGATACACACCTTCTTGTCCTTGTACGAGCAGACACCGAGTACACCACACTAGCGTCCAGTTTTGGTCTCCTCACGTGGTGGGCGATATAGAAGCTTGGAAAAGAGTCCAAGGCAGGGATATGAGGGAGACCCCTCACCTTAAAAGACCTTTGTTATTCACAAAGGCCCAGAATGTTGGGCCTCTTCCCTTCAGAAATGTCTCTCAGGCGGGTGTAAGAGAACCCACGGCCACTATTGGAAAAAGAGTGGGGAGTGGGGAGTGGGGGGGGGGAGTTCTCCCCCGGTGTCCTGGGGCCCGACATTTATCCCTCAACCCAACGTCACTAAAAACAGATGATCTGGGACATTATCACATTGTTGTTTGTGGGATCTCGCTGTGCACAAATTGGCGGCTGCGCTTCCTACATTACGACAGGGACAGCACTCCCTCAGTACTGTGCTGGGCCTGTTGGCCTGGATTATGGGTCTCGAGTCTCAGGAGTTGCTCCTGAACCCACAACCTCCTAACTCGAAGGCGAGAGAGAGAGAGAGAGCGAGGAACCCACTGAGCCGTGGCTGACTGGAGATAAATAAATAAACTATGGAGGGTATATGGAGGGACAACAGCATAATATTTCTGTGTTACATTAAATTAAAATTAAAAATTAAAGAGTACTGCTCCTGTAATCTGTAGAATTCAATGTTTAATTAGACACTACATCACCACTGTAGCCTCGTGATTTATCCCGAGGGCCCTTCAATAAGGATGAGTTTCTGTCGCCTTGCTTCACTCACTTGATGCACAGTGGGACTGCCTTCAAAGAATTGTCACAAATGGGACGCTGTACAGAAGTAGAGATTCACATGGGATCAGTGAGGGAGACACAGCCCACTTCCCTAGGCCTCACTCTTTGAGGGAGAAACAGCCCTCTTCCCTAGGCCTCACTCAGTGAGGGAGACACAGCCCACTTCTCTAGGCCTCACTCTTTGAGGGAGAAACAGCCCTCTTCCCTCGGCCTCACTCATTGTGGGAGACACAGCCCTCTTCTCTAGGCCTCACTCAGTGAGGGAGACACATCCCTCTTCCCTAGGCCTCACTCAGTGAGGGAGGCTCAGCCGTCTTCTCTCGGCCTGACTCAGTGAGGGAGACACGGCCCTCTTCCCTAGGCCTCACTCTGTGAGGGAGACACAGCCCTCTTCCCTAGGCCTCACTCAGTGAGGGAGACACAGCCCTCTTCCCTAGGCCTCACTCTGTGAGGGAGACACAGCCTTCTTCCCTAGGCCTCACTCAGTGAGGGAGACACGGCCCTCTTCCCTAGGCCTCACTCAGTGACAGAGACACAGCCCTCACCACAGGCCAGATCAGTGAGGGAGGAACAGCCCATTTTTGCTAAGTCTCACTCAACTCAACAGTCAACCCTTTCCTTTATATTTGATTTGGATGTGAAATTGTCCCCAAAATAGAAACAAGACCACATATTGAAGAAGGGGTATTAAACCTTTCCCCATTAACGGGGCTAGCCTGTGAATTGTAGCTCAGTGTGATATCTACGTGTGACACAGGCATATGCGCTGTTTTGAAATACGCTATCTAAATCCGCCTCTGAACATAACTCACGTCTCCCAGATATGTTGTGAGCTGTTTATGACAGAAACAGTCCTGCAGATAAGCACTGGAGAAATTCAGCAGTAACTATTCAGGCATGTCTGAGGACACCTCCACTCATCGAAATGAACAGATTAGACAGCATTAATCATCATCTTCGTGCCTGCAGTAAGCCGCTGAAGGGAAGGCTAAGAGTTCCATTCCTGTGGTCTACCTCAGTTAGAGCCAGGACCGTTCAGGGGTGATGTCGGGAAGCGCGTCTTCCCACAAAGGGGAGTGAAAATCTGGAACTCTCTCCCTTCCAAAAAGATGATAGCTTTTTGTTGGCAAAGGGGATTAATTAGTCCCACTCCTTCCCCCTGCTCTTTCCCCCATATCCCTGCACATTTCCCCCCTTCAAGTATTTATCCAATTCCCCTTTTGAAAGTTACTATCGAATCTGCTTCCACCGCCCTTTCAGGGAAGGCACGGCCGCCAATGGTGGGGCGATGGGAATGGGGGGATGGACAAGAGGGTGGAATTGGAGGAGCGCAGAGATCTCGGGGCGTGGGGGGGGGGGGGGGGTGGGGGGGCGACGAGGGAGGTGTTGTGGGGGCTGGAGGTGGTGACACAGCTAGGGAGGGAGCCAGGCCGAGGAGGGATTTGTAAACAAGGACGAGAGTTTCAAAACGGAGTCGTTGCTGGACTGGGAGCCAATGTAGGCCAGCAAGCACAGTGCTGATGGGTATGTAATACTGAAACATCGAGTAAACTTTAACAAAGACAGAGCTAGCGACCTTGTAAGTGGCGGTGAGTTTGGATTGTGAGCAGCCTGCGATGCTGTTAAAATTTACATTTATCCCCTCACAATGCAGAGAGAAGATCGGCAGGAAAGCAACTTGTGAGGTGGACACACAGAATCTACAAAGAGATATAGATAAGTGAAGCGAGTGGGCACAAATGTGGCAGATGGAGTAGGGGAAAATGTGAGGTTGTCCACTTTGGCAGGAAGAATAGAAAAGCAGAATATTATTTAAATGGAGAGAGAATGCAGAATGCTGCAGTACAGAGGGATCTGGGTGTCCTTGTACATGAATCACAAAAAGTCAGCGTGCAGGTACAGCAAGTAATTAGGAAGGCAATTTTTCTTTCATTTTTCCACGGCTTGTGGGCGTCGCTGACAAGGCCCAGCATTTATTACCCATCCCTAATTACCCTTGAGAAGGTGGTGGTGAGCTGCCTTCTTGAACCCCTGCAGTCCATGTGGGGTAGGTACACTTGCAGTGCTGTTTGGAAGGGAGTTCCAGGATTTTGACTCAGCGACAGTGAAGGAACGATGATATCGTTCCAAGTCAGGATGGTGTGTGACTTGGAGGGGAACTTGCAGGTGGTGGTGTTCCCATGCATTTGCTGCCATTGTCCTTCTAGTTGGTAGAGGTCGCGGGTTTGGAAGATGCTGTCTGAGGAGTCTTTGTGCATTGCTGCAGTGCATCTTGTAGATGGTACACACTGCTGCCACTGTGCTTCGGTGATGGAGGGAGTGAATGTTTGTGGATGGGGTGCCAATCAAGCGGGCTGCTTTGTCCTGGATGGTGTCGAGCTTCTTGAGTGTTGTTGGAGCTGCACCTATCCAGGCAAGTGGAAAGTATTCCATCACACTACTGACTTGTGCCTTGTAGATGGTGGACAGTCTTTGGGGAGTCAGGAGGTGAGTTACTTGCTACAGGATTCCTAGTCTCTGACCTGCTCTTGCAGCCACGGTATTTATATGGCTACTCCAGTTCAGTTTCTGGTCAATGGTAACCCCTAGGATGTTGATAGTGGGGGATTCAGTGATGGTAATGCCATTGAATGTCAAAGGGAGATGGTTAGATTCTCTCTTGTTGGAGATGGTCATTGCCTGGCACTTGTGTGGCGCGAATGTTACTTGCCACTTATCAGCCCAAGCCTGGATATTGTCCAGGTTTTGCTGCATTTCTACACGGACTGCTTCAGTATCTGAGGAGTCACGAATGGTGCTGAACATTGTGCAATCATCAGTGAACATCCCCACTTCTGACCTTATGATTGAAAGGTCATTGATGAAGCAGCTGAAGATGGTTGGGCCTAGGACACTACCCTGAGGAACGCCTGCAGCGATGTCTTGGAGCTCAGATGACTGACCTCCACCAACCACAACCATCTTCCTTTGCGCTAGGTGTGACTCCAACCAGCAGAGAGTTTGCTGAGTGCAATGTGTCAAATGGGGCTGCATGCCTCTAAGAGTAGAATTTCCCAACATATTGAGGCTCAGGATAATCAGAGTTTAATTGTGGTGGGTGATATCCCAATGAGGAATCCCAGATGCCGCAGAGAGCTCTGTTACCTGGTCAGGGAATGTTGTAAATTGGGAACTGATAGGATAGAGAGGGAGGAACTATTTCTGCTTGTTCGGGAATCTAAGACCAGTTTGAAAATTAGAGCTAGCTCTTCTGAGAGTAAAATTCTACACACAAAGGGTGGTAGAAGTTTGGAACTCTCTTCCACAAATGGCAATCGATGCTGGATCAATTGTTAATGTTAAATCGGAGATTGATAGATTGTTAACCAAAGGTATTAAGGGATATGGGGAAAAGGGCATTGTTATGTCACCAGGTTGTTAAAGCCTCAGCCCTCAAAAGATTGAAAGTGATGTCAGGTTTCCCCACAGTGAAATCCATTTGCCACAGATTTTCCTATTCACGTCATCTATCAATATCTCTTTGTAATTGTATTCTTCCAGCTGCACTGCTGACAATGCCGCCTATCTTTGTGTCATCGACAAATTTGGATATGTGATTCTCTATCCCATCATCTAAGTTGTTGATAAATCCAGTGAGTAGTTCAGGTCCCAACACAGATCCTTGCGGTACACCGCTGGTCACATCCTGCCAATTCGAGTAACCGCCCATTATCCCTGCTCTCTGTCTCCTGTCACTCAGCCAGTTTCCCTAATCAGGTCTTTAATTTGCCTTCAATTCCATGAGCTTCAACTGGAGAAAAGAGTCTCTTATGCGGGACTTTATCAAATGCCTTCAGGAAGTCCACCTTCCAAAACCTGTGACCTCTACCAACTAGAAGGACAAGGGCAGCAGACGCATGGGAACACCACCACCTGCAAGTTCCCCTCCAAGCCACACACCATCCTGACTTGGAACTATATCGGCCGTTCCTTCACTGTCGCTGGGTCAAAATCCCGGAACTCCCTAACAGCACTGTGGGTGTACCTACCCCACACGGACTGCAGCGGTTCAAGAAGGCAGCTCACCACCACCTTCTCAAGGGAAATTAGGGACGGGCAATAAATGCTGGCCTGGCCAGTGACACCCACATCCCACGAATGAATAAAAAATAAATAAATAACGTCTACAGACATTCCCCTGTCCACTACTTCAGTCACCTCTTCAGAAAAATTCTATCAGATTTCGTCAGGCATGACCTTCCCTTTACAAATCCATGCTGGCTCTCTCCGATCAGCTGAAAATTTTCAAGGTGTTCAGACACTTTATCCTTAATTATGGACGGCAGCAATTCCCTGACAACAGATGCTCGACGCACTGATCTATAATTCCCCGACTTCCCTCTGTCACCTCTCTTAAATAGCGGAGTGACATGAGCAATCTTCCAATCTAAAAAAGCGGTTCCCAAATCGAGGTTTCTCAAGTGAGACGCTCGAGGTCTCTCTGTAATGACTGATGAGCTTCAATAAGCTCCCTTCGCTCCATCTCAGTTCAGTCGCCAGAAGAAAGGTCTTGCATTCCCTGTAGCGCCTTTCAACACCGCAGAACGTCCCAACGCCCTTTGCAGCCAGTGAGCTCATTGTGAAGTGTGGGCGCTATTGCAAGGTAGGAAGTGCTTCCTTGTCAGACTGACCTCTGCAGGCTCCGGGGTGCCAGGGAAGGAAGTTACGGTGCTGCTGCTTTGCGGGCGCACGATGCCCGTGTCTCATTTTCATTTCAATGATCTGCGTACCCGGAGCCTCCAATTCTGTTTGGATCTTTACTGTATCTGCATTTCGAAAGACCCTGTTCTATCCTTTTTAGATCCAAAGTGGGTGACCTCACATTTGCCCACACTGAAAACCATTCTCTTAATCTCTCGATATCTCTTTGTAATTTTGCACTTTTCTCAGCACTGTTTAACATGGGAGAGAGATCTCCTGAGGCGAAATGGTAGAACCATCCAGAAACATGGTGGGGGAGGGAATCCAGGTGGTTGGGAGGAACCTTACCGGGGTGGTGCAAAATGGCTGGGTCGGAACTGCGAGCAGCAGGAATTGGGGAGTAAAGGCTGATTAAGAAAGCAGTGACGAGCCTTAAGATTTGGACATTGAGAAGCGAGGACAAGGGGGGCGAGGCTCAAAGCATCAGCGGGAGGGACGAAGCTGGAGGGAATCCGACGGGAATTGAGAGGTGGTGGTTTTTGTTGACACCAATCATGCTTTAACGGGAGCCCAAAGTCTGTGGGAAGGAGGGTTGGAAGACGGAAAGGACAATCCTTGGAAAGAGGGCGCTGGAAAGGTGGGTGAAACGAGTCTTGTGTGCAAGGCTCTGCGGGCACAGGGAGGAGGGAGATGATGCAGGAACGGAGTCGGACCCGGAGGAGGCCCTTCAGCCCCTCGAGCCTGTTCCCCCATTCTATCAGGTCGTGGCTGCTCCCCACCGCAACCTCATGCACCCACCTTTCCTCCAGATCCCTCGGGGCCCTGGCGACGCCAACACCTGCGGCTTTAAGAGGAAAGATTCACGTTCGGACAAATGGTGACCATCAGTCCCAGGTCTAGCTCGGTAACGGGCGGTGTGGGGGGTGGGGGATCCTCTGGACCCGGAGACTGAGGAGCATCATGTGACCCGTCAGAACGCCATCTCTCGGACAACCTGCCCGCAAGGTGCTTGGGCGCCTTTGAAGACATTCAGCTGGCTCAGAAGCGGCCCAAAGAGACACCTAATACCATCGGCAAAACCGAGCTGACAGCTTTATTGCTGTAATATTAATAAAACATGGCCCTGAATTCAGCACTTCATCCCAGCTTATTTTTTTTTTGCTTGTTAGATGTGGGGGGCCTCTCAGTCTTCTTGCCCCTTGCAGGTTCTCCTCCCTTTCGGTTGACCCTGATGTCTTTCGTGGGATTATTTGCAAAGGTAGGACACAGTGTTTGAACTGTGTCTCAGTAGTGAGCACTCTTGTTCCTGTGACCCAACGGTTTGAGTCTCACTTCAGAATTTAAGTGTTGCAACCCATGTTGGCACTCCCAGTGCGACACGGAGGGAGTGCTGAACTGTCAGAGGTGCCAACTTTCCACGAGATGTTGAACTGAGGTCCTCTCAGGTTGGGTATAAAAGATTCCCCTGGGAGAAGAGCAGGGGGGCTTTTCTCTGGGCCAAACATTTATCCCTTGACCAGCGCCACTAAAATTGATTATCTGCTAATTATCACATTGCTGCTTATGGGATCTTGCTGTGCGCCAACACTTCAAAAAAGTACTTCATTGGCTGCAAAGCACTTTGGGACATCAGCAAAGTCACAATATCCTCCTCTTTCTCCTGGAGGTGCTTGTGAGCTCAGACAACCCGAAGGTCATCTATTAAGGCATCACAGCTAGCCCGATCCTGTGCTGACCCAATGCCACCCACCCCACCCCCCCCCCTCTCTCACACAGCCACACGCACCGATGTGCCATTGCCCATTCTCATCCTCGCCGTAGCTCCACCTGCCGCTGCAACTCTCGTCACGCCAAGAGCGGTCTTGGCTATTCCGGTGGTCTCCTGGCTGGCCTCTGTAAACTCCAGCTCATCCACAGCTCTGCTGCTCCCATGTCCTAACTCGCCCCAAGTCCCGTTCACCCATCACCGCCCACACACCCCCCCTACCCCCCCCCACATCTCTGTAACCTCCTCCATCCCCACAATCCTCCGAGAGCTCAGCACTCCTCCGACCAGCAACAGGGAGTTGTATTGATGGTGGTGCCTTCAACATGGGTGCAAAAATCAGGGCAGGTGACCAAAAGCTGGGACAAAGAGGGAGGTTCGAAGCTGGCTGTGCAAACACAAGGCAGTGTTGTGGCTTGATGTCGCACGTTGACCGTGACATCCGAGAGCGGATAATTCTGGGCTTGGAATACCGATGAGCTCGGTGACTGGAATGCCGAGCAGTCCGGTTTCAATTGAAAGTATCCTCAGCTCCCCGCAAGAAGGAGAATAAGAAAGAACAGAGGACACAGATTAACTGCTGGCTTGATATTAATCCCTCACCAATGGCATTGCGCTGTCTGCTCCTGTTTGCATGAACTCTTTCAGTTTAATCATTACCTGGGCGCTTTTGTATTTTTCCGGCGGAATCTCCTCGATAAGCAAGGCTTCGCTGGGAATTAATTTTCTCCTCTTTCATCTCAGAGCTGTCTCCTCTGTGCACCATTTTTCCGCAGCACGGTCGCGTTCACTGTGCCCGCAACACCTTCCTGGCGCCGTGCCCCATTGTCCGTGGCACATCCCATTCCCTGGAGAAAATTCTCCGTGCCCACCCGGGTTGTGGCGGGGGGGGGGGGTAGGGGTGGGTACGTGCGCACAGATCACTGAAGGTGGCAGGTTGAGAAAGCAGGCGTGCGGGGTCCCCTGGGCTTTATAAATCGCGGCACGGGGTGCAAAAGACGGGGAAATTATGGTGAAGGGTTATAAACCGCTGGTACGTCACTTTTAGAATGATACACGTAGCTATGCGAATTTAATTGGAGGCTGTGTCTCTCCTCTGAATGGAAGCATTTAACATAACGCCTCATGACCGATGATGTGTCGTTGCTGAAATGCGGGTGTCTCAGAGCCTCGAGATAAATGGCCCACCGTTCGGGTGATGTTGGCTGAGAGATAAATATTGGCCCCAGGACCGAGAAATCCCCTCCACTCCCCCAACCCCCACTCTTCTTCCAGTCGTGGTGGTGGGATCTTTTACGTCTACGATCTTATGAATTAGGAGCCGGAGTAGGCCACTCGGCCCCTCGAGCCTGTTCCGCCATTCAATAAGGTCATGGCTGATCGGATTGGAACCCAACTCCACATTCCCGCCTGCCCCCGATAACCTTTCACCCCCTTGCTTATCAAGAATCTATCTACCTCTGCCTTATAAATATTCAAATTCTCTGCTTCCACCGCCTTTTGAGGAAGAGAATTCCAAAGACACACGACCCTCAGGGAGAAAAAATTTCTCCTCATCTCTGTCTTAAATGGGCGACCCGTTATTTTTAAACAGTGACCCCTGGTTCTAGATTCTCCCACAAGGGGAAACATCCTTTCCACATCCACCCTGTCAAGACCCCTCAGAATCTTATATGTTTCAATCAAGTCACCTCTTACTGTTCCAAACTCCAGCGGATACAAACCTAACCTGTCCAACCTTTCCTCGTAAGCCCACCCAATTCAGGTATTAGTCTGGTAAACCTTCTTTGAACTGCTTCCAACACATTTACATCATTCCTTAAATAAGGAGACCAATACTGTACACAGTACTCCAGATGTGGTCTCACCAATGCCCTGTATAACTGAAGCATAACCTCCCTACTTTTGTATTCAATTCCCCTCGCGATAAACAATAACATTCTATTAGCTTTTCGAATTACTTGCTGTACCTGCATACTAACCTTTTGCGATTCATGCACTAGGACACCCAGACCCCTCTGCATCTCGGAGCTCTGCAATCTCTCACCATTTTGATAATATGCTTCTTTTTTATTCTCCTGTCAAAATGGACAATTTCACATTTTCCCACATTATGCTCCATCTGCCAGATCTTTGCCCACTCATTTAACCCTTTGTAGTCTCCTTATGTCCTCTTCACAACTTACTTTCCTTCCTATCTTTGTGTCTTCTGCAAATTTAGCAACCATATCTTCGGTCCCTTCATCTCAGTCATTTATATAAATTGTAAAAAGTTGAGGCCCCAGCACTGATCCCTGTGGCACACCACTCCTTACATCTTGCCAACCAGAAAATGACCCATTTATGCCTACTCTCTTCTTCCTGTTAGCTAGCCAATCTTCTATCCATGCCAGTATGTTAACCCCTACACCATGAGCTTTTATTTTTTGCAATAACCTTTGATCTGGCATGTTAACAAATGCCTTCTGGAAATCTAAGTACAATACATCCACTGGTTCCCCTTTATCCACAGCACATGTTACTTCTTCAAAGAACTCCAATAAATTGGTTAAACATGATTTCCCTTTCACAAAACCATGCTGACTCTGCCTGATCACCTTGAATTTTTCCAAGTGCCCTGCTATAATGTCTTTAATAACAGCTTCTAACATTTTCCCTGAGACAGATGTTAAGCTAACTGGCCTGTAGTTTCCTGCTTTCTGTCTCCCTCCCTGAGAGGGCCTTGGTTTAAGGGCCCACCCAGATTCAGCAGATCGAACGGAATAGAGGGATATGGGAGTTGACCTGGAAGATCAGCCATGGCCCGGTTGAATGGCAGGGCAGGGTTGAGGGGCTGAATGGCCTACTGCTACAGATGTGCCTCTGCGTACGTGGAGGCAGAACAGGATCCAACTCAGCTGTGATCTGCTCAATGGCGGAACGACCGCAGATAAAGAGAGAGAGACCTGCATTTTTATAGCGCCTTTCACGACCGCAGGACATCCCGAAGCGCCACAAGAGCCAGCGAAGTGCCTTTTTTTTAAGTGTGGTCACTGATGGAGTGCCGGACATGCAGCAGACAATTCACTCCTGAAAGGTCTGGCTCTAATTTCTAGACTCCGCCCCCTAGTCCCGGACTCCCCATCCAGCGGAAATCATTTCTCTCCATCGACCCTATCAGTTCCCCTTCATATCTGCATTATATATTGCAGTCATTGAGGTGGAACAAGGGCAGCCGATGCATGGGGACACCACCACCCGCAAGTTCCCCCTCCAAGCCACACACCACGCTGACTTGGAACTATATCGGCCGTTCCTTCACTGTCGCTGGGTCAAAATCCTGGAACTCCCTCCCTAACAGCGCTGTGTGTGGACCTCCACCGCCACCTTCTCGAGCGATTCAAGGATGGGCAATAAATGCTGGCCTAGCCAGCGACGCCCACATCCCCAAAACAGTGGCGGAGAGGGAGATGTGGCACCACGGGACTCATTAGTGTTCAAGCTACCTTCCTCAATTTATCCTGAGCGGATGGATTTGATAAACATTAAAGCAGTGGCTTATCTTTGTGACGCATTCCCTACCCATGGGTTCTCGGAGGTAGGTACAAAGCCACTAACATGGTCTCCCAGCTGATGTGGTTTTACAACAATCCGAGTCCCATATAGGGCAGGAGGAGTACTGGTCCCCAGTGCAGGAAAGCTCATTTTATTCTCACATAGCCAGGTTGCCCCTCACCACCTCACACGTGTGTGCAAATTAGCCAAGTGAAAGCTCCTTCAGAATGCAATTATCCTGTCTTCTTGCTTTCCTGACAACCTGTATCTTATTACTGGCTACGCTGCTGCGAGGATTACCAGCCCTGTTTGGATGTCTTCCTGGAGGTTTTTTTTTATCAGGCAATTTCCAGCTTCCAACGGGTCCTGCGGAAGCAGATCGATCCCTGGGATTCACTGTGCAGGCATCAGTCCCAGGGATAGAGTGGTTTCTCCCCGGCTTTGGACACTAGGGACAGAGCTCCCCCTTCCACACAGGCTGCTTCTTTCACAAAAAACCCACTGCCACCTTGTAATGCTATCTCGTGCTGCCACCTCCCACTGCCACCTTGTAATGCTGTCTCGTACTGCCACCTTGTAATGCTATCTCGTACTGCCACCTCCCACTGCCACCTTGTAATGCTATCTCGTGCTGCCACCTCCCACTGCCACCTTGTAATGCTGTCTCGTACTGCCACCTTGTAATGCTATCTCGTACTGCCACCTCCCACTGCCACCTTGTAATGCTATCTCGTGCTGCCACCTCCCACTGCCACCTTGTAATGCTGTCTCGTACTGCCACCTTGTAATGCTATCTCGTACTGCCACCTTGTAATGCTATCTCGTGCTGCCACCTCCCACTGCCACCTTGTAATGCTGTCTCGTACTGCCACCTTGTAATGCTATCTCGTACTGCCACCTTGTAATGCTATCTCGTGCTGCCACCTCCCACTGCCACCTTGTAATGCTGTCTCGTACTGCCACCTTGTAATGCTATCTCGTGCTGCCACCTCCCACTGCCACCTTGTAATACTGTCTCGTACTGCCACCTTGTAATGCTATCTCGTACTGCCACCTCCCACTGCCACCTTGTAATGCTGTCTCGTACTGCAACCTTCCACTGCCACCTTGTAATGCCATCTCACACTGCCACCTTGTAATGCTGTCTCATACTGCCACCTCCCACTGCCACCTTGTAATGCTATCTCGTGCTGCCACCTCCCACTGCCACCTTGTAATGCTGTCTCGTACTGCCACCTTGTAATGCTGTCTCGTACTGCAACCTTCCACTGCCACCTTGTAATGCCATCTCACACTGCCACCTTGTAATGCTATCTCATACTGCCCTGACTGTACCGTGTTTTAAATTGTATGAGGCTTTGATGCATTGAAGGTTGTCTGTAATTGGGAATTGGTGCATCTACAAGTTTTCAGAGAAGCAGCTGTACTTGTATCTGCAGGATGTCGTGGTTCAGTGGGTAACACTCAGTCTCTCGCCTCTGAGTCAGTCGGTTCAACAACAACTCGCATTTATATCGCACCTGCGATGTATGGAAAAAAAAGCATCCCAAAGCGCTTCTCAGGAGTGTTGCAAACAAAATTTGACATCGAGCCACATAAGGAGATATTAGGAAAGGGTGACCAAAAGCTAGTTCAAAGAAGTAGGTTTTTAAGGAGGAGGGAGAGAGAGAGAGAGGCGGAGAGGTTTAGGGAAGGAATTCCAGAGCTCAGGGCCCCCCAGGCAGCTGAAGGCACGGCCGCCAATGGTGGAGCGATGGAAATCGGGGGGATGGACAAGAGGGCGGAAGCGCAGAGATCTCGGAGGGTTGTGGGGGCTGGCGGAGGTGACAGAGATAGGGAGAGGGGATGACAAAAGGTAACAACATGGGACAAGGGAATGAATCGGGCTGGATTTCTCGAAATTTCTTTCTGCGTGCGACTGCAGACCCTGCAACAACTTTTGAGCACAGAATTGCTTGTTCAAAAAAAAAACTTAAGATTGGATTTTCTTTTCAATAAAAGACGGATTTCATTTTGTGTAACAGGTGTTTGATTCAAAGGAGAATCTTCTCCTCGGTGAATTAATGTTTGATATTGTCTTCAGTCATTTTGATCTTCCCTGCTGCTCCTTGGCTCAGTGTCTTGTGAATCAGAAAGGATCAAAGCTAATTCCTTATTCAGGGTCACTGCTGGGGTTGGGGCCTTTACAGTGACTGTAAAGAGAGCCACAGGCGTGCGGTCAGCTATCCTACCCGGTGCACGCACATAAACACAAACGCGCACGTGCACACAGACACATGCACGCAGGCAGGCACGCAGGCACACTCAAACAGGGGCGCACGCCCATGCGAGCACGTGTGCACGACAGGCAAACGTACACACGTGCGCGCGCACTCTCAAAAACACGCACAAAGCACGCGCGCATGCCCGTGTGCAGTTGAGCTGGGGGGTGCGGGGGTGGTTTGATGGGGAAGGGGAGAGCCCCAGTCAGTCGGTGGGACGCGAGATTCTGCAAGAAATGTGCAGAGCCTTGCAATCCAGTAATTAACATCAGCCCCAGGCCCCCCCCCCCCAAAAGCCTGCACTGATCTCAGAGAATTCATACCTCCCTCTCAGTGTGTATTTTACAACTGGCTAACCTGGATTAGCGGCACACAAGCATCAAAGTGGGGTTGAGAAGCTCATGGGGAAGGATTATTTCCACAAGCTCCTGAGTTGGGAACCTGGGGACACTTGCTAGGGATTAGAGCTCGGACTGTGAAGGCAGAAGCTAGAAGCAATGTTTGCACGCAAAGGATTATTACAAGATGAGGGATATTACAGAAGAGACCACTTATGCCGAGTCAATCATAACAGTTAGAAAGGGAGATGATAAACGCTCAAGGAGAACCAATGTTGAAGGGTGCAGGGAGCTGGGATTAGAACAGATAAACTCTCCTTGGGGAACCCTCCATTGGTGAGACCGATACATCCCTGAGCTGTCCTTTATAAAAAAAAAACTGATTTTATTAGATGTTATACAGCAATTCATTACATCACCCTTCGATGAAAGCAATTAATTGACTGGTATCTTCTTACCAAAGTTCTTTGTTCAGTCATTATAGAAAAACTGTCAGGATCTTTTTAATTATAAATTGTTTGTCTGCATTTTTAACCTGCCTTGGCAAATACAGCCAGTCTGTTCCCTCAGTAACAGCTCCGTCCCTCTCCCCAGCAACTGTCTGGGGCTAAACCATCCTCTCCACTAGCCACGGTGCCGTATTGACCCCCGAGACGGGCCTCCGACCACACATTCGCGCCATCACGAAGACCGCCTTTTTCCCCCTCCGTAACATCGCCCGACTCCGCCCCTTGCCTCAGCTCATCTGCTGCTGAAACCCTCATCCGTGCCTTTGTCACCTCGAGGCGGGACTATTCCAATGCTCCCCTGGATGACCTCCCACGTTCTACCCTCCGTAAAGTTGAACTCATCCCAAACTCTGCTGCCCACCCCCCCCCCCCCAACCCCCCCCACCCCCGTGTCCTAACCCAGTCCCGTTCACCCGTCACCCTCCCTGTGCTCTCTTACCGACATCGAACTCCCAGTTCGGCAACGCCTCCATTTTAAAATTCATATCTTTGTTTTCAGATCCCTCCATGGCCTCACCCATTCCCGAACTCTGTAACCTCCAACAACCTTCCGCGCTCCTCCGATTCCGCCCTCTTGCCCATCCCCCGATTCCCATCGCTCCACCATTGGCGGCCGTGCCTTCATCTGCCTGGGGGGGCCCTAAACTATGGAATTCCCTCCCTAAACCTCTCCGCCTCTCTCTCTCTCTCTCCTCCTTTAAGACGCTCCTTAAAACCGACCTCTTTGGCCGAGCTTTTGGTCACCTGTCCAATAACATAAGAAATAGGAGCACGAGTCGACCACTCGGCCCCTCGAGCCTGCTCCACCATTCAACACAATCATGACTAATCTGCCTCAACTCCACGTTCCCGCCCATTCCCCAAATCCCTTGATTCCCTGAGAGACCAAAAAGATCTGTCAATCTCACTCTTAAATATACTCAACAACAGAACATTCACAATCCTTAGGGGTAGAGAATTCCAATTTCTCCTCATGGATAACTGCTTATCCTGACACTGTGCCCCCGTGTTTTAGATTCCCCAACCAGTGGAAATAATCTCTCAGTGTCTACCCTATCCAGCCCCTTTAGAATCTTATATGTTTCAATTAGATCACCTCTCATTCTTGTAAACTCCAGAGAATACAGGCCCAATTTATTCATCCTTTCATCATTGGACAACCCTCTCATTCCAAAGACCAATCTAGTGAACCTTCGTTTGACCACTTCCAATGCAAGTATATCCTTCCTTTAGATATGGATCAAAATTGCACACAATACTCCAGATGTGGTCTCACCAAAACCCTGTACAACTGCAGTAAAGACTTCCTTATTCCTGTCCTCCAATCCCCTTGCAATAAAGGGCAACGTGCCATTTCCCTTCCCAATTGCTTGCTGTGCCTGGTGGATAACTTAGTGTTCTTTGCACAAGTGCAACCAAGTCCCTCCAAACATCAACATTGAAAAGTTTCACTTTTGAAAAATATTCCCCTTTTCTATTCTTACAACCTCACACTTCCCCACATCTGCCACCCTTGTTGCCCACTCACTTAACCTGTCTATATCTCTTTGCAGCCTCTTTGTGTCCTCCTCACAGCGTGCATTCCCATCTAGTTGGTATCATCAGCAAAATTAGATACACTACTCCCAGCCTCTCCATTTACGTCACTAAAGTAGATTGTAAATAGCTGAGGCCCCAGCACTGATCCTTGCGGCACTCCACTAGTTACAGCCTGCCAACTTGAAAATGCCCCATTTATCCCTGCTCTCTGCTTCCTGTCTGTTAACCAATCCTCTATCCGTGCTAATTTATTACCCCCAACTCCATGAGCCCTTATCTTGCTTTTAACCTTTTGTGTGCCACCTTATCGAATGCCGTTTAGAAATCCAGGTATACTACATCTACTGGTTCTCCTTTATCTACCCTCCTAGTTATATTCTCAAAAAACTCTGATAAATTTGTCAAACACAACTCCCCTTTCTTAAAACCATGTTGACTCTATCTGATCATACTATGATTTTCTAATTGTTAAAACTTCCTCAATAATAGATTCCAGCATTCTCCTGATGACTGATGTCAGGCCAACTGGCCAGTAGTTCCCTGTTTTCTCTCTCCCTCCTTTCTCAAATAGCAGTGTAACATTTGCTAACTTTCAATCTGCCGTGCCCATTCTAGGATCTAGGAAACTTTGGAGAATGATAACCAGTGCATCTACTATCTCCTTTAGAATCCTAGGATGGAGGCCATCAGATCCTGGGGATTTGTTGGCTTTTAGTCCCTTAAGTTTCTCCAACACATTTTTCTCCACTGATATTAATTACTTTAAGATCCTCACACTTTTTAGCCCCTAGGTTACCCTCTATTTCTGGTGTTTAATTTGTGTATTCTACGGCGAAGATAAACACTAAGTATTTGTTCAATATCTCTGCCATTTCCTCATTCCCAATGATGATTTCTCCTCTCTGCCTCTAAGGGACCAATGTTACTTTAGCTACTCTCCTCCTTTTTATCTACTTTTAAAAGCTCTTGCAATCTGTTTTCATATTGCTGGCTCGTTTACTCTGGTCTTTTTTCCCCCCTTTCTATCAACTTTTTGGTCGTCCAAAACACTCCCATTCCTCAGGCTTAATACTATTCTTTGCAATGTTATAAGCCTCTTTTAATCTCAGACTGTCCTTAACTTCCCTAGTCAGCCGCAGATCGAACTTTCTCGCCGAGTTTTTTTTAATGGAATGTATTTTTTGTTGAACATTTTGAATTGTGTCTTTAAATGTTCCCCACTGTTTATTTACTGCCATACCTTTTAGTCTATTTACCCAATCAACCTTAGCCAGTTCTCTCCTCATACCTGTGTAATTGGCTTTGTTTGAGTTTAAGATTCTTTTTTTGGGACTGGTGGATGTCACTTTCAAACTTAATGCGGCATTTAATTGTGTTATGATCACTTTTTCCCAGAACATCTTTTTACTATGAGATTACTAATTAACCTGCCACATTGTGCAGTACTCGGTGTAAAATAGCTTTGTCCCTACTTGGCTCCACAACATATTGTGCCAGGAAATTGTTGCGACAGCGTTCTACAAACTCATCTCCCAGATACTTTCGCCAATTTGATTTGGCCAGTCTATATGAAGATTAAAGCCCTCTACGATTATTACATTGCCTTGTTACAAGCTCCAGTTATTTCTTGCTTAATGCTCTGTCCAACAGGGTAACTACCATTAGGGGGCCTATAAACTACTCATATTATAAAGTCTTAATGTGGCTCTATGTCAAAATGTGATGAAAATGCTCTTGTGAAGGGCTTTGGGATGTTTTATTATTTTATAGGCACTATATAAATGCAAGGTGGTGTTGTGAGAACACCCACTGGCCAGTAGTGGAGCTGCAGCGCCACCATTGGTGGGAGGACATAATTACAGCGTGGCCATTCCGAGCTGCATTTTTATAGCGCCTTTGACATTTGGCAGCAACTTCTAAGGAGGCTTTGTCTCCTTCACTATTCTGGCGTGCTGGTGATTCCCCGGTATGGGGCCCGTGCACGTGCACTTAATGCGGCCCCAGCAGGGGCAAGAGAAGCTAGGGGCATGACAGCACAAAGGCTGCACAGCGGACATCCTACAAAATACCTTCAGTGTGTCACTTGGTCAGTGTGATATATGGAATCAGTATTATCCGGTGTGATTCTATATGGGAGCTGTATGACTGGTCAGTGTGATGTACGGGAGCTGTATGGACTGGTCAGTGTGATATATGGGAGCTGTATAGACTGGTCAGTTCGATATACAGAGGGGGGCAGTACAATGAATTCTATTAATCAATATGAGGATGGTTGACTGTATTGTGCAGGGAGCAGTTCAGGGACGGTGCCGTTCCTGAGTAATGCAGTGCCCTGTGCCAATTAAAGAGCTGCTGCACTCTTCATCTGACAGTGTCACAGCCTCTCCATGTCTGACGGAATGTTAAAGCTTTCCTATCGATTGAAATAAAACCACTATAAATCTCTCAGGCAGCTAGAGCTGTTCTCCGTTCTGTGCACAAGGAAATAATTAGAGGCTGGTCTCGCGGAGCTGCCTTCTGCAACCAGCTCTCCTCGCAACACCAAGCAAGTCTTCATCCCCTACTCACTGCCCCAAGGTGGCACAAGCCCTGAATTCACTTGGAAAGGCTCATTTACTCTCTCCGAGCCTGAAAGTGGTTGATCCAGTTTTTTGTCGAGAAATCTAAATACCTTTCCCCGTCCTGCGTGGCAATCTTGGGGCTCGGGATTAATCATAGATTTATGGAATGGGTTACCGGACTGAAGGAGGCCTTGGAGGCCGTGCTGTCTCACCGCAAGAGCAATCCAGCACGCCCCACTCCCCTGAAGGACGATTGCCCCCTTTCGGAATGCCGTGGATGTCAGGAGGGCGGAGAGAACCAGGCTCTGAGTGACGCCCTCCAGTGCCGAAGAGCGACGCGCACTGTTTTAAGCTCGGCACGCAGCGCATGAGTCACATCTGGTTGGGCGGGTTGGGGTTGGAGGCCATGGAACTGCCCCTCGACCCTCCCCAGAGCTTCGGGGCCCCCCAGGCAGCTGAAGGCACGGCCGCCAATGGTGGAGCGATGGGAATCGGGGGGGATGGACAAGAGGGCGGAAATGGAGGAGCGCAGAGATCCTCGGAGGGCTGTGGGGGCTGGAGGAGGTGACGGAGATCGGGAGGGGACGAGGTCATCGAGGGGATTTGAAAATGAGGATGAGAATTTTAAAATCGAGGTGTTGCCGGACCGGGAGCCAATGTGGGTCAGCGAGCACAGGAGGCGGGGTGACGGGTGAACGGGACTTGATAGGACACAAAGAGTTTGAAATGAGTGGAAACGAATGGCGCCTTTGAAGAACGCGCTACGGGGCAAGAGGTGGCACGGGCCGCTGACCCAGAGAAGGATTGAAGTGAGAACGGTAATGCGTGGGGAAGATGTAACTGCAGTCTCTCTCTCCCCATTATTCACAGTGAGTTGAGAGAGTTATGAACCTAGTTCGAATGTGTTTTCTGTTTTGTTAACCTTGGGGAGTTCAATCAATTATTGCTCCACTTGTGTTGTTTATATAACTGCGTCTTTGGTCCATGAAAATACAATTTCTCTTTATTGTCAGGAGCAGATAGCTAATTTGCTTCTCCCCAGGCTCTGTACAATAAAACAACACACACCAAATCTGCGAAAAAAGACTGTCAAAGTTTATTGCAGCAGCCAATTGCCTCAGTTTAAGGAAGAAAATGCGGAACGAGAGCAACTGAAAGGAACGACCTGCATTCCTGTGACGCCTTTCACGTCCTCAGGACGTTCCACAGTCATTGAAGTGCTCCTAAAGTGTCATTACTGTTGCAATGAAGGAAGCGCGGCAGTCAATTTGCGCACAGCAAGATCCCACAGACAGCGATGTGATAATGACCTGTTTTTTTAGTGATGTTGGGTTGCGGGATAAATATTGGTCCCGGGACACCGGGGAGAACTCCCCGCCCCCCCACCAGCTCTTCTTCCAATAGTGGCCGTGGGATCTTTTACATCCACCTGAGAGGGCAGAAGGGGGCCTCGGTTTGATGCCTCATCAGAAAGACGGCACCTCTGACAGTGCAGCACTCCCTCAGTACTGCACTGAAAAGTGTCGACCTGGATTGTGGGCTCAAGTCTCTGGATTGGGGCTCAAACCCACGATCGTCTGACTCCGAGGCGAGAGAGAGAGAGTCAGCCACTGAGGTGCAGTTAACAAGCAGGAACGGCGGGAGAATTTTAAACTTGCAGTGAATTCCTCTCTCGCTCGCGCTGTTGGTGTTGTGTTTCCCGCCGGCCGACAATCGCGTCGAAATTAATGGATCGCCTTTGGAGAGTTGGGAAAAGGTGTTCGGATTGTGATATCGCTGCTCAATGGATTTGCTCTTTAATCTTCCTTTTTAAGGCTGCTCATCAGGCAGGAGTAGTTGACCGGGAGGCTCAACATTACAAGAAGGGAATAACACTCATCTTCATCCCTGTTCTGTTCATCCACCCATCAGACAAAGGGTTTTGTACATCTGGAGAGTGCTTGACTGCAACAGCCTTTATGTTGTGGTCTCTGACGCCACCCTTACCTTACAGGCTTCCCTTGAACACTGATCGACTCCTCGAGAGGAGGTGATGCAATTCCCTCCGCCATCTTCCTCCCCGCCCACCACCACTTCAGAGTACTAGAAGTGCCCAAACCATAAGTCTCTGATGTGACTACCAGCAGGTTTTCGCCTCATCGCTGCTTGAGACCCCCAACTGCGCCTTGCACTGAGGCGTCAGGCCCTGTGCCCGGAATATATTGCTGTTCAGATTCGGGGCAAGGGGCGTCCGCAGCCTCCTGCCCCATTTCCCCGTGGCTATGTGCCCAGTGCCTCAGTGTGAGGGCAGAATATTGGGGTACAGAGAAGATTGAGACTGTTGAGGAACAGGGAATGGAGAATATTGTGGTACAGTGGAGATTGAGACTTTTTTTATTCATTCATTCATGGGATGTGGGCGTCGCTGGCCAGGCCAGCATTTATTGCCCATCCTTAATTGCCCTTGAGAAGGTGGTGGTGAGCTGCCTTCTTGAACCGCTGCAGTCCATGTGGGGTAGGTCGACCCACAGTGCTGTTAGGAAGGGAGTTCCAGGATTTTGACCCAGTGACAGTGAAGGAACGGCCGATATAGTTCCAAGTCAGGATGGTGTGTGGCTTGGAGGGGAACTTGCAGGTGGTGGTGTTCCCATGCATCTGCTGCCCTTCTAGTTGGTAGAGGTCGCGGGTTTGGAAGGTGCTGTCGAAGGAGACTTGGTGCACTGCTGCAGTGCATCTTGTAGATGGTACACACTGCTGCCACTGTGCGTCAGTGGTGGAGGGAGTGAATGTTTGTGGATGGGGTGCCAATCAAGCGGGCTGCTTTGTCCTGGATGGTGTCGAGCTTCTTGACTGTTGTTGGAGCTGCACCCATCCAGACAGGTGGAGAGTATTCCGTCACACTCCTGACTTGTGCCTTGTAGATGGTGGACAGGCTTTGGGGAGTCAGGAGGTGAGTTACACACCGCAGGATTCCCAGCCTCTGACCTGCTCTTGTAGCCACAGTATTTATGTGGCTGGTCCAGTTCAGTTTCTGGTCTATGGTAAACCCCGGGATGTTGATAGTGGGGGATTCAGCAATGGTAATGCAATTGAACATCAAGGGGAGATGGTTAAATTCTCTCTTGTTGGAGATGGTCATTGCCAGGCACTTGTGTGGCGCGATTGTTACTTGCCACTTATCTGTCCAAGCCTGGATATTGTCCAAGTCTTTCTGCATTTCTACACGGACTGCTTCAGTATCTGAAGAGTCGTGAATGGTGCTGAACATTGTGCAATCATCAGCGAACATCCCCACTTCTGACCTTATGATTGAAGGAAGGTCATTAATGAAGCAGCTGAAGATGGTTGGGCCAGGGACACTACCCTGAGGAACTCCTGCAGTGATGTCCTGGAGTTCAGATGATTGACCTCCAACAACCACAACCATTTTCCTTAATGCTCGGTATGACTCCAGCCAGCGGATGGTTTTCCCCTGATTCCCTTTGACCTCAGTTTTGCTCGGGCTCCTTAATGCCATACTCGGTCAAATGCTGCCTTGATGTCAAGGGCAGTCACTCTCACCTCACCTGGAGTTCAGCTCTTTTGTCCATGTTTGAACCAAGGCTGTAATGAGGTCAGGAGCTGAGTGGCCCTGGCAGAACCCAAACTGAGCGTCACTGAGTAGGTTATTGCTAGGCAAGTGCTGTTTGATAGCACTGTTGATGACACCTTCCATCACTTTTTGATGATTGAGAGTAGACTGATGGGGCGGTAATTGGCCTGGTTGGACTTGTCCTGCTTTTTGTGTACAGGACATACCTGCGCAAGTTTCCACATTGCCGGGTAGATGCCAGTGTTGTAGCTGTACTGGAACATACTGGGGTTCAAGGAATGGAGAATATTGGGGTACAGAAGATATTGAGACTATTGGGGAACACAGAATGGAGAATATTGGGACCAGAGGAGATTGAGACTATTGGGGAACACAGAATGGGGAATATTGGGGTGCAGTGGAGATTGAGACTATTGGGGAACACAGAATGGAGAATATTGGGGTACAGAGGAGATTGAGACTATTGGGGAACACAGAATGGAGAATATTGGGGTACAGTGGAGATTGAGACTATTGGGGAACACAGAATGGAGAATATTGGGGTGCAGAGGAGATTGAGACTATTGGGTAACACAGAATGGAGAGTATTGGGGTGCAGAGGAGATTGAGACTATTGGGTTATGGGGAATGGAGAATATTGGGGTACAGAGGAGATTGAGACTATTGGGGAACACAGAATGGGGAATATTGGGGTACAGAGGAGATTGAGACTATTGGGGAACACAGAATGGGGAATATTGGGGTGCAGAGGAGATTGAGACTATTGGGTTATGGGGAATGGAGAATATTGGGGTACAGAGGAGATCGAGACTATTGGGGAACACAGAATGGGGAATATTGGGGTGCAGTGGAGATTGAGACTATTGGGGAACACAGAATGGGGAATATTGGGGTGCAGTGGAGATTGAGACTATTGGGGAACACAGAATGGGGAATATTGGGGTACAGTGGAGATTGAGACTATTGGGGAACACAGAATGGAGAATATTGGGGTACAGTGGAGATTGAGACTATTGGGGAACACAGAATGGGGAATATTGGGGTGCAGTGGAGATTGAGACTATTGGGGAACACAGAATGGAGAATATTGGGGTACAGAGGAGATTGAGACTATTGGGGAACACAGAATGGAGAATATTGGGGTACAGTGGAGATTGAGACTATTGGGGGACACAGAATGGAGAATATTGGGGTGCAGAGGAGATTGAGACTATGGGGAACACAGAATGAGGAATATTGGAATGCAGAGGAGATTGGAATGCAGAGGAGGTTGAGACTATTGGGTTATGGGGAATGGGGAATATTGGGGTACAGAGGAGATTGAGACTATTGGGGAACACAGAATGGGGAATATTGGGGTACAGAGGAGATTGAGACTATTGGGGAACACAGAATGGAGAATATTTGGGTACAGAGGAGATTGAGACTATTGGGTTATGGGGAATGGGGAATATTGGGGTACAGAGGAGATTGAGACTATTGGGGAACACAGAATGGAGAATATTGGGGTACAGAGGAGGTTGAGACTATTGGGTAACACAGAATGGAGAATATTGGGGTGCAGAGGAGATTGAGACTATTGGGGAACACAGAATGGAGAATATTGGGGTACAGAGGAGATTGAGACTATTGGGTTATGGGGAATGGAGAATATTGGGGTACAGAGGAGATTGAGACTATTGGGGAACACAGAATGGGGAATATTGGGGTACAGAGGAGATTGAGACTATTGGGTTACGGGGAATGGAGAATATTGGGGTACAGTGGAGATTGAGACTATTGGGGAACACAGAATGGGGAATATTGGGGTGCAGAGGAGATTGAGACTATTGGGTTTTGGGGAATGGGGAATATTGGGATACAGTGGAGATTGAGACTATTGGGGAACACAGAATGGAGAATATTGGGGTACAGAGGAGATTGAGACTATTGGGGAACACAGAATGGAGAATATTGGGGTACAGAGGAGATTGAGACTATTGGGTTTAGATTAGATTATTAGATTAGATATACAGCACTGAAACAGGCCCTTCGGCCCACCGAGTCTGTGCCGACCATCAACCACCCATTTATACTAATCCTACACTAATCCCATATTCCTACCAAACATCCCCACCTGTCCCTATATTTCCCCACCACCTACCTATACTAGTGACAATTTTTATAATGGCCAATTTACCTACCAACCTGCAAGTCTTTTGGCTTGTGGGAGGAAACCGGAGCACCCGGAGGAAACCCACGCAGACACAGGGAGAACTTGCAAACTCCACACAGGCAGTACCCAGAATCGAACCCGGGTCCCTGGAGCTGTGAGACTGCAGTGCTAACCACTGCGCCACTGTGCCGCCCTGTGTCTGGAAAGTTTCTGTTGTGCAGGGAAGCAGGGAAGATCTCAGAGAGTGTATGCTCTGTAAAAATGCACCTGGTGTCTCAAATGCCGTTGCTTATTTATTGAAGTGTTCGTGCACTGGACAGTCTTGATTATAGGTAAGAAAACCAATTAACTTAGCATTCAGCCAGCCCCTGTGGGCAGACCAAGTGAAGGAGGAATAAATCCTTCCACATTGCGGGTCCGTACAGCACAGTGGCTGGCGCAGTTACCAAGGATGAACCATTAAAGCAGTCGCAAAGAGGCCACCGAGGAAAGACGGCTGCTTGGGAGGTACTTAAAAAGTGGGCAACGTCTCTCGTTTCACGAGACTGGTGCCAATTCCTCCCCCACCCCCCCTCCCCCCACCACCACCCCCGCCAGGGCCGTGGGGTCCTTGGCGAAAGGAGTTGAAGCGCGTGAGCCTCATGAGAATGGTCAGGGCGGGCGCTGGGAGATCGCCGTCTGAAGAATGATTTCGATGCCGCTGTCACCTCAGACGTCACAGCTGTCAGCCCAGGGCTGGTGGAAGTGCTTATTTTACACGGCCAGGTCAGTGAGAAATGGCACAGCGCACATTATTGTCACTGTGCCCTGTGCACTGGAGTGGCTACGACACAAACAAAACCAAATGTTGCTTCACAGGAGTGTCAGAACGCAAAATTAAACGCCAACAAGGCTGTAAGCGGCCAGCTGACCGAAAGCCCGGTCAACGAGGTCGGGTTTAAGGAGCGTCTTAGAGGAGGAGAGAGAGGGTTGGAGAGGTTTAGGGAGGGAATTCCAGAGCTTACGGCCCCCAGGCAGCTGAAGGCACGGCCGCCAATGGTGGAGCGATGGGAATCGGGGGGGGATGGATAAGAGGGCGGAAATGGAGGAGCGCAGATATCTCGGAGGGTTGTGGGGGCTGGAGGAGGTGGCAGAGATCGGGAGGGGGGCGAGGACTGAAACATTCGGGTATTAGGATGCTAAAATCTATAGTGATAGTGCGAGGACTGGGATGGTAGAGTAGTGGTCGACTGATGGGATAATGTTTGTGCCATCAAGACAGTGAGTGATAGGATGGTATCGGCCTCACACAGGAACGTGGCTGGTGATGTTACCCCAACAACATTGTGGGTACCTGGCGGTACAGTAATCCCCCATGTACCACTTTGTTTCACCCCATCTCCCAGGGATGGGGTGACATCACTGAGTCTCATTAAAACAGCACTGTGGGTGTACCTACACCCAGACGGACTGCATTGGTTCTCGAGGGCAATTAGGGATGGGCAATAAATGCTGGCCGAGCCAGTGACGTCCACATCCCAGGAATGTGTAAAAAAAAAGACCGACCTCAAAGTGCTTCATAGCCAATGTAGTACTTTATTTTGAAGTGTGGTCATTGTTGTAATGTAATAAACACGACAGCCAAATCGTGCACAGCAAGATCCCACAAAGAGCGATGTGATAATGACCCAGATCATCTGTTTTGAGTGATGTTGGGTTGAGGGATTAATATTGGACCCAGGACTCCCCCCCTGCTCTTCTTCCATTAGTGGCAATGGGATCTTTTACACCCACCCAAGAGGGCAGACAGGGGCCTCTGTTTCATGTCTCTTCTGAAGGGGCACATCCGACAGTGCAGCACTCCCTCAGTACTGACCCTTCGACAGTGTAGCACTCCCTCAGTACTGACCCTCTGACAGTGTAGCACTCCCTCAGTACTGACCCTCTGACAGTGTAGCACTCCCTCAGTACTGACCCTCTGACAGTGCAGCACTCCCTCAGTACTGACCCTTCGACAGTGTAGCACTCCCTCAGTACTGACCCTCTGACAGTGTAGCACTCCCTCAGTACTGACCCTCTGACAGTGTAGCACTCCCTCAGTACTGACCCTCTGACAGTGCAGCACTCCCTCAGTACTGACCCTCCCACAGTGCAGCGCTCCCCCAGTACTGACCCTAACCTACAGGGATATAGACCAAGAGCTGGAAAGTGCCTATATCCTAACTCACACCGAGTCCCATTCACCCATCACCTCCCTGTGCCCGCTGACCTACATTGGCTCCCGGTCCGGTAACGCCTCCATTTTTAAAATTCTCATCCTTGTTTTCAAATCCCTCCATGGCCCTCACCACCCCTCCCTATCTCTGTCACCTTCTCCAGCCCCACAACCCTCCGAGATCTCTGCGCTCCTCCAATTCCGCCCTCTTGTCCATCCCCCGATTCCCATCGCTCCACCATTGGCGGCCGTGCCTTCAGCTGCCTGGGGGGCCCTGAGCTCTGGAATTCCCTCCCTAAACCTCTACGTCCCTCTCTCTCCTCCTTTAAGACGCTCCTTAAAACCGACCTCTTTGACCGAGCCTTCGGTCGCCTGTCCCTGATATCTCCTCATGTGGCTCGGGGTCGTATTCTATCATGCTCCTGTGATGTGCCTTGAGATGTTTTGTTCTGTTAAAGACACTACTGTGTTGGTTGAAAGTGGGATTGGGCTGGATAAGCCATTTTCGGCCAGCACGAACGCGATGGGCCAAATGGCCCTCTTCTGTGCGGTGTATTTTCCATGTTCCTTGAGCACCAAGGTCAGTTACCATAAGCAGTGATTTCGGTGACGGTCAAACAGTCTCGGACTCTCTGTAATTTTCTTTTTGATTAATAGCCAGCCCTTATTTCAAGGGAACGTTCCGCGACGTCACAGGATAGAGCTCGGAATCAAAGCAAATTCTTCCAGAAGTTGGCTGTCCCACCATTAGGCCAGCTCAAGCCCAATAGTTGGGCTTTTAAGCATTCACCAGAGTCTTTCCGTGATTTGTAGTGAACCTATTGCTGGATGGGTGCCCAACCTTCATTCGTCAAGAGTTTTCTCGGCTGACAAGATTGCTTTTTTTGTCGAACTTGTTATGTCTGAACTGTTAGATAAATGAAAGTAATTCCTTTCCGAGAAATAAGCCTTCTAAAGATGGCTTTTGTATTCAGTCAATGGGATGTGGGCGTCGCTGGCCAGGCCAGCATTTGTTGCCCATCCCTAATCGCCCCTCGAGAAGGCGGTGGGCGAGCCGCCATCTTGAACCGCGCGCAGTCCGTGTGGGGTCGTGTCATCAACAGAACTTTACAGCACCGAGAGGGGGCCATTCTGCCCGTCGTCTCTGTGCCGGCCGGCAGGTAGTCATCCAGCCTGATCCCACTCTCCGGCTCTCGGTCCGTAGCCTCGCCGGCTCCGGCACTTCAAGTGCACTGCCAAGTATTTTTTCTTAAATGTTATGAGGGTTTCTGCCTCTACCACCCTTTCAGGCAGTGAGTTCCAGACCCCCTGTATTGTCCCAAACCTGTTCCGCAAAGACCCTTGCACCCGACAGTCAGAGACGGTCGCCGCCCCTTTGGCCTGTGCCGCGTTGAACCTCGGTGTCAAAGGTCACAGCACGACCCCGCTGACCCCACCTCACCCCCGACTTCAAACGACGTTATAGTGCAGGACCTTGAGGCACTCTTACTCAAGAGCAGCCTACATCTATTGAACGTCTTTTCTGTCATAAAACGTCCCAGGGCGCTTCAGAGCGATTATCAAACCGAATTTGACCCCGAGCCACATAAGGAGGTATCGGGGACAGGTGACCAGCAGCTCAGCCAAAGAGGTCGGTTTTAAGGAGCGTCTTAAAGGAGGAGAGAGAGAGAGAGAGAGAGGCGGAGAGGTTTAGGGAGGGAATTCCAGAGCTTAGGGCCCCCCAGGCAGCTGAAGGCACGGCCGCCAATGGTGGAGCGATGGGAATCGGGGGGATGGACAAGAGGGCGGAATTGGAGGAATTGGGAGGAGGTGACAGATAGGAATATGCTTAATAATGATGCTGTTTACAGTATAGCTCCATTTATCAACCTTCCTTTCTCCTGATCAAAGCGTGTGTTTTTTTTTCTAATTAATTAATGAAAGTATCTGAATTGACTTTGGGGAGTTGGCTTCACTGCAGTGGATGCAAACAGATGGCTGGGCTTAGCCAACATGCCTTCTGGTGTTAGTATTCCGATCCTAATTGTTCTGATTTCTGGGAATATGTTTGCCTCGATGGGTGTGCCAGTGTCGAAGAGTGCCATCCCATTTATGCCACATTCACTCCAGGCGGCATAAATATCCGAGGGTTCCCAGTCAAGTCGCACACAGCAGTCGGGAGAGTGTGGCGATGGCTAAGGCCCTTACATTTGCTGCCCCTTGGCATGTTGGTGGCAACGGGACCGTTTCCACCTTGTGAGAGAGGGAAGGCAGCAGAGGCTTTGGACCAGGGCCAATGCTCGAAGGTCAGTGATTGAATGACTGCCATCACGAGCTAGTCAGGGATTGGCTGACTGTGATTACTAGCTAGTCAGGGATTGGTTAGCTGTCATCACTAGCTAGTTAGGGATTGGATGACTGTCATTACTAGATAGTCAGGGATTGGATGGATGTCATGACTAGCGAGTCAGGGATTGGATGGCTGTCATCTCTAGCTCGTCAGCGGTTGGATGGTTGTCATCACTAACTAGTCAGGGATTGGATGGCTGTCATCACTAGCTAGTCAGGGATTGGATGGCTGTCATCATTAGCTAGTCAGGGATTGGATGGCTGTCAAGACGAGCGAGTCAGGGATTGGATGGCTGTCATCTCTAGCTCGTCAGCGGTTGGATGGTTGTCATCACTAACTAGTCAGGGATTGGATGGCTGTCATCACTAGCTAGTCAGGGATTGGATGGCTGTCATCACTAGCAAGGTAAGGATTGGATGGCTGGCATGACTAGCGAGTCAGGGATTGGATGACTGTCATCACTAGCTAGTCAGGGATTGGATGGCTGCCATCTCTAGCCCAATCAGGGATTGGATGGCTGTCATCACTAGCTAGTCAGGGATTGGTTAGCTGTCATCACTAGCCAGTCAGGGATTGGATGACTGTCATCTCTAGCCCTATCAGGGATTGGATGGCTGTCATCACTAGCTAGTCAGGGATTGGATGGCTGTCATCATTAGCTAGTCAGGGATTGGATGACTGTCATCTCTCGCCCTATCAGGGATTGGATGGCTATCATCACTAGCTAATCAGGGATTGGATGGCTGTCATCACCAGCTCATCAGGGATTGGATGGCTGTCATCTCAAGCTCGTCAGGTATTGGATGGCTGTCATCACTAGCTAGTCAGTGATTGGATGGCTGTCATGACTAGCAAGGTAGGGATTGGATGGCTGTCATGACTAGCGAGTCAGGGATTGGATGGCTGTTATCACTAGCTTGTCAGGGATTGGATGACTGTCATCACTAGCTAGTCAAGGATTGGATGACAGTCATCACTAGCTAGTCAGGGATTGGATGGCTGTCATCATGAGCTAGTCAGGGATTGGATGGCTGTCATCATGAGCTAGTCAGGGATTGGATGGCTGTCATAAACTAGTCAGGGATTGCATGGCTGTCATCACTAGCTAGTCAGGGATTGGATGGCTGCTATTGCTGGATAAATACCTCTTGATACTGTTTGCTAACAAATATTTATCAATCTCAGCTCCAATTGTCCCAGTATCGACAGATATTTTGGGGAGACAGTTCCAACCTGAATCTGAAGAAGCTTCAGATGGTTTTAACTGTTTAAACACCACCTGGGCATTCTTGGGGGCTCTGAATCCTTGCCCATTGCCAACCTGTGCCCAGATTCACCTGCCTTATACCAATGGGGGTTGGGGGGGTGAGAGTTCTATGGGAAGAGGCTTTGCATCCCACAAGTGAAATCCCACCTCCCGGTATCTGAGTGGGTCTCACTTTCTCTTGCCTCCGAGTTAGAAGTTCATGGATTCAAGTCCCACCTCCAGAGATCTGAGCACACTCCTGACGCCAATACAGAGGGAGGGCTGCACTGTCGGAGGGGCCGTCTTAAACCGAGGCCCCGTCTGCCCTCTCGGGTGGATGTACAAGATCCCACAGCCACTATTGGAAGAAGAGCGGGGAGGGGAGGGGGGGGGTTCTCCCCCAGTGTCCCCCAGCCAACAGCACTAAAAACTGTCACATTGCTGCTTGTGAGATCTTGCTGTGCGAAAATTGGCATTTGCATTACAATAGCGACTGCACTCCAAAAAGTATTTCATTGTCTGTTAAATTCCTTGTAAGGTCTGTGGTGGGTGGGAATGAGGAGTGAAAAGCGCTATAGAAATGTAAGTCCGATTATTTCTTTTCTCAATATGATCAAGGTGGTTAAGAAGGCATATGGAATCCTTTCCTTTATTAGCTGAGATATAGAATACAAGAGCAGGGAGGTTATGCTGGAACTTTATAAATCATTAGTTAGGCCACAACTTGAGTACTGTGTGCAGTTCTGGTCACCTCATTACAGAAAGGATGTAATTGCACTAGAGAGGGTACAGAGGAGATTTACGAGGATGTTGCCGGGACTGGAAAAATGCAGCTATGAGGAAAGACTGGATAGGCTGGGGTTGTTCTCCTTGGAACAGGGAGGACTGAGGGGAGATCTCATTGAAATGTACAACATTGTGAGGGGCCTGGATAGAGTGGAGGTGAAGGGTCTAGTCACTAGAGCAGAGAGGTCAGTGACGAGGGGGCAGAGATTTATTGTGATTGGTGGAAAGATTAGAGGGGAGATGAGGAAAAGCTTTTACACCCAGAGTGTGGCGGGGGATCTGGAACTCACTGCCTGAAAGGGTAGTTGAGGCAGAAACCCTCAACTCATTCAAAAGGAGTCTGGACATGCACCTCAAGTGTCGTAATCTGCAGGGTTACAGACCAAATGCTGGAAGGTGGGATTAGACTGGGTGGATCGTTTTTCGGCCGGCGCAGACGCGATGGGCCAAGCGGCCTCTTTCTGTGCCGTAAACTTCCGATGATCGGGAGACCTTTAAGATTTTGACGGGGCAAGAATCAGAAAACACTTTAAGCTGTGCAAGATTCATTCCTTAAACAATCCCTGGGCAGTCTCGGAAGTGGCAGCGTACAACCAAAAGAGGAAGGAATGATCACTTGAAAGGGGAACGGGGAAAGAGAAGGGATTTGTATGTTTACGAAAGGTTCTGAACATTTTTTTTTTTGAAATCAGCAGCCCTGATTAAAGAGAAGATTGAATGCTGTACAAAAATATTCTGGTCCACACAATGAAGTATTACACAGCACACTCTGGCTGCTTGCTGGGATCCTAGTGGGTGCTGTCGCACGCATAACAACTGACTGGGGGTTGATGCAGAATGTGTTCCGAGACTGACATCCCAGAGAGGCTGCCTCGCTCTCCTTCACAGGAGCCCCTGCTGTTTTCCCTCCCATCCCCGGCTTTGGAGGACGAGTGGGCAGACTGCTGCTGGCTGGCTTTGAAGCCAGGTGACGAGCGTAATAGAGATGGATGGTGTTCAAGAGAGATCTGTACTAATTAAGCAGTGGGCTAATGAATGGCAGATGGGCAGTGATGGAGATAAATCGGGGAGGCAGTTGCTTGAAGGGGAAATGGAGAGCGTGAGATGCATACATGATCAGGGAAAAGCTGGTAGAGTACAGACCGCTGTCTGTGATTCTTGGCTGTTCTCTGCAGGAGTCCACTGAGCTTCCTGGTCATGTGGTTACTTGAGAACTGGGATCCACCCTGAATCAGAAGGTTGTGGGTTGGTGTCCCCATCCTGGAGACTTGAGCCCCGTAATCCAGGCCAACACTCCCAGTGCAGTACTGAGGGAGTGCTGCACTGTCGGAGGGTCAGTACTGAGGGAGTGCTGCACTGTCGGAGGGGCAGTACTGAGGGAGCGCTGCACTGTCGGAGGGGCAGTACTGAGGGAGCGCTGCACTGTCGGAGGGGCAGTACTGAGGGAGCGCTGCACTGTGGGAGGGGCAGTACTGAGGGAGTGCTGCACTGTCGGAGGGGCAGTACTGAGGGAGTGCTGCACTGTCGGAGGGTCAGTACTGAGGGAGCGCTGCACTGTCGGAGGGACAGTACTGAGGGAGCGCCGCACTGTCGGAGGGGCAGTACTGAGGGAGCGCTGCACTGTGGGAGGGTCAGTACTGAGGGAGTGCTGCATTTTCGGAGGGTCAGTACTGAGGGAGTGCTGCACTGTCGGAGGGCCAGTACTGAGGGAGTGCCGCACTGTCGGAGGGGCAGTACTGAGTGAACGCCGCACTGTCGGAGGGGCAGTACTGAGGAAGTGCCGCACTGTCGGAGGGGCAGTACTGAGGGAGCGCTGCACTGTCGGAGGGTCAGTACTGAGGGAGTGCTGCACTGTCGGAGGGTCAGTACTGAGGGAGTGCTGCACTGGCAGAGGGTCGGTACTGAGGGAGTGCTGCACTGTCGGAGGTTCAGTACTGAGGGAGTGCTGTGCTGTCGGAGGGTCAGTACTGAGGGAGTGCTGCACTGTCAGAGGGGCAGTACTGAGGGAGTGCTGCACTGTCAGAGGGGCAGTACTGAGAGAGTGCTGCACTGTCAGAGGGTCAGTACTGAGAGAGCGCTGCACTGTCGGATGGTCAGTACTGAGGGAACGCTGCACTGTCGGAGGGGCAGTACTGAGGGAGCGCCGCACTGTCGGAGGGGCAGTACTGAGGGAGCGCTGCATTTTCGGAGGGTCAGTACTGAGGGAGTGCTGCATTTTCGGAGGGTCAGTACTGAGGGAGTGCTGCATTTTCGGAGGGTCAGTACTGAGGGAGTGCCGCACTGTCGGAGGGCCAGTACTGAGGGAGTGCCGCACTGTCGGAGGGGCAGTACTGAGTGAACGCCGCACTGTCGGAGGGGCAGTACTGAGGAAGTGCCGCACTGTCGGAGGGGCAGTACTGAGGGAGCGCTGCACTGTCAGAGGGTCAGTACTGAGGGAGTGCTGCACTGTCGGAGGGTCAGTACTGAGGGAGTGCTGCACTGGCAGAGGGTCAGTACTGAGGGAGTGCTGCACTGCCGGAGGTTCAGTACTGAGGGAGTGCTGTGCTGTCGGAGGGTCAGTACTGAGGGAGTGCTGCACTGTCAGAGGGGCAGTACTGAGGGAGTGCTGCACTGTCAGAGGGGCAGTACTGAGGGAGCGCTGCACTGTCAGAGGGTCAGTACTGAGAGAGCGCTGCACTGTCGGATGGTCAGTACTGAGGGAACGCTGCACTGTCGGAGGGGCAGTACTGAGAGAGTGTTGCACTGTCGGAGAGTCAGTACTGAGGGAGTGCTGCACTGTCGGAGGGTCAGTACTGAGGGAGTGCTGCACTGTTGGAGGGTCAGTGATGAGGGAGTGCTGCACTGTCGGAGGGTCAGTACTGAGGGAGTGCTGCACTGTCGGAGGGTCAGTACTGAGGGAGTGCTGCACTGTTGGAGGGTCAGTGCTGAGGGAGTGCTGCACTGTCGGAGGGTCAGTACTGAGGGAACGCTGCACTGTCGGAGGGTCAGTACTGAGGGAGTGCTGCACTGTCGGAGGGTCAGTACTGAGGGAGTGCTGCACTGTTGGAGGGTCAGTGCTGAGGGAGTGCTGCACTGTCGGAGGGTCAGTACTGAGGGAACGCTGCACTGTCGGAGGGTCAGTACTGAGGGAGTGCTGCACTGTCGGAGGGTCAGTACTGAGGGAGTGCGGCACTGTTGGAGACTCAGTACTGAGGGAGTGCTGCACTGTTGGAGGGTCAGTACTGAGGGAGTGCTGCACTGTCGGAGGCCATTTTCTTCAACGCTTAATCTGAGGCCCCGTCCGCCCTCTCAGGTGGATGTAAAAGATCCCACGGCCACTATTGGAAGACGAGCGGGGGTGGGGAAAGGGGTTGGGGGGTGGAGTTCTCCCCGGTGTCCTGGGGTCAATATTTAACCCTCAACCCAACATCACTAAAATCATTTTATCACATTGCTGTTTGTGAAATCTTGCTGTGCGCAAACTGCCTGTCGTACCTCCTTCATTGCAACAGTGCTTCATTGGCTGCACAGTGCTTTGGGGAGCCCCGAGGTAGTGAAATGCAGGTCTTCCTTAAATGGATGGAGTGCTTCCCTCAATCCCAACTTTGATCCATAATTCCCACATTTGCATCCTGACTGAGCGCAGCCTGTGCTCAGTGTGCCGTTTTGTGCGGAGTGGAAAGGCATGAAGGTGAACGTTTCTGACACGGGCTGCGAGCTGAATGTTCTATTTATGCAGAACTGGGGCAGGCACAGCCAATTATTAACAAAAACACGAGCTGACATATGTGGAACGTCACATTCAGAGCTGTCTGTTCAGGTCTTGCACACCAGTGATTCAGAACAGAATGATGTCTTTGTGACAGGTCTCCCAGCATTAAAAAAAAAAGCAGCAAACGGGAGATAACATCAGATCACTGCTGAAGGTAAGGACACAAAAGAACATCTACAAGATGCAATGCACCAAGGACCCTCTGACAGCACCTTCCAAACCCGCGGCCTCTACCACCCAGAAGGACAAGGGCAGCAGACGCATGGGAACACCACCACCTGCAAGTTCCCCTCCAAGTCACACACCATCCTGACTTGGAATTGTATCGGCCGTTCCTTCACTGTCACTGGGTCAAAATCCTGGAACTCCCTAACAGCACTGTGGGTGTACCTACCCCACACGGACTGCAGCGGTTCGAGAAGGCAGCTCACCACCACCTTCTCAAGGGGCAATTAGGGATGGGCGATAAATGCTGGGCCTTCCCAGCGACGCCCACATCCCCAGCATAAATGGATGAAAATTGTACAGCTCCTCCCTCCTGTCAGTGCTGCGAAGGGCAAGACAGGAAGGGCCTTGTGCCAGCAAGGGCCTCGATGGTAAATTGGGGAGGGAGTTGCAGAGAGTTTGGCGGTGTGAACTGAAGAGTGAGGAAGAGGGGTGGGCCATTGCATCACGCAGAGGGAGGGCAAGGGAGATCTGTTGTGCTCAGCTGAGGCGGTCACCTCTCTCTCAGGCTCCGAAGCGTCAATCACGTCCAACAGAGCAGGGCAGCTCCTCCGCCAAAATGAACCTCCCACTCACCTCACTTAGGCGCAACAGTGACGATCAGTGTGTCAGACACTGAGGAGGGGCTAACTCACCCAAAGCGAAGATATGAAGTTTTAGGTGAAGGTTAAACTGCAAATAAATATTTAAGTAGAAATGAAGATAGAGGTGGAATCTAATCGAGGGGTTCGGGGTGGTTTATATATAGAATAACTGATACCCGGGACTGAGTTACAGACTGGAATCTAATCGAGGAGTTCGGGGTGGTTTATATATAGAATAACAGATACCCGGGAGTGAGTTACAGACTGGAATCTAATCGAGGAGTTCGGGGTGGTTTATATATCGAATAACAGATACTCGGGAGTGAGTTACAGGCTGGAATCTAATCGAGGGGTTCGGGGTGGTTTATATATAGAATAACAGATACCCGGGAGTGAGTTACAGACTGGAATCTAATCGAGGGGTTCGGGGTGGTTTATATATAGAATAACAGATACCCGGGAGTGAGTTACAGACTGGAATCTAATCGAGGGGTTCGGGGGGGTTTATATATCGAATAACAGATACCCGGGAGTGAGATAAAGACTGGAATCTAATCGAGGAGTTCGGGGTGGTTTATATATAGAATAACAGATACCCGGGAGTGAGATAAAGACTGGAATCTAATCGAGGGGTTCGAGGTGGTTTATATATAGAATAACAGATACCCGGGAGTGAGATAAAGACTGGAATCTAATCGAGGGGTTCGGGGTGGTTTATATATAGAATAACAGATACCCGGGAGTGAGATAAAGACTGGAATCTAATCGAGGGGTTCGGGGTGGTTTATATATAGAATAACAGATACCCGGGAGTGAGATAAAGACTGGAATCTAATCGAGGGGTTCGGGGTGGTTTATATATCGAATAACAGATACCCGGGAGTGAGTTACAGACTGGAATCTAATCGAGGGGTTCGGGGTGGTTTATATATAGAATAACAGATACCCGGGAGTGAGATAAAGACTGGAATCTAATCGAGGGGTTCGGGGTGGTTTATATATCGAATAACAGATACCCGGGAGTGAGATAAAGACTGGAATCTAATCGAGGGGTTCGGGGTGGTTTATATATAGAATAACAGATACCCGGGAGTGAGTTACAGACTGGAATCTAATCGAGGGGTTCGGGGTGGTTTATATATAGAATAACAGATACCTGGGAGTGAGTTACAGACTGGAATCTAATCGAGGGGGTCGGGGGGTTTATATATAGAATAACTGATACCCGGGAGTGAGTTACAGACTGGAATCTAATCGAGGGGTTCGGGATGGTTTATATATAGAATAACAGATACCCGGGAGTGAGTTACAGACTGGAATCTAATCGAGGGGTTCGGGGGGTTTATATACAGAATAACAGATACCCGGGAGTGAGTAACAGACTGGAATCTAACCGAGTGGTTCGGGGGGTTGAGATATAGAATAACAGATACCCGGGAGTGAGTTACAGACTGGAATTTAATCGAGGGGTTCGGGGTGCTTTATTCATAGAATAACAGATACCCGGGAGTGCGTTACAGACTGGAATCTAATCGAGGGGTTCGGGGGGTTTATATGTAGAATAACAGATACCCGGGAGTGAGTTACAGACTGGAATCTAATCGAGGGGTTCGGTGGTGTTTCTATATAGAATAACAGATACCCGGGAGTGTGTTACAGACTGGAATCTAATCGAGGGGTTCGGGGTGGTTTATATATAGAATAACAGATACCCGGGAGTGAGTTACAGGCTGGAATCTAATCGAGGAGTTCGGAGGGTTTATATAAGGAATAACAGAGACCCGGGAGTGAGTTACAGACTGGAATCTAATCGAGGGGTTCGGGTGGTTTATATACAGAATAACGGATACCCGGGAGTGAGTTACAGGCTGGAATCTAATCGAGGAGTTCGGGGGGTTTATATATAGAATAACAGATACCCAGGAGTGAGGGACAGACTGGAATCTAATCGAGGGGTTCGGGGGGTTTATATATAGAATAACAGATGCCCGGGAGTGAGTTACAGACTGGAATCTAATCGAGGGGTTCGGGTGGTATATATATAAAACAACAGATACCCAAGAGTGAGGTACAGACTGGAATCTAATCGAGAGGTTCGGGGGGTTTATATATAGAATAACAGATACCCAGGAGTGAGTTACAGACTGGAATCTAATCGAGGGGTTCGGGATGGTTTATATATAGAATAACAGATACCCGGGAGTGAGTTACAGACTGGAATCTAATCGAGGGGTTCGGGGGGTTTATATATCGAATAACAGATCCCCGGGAGTGAGTAACAGACTGGAATCTAATCGAGGGGTTCGGGGGGTTTATATATAGAATAACAGATACCCGGGAGTGAGTTACAGACTGGAATTTAATCGAGGGGTTCGGGGTGCTTTATTCATAGAATAACAGATACCCGGGAGTGCGTTACAGACTGGAATCTAATCGAGGGGTTCGGAGGTGTTTGCATAGAGAATAACAGATACCCGGGAGTGAGGTACAGACTGGAATCTAATCGAGGGGTTCGGGTGGTTTAGATATAGAATAACAGATACCCAGGAGTGTGTTACAGACTGGAATCTAATCGAGGGGTTCGGGGTGGTTTATATATAGAATAACAGATACCCGGGTGTGAGCTCCAGGCTGGAATCTAATCGAGGAGTTCGGGGGGTTTATATAAAGAATAACAGAGACCCGGGAGTGAGTTACAGACTGGAATCTAATCGAGGGGTTCGGGTGGTGGTTTATATATAGAAAAGCAGATACCCGGGAGTGAGTTACAGACTGGAATCTAATCGAGGGGTTCGGGTGGTTTATATACAGAATAACGGATACCCGGAAGTGAGTTACAGACTAGAATCTAATCGAGGAGTTCGGGGGGTTTATATATAGAATAACAGATACCCAGGAGTGAGGTACAGACTGGAATCTAATCGAGGGGTTCGGGGGGTTTATATATAGAATAACAGATACCCGGGAGTGAGTTACAGACTGGAATTTAATCGAGGCGTTCGGGTGGTTTATATATAGAACAACAGATACCCAAGAGTGAGTTACAGACTGCAATCTAATCGAGGGGTTCGGGGAGTTTATATGTAGAATAACAGATACCCGGGAGTGTGTTACAGACTGGAATCTAATCGAGGGGTTCGTATATAGAATAACAGATACCCGGGAGTGAGTTACAGACTGGAATCTAATCGAGGGGTTCGGGTGGTTTATATATAGAATGACAGAGACCTGGGAGTGAGTTGCAGACTGGAATCTTTTCGAGGCGTTCGGTGGTGTTTATCTCTAGAATAACAGATACCCGGGAGTGAGTTACAGACTGGAATCTAATCGAGGGGTTCGGGGGGGTTTATATATAGAATAACAGATCCCCGGGAGTGAGTTACAGACTGGAATCTAATCGAGGGGTTCGGGGGGGTTTATATATAGAATAAGAGATACCCGGGAGTGAGTTACAGACTGGAATCTAATCGAGGGGTTCGGGGGGGTTTATATATAGAACAACAGATACCCGGGAGTGAGTTACAGACTGGAATCTAATTGAGGGGTTCTGGTTGTTTATACATAGAATAACAGATACCCGGGAGTGAGTTGCAGACTGGAATCTAATCGAGGGGTTCGGGTGGTTTATATACAGAATAACGGATACCCGGAAGTGAGTTACAGACTAGAATCTAATCGAGGAGTTCGGGGGGTTTATATATAGAATAACAGATACCCAGGAGTGAGGTACAGACTGGAATCTAATCGAGGGGTTCGGGGGGTTTATATATAGAATAACAGATACCCGGGAGTGAGTTACAGACTGGAATTTAATCGAGGGGTTCGGGTGGTTTATATATAGAACAACAGATACCCAAGAGTGAGTTACAGACTGGAATCTAATCGAGGGGTTCGGGGAGTTTATATATAGAATAACAGATACCCGGGAGTGTGTTACAGACTGGAATCTAATCGAGGGGTTCGTATATAGAATAACAGATACCCGGGAGTGAGTTACAGACTGGAATCTAATCGAGGGGTTCGGGGGGTTTATATATAGAATAACAGATACCTGGGAGTGAGTTACAGACTGGAATCTAATCGAGGCGTTCGGTGGTGTTTATCTCTAGAATAACAGATACCCGGGAGTGAGTTACAGACTGGAATCTAATCGAGGGGTTCGAGGGGGTTTATATATAGAATAAGAGATACCCGGGAGTGAGTTACAGACTGGAATCTAATCGAGGGGTTCGGGGGGGTTTATATATAGAACAACAGATACCCGGGAGTGAGTTGCAGACTGGAATCTAATTGAGGGGTTCTGGTTGTTTATACATAGAATAACAGATACCCGGGAGTGAGTTCCAGACTGGAATCTAATCGAGGGGTTCGGGTGGGTTTCTATATAGAATAACAGATACCCGGGAGTGAGTTACAGACTGGAATCTAATCGAGGGGTTCTGGTTGTTTATACATAGAATAACAGATACCCGGGAGTGAGTTACGGACTGGAATCTAATCGAGGGGTTCGGGTGGTTTACAAATAGAACAACAGATACCCAGGAGTGAGGTACAGACTGGAATCTAATCGTGGTGTTCGGGGGTGTTTATATATAGAATAACAGATACCCGGGAGTGAGTTACAGACTGGAATCTAATCGAGGGGTTCTGGTTGTTTATACATAGAATAACAGATACCCGGGAGTGAGTTACGGACTGGAATCTAATCGAGGGGTTCGGGTGGTTTACAAATAGAACAACAGATACCCAGGAGTGAGGTACAGACTGGAATCTAATCGTGGTGTTCGGGGGTGTTTATATATAGAATAACAGATACCCGGGAGTGAGTTACAGACTGGAATCTAATTGAGGGGTTCGGGTGGTTTATATATAGAACAACAGATACCCAAGAGTGAGGTACAGACCGGAATCTAATCGAGGGGTTCGGGTGGTTTATATATGGAATAACAGATACCCGGGTGTGAGTTACAGACTGGAATCTAATCAAGGGGTTCGGGTGGTTTATATATAGAACAACAGATACCCAGGAGTGAGTTACAGACTGGAATCTAATCGATGGGTTCGGGTGGTTTATAAATAGAACAACAGATACCCAGGAGTGAGGTACAGACTGGAATCTAATCAAGGGGTTCCTGTGCTTTATATATCGAATAACAGATACCCGGGAGTGAGTTACAGACTGGAATCTAATCGAGGGGTTCGGGGGTGTTTATATATAGAATAACAGATACCCGGGAGTGAGTTACAGACTGGAATCTAATCGAGGGGTTCGGGGAGTTTATATATAGAATAACAGATACCCGGCAGTGTGTTACAGACTGGAATCTAATCGAGGGGTTCGGGGGTGTTTATATATCGAATAACAGATACCCGGGAGTGAGTTACAGACTGGAATCTAATCGAGGGGTTCGGGGGGGTTTATATATAGAATAACAGATCCCCGGGAGTGAGTTACAGACTGGAATCTAATCGAGGGGTTCGGGGGGGTTTATATATAGAATAAGAGATACCCGGGAGTGAGTTACAGACTGGAATCTAATCGAGGGGTTCGGGGGGGTTTATATATAGAACAACAGATACCCGGGAGTGAGTTACAGACTGGAATCTAATTGAGGGGTTCTGGTTGTTTATACATAGAATAACAGATACCCGGGAGTGAGTTACAGACTGGAATCTAATCGAGGGGTTCGGGTGGGTTTCTATATAGAATAACAGATACCTGGGAGTGAGTTACAGACTGGAATCTAATCGAGGGGTTCTGGTTGTTTACAAATAGAACAACAGATACCCAGGAGTGAGGTACAGACTGGAATCTAATCGTGGTGTTCGGGGGTGTTTATATATAGAATAACAGATACCCGGGAGTGAGTTACAGGCTGGAATCTAATTGAGGGGTTCGGGTGGTTTATATATAGAACAACAGATACCCAAGAGTGAGGTACAGACCGGAATCTAATCGAGGGGTTCGGGTGGTTTATATATGGAATAACAGATACCCGGGTGTGAGTTACAGACTGGAATCTAATCAAGGGGTTCGGGTGGTTTATATATAGAACAACAGATACCCAGGAGTGAGTTACAGACTGGAATCTAATCGAGGGGTTCGGGTGGTTTATATATAGAACAACAGATACCCAGGAGTGAGGTACAGACTGGAATCTAATCAAGGGGTTCCGGTGCTTTATATATCGAATAACAGATACCCGGGAGTGAGGTACAGACTGGAATCTAATCGAGGGGTTCGGGGGTGTTTATATATAGAATAACAGATACCCGGGAGTGAGGTACAGACTGGAATCTAATCGAGGGGTTCGGGTGGTTTATATATAGAATAACAGATACCCGGGAGTGTGTTACAGACTGGAATCTAATCAAGGGGTTCGGGGTGGTTTATATTTAGAATAACAGATACCCGGGAGTGAGTTACAGGCTGGAATCTAATCGAGGAGTTCGGGGGGTTTATATAAAGAATAACAGAAACCCGGGAGTGAGTTACAGACTGGAATCTAATCGAGGGGTTCGGGTGGTGGTTTATATATAGAATAACAGATACCCGGGAGTGAGTTACAGACTGGAATCTAATCGAGGGGTTCAGGGTGGTTTATATACAGAATAACGGATACCCGGGAGTGAGTTGCAGGCTGGAATCTAATCGAGGAGTTCGGGGGGTTTATATATAGAATAACAGATACTCGGGAGTGAGTTACAGACTGGAATCTAATCGAGGGGTTCGGGGGGTTTATATATAGAATAACAGATACCCGGGAGTGAGTTACAGACTGGAATCTAATCGAGGGGCTCGGGGTGGTTTATATATAGAATAACAGATACCCGTGAGTGAGTTACAGACTGGAATCTAATTGAGGGGTTCTGGTGGTTTATCTCTAGAATAACAGATACCCGGGAGTGAGTTACAGACTGGAATCTAATCGAGTGGTTCGGGGGTGTTTATATATAGAATAACAGATACCCGGGAGTGATTTATAGACTGGAATCTAATCGAGGGGTTCGGGTGGTTTATATATGGAATAACAGATAGCCAGGAGTGAGTTACAGACTGGAATCTAATCGAGGGGTTCGGGGTGGGTTATATATAGAATAACAGATACCCGGGAGTGTGTTACAGACTGGAATCTAATCGAGGGGTTCGGGGTGGGTTATATATAGAATTACAGATGCCCGGGAGTGAGTTACAGACTGGAATCTAATAGAGGGACTCGGGTGGTTTATATATAGAATAACAGATACCCGGGAGTGAGTTACAGACTGGAATCTAATCGAGGGGTTCGTGTGGTTTATATATGGAATAACAGATACCCGGGAGTGAGTTACGGACTGGAATCTAATCGAGGGGTTTGGCTGGTTTATATATAGAATAACAGATACCCGGGAGTGAGTTACAGACTGGAATCTAATCGAGGGGTTCGGTGTGGTTTATATATAGAATAACAGATACCCTGGAGTGAGTTAGAGACTGGAATCTAATCGAGGGGTTCAGGGTGGTTTATATATAGAATAACAGATACCCGGGAGTGAGTTACAGACTGGAATCTAATCGAGGGGTTCGGGTGGTTTATATATGGAATAACAGATACCCGGGAGTGAGTTACAGACTGGAATCTAATAGAGGGACTCAGGTGGTTTATATATAGAAAAACAGATACCCGGGAGTGAGTTACAGACTGGAATCTAATCGAGGGGTTCGGGGTGGTTTATATATAGAATAACAGATACCCGGGAGTGAGTTACAGACTGGAATCTGATCGAGGGGTTCGGGTGGTTTATATATGGAATAACAGATACCCGGGAGTGAGTTACAGACTGGAATCTAATTGAGGGACTCAGGTGGTTTATATATAGAATAACAGATACCCGGGAGTGAGTTACAGACTGGAATCTAATCGAGGGGTTCGGGGTGGTTTATATATAGAATAACAGATACCCGGGAGTGAGTTACAGACTGGAATCTAATCGAGGGGTTCGGGGTGGTTTATATATAGAATAACAGATACCCGGGAGTGAGTTACAGACTGGAATCTAATCGAGGGGTTCGGGGGGGGGTTTATAAAGAGAATAACAGATACCCGGGAGTGAGTTACAGAGTGGAATCTAATCGAGGGGTTCGGTGATGTTTGTATATAGAATGTAGAATGAATATTTGATCAAGGCATTCAGCTGAAGTTCCAAGTTGGAGAATGGTTGTATGTTTATATCGGGTATGGTGCTGCATTTGCTCGAAAATGTGTTGCCTTTTCCTTGTGTCAGTAGTCAGGTTTGCCTCATCCTTCTTCCGCTCCCTTGCAGCGTTACTCTTCACCCATAGATTGAGTGGGGTGAGAGATAGGAAGACACCCCAGCGAGATCTTCCAAATCAGTTGGAGTGAAAGGCAGTCCAACTGCGGTGCACTGTCCCGAGACATCCTGCCCAGCATTGGGGCACTAATCACCCAAAACCAGCTCTGCTGGATGTAGCATGTCGTTCACACGCCTGACACCAGACTCCTTCAGCAGTTCTGCTCAGAACTTGGTCACGGCAGGAGACTCCCAGTGGGACTGTGGAAACACTTTCGAGAGATCCTCAAAGCACCGCCGACCCGTGGGAATCCATGGCTCGTGACCATCCTGGACGGAGAAAGCTCGTCCGGGAAGGCACTGTACTCCTCGAGGGAGCTCGTCGGTACACTCGCGGAGGCGAAGTCGAGGGAGCGCACCAACCTCCGAGCTACTCGTCTCCCTGACCCTCCAAGCACCGGCTGCCCCTCATGCGGAAGAGTCTGCAGATCACGCATCGGGCTTGTCAGCCATCTCGGAAGCCATCGGACCGGAGTGGAAGCAAGTCATCCTCGATCCCGAGGTGCAGCCAAGGAAGACACATGGACCATACACGTGTGTAGCGTCCATGAGTTTGTACATATGTGTATGATGCATGTTAGTATACACACACACACACGCACCCCACTGCCCCCACCCCCTCCTCCACCCCGAGACCCCTGCCTTGCCAGTGACGCCCACATCCCATCAATTAATTTTAAAAAACACAAAGATATTACAGGAAGTTTAATTAATTTTAAATCTGAGATTGATCGATTGTTAACCAAAGGTATCAAGGGATGCGGGGCAAAGGTTGGTATATGGAGTTAGGTCACAGATCAGCCTTGATCTCATTGAATGGCGGAACAGGCTCGAGGGGCCGAATGGAATCCAACTGTTCATACCACACGTAGGCCAGACCAGGAAAGGGCAGCAGATTCCCTTCCTGAAGGGACATGAGTGAACCAGGGCTTGTTTCTTTCTGACAGTTGCGTAGCTTCACGCTCACCATTGCTAAGACCAGCTTTTCGTTCCAGTTTTATTGAATTCGCTGAATTTAAACTCCCCCAGCTCCTGTGGGATTTGAACTCGCGTCTCTGAACTGATGCTCAGCACTTCGGATTACGGGGCCAGTGACATAATTTTTTTGGAAACTTGGACTTCATTGGCCATCTCGTCATTGGACTGCGGGTGACTCATGCCGACGGCCGAGGCCAGGAGTTGAGTTGAACCCCAAGGGTAGTTGGGGGTCTCACTTTCCTCTCATATCTCCTTGCCTCGTCATGAAAGCTCATCGCGAGGAGCCATTGACTCACGTCTTCACCCTCAACGGGGAGGGCAGGGCGCCAATCTCGAGACAGCGGCTAATCGGGCCTAACTTGGGCGTTTGGAAGGCCGTCAGCGATTGGAGGAAGGGAAGGCTTGAGGGGGAAGGGGAGGGGTCGCACAGTGCGGAGGTGTTGGGATAGACGCGGCAGGAGGCGGTGAAGATTTGAACACGTTAAGGAGGTAGAGCGTCCGCTCGTGCAGTTTAATGTTAAAACAAGGGAGGGGGAGTCTGGAGAGTTAACGGGCAGTGACGTGACAGCGTGGAGCTGTCGAACTGGCGGCGAGAGAGGGTGCAATGGCACCAGAGCTTGTGACCCGAGGCAGACTGGTACATTCCCAACACTGGCGTCACGCCGAACGGGAGCAGGCGATCAAGCCGGCCGCGGGCTTTGCGTTTCAGCAGGGTGGCATCGGCTGCCCCCGGGGGCAGAGAAACGCAAGAAACGCAGCGGCCAATCTGCGCACAGCAAGATCCCACAAACAGCAATGTGATAATGATCCAGATTATCCGTTTTCAGTGAGGTTGGAGGAGGGAGAAATATTGGGCCCCCCCAGGGGAACTCGCACCCCCGCCGGCCCCCCCTCACCACCAACCCACCCTCGCTCTTCTTCCAATAGTGGCCGTGGGATCTTTTACATCTGAGAGGGCAGACGTAGCCTCAGTTTAGTGACTCATCTGAAAGACGGCAGATCTGACAGTGCAGCACTCCCTCAGCACTGACCCTCCGACAGTGCAGCACTCCCTCAGTACTGACCCTCTGACAGTGCAGCACTCCCTCTATACTGATCCTCCGACAGTGCAGCACTCCCTCAGTACTGACCTTCTGACAGTGCAGCACTCCCTCAGTACTGACCCTCTGACAGTGCAGCACTCCCTAAGTACTGACCCTCTGACAGTGCAGCACACCCTCAGTACTGACCCTCTGACAGTGCGGTACTCCCTCAGTACTGACCCTCTGACAGTGCAGCACTCCCTCAGTACTGTCCTTCTGACAGTGCAGCACACCCTCAGTACTGACCCTCCGACAGTGCAGCACACCCTCAGTACTGACCCTCCGACAGTGCAGCGCACCCTCAGTACTGACCCTCTGACAGTGCAGCACACCCTCAGTACTGACCCTCTGACAGTGCGGTACTCCCTCAGTACTGACCCTCTGACAGTGCAGCACACCCTCAGTACTGACCCTCTGACAGTGCAGCACTCCCTCAGTACTGTCCTTCTGACAGTGCAGCACACCCTCAGTACTGACCCTCCGACAGTGCAGCGCACCCTCAGTACTGACCTTCTGACAGTGCAGCACTCCCTCTATGCTGACCCTCCGACAGTGCAGCACTCCCTCAGTACTGACCTTCTGACAGTGCAGCACTCCCTCAGTACTGACCTTCTGACAGTGCAGCACTCCCTCAGTACTGACCTTCTGACAGTGCAGCACACCCTCAGTACTGACCCTCTGACAGTGCAGCACACCCTCAGTACTGACCCTCTGACAGTGCAGCACTCCCTCAGTACTGACCTTCTGACAGTGCAGCACTCCCGCAATACTGACCCTCCGACAGTGCAGCACACCCTCAGTACTGCCCCTCCGACAGTGCAGCGCACCCTCAGTACTGACCTTCTGACAGTGCAGCACTCCCTCAATACTGAACCCCCGACAATGCAGCACTCCCTCAGTACTGACCTTCTGACAGTGCAGCACTCCCTCAGTACTGACCTTCTGACAGTGCAGCACACCCTCAGTACTGACCCTTTGACAGTGCAGCACTCCCTCAGTACTGACCTTCTGACAGTGCAGCACACCCTCAGTACTGACCTTCTGACAGTGCAGCACACCCTCAGTACTGACCCTCCGACAGTGCAGCAGTCCCTCAGTACTGACCCTCCGACAGTGCAGCGCCCCCTCAGCAATGCCCCTCCGACAGTGCAGCAGTCCCTCAGTACTGCCCCTGTGATAGTGCAGCACTCCTTCAGTACTGACTCTCCGACAGTGCAGCACTCCTTCAGTACTGCCCCTCCGACAGTGCAGCACTCCCTCAGCACTGACCCTCTGACAGTGCATCAGTCCCTCAGTACTGACCTTCTGACAGTGCAGCACACCCTCAGTACTGACCCTCTGACAGTGCAGCACCCCCTCAGTACTGACCTTCTGACAGTGCAGCACACCCTCAGTACTGACCTTCTGACAGTGCAGCACACCCTCAGTACTGACCCTCCGACAGTGCAGCAGTCCCTCAGTACTGACCCTCCGACAGTGCAGCGCCCCCTCAGTACTGACCCTCCAACAGTGCAGCGCTCCCTCAGCACTGCCCCTCCGACAGTGCAGCAGTCCCTCAGTACTGCCCCTGTGATAGTGCAGCACTCCTTCAGTACTGACTCTCCGACAGTGCAGCACTCCTTCAGTACTGCCCCTCCGACAGTGCAGCACTTGCTCAGTACTGCCCCTCCGACAGTAGTCCCTCAGCACTGACCCTCTGACAGTGCATCAGTCCCTCAGTACTGACCTTCTGACAGTGCAGCACTCCCTCAGTACTGACCTTCTGACAGTGCAGCACTCCCTCAGAACTGCCCCTCTGACAGTGCAGCACTCCCTCAATACTGACCCTCCGACAGTGCAGCACTCCTTCAGTACTGACCCTCCGACAGTGCAGCACTCCCTCACTACTGCCCCTCGGTCAGTGCAGCAGTCCCTCAGTACTGACCCTCGGACAGTGCAGCGCTCCCTCAGTACTGCCCCTCCGACAGTGCAGCAGTCCCTCAGTACTGACCATCTGACAGTGCAGCACTCCCTCAGAACTGCCCCTCCGACAGTGCAGCAGCCCCTCAGCACTGACCCCCTGATAGTGCAGCACTCCCTCAGTACTGACCCTCTGAGAGTGCAGCACTCCCTCAGCACTGACCCTCCGACAGTGCAGCAGCCCCTCTGCACTGACCCCCTGACAGTGCAGCACTCCCTCAGCACTGACCCCCTGACAGTGCTGCACTCCCTCAGCACTGACCCTCTGACAGTGCAGCAGTCCCTCAGCACTGACCCTCTGACAGTGCAGCAGCCCCTCAGCACTGACCCTTTGACAGTGCAGCAGCCCCTCAGCACTGACCCCCTGACAGTGCAGCACTCCCTCAGCACTGACCCTTTGACAGTGCTGCACTGCCTCAGCACTGACCCTCTGACAGTGCAGCATCCCCTCAGCACTGACCCTCTGACAGTGCAGCACCCCCTCAGTACTGACCCTCTGACAGTGCAGCACCCTCTCAGCACTGACCCTCTGACAGTGCAGCACTCCCTCAGCACTGACCCTCTGACAGTGTAGCATCCCCTCAGCACTGACCCTCTGACAGTGCAGCACCCCCTCAGCACTGACCCTCGGACAGTGCAGCACCCCCTCAGTACTGCACTGAAAGTGTTGCCTTGGTTTGTGGGCTCAGTTCTGAAGAGTGAACGAGCCGGAGGGAAATGAAATGAATGCTGTCCTGTCTCCATCACAGAGATGGCAGGGGCATTATCGAAAATGGAAGTGAATTTTAGCCAGCCTGCTGTCAGTCCTGAAACGCGAAAAGATCTGAAGGAACAGGAGCAGAGCACATTTGGAATATTGATATGGTACAGCACAGACTTCCCCTGGGGTTACAAATAGAATTTCTGGTACAGGAACTGTGAAATAGGATTTATATTTTAAAAGGTGAGACTGCCCAGGCAATTCACAGAGCCATGAGCTTGCGTATGATATGCAGTGAATTTGTCACTCAGCAGGCCAAATTGTCTTTTAACAGTTGAGCACGGTGTGTTCTATTTCTGCTAGTGTGCAGTGATCTTAATGATCGTCCAATTTTCCAGCACAGAAACAGGCCATTCGGCCCATCCGCTCCGTGCTGGTGTTTCTGATCCACACGAGCCTCCTCCCACCCTCTCTTCCTCTCCCCCCCATCACCATACCCTTCTCTTCCTTTCTCCCTCATGTGTTTATCCAGCTTCCCCCTTAAATGCATCGATACTATTCACCTCGACCGCTCCCTGGGGTCGTGAGTCCCGCATTCGCCCCACTCTCCGGGTAAATTCCTGAATTCCCCGATTGGAATTTTTTAGTGACTATTTTGTTCGGATGACCCCTCGTTCTGGTCGCGCCCGCTAGTGGAAGCACCTTCTCTACGTCTACCCTATCGAAGCCCCTTTCATAATCTTAAAGACCTCTCTCAGGTCACCCCCTCGGGCCTTCTCTTTTTTTTAAGAGAAAAGAGCCCCAGCCTGTTCATTCTTTCCGAGCTGGTTCTCGATAATTCTTGTATTTACGCATGCTTCAGAATGCTTCCCAGGCAGAATTGATGACTCAAGTGCAGTGGCTGTTGCCCTGGCGGCAAACACGGCGGCCATTTCGTGTCTGCCAATGTGGTGGCCATTTTGTGTCAGCAAACGGGGTGGCCATTTTGTGTTGACAAGATTTCCCCCTGCCCCCAAACAAATGAGGCGCATGAACGACCAGGTTAACCGGTTCAAATTTTTATTTTTGCTGCCGGGGTTGATCGAGGGTTGAATATTGACCCCAGGGGAACGGGGGCGAACTCCCCCCCCCCCACCCCCCACCACCCCCGCTCTTCTCTGCATCCTGCCGTGCGATGTCGAACATTGTACAGAAGGGGATGCTTAATAATGGTCCAATTTTCCAGTGCAGGAGCAGGCCATTTGGCCCAGCTGCTCCGTGCTACGTGCCCACCCGAAGTTGAGAGGCACCGCCCTGTTAAAGCAGCACTAGGCCCAGGGGTGGATGATGTGGGCAGGACCTGTCGTGATTTGACACTGTTTTGGGTTTGGTGACAATTTGTAATGTGGGTGTGATTGGGATTCACAGTTGCTCCTCTTTAAAGATTAACATTAATCCCTATTCATGATGACATCAAGAGCTCGTCCCCTTAAGCATTGAATCAAGATGCAGCTTTCATTTAATACATGCAGCTGAAAGTAACTGTTCTGATCCCTTGTTGGTTATCATTACCGTTCCTTCATTTAGGCTACTGTTCGACAAACGGTTCAAGTACTGCGTCGTTCCTTTTGGATAGGAATGTTAAACCGACATTCCCAGTGCGCTGAGGGAGTCAGAGGGTCAGTACTGAGGGAGTGCCGCACTGTCGGAGGGTCAGTACTGAAGGAGTGCTGCACTGTCGGAGGGTCAGTACTGAGGGAGTGCCGCACTGTCGGAGGGTCAGTACTGAGGGAGTGCCGCACTGTCGGAGGGTCAGTACTGAGGGAGTGCCTCGCTGTCGGAGGTGCCGTCTTTTGCACGACCCGTCAAACCGTGGCCTCCATCTGCCCTCTCACTATTTGCAGGGAATTCTCCCCCGTGTCCTGGGGACAATGAACATCACGTTTGAACAAAAAAACAGTTGATCCAGTCATTATCACATTGTGGGAGCTTGCTGTGCGCAAATTGGCTGCCATGTTTTCTCGGTGACGACACTTCAGGAGGACTTTATAAAATGCTTTGGCGGCGGGAGTGGCGGGGGTGGGGAATGCTCTGTGCGACGGCAAAAGGCGTTATGTAAATGTAGGTCTTCCCTTAGCCTACAATGGGTTGTGAGCAGTGGAAGTTGGATGCCTATCAGAGATAATGCCAGCGATGATAGGGCGATACAGCAGGGCGATACAGCAGAGCGATACAGCAGGGCAGTACAGCAGGATGATACAGCAGGGTAATACAGCAGGGTAATACAGCAGGGCGGTACAGCAGGGCGATACAGCAGGGCGATACAGCAGGGCGATACAGCAGGATGATACAGCAGGATGATACAGCAGGGTAATACAGCAGGGTAATACAGCAGGGCGGTACAGCAGGGCGGTACAGCAGGGCGATACAGCAGGGTGGTACAGTAGGGCGGTACAGTAGGGCGGTACAGCAGGGCGGTACAGCAGGATGATACAGCAGGGTGATACAGCAGGGTGATACAGCAGGGTGGTACAGCAGGGCAGTACAGCAGGGCGATACAGCAGGGCGATACAGCAGGGCGGTACAGCAGGGCGATACAGCAGGATGATACAGCAGGGCGGTACAGCAGGGCGGTACAGCAGGGCGGTACAGCAGGGCGATACAGCAGGGCGATACAGCAGGGCGGTACAGCAGGGCCGTACAGCAGGGCGATACAGCAGGGCGGTACAGCAGGGCGGTACAGCAGGGCGATACAGCAGGGCGATACAGCAGGGCGATACAGCAGGATGATACAGCAGGGTGATACAGCAGGGCGGTACAGCAGGGCGGTACAGCAGGGCGATACAGCAGGGTGATACAGCAGGGCGGTACAGCAGGGCGATACAGCAGGGCGGTACAGCAGGGCGGTACAGCAGGGCGGTACAGCAGGATGATACAGCAGGATGATACAGCAGGGTGATACAGCAGGGTGATACAGCAGGGCGATACAGCAGGGCGGTCCAGCAGGATGATACAGCAGGGTGGTACAGCAGGGTGGTACAGCAGGGCGGTACAGCAGGGCGGTACAGCAGGATGATACAGCAGGATGATACAGCAGGATGATACAGCAGGGTGGTACAGCAGGGTGGTACAGCAGGGCGGTACAGCAGGGCGATACAGCAGGGCGATACAGCAGGGCGGTACAGCAGGGCGGTACAGCAGGGCGGTACAGCAGGGTGATACAGCAGGGTGGTACAGCAGGGTGGTACAGCAGGGCGGTACAGCAGGGCGGTACAGCAGGATGATACAGCAGGGTGATACAGCAGGATGATACAGCAGGGTGATACAGCAGGGCGATACAGCAGGGCGGTACAGCAGGGCGGTACAGCAGGATGGTACAGCAGGGTGGTACAGCAGGGCGGTACAGCAGGGCGGTACAGCAGGATGATACAGCAGGGCGATACAGCAGGGTGATACAGCAGGGTGGTACAGCAGGGTGGTACAGCAGGGCGGTACAGCAGGGCGGTACAGCAGGATGATACAGCAGGGCGATACAGCAGGGCGGTACAGCTGGGTGATACAGCAGGATGATACAGCAGGTTGGTACAGCAGGGCGATACAGCAGGATGGTACAGCAGGATGGTACAGCAGGGTGCTACAGCGGGGTGGTACAGCAGGGCGGTACAGCAGGGCGGTACAGCAGGGCGATACAGCAGGATGGTACAGCAGGATGGTACAGCAGGATGGTACAGCAGGGTGCTACAGCGGGGTGGTACAGCAGGGCGGTACAGCAGGGCGGTACAGCAGGGCGGTACAGCAGTGTGCTACAGCAGGGCGGTACAGCAGGGCGATACAGCAGGGCGGTACAGCAGGGCGGTACAGCAGGGCGGTACAGCAGGGCGATACAGCAGGGCGCTACAGCAGGGCGGTACAGCAGGGCGGTACAGCAGGACGGTCCAGCAGGACGGTACAGCAGGATGATACAGCAGGGTGATACAGCAGGATGATACAGCAGGATGATACAGCAGGGCGGTACAGCAGGGCGGTACAGCAGGGCGGTACAGCAGGGCGATACAGCAGGGCGGTACAGCAGGGCCGTACAGCAGGGCGGTACAGCAGGGCGGTACAGCAGGGCGGTACAGCAGGGCGGTACAGCAGGATGATACAGCAGGATGATACAGCAGGGCGGTACAGCAGGGCGGTACAGCAGGGCGATACAGCAGGGCGGTACAGCAGGGCGGTACAGCAGGGCGGTACAGCAGGGCGGTACAGCGGGATGATACAGCAGGGCAATACAGCAGGGCGGTACAGCAGGGTGAGACAGCAGGATGGTACATGAGCACCCTTCACCTCCGCTCATCGTTGCCCTGTGCAGTAACTGGCGATAAGCCACTCGGCAGGGGCGGGGGGTGCAGCTTGAAACGATTCTCAGGCCTCCGTTCCGGTGGGGAGGCTCACGGAGTGAAGGACCCGGTTGACTGGCACCCTGGGAGGGTGAGGCAGGCCCGGCCGAGGAGCTGGGCACACATCTGATTGATGGCTGCGGCTTTGCGTGCTGACAGGCCCCTGGGGCATCGTCCTGGCGACGCGATAGCGGGCCCTGTGCTGGCCTTTTGTTGGTAGCTTGCGCCAAGTTTGGAATAAATCTAACCTGACATTTTCTATTGTCTGAGAAAGGCCGCTCTCTGTTTACTTCCTGCTGCTGCTGGGAGTTTTAGTTATATAACTGGAAATGTGCCCAGTTTGTTTTTAAATTCCTTTATAACCAGATTAAAGCAATAACTCGAAGGGCAGTGAATCCAAGCGCACCGAGACAGCTAATGGACGCACAACGCTCGAATTTATGTAACCACTTTAATGCAATGCAGTCGTCTCCGCAGGGGCATACACCAGCCACAGTTTGACACAGAACGGGGAGATATTAGTGACAGGCGACCAAAAGCTCGGTCCAAGAGGTCAGTTTTTTAAGGAGCGTCTTAAAGGCAGAGAGAGAGAGGCGGAGAGGTTTAGGGAGGGAATTCCAGAGCTCGGGGCCCCCCAGGCAGCTGAAGGCACGGCCGCCAATGGTGGAGCGATGGGAATCGGGGGGATGGACAAGAGGGCGGAAATGGAGGAGCGCAGAGATCTCGGAGGGTTGTGGGGGCTGGAGGAGGTGACAGGGATAGGGAGGGCTGGGTCGCGAGTCCAAAGGGCAGGCTTGGCAGTCGCTGATTGGCTATTCCTCAAGGTGAGTCTTGAGAGGGGAGGCCATACAAATTAGGAGCAGATGCGATTGTAACCTCGACTCCACATTCCCACCGACCGCCCTCCCGGCTACCTTTTCCGCACCCAGCGTCCCGGAACAAAGAAAGACGGGAGTTGCATTGCGATAGCAACTGTCTCCACCCCAGGCCACTCCAAAGGGCTTGAACGGCCGACGAGGGCCTTTTTTTTTTTTTTGAAGGGTCATCACTGTAAGAAACGCAGCTGCCGGACTGTGCACAGGAAGCTCCCACGAGATGAATGATTGTGAACAGTACGTAGGGAGGCCATTCAGCCCCTCGGTGCTGTCCCGCCATTCAGTCGGATCAATCCAATGCCAGTTCCCCACTCACCCAAGAAAAGTCTCCCACTTGCTATCCGCTGTAGCTCAGTGGGTTGTACTCTGGCCTTGAGGTTCTCGGTTCGACTCCGACTGCAGGCTTTGAGTGCAACAGTTAAGTCTTACATCGTAGTGCTGGGAGACAGTGGTATCTTTCAAAGAAGGTATTAAATTGTGGCCCTCTCTGCTTGCTCCGGTAGATGTAAATAATCTTATGGCTGCTATTGGTTGATGGGGGAAGAGGGGGGGAAGTTCTCCCCGGTCTCCTGGGACCAATATTTATCTTTCAGTTGACATCACTCGAAAACAGATGAACTGGGCCATTCTCACGTGGCTGTTTGCGGGATCTTGCTGTGCGCCAACCGCGTTTCCGGCATTACGACGGCGACGACCCTGAAAAAAGTGCTTCATTGGCTGGAAAGCGCCCTGGTGGATGTGAAAGGCGCTATATAAACGCCCACGTTCCCTTTCTGGCGAATGTCTCCTCCCACCGCTCCCAGCTTCCACAGCCTTTTGCGAAGGGCGGGGGGGGGTGGGGAGACAGAGAGAGAGAGAGAGAGTCCCAGATTTGTCCCTGACATTCTCAGCTGCTGTGAGTCCTTCCCAATGGAGTGGGTGTTGGCTGAGGCTCTATCCAAGCCCTGGCTCTCGGCTCTCCTGGCTGGATCCTGTCACAGATGGTGCTGGCGTGGGCATAGAATTCCAAACAGGAGTTGGCGGCACCTTTACAGGGCAGGCTTGGAATCAGGTGGCTTTGAAGCCTCCGCGCAGAAAGTTCTCACTGTGGAGGCTGCCTGGCACAACCCTCAAAGTCGCCATCTGTCCACCATTTCCATATCCTCCCTTCAGGGCAAGTATCTTTCTCCTCACCAGCTCACTGGATGAGCTATCCCAAGCTCGATGGCCCCAAACCAGGACGGGCTTGGGTGACCGGACTGCGTTCTCCCTGGCAGTTGCCCAGCGCCTTGCCCAGTTGGCGGAGCTGATGTTTCACTTAGACCCCGCACTGGCCGAAACCTGCCCCCTCCCCCTCCCCCCCCCAACCACCCTCCCTCCCGATCACCTAAAAGCCCCAAGGCCCACGTCGAGGCAACCTGGTGCCTTTGAGTGTCAAACGCAAGGCTCGGCATGGACGGCAGCGCCAACTGTAAATGCCTGAGGCAACAAGTTGTCGCCTCGTAGAGGGTGGGGGGGGGGGGGGTTGGGGGGCCTCTCACCCTCCGCTGATGAACTCTGGAGCACACTGCGTTTTTTAAGCCAAGCAGACCTCGGTGTGGCAGCCTCAAGAGTGAGTGCAATCGTAAAGAATGGGCAAGTCTAACTCCGGGCGGATATGGACAGCCTCCAGGAGCCTTGCGTTCGTCAGTATTTCATCGCTCCACCATTGGCGGCCGTGCCTTCAGCTGCCTGGGGGGCCCTAAGCTCTGGAATTGCCTCCTTAAATCTCTCCGCCTCTCTCCCTCCCTCTCCTCCTTTAAGACGCTCCTTAAAAACCGACCTCTTTGACTGAGCTTTTGGTCGCCTGTTCCGAATATCTCCTTATGTGGCTCGGGGTCAAAATTCGTCTGATAACGCTCCAGTGATGCGCCTTGCTGTGTTAATGGCGCTATCTAAATGCAGGCTATTGAGCGGGAGCCGGGTCCAGGCTCTCATCAAAATGACAGCGGCCGGCAACATGGTGGGTGGGAGCCGGGTAATAGTAGCGTTACGACCAGGTGAGAAAGGGGTCTAGGGGTTCCCTCTCAGCCTTCACCTGGTCTTACTGTAACAGGGTTTTATTTTTAAACACACTGTTTTTAGTTCCCCCTTGGTGAATTCTTGTACACCGCTTTCCAATTATAAGGTAAAGAAATGAGAACAAACAGGCTTTCTTAGGTTTAAAACTCTCAGTTCAACTCTCTGCAACAGACAGTTAGTCCTATGACTGAACTGGTCTGACCACATCTGTTCTGTGTATTGGGAGCAGGGACTGGTCCTTTCTTCCAAGCAGTGTCTACTACTATGCAAATAAAAAATGTCCTTCTGGCAATTCCTTATATCAGGCCTTCTCTTCTTCCCAGCAACAATTTGAAGTTTAATGTTCATGTGGTGAAATGAATGTGCCTCATTCTTGGCAGGTGGGGGCCTGCATGTCGGTAGTTTCCAATTTTAGTCCAGGAAGGTGATGTATTTACCTCCGATCTTGCTGTCGAAGTGGGACGCGGTTAAAATCCCGCCCTTGAAGTCCGTAGAAGATGGCACGGGAAGGTTGTGGTGGGAGGATACGCTGGGTGAAGGACGCCATCGAGGTCAAAGAGCGTGCCAGGGAGGGTGAGGTAGAGCAGGATGAGGCTGCGCTCGGTTTTTAGATGTCGCTGGGAGGAACGGAAGGCCGAGGGAGCGGAGGAGTCCCCCCCGGGTTTGAGCTGCTGGGACTGAATGAGTTAAGAAAAGAGATGCAATGGGTGTTGATTCTGACACAACAACTTGCATTTATCTAGCGCCTTTGACGTAGTAAAACATCCCCAAGGTGCTGCGCGGGAGCGTCATCGAACAAAATTTGACCCCGAGCCACTTAAGGAGATATTGGGCCCAGGTGACCAAAAGCTCGGTCAAAGAGGTCGGTTTTAAGGAGGAGAGAGAGAGAGAGGCGGAGAGGTTTCGGGAGGGAGTTCCAGAGCTTAGGGCCCCCGGGCAGCTAAAAGCATGGCCGCCAATGGCCAAAACTCCAAGGAACTAGGGGTCAGCGACAGTAAACTTTGTTACACTGACTCTCGTAGCCCCCAGGTTACATCCCTCCATACCATGTGGTGCCTGACAAACGGACGCCAGTGTAGACTGATCACAATTATAGACAGCCTTCTACTCTTATCCCTCTTTGAGACTTTCATCAAATCTGCCTGGTCTCCTTTCGAACTGCCCTTCGTAGCAGAGACCTTTGGGCAATCTAAAGGTAGATCGTCTCAATCGCTGGGCCTCACCCCACCCACCCAGGGATGATTTGTAAATGTAAATACATTTCCAGAGATCACTTGCAGGCATTGATCAGGACAGCAACACCCCCCCCCCCCGCCCCCCACCCCCCACCTCCACAAGGATTGAAATAGTCAGAGAAGATTAGGTGAATTAGCAAGCAGCTGCAGATCATAAGGGGAAGGGGTGCCCGATGAGTTGAGGCGACTTTAGCCGGTTGCAGAGTTCTAGGAAGGAGTGAGTTACACAGGGGTGTACGTGGCAACCTTTTTGGATTCCCTCTGGGGTGGGGGGCGGGGGGGCTGATGCTCTGCATCGGGAAACCGAACGGAGCTCCAGTGCAGAAAGTGCCCGAGAACCAGTAAGAGCAAAGAGCAGAGTAGTGACTCGATGGCACGCGAGGCCCGGACTTGTCGGAGGGGAGGGGGAGGAGAAAGACAGAGGGCCGGTTGATGTGGAGGAGGTTGACAGATCTCTAGCTGCAGCTGCTGAATCCTGCAGGCAATTGTTTGGCAACGCATGAGATACAAGCGGTGACGGCCTGCGATAAGGGACACGGCCACTCACCATTACACTGTGGGCGGGGATAAGGAGCTTACCCTAGCTCTCATTAAGTCAGGGCTGTGTGTGTGTGTGTGTGTGTGTGTGTGTGGTGAATGGATAAGAAGCTGGCTGGCAGTACCACCTCCATCCCTGCGGATAATACCGGGTTATTCCTGGAAGACAAAGTCTTAGACCTCCTCTGAGGAATTTCTGCCCGACCAACAAAAAAAAAGAGGCTCAGTTGAAGGGGTGCCTTCCATCATGAGAGTCACACTGGTCCAGCAGAAACTGGCTCCCCCGTTGGTCCGAATGAGGAAAGGAGAGTGGTGGTGAGAACCGATGCCCTCAGTGTCCAAATATCTCTCGATCTCAGTCTGGAATCCGAGCATCCACCGCTCTCTGGGGTGGAGAATGCCAAAGATTCACAACCCTCCGAGTGAAGAAATTTCTCCACATCTCTGTCCCAAATGTCCGACCCCTTTCCCTGAGACCATGACCCCGTGTTCTAGACTCTCCAGCCCGGGTGGTGTGGGGGGAACAGCCTCTCCGCATCGACCCTGTCAAATCCTCTCAGAATTTTATACGTGCCAATGAGATCACCGCTCATTCTTTTCAGCTCTGGAGAATATAGGCCCATTCTCCTCAATCTCCTACCCCCTCCCCCACCCCCCCCCCCCCCCACCCCCCGTCGGAGAACTCTCTGATGCCTGTGTCGTCTTTAGCACTCACTGGATTACCAGTCTTAATGTTGCTCCATGGGGGAGCACGCTTGTCAGTGACAAGATCCTTTGTGGGTTTGAGCTTAACTCCGAGTTGTAGCCCAAAGAAAAGATGGACGGTGTTGTGTCTGGTGGGGAGGCCAAACCCGCCCACTTCCGGCTTTAACTGAGGCGGGAAGGCGAACGGGAAACCAACCCAATTTGAAGAGGTGGGTTGTCACTTTAAATCTGGTAATGAGGCTATCAGCCCCATTGTCATTCGGCTTTTCCAATTTAACTGTTACCTCCTTCTTCCTCCGTGCACTGTGTCCTGAGTTACTATAAATAGAATTGTCTGCAGATTCACTGCACCACTTTTATAGAATGTTCACAGCAGCAAGTCCCAATTCTCTGCTCTCTTTCCTTTTTTTTATTCATTCATAGGATGTGGGCGTCGCTGGCCAGGCCAGCATTTATTGCCCATCCCTAATCACCCTTGAGAAGCTGGTGGTGAGCTGCCTTCTTGAACCGCTGCAGTCCGTGTGGGGTAGGTACACCCACAGTGCTGTTCGGAAGGGAGTTCCAGGATTTTGACCCAGCGACAGTGAAGGGACGGCCGATATAGTTCCAAGTCAGGATGGTGTGCGGCTTGGAGGGGAACCTGCAGGTGGTGGCGTTCCCATGTATTTGCTGCCCTTGTCCTTCTCGGTGGTCGAGGTCGCAGGTGAAAACAGTTGAGAGTGCCAAGGCATGCCAGGTTTCAGAATTGTGCCAGACTTTTCTCACGCAGTGGCGTTTGTGGCCAAGGCAGAGGCCATGTGGACTTTTCAGGGCCGGTTAGGGAAGTGGCCTGATGGAAAGGAATGCAGGAACAAGGTGGGCAGGTGGAATGAGCATTACTGCTCATGTGGAGGGCAGACACCATCCAAGGACTGGTTGGGGTGAATGGCCATTGTAATTTCTGTGCAAGCCCAATTCGCATGGCACATGCTGTCACAAGTTGTTGTTGATGGGGCAATGGAACATTTGGAGGTTGGCCAGACACGATGCACCGGGTTAAGATCGTACCAGAATTGAAGGAATGACGTTACCATCTTGTTGACGGGCGCTAACTAACACCACATGCAACAGTGGCATCACCTGCTGCTGACACAGAGGTACCCCAGGTTGGCATTTACCCCAGTGGTTGGCCGCACAATCTCAGTATCTCCATCTCCAGGATCCCCCGAGACAAAAAAAGTTGGCGCCGTTTTGGATGTCAAAGCAAATTCCCGCGTGCCGACGTTTTTCCCTGCAGCTGTTGTCGCCTTTGGGCCTCCAGGAGGGAGCTCAGGGCTCCCTGGGGACTGACACCATCTTCATTGCCAATATTAAACCGGAATTGGCCAACAGAAGCCAGGAGAGGGCACCAAAATAGGAGTCAAGAGGTTGTGGGTTCCAGCATCCCTTCGGAATGGAACTCAACCTTACAGCAACAGTAACTTTGAAAAGAGAATTGGATAAATTCTTCAACGGCATTACCATCGCTGAATCCCCCACTATCAACATCCTAGGGGTTACCATTGACCAGAAACTGAACTGGAGTAGCCATATAAATACCGTGGCTACAAGAGCAGGTCAGAGGCTAGGAATCCTGTAGCAAGTAACTCACCTCCTGACTCCCCAAAGCATGTCCACCATTTACAAGGCACAAGTCAGGAGTGTGATGGAATACTCTTCACTTGCCTGGATGGGTGCAGCTCCAACAACACTCAAGAAACTCGACACCATCCAGGACAAAGCAGCCCGCTTGATTGGCACCCCATCCACAAACATTCACTCCCTCTACCACCGACGCACAGTGGCAGCAGTGTGTACCATCTACAAGATGCACTGCAGCAACGCACCAAGGCTCCTTTGACAGCACCTTCCAAACCCGTGACCTCTACCACCTAGAAGGACAAGGGCAGCAGACGCATGGGAACACCACCACCTGCAAGTTCCCCTCCAAGTCACACACCATCCTGACTTGGAACTATATCGGCCATTCCTTCACTGTCTCTGGGTCAAAATCCTGGAACACCCTCCCTAACAGCACTGTGGGTGTACCTACGCCCACACGGACTGCAGCGGTTCAAGAAGGCAGCTCACCACCACCACCTTCTCAAGGACAAGTGGGGATGGGCAATAAATGCTGGCCTGGCCAGCGACGCCCACATCCCACGAATAAGTAAGTAGGTAAATCAACGCTGAGACGGTAAATTGGAAAGCTCGGGAAATCTTCACGTTGAGAACACGAATAATCAGCCTTCGCACGTTTACCAATTCTGACGCCATTTCAATTTCTTGTCTTTGTTTAATTATTGGTTGCTTTCTTTTCGATCCTCACTGGAATTCACGTGCGTGGGAAGGCTGAGAGGGGGTGGGAGGAGGTGCGTGTGGAGCGTAAATACCAGCACAGAGCAGATGGGCTGAATGGCCTGTTTCTGTAATTTCTGTACGTAACTCTACGACATGTAATTTTTAGATCTATGTCCCTTGATTCCAGGCTGCGTGATCACTGCATAAATTCTTAACCACTCGGTTCCATCCCTTCATAACTTTGAACACTTCCATCGAATGACCCTGTCTCAAACCTCGCCCAGGCCAGCCCGCTCTCCTCTGAGTTATTCATTCTTCGACGCCCACCTGACTGGACCCGTCGTTTGAACGGCGGTGGGGGTGGAGGTGAGGGCCCTGGCCTGCGGAAATGAAAGCCAAGAGCTTAAATCCAGCCGCGCAATGGATGAAATTGGGTTGGCCGTCCGAAGAGAAGAAGGGCCTGCATTTATATTCACGAGCTCGAGACATCCCGATTGATTCAGGGCCCGCGATAATCAGCCTTGTGTAACTCTGGAAGTGACTGGAATCTAAAGAGGAAGAGGTGCTGTGAAAATCTCCACCCCCCCCCCCCCCCCCCCCCGTGAGATGCAGTCTTCTGGACATGAAAGGCCCGAGGCTCGAGAACTAGGCCCAAAAAAATCGAAATGCTTCACACATTTTCCCCCCCACCCCGAGACAACAGATCTCAGGCCTTCAGGCTCTGAATTAATTCCTTTTCTCTCTCTCTTTATTCTTCAAGAGACGGACCTCACGATACTACGATGGGTTAAGACACGATAATTCAGCTCGGGTGACAAGCCTGTGCCCCACTCGACTTGTAGCGGAACCACATCAAAGGCTGGGCTCTGATTGGACATCTTGGGCCGCATTGTGCCAGCCCGTCCAATTCATTTCAATATTTAAAGTTGTAGGAAGTGTAAATTAAATATGGAAAAACTTCAGGAAAGTTCCAATACCCTCTCCCACCCCCTCCCCCCACCCACCTCTACAACCCTGACTTCGGGGGCCGGTAAAATCCGCCTCCTCACGTCTGCTGATCTTGGTCAGCTGGCTTTCTGGATCGAGGCCCCCTTTTTCCCCCTCCATCGAGTGCGAGGGATAGGACTCCGTTCCAACCTCGGCTGAGCCATGATCGACCGATTCGAGTTCTTTAATTAAATCCCTGATGTGTCCGCAGCTGGAAGGCCAATGAAGAAATCCAGACCTACATCCACCTGGCTTTCCCGCCTCCCCTGGGGAACTCGGTATCTTAAATATCGATCCTTGCTCAAGCGATGGCTTTGTCTGCCCGTTCGCAGATCTCAATTCTTACTGCAATGCTTGTTTACCAGGATAGAGGGAAGGAGACAGCAGAAAAGAAAAGAGAAAGAGAGAGTGTGTGAGAGATTGTGAGAGAGAAAGAGAGTGTGAGAGAGAGAGAGAGAGTGTGTGAGAGAGTGTGAGAAAAAGAGAGAGAAAGAGAGTGTGTGAGAGAAAGAGAGTGTGAGAGAGAGAGAGAAAGAGAGTGTGAGTGTGAGAGGGAGAGAAAGAGAGTGTGTGTGAGAGAGAGAGAAAGCGAGGAAGTGTGAGAGAGAGAAAGAGAGCGTGAGAGAGAGATTGTGATCGAGAGAGTGAGAGAGAGTGTGAGTGTGAGAGAGAGAGAAAGAGTGTGAGTGTGAGAGAGAAAGCGAGGAAGTGTGTGAGAGAGAAAGAGAGCGTGAGAGAGATTGTGATCGAGAGAGTGAGAGTGTGAGTGTGTGAGAGAGAGAGAAAGAGTGTGAGTGTGAGAGAGAGAAAGCGAGGAAGTGTGAGAGAGAGAAAGAGAGCGTGAGAGAGAGATTGTGATCGAGAGTGTGAGAGAGAGTGTGAGTGTGTGAGAGAGAGAGAAAGAGTGTGAGTGTGAGAGAGAAAGCGAGGAAGTGTGAGAGAGAAAGAGAGCGTAAAAGAGAGATTGTGATCGAGAGAGTGTGAGAGAGAAAAAGGGTGTTTGAAAGAGTGTGAGGAGAGAGAAAGAGAGTGTGTGAGAGAGAGAAAGAGAGTGTGAGAGAGGGAGAAAGAGAGAGCGTGAGAGAGAGCGTGAGAGAGAGAGGGAGAGAGAGAAAGAGAGAGAGAGAGAAAGAGAGTGTGAGTGTGAGAGAGAGAGAAAGAGTGTGAGTGTGAGAGAGAGAAAGCGAGGAAATGTGATAGAGAGAAAGAGAGCGTGAGAGAGAGATTGTGATCGAGAGTGTGTGAGAGAGAAAAAGGGTGTTTGAAAGAGAGTGTGAGAAGGAGAGAGAAAGAGTGAGCCTAAGCGAGAGAGAAGGAAAAGGAGGGAGGGAGAGCATGTGTGAGAGAGAGAGAGAGAGAGAAAGCGGGAGCAAGAGAGAGTGTGAAAGAGAGAAAGAGGGTTTGAGAGAAAGATAGAGTGTGAGAGAAATGAGAGAGAGAGCGAGAAGTGAGCCTTCCTTCCCTGCCCAGGGTGGAGTGTTAAAGGCATACTGTACTACTCCAAATGACATCAGGCTAATCTGATTGAACTCAGGCCCCTAGCCGATCTGTGCTCAGCATAACCCCGTACTGATTCCACCCAAGGGGGAAAAACTTGCATTTATATAACGCCTGTCACGAGCAAAACGTCCCGTGGTGTTTTACGGGATCGTAGTGAGAGAAAAAATTTGCAACTGAGCTAAACAGAGACAACTGAGCTGGGGGGTGGGGGGGGTGGGGTTTGGTCAAAGAGGTCGGTTTTAAAATGAGAAGCTCCTTCAACTCAGAGGGTTGTGAGTCTTTGGAACTCTCGACCCCAGGGAGCTGCAGCTACTCGGTCGTTGAGTATATTCAAGACAAACGGAGTCAATTTGAAATTCATTCGAACTGAATTTGCAGATTGGGAGCAATCCCACACTGGTGACACAGCAACACCCCCCACCCCCCTCCCCGAGGCCCAGGAGTGAGATAAATAATCACGATTTGTGTTTCACCTACACGCTGCTCGAGGAAAAAGGTGCAGAGCCACTCATCTGTACTGTTCGCTTTGGATTCAGCTCCCTCCATGACCTCTTCTGAAACCTCCTCCAGTCCCTACAACCCTCCGCCCTCCTCCATTTCCGCCCTCTTGTCCATCCCCCGATTCCCACCGCTCCACCATCGGCGGCCGTGCCTTCAGCTGCCCGGGGGGGCCCTGAGCTCTGGAATTCCCTCCCTAAACCTCTCCGCCTCTCTCTCTCTCTCCCCCTCATTATTGTCTTGTTCACACTCTGCTTTCAGCTAATAGTCACAGCTTTCAACTTGTCGAGTGTCCACCCCGTGACCCCTCCCACACTGTTACTGAACCCCGTGACCCCCTCCCGCACTGTTACTGAACCCCGTGAACCCCTCCCGCACTGCTACTGAACCCCGTGACCCCCTCCCGCACTGTTACTGAACCCCGTGACCCCTTCCCGCACTGTTACTGAACCCCGTGACCCCCTCCCGCACTGTTACTGAACCCCGTGACCCCTCCCACACTGTTACTGAACCCCGTGACCCCCTCCCGCACTGTTACTGAACCCCGTGACCCCCTCCCACACTGTTACTGAACCCCGTGACCCCCTCCCGCACTGTTACTGAACCCCGTGACCCCTCCCACACTGTTACTGAACCCCGTGACCCCCTCCCGCACTGTTACTGTACCCCGTGACCCCCTCCCGCACTGTTACTGAACCCCGTGACCCCCTCCCACACTGTTACTGAACCCCGTGACCCCCTCCCGCACTGTTACTGAACCCCGTGACCCCTTCCCGCACTGTTACTGAACCCCGTGCCCCTCCCACACTGTTACTGAACCCCGTGACCCCTTCCCGCACTGTTACTGAACCCCGTGCCCCTCCCATACTGTTACTGAACCCCGTGACCCCTCCCACACTGTTACTGAACCCCGTGACCCCCTCCCGCACTGTTACTGAACCCCGTGACCCCTTCCCGCACTGTTACTGAACCCCGTGCCCCTCCCACACTGTTACTGAACCCCGTGACCCCTTCCCGCACTGTTACTGAACCCCGTGCCCCTCCCACACTGTTACTGAACCCCGTGACCCCTTCCCGCACTGTTACTGAACCCCGTGACCCCCTCCCGCACTGTTACTGAACCCCGTGACCCCCTCCCGCACTGTTACTGAACCCCGTGACCCCTCCCGCACTGTTACTGAACCCCGTGACCCCCTCCCGCACTGTTACTGAACCCCGTGACCCCCTCCCGCACTGTTACTGAACCCCGTGACCCCCTCCCGCACTGTTACTGAACCCCGTGACCCCTCCCGCACTGTTACTGAACCCCGTGACCCCCTCCCGCACTGTTACTGAACCCCGTGACCCCTCCCACACTGTTACTGAACCCCGTGACCCCCTCCCGCACTGTTACTGAACCCCGTGACCCCTCCCGCACTGTTACTGAACCCCGTGACCCCTCCCACACTGTTACTGAACCCCGTGACCCCTCCCACACTGTTACTGAACCCCGTGACCCCCTCCCGCACTGTTACTGTACCCCGTGACCCCTCCCACACTGTTACTGAACCCCGTGACCCCCTCCCGCACTGTTACTGAACCCCGTGACCCCCTCCCGCACTGTTACTGAACCCCGTGACCCCTTCCCGCACTGCTACTGAACCCCGTGACCCCCTCCCGCACTGTTACTGAACCCCGTGACCCCTCCCACACTGTTACTGAACCCCGTGACCCCCTCCCGCACTGTTACTGAACCCCGTGCCCCTCCCGCACTGTTACTGAACCCCGTGACCCCTTCCCGCACTGCTACTGAACCCCGTGACCCCCTCCCGCACTGTTACTGAACCCCGTGACCCCCTCCCACACTGTTACTGAACCCCGTGACCCCCTCCCGCACTGTTACTGAACCCCGTGCCCCTCCCGCACTGTTACTGAACCCCGTGACCCCTTCCCGCACTGTTACTGAACCCCGTGACCCCTTCCCGCACTGCTACTGAACCCCGTGACCCCCTCCCGCACTGTTACTGAACCCCGTGACCCCCTCCCGCACTGTTACTGAACCCCGTGACCCCTTCCCGCACTGCTACTGAACCCCGTGACCCCCTCCCGCACTGTTACTGAACCCCGTGACCCCCTCCCGCACTGTTACTGAACCCCGTGCCCCCTCCCGCACTGTTACTGAACCCCGTGACCCCCTCCCGCACTGTTACTGAACCCCGTGCCCCCTCCCGCACTGTTACTGGACCCCGTGACCCCCTCCCGCACTGTTACTGAACCCCGTGACCCCCTCCCACACTGTTACTGAACCCCGTGCCCCTCCCGCACTGTTACTGAACCCCGTGCCCCTCCCGCACTGTTACTGAACCCCGTGACCCCCTCCCGCACTGTTACTGAACCCCGTGACCCCCTCCCGCACTGTTACTGAACCCCGTGACCCCCTCCCACACTGTTACTGAACCCCGTGACCCCCTCCCGCACTGCTACTGAACCCCGTGACCCCCTCCCGCACTGTTACTGAACCCCGTGACCCCCTCCCACACTGTTACTGAACCCCGTGACCCCCTCCCGCACTGTTACTGAACCCCGTGACCCCCTCCCGCACTGTTACTGAACCCCGTGACCCCCTCCCACACTGTTACTGAACCCCGTGACCCCCTCCCACACTGTTACTGAACCCCGTGACCCCCTCCCGCACTGCTACTGAACCCCGTGACCCCCTCCCACACTGTTACTGAACCCCGTGACCCCCTCCCACACTGTTACTGAACCCCGTGACCCCCTCCCGCACTGCTACTGAACCCCGTGACCCCCTCCCACACTGTTACTGAACCCCGTGACCCCCTCCCACACTGTTACTGAACCCCGTGACCCCCTCCCGCACTGTTACTGAACCCCGTGACCCCCTCCCGCACTGTTACTGAACCCCGTGACCCCCTCCCACACTGTTACTGAACCCCGTGACCCCCTCCCGCACTGTTACTGAACCCCGTGACCCCCTCCCGCACTGTTACTGAACCCCGTGACCCCCTCCCGCACTGTTACTGAACCCCGTGACCCCCTCCCGCACTGCTACTGAACCCCGTGACCCCCTCCCACACTGTTACTGAACCCCGTGACCCCCTCCCACACTGTTACTGAACCCCGTGACCCCCTCCCGCACTGCTACTGAACCCCGTGACCCCCTCCCACACTGTTACTGAACCCCGTGACCCCCTCCCACACTGTTACTGAACCCCGTGACCCCCTCCCGCACTGTTACTGAACCCCGTGACCCCTTCCCGCACTGCTACTGAACCCCGTGACCCCCTCCCACACTGTTACTGAACCCCGTGACCCCCTCCCGCACTGTTACTGAACCCCGTGACCCCTTCCCGCACTGCTACTGAACCCCGTGACCCCCTCCCGCACTGTTACTGAACCCCGTGACCCCTCCCACACTGTTACTGAACCCCGTGACCCCCTCCCGCACTGTTGCTGAACCCCGTGACCCCTTCCCGCACTGCTACTGAACCCCGTGACCCCCTCCCGCACTGTTACTGAACCCCGTGACCCCCTCCCGCACTGTTACTGAACCCCGTGACCCCCTCCCGCACTGTTACTGAACCCCGTGACCCCCTCCCGCACTGTTACTGAACCCCGTGACCCCCTCCCGCACTGTTACTGGACCCCGTGACCCTCTCCCACACTGTTACTGTACCCCGTGACCCCCTCCCGCACTGTTACTGAACCCCGTGACCCCCTCCCACAATGCTATTAAGGGTGAGGGTTTAGAAATTCCAGTCGCGGGTGATATTGTACAGTCTGCCCCTCGTAGACCCTACCCATTCTAGATCCTGCCTGTTACAGGCCCTGCCTTGTCTAGGACCCAGCCTTTATAGGCCCCACCCACTCGCGTCCCCACCTGTTCGAGACTTTGCTCGTGATAGTCCCCGCCTGTCATCGGCTCCGTATGTGGTAGGCCCCACCTGCTACAGGCCTGGCCTGTTTACAGGCCCACTCTTTATAAAGCAGACCCTTTATAGGCCCCGTCCTTTATCGGCCCACCTATTTTAGGCTCTGCCCCATTATAGCATTGGCCCATTGTTCACCCTCACTTTATAACCCTGCCGTTATCAACTTTGTCTTTTCTAGGCCCCACTCACTATTGGCACCTATTGTAGACCCAGACAGTTATTCAGCTCCTGGACAAATGTCGACCGCAAGACACCGACGTCGACTTTGATGCATCGTGCCTACCATCTGCGTTTAAAGAATGCCAGGGGATTACTAGAAATAATCTATACCTCGGTGAAGTAATATGTAATTACCCATGCATATAAATCCACCCCTGAATCCAGGCTGCTGATCTGCTATTGTACAACTGAGCCCCCTAATCCCAGCTAACACCCGGCAATATTATATCATAAAAATAGTGATTCAGTCAACAGAGAAGCAATGAGCAAACAGCTGGAGACTCTCAGCAGGTCAGGCTGTACCTGTGGAATAACGCAAGTCAATATTTTCGGGGCTCAGACCTTGTTCCACAGGACCTTGAGTGCCAGCCTCTCCACAGGCTGGTATTACACTGCTGTTGTCATAAAACACACTCCGCTCGGCGTTTTGTGCCAGTTTCCCTTCGCCTCTCACCTTCCTACGTTGCCTCTCCCGTTCCCATGTTAAAAGTCTCAGCCTTCAAGTCCCCCCTCGTCCCCCTCCCCTCCCTATCTCCGTAACTTCCTCGAGAACTACCAAAATAGGGAGAGGCAAAAAAAATGCCGACCCTCTATAAAAACGCTGGTTCGGATCCAACTGGAGCACTGTGTTCAATTCTGGCCACCGTCACTTTAGGGAGGGTGTCAAGGCTTTGGAGAGGGTGCGGAGGGAGATTTACCGGAATGGGAGCAGGGATGAGGGACTTCAGTTAATGTGGAGAGACTGGGAGAAGCTGGGATTGTTCTCCTTAGAGCAGAGAAGGTTAAGGCGAGATTTAATCGGGGCGTTCAAAAGCAGGAAGGGTTTTGAGTAAATAAAGAGAGACTGTTTCCAGTGGCAGGAGGGTCGGTAACCAGAGGGACACAGATTGAAGATAATTGGTAAAAGAACCAGAGGGGGGAGATGGGAAATTCTTTCTATGCAGTGAGTTGTTGTGATCTGGAACGCGCTGCCTGAAAGGGCGGTGGAAGCAGATTCAATAGTAACTTTCAAAAGGGGAATTGGATAAATACTTGAAGGGGGGAAACGTTTGCAGGTCTACCGGGGGTGGGGAAGAGCAGATGGGGGAGTAGTGGGACTAATTGGATCATGTGTGCAAAGAGTCAGCACAAGCCCAATGGGCCGAATAGCCTCCTTCTGCACTGTAAGATTCTCTGAAAGGTGAATGCCAGTCATTTGCCAGGACCAGGCTTTCTCTTGTCAAGCGTAACGGCTGGGGGGTGGGGGTGGGGGGGGAGCTTCCTTGAAGCCTCCCCAGGGACGGGAGCAGGACACGGAGGTGGGCACCGGTTGTCCCCCACCCTGGTTTAGAGCCCAGCTCGCACGATGTATTTAAGCGGTGACCACAGCTGCCTGTCTGAAGATGTAAGAATGTCATCACTGACTGTCAAAGGCCTGCCTGCGTCGGCCTCTGTTCAGATCCCTAATTGAAATAAATATAGCCCTTGATGGAACTCACTGAAGTGTTACTTTGATAGACTCAAGTCGCTAGATTGCTGTTGCAGAGGTCTCCGCCACCTCCGTATTCAGGAGCTCCACCTCTGCCACCCAAATAAAAGATCATTAAATACTGTCAGCGTCGTGTGAAAGTGATGGACAACCAACTACGGCTGAGGATGCAAGGGCGGCACAGTGGTTAGCACCACAGCCTCACAGCTCCAGCGACCTGGGTTCAATTCCGGGTACTGCCTGGGCGGAGTTTGCAAGTTCTCCCTGTGGGTTTCCTCCGGGTGCTCCGGTTTCCTCCCACATGCCAAAGCTCTTGTGGGTTGATGGGTAAATTGACCATTGTAAAATTGCCCCCAGTGTAGGACGGTGATATGAGATTTGAGGGTAGGTGGGGGTGTGAGAGGGAAATGGGATGAATGTAGGATTAGTATAAATGGGTGGTTGATGGTCAGCACAGACTCGGTGGGCTGTATCACTCTATGACTTGAGCACGCTGCTACCTAATCTGGAGTGACTGTTCCCGAACACCTTCCCAATAGTCTCTCATTGTGCTGAGAAGCAACGTCTCACTGCCCAGTCGTGTTTTCCCTCTGCAGAGGTTTCTCACCTCCTTCCTCTTCTTTGGCCTCCTTATCTCGAGAGACAATGGGTAAACGCCTGGAGGTGGTCAGTGGTTTGTGAAGCAGCGCCTGGAGTGGCTATAAAGGCCAATTCTAGAGTGACAGGCTCTTCCACAGGTGCTGCAGATAAAATTGGCTGTTACACAGTTGACTCTCCCCTTGCGCCTCTGTCTTTTTTTCCTGCCAAGTGCTAAGTCTCTTCGACTCGCCACGCTTTAGCCCCGTCTTTCTGGTTGCCCGCCAGCTCTGGCGATCGCTGGCAACTGACTCCCACGACTTGTGATCAATGTCACAGGACTTCAAGTCGCGTTTGCAGACGTCTTTAAAGCAGAGACATGGACGGCCGGTGGGTCTGATACCAGTGGCGAGCTCGCTGTACAATGTGTCTTTGGGGATCCTGCCATCTTCCATGCGGCTCACATGGCCAAGCCATCTCAAGCCCCGCTGGCTGAGTAGTGGGTATAAGCTGGGGATGTTGGCCGCCTCGAGGACTTCGGCGTTGGAGATACGGTCCTGCCACCTGATGCCAAGGATTCTCCGGAGGCAGCGAAGATGGAATGAGTTGAGACGTCGCTCTTGGCTGGCATGTGTTGTCCAGGCCTCCCTCCTACAAGCTTCAATATGATGTCTGTCAGCCACATGGTCCTCATCTGACCACGCCCCCCTGCACCCCCCACCCACCCCCAATGTCTCTGGTAATTGGATAGCTCTCTCAAACAGCCAGCATGGGCACGATGAGCCGAATGGCCTCCTTCTGTGCTGTACCTTTCAATGACAGCACTCGGCAAAAGTATTTCAAAGTGTCTTTTTCGAGGAATTTTATTTTAATTTGTTCCTGACAGGTAACATTTATTGCCCATCCCTAATTGCCCCTTGAGGAGGTGGTGGTGAGCTGCCTTCTTGAACCACTGCAGTCCGTGTGGGGTAGGTACACCCACAGTGCTGTTAGGAAGGGAGTTCCAGGAATTTGACCCAGCAATGCCAATGAAGTGATCTGTATCACCCCCACTGCCAGTACCACCTCACTCTTTACCCCAGCACCAGCTGAGCCCCTTCGGTCCTTTATATCTGCAGCTAACAAAACAAATTTAATTATCTGGAAAGGATGACACTGATTGCATCACACGGAGCAGCCAGTCGGAAAGGTGAATGACTCCGCTGACGTTAACCCTTAATGCGCTGGAATGCAGTGGAAGGTTTGAAGGGGGTGTCTTAAAGGAGGAGAGAGAGAGGGGCGGAGAGGTTTAGGGAGGGAATTCCAGAGCTTAGGGCACCCGGGCAGCTGAAGGGACGGCCGCCAATGGTGGAGCGATGGGAATCGGGGGACGGACAAGAGGGCGGAAATGGAGGAGGGCAGAGATCTCGGGGGAGGGTGTTGCGGGGGCTGGAGGAGGGATTTGAAAAGCAAAGGATGAGATTTTTAAAATCGAGGTGTTGCCGGACCGGGAGTCGATGTAGGTCAGCGAGCACAGTCGGGGGGTGGAGGGGGTGGGGGGGGGGGGGGCGGGGGGGGGGATGTGGGCTATTTGACCACGGTGTGCATCGCAAGTCTTCACCTTCTGGTGATTGGGAGCTGGGGGGAGGGGGGTGGTGGGGAGGGGAGGGGGAAGGCTGGCTGTTTAGTTGGGGGTGGGGGGCGGTTGGGGGGGTTAGGGGAACCGAGGGCAGGGGGTGGTGACACATCACAGCTGCCTTGCGACTGAGGCCCTTGACCCTGGGGCCTTTGGCAGCTTAGGGGGTCCCAGTGGGGGGGATGAGTTAACAGACCAGCTGCCTCTCTCCCAAGATCCAGGGGTTCCTAATCCCCATTCACGAACACAAAGCTTTGAAGCTAATCACTGCAAAGAGTGTATTCTGCTAATTATTCCGCTGTTAGTTAATGAGATAATAGCCAGAAAAAGCTTGGTATTTTCGCTGCAGCAAGTGCCGCAGTTTAGCACTCAAAGGATTAGCTTGGAATTGTGTGATACGCTGGGAACAAGGCATGGTACTGGTTTCTCACTTGTGACTTCAGTAGGAATGAGGCAAATCCGGGGATTGGCAGTCCAATTCAGACCTGCAAAGGGAAAAGGAATATCATTAATGAATCAGGATTAGACCAGGTTCCAGCCAGGAGCTGGCCAATTGAGTTTTTAAACATAGGAGCAATGCCACGGTCAATATTTATAAACTGTCGCCCCAGTGCGGAGTGGTTTGCTAAATCCACAACCCTCTTGATTTTATAGCCATTTCACAGGATGTTTAAAGCTGACCTTGTCAACGCGCTGAGGGATGTGAGATTCGGTTTGTCGACCGTGGAGGGGAGGGGGAGTGGGGGGGCGGGGGGTGGGGGGAACGGGTGTGCGCGACAGCTAAACTTTCCGCGACGGGGACGCCTTGCTGGCGCCTGCTCGCCCTGGCGCTGCTTCCCCGTTTAGCTTCTCCCCCTCCAGTCGGCTCGCTGGCCCGCAGTCTCCGGTGGCCCTGCCGCTCAAGACAGCGGCCGCGGCTATTCGACTGGGTGGGGCGTCGCAGTCAGCACGACGCACGACAAACAGCGAAGGGTTTTGAGCTGATTTCCCATCGTCGGAAAGGACGTCCGGATTTTCAGCCGCCGACTCGGCCAGCATTTATCACCCGTCCCTGGTTTCTTGCAACCGAGAGGCTTTCTAGGCCACGTCCGAGTCAGCCACGGAACAGGGGCTTAAGTGACCGGGAGAAATACTCTGATCAAGTCCTGAGGGCCTCGATTGACCAGTTACAGCCCTGTTATGGCCATATAGACACTCGAATTGGCGCAAGCTACTTTTATTTCCTCTAGAATGTCCGAAGCAGTATCAGAGTGACCTTCAAGGATAATTCCTTAAAATGTGCTTACTCCCCATTGGGGGGCGAGGGCCAGCTAAGTGTTGGTTGACAAGATACGAGTGCCGTACATATCAAGACCCTGCCCGAATGGGCCACTTGCAGTTTATTACAGGCCCAGGCCTGGGGTGCTTGCAGGGCCTGCTTCACAGGCCCAGGCCTGAGGTGCTTGCAGGGCCTGCTTTACAGGCCCAGGCCTGAGCAGCTCAGTAGGCCTGATTCACAGTCGCCTATCATTGACCTTTCGGAGGTCATTGGGGGCAGGAACTGAGGCTTATGGCCCGTCGCTTTGCGCCACTGGCCAACTTGCGGGTTTGCCATCCAGTCCCCAAGGCCGGATTTGGGGGGGGTGTGGAAGCTTAAGGTGATTGAGAGGCCTATTAAGGCTGTGGATCAGAGGCTGGCTGGAATTTGGCGTTCGGTCGCTGGGGCCTGTTGTACTGGATCGATGGCACGTAATTGTGCCGTGTTCATTTAGCAGGAGAGAGTGGGCCGGCGTCGGGTGGGGGGGAGGGGCACATTTTGTGCACTGTGGGATGCTCCCACTGAGGCGTTTCAGCGAGAGAGGCAACCGCTGTCAATAACTTGAGAACGAGGCCTAGCCTGAAAGGAAGGGCCCAAAATCTGGCCATGGAATTTTCACATTTCCACTCCACTGAAGATTACCAACTGTGGTTGGCTGTATTCCTGGGGGTTTTGCATCATTTCCCACAACATCACTAAAGGAAGGAAAGTGTCCAAATGAAAATTCCCCGATGATTATTCTCCCGGGGGCATCTGTGAGGGTGACTCTGCAATTCCTGGAGAAGCCAGGGCAATTCCGGGGTGTTGGCAACTCAAATTCCGCTCGACAGCTTCATTCCCACTGTCGTGTTCGACTGATCATTTTTGATTGCTTGGGCCTCCGGGTGGAGCTGCTGAGCAAGAGCGGAACTGTGGGAGTTTTCTGGAAGCTTCTGGGAGACATTTTGAATCCGTCTCACTGAATACAGGCTGCTGCTGAGCCATGTGCTGAAACCTGTAAGCCCTTTTAAGTTATTGTTAATGTGCTTGAAATAAACTAGTTGGTTATTTGACACCAATGTGATTGCTCAGAGTTAAATCCGATATTGAACTTAAACCCAGTAACCCAGCGTGAACACAACACCAATATCGAGCCAATTAGCTGGCTCCGTCTGGCATGTCAGCCCACCAGTAAACCAACAAAAGATTCAAGCTTTGACTGAACCTCCAACGGGACACCTATGGAGGAGGGTGGACTTGACTGTGACCTTGCAATCATGAGAGATTCAACTCGGGGCTGCATTGTGAAAAATACTGCCTCCTTTCTCGATCCGGTTTACAGACTGAAGGGAAGGGCCCCTCATTCTCTCGCTCACTCTCTTCCTCGCGCTCTCCCACACTCTCGTTCATTCTTCAGTCTCAGTCTTGCACATTCATTCTTTCTTTTGCATGTGTTACGACCAGGTGAAAAAGGGTTCTAGGGGTTCCCTCTCAGCCTTTTCCTGGTTTGGCCGTAACAGGGTTTAACTTTTAAAACACCATGTTTTTATCTCCCCTCTCAGTGAGTCCTTGCTCACTGCTCTCCTATTGTAAGGCAAAGAAATCAACCAGACAGGTTTTCTTGGATTTAAACAAGCAAGGTGTAAGTTTATTAACCTTAACACTCTACTTCGGTTAAAGCTACTAAAAATCCGCGACGCTCCCACGCCAGCATGCATACACAATAAACACACACGCAGATAGAGACAGAAAAGGAGAAAGAATCAAGGGGAAAGGTTTGAAGCAATAGCTGGAGTTCATTTACTGTCTTTTGAGCTTGATGTAAAATTTTTGATTGCAGTTCGATCTTGCTGTCTCGTTGGGGCCCAGTGCACACTTTCAAACTTGTTTCGACAGTTTTCTGCCTTGGCTTAGTTTCTTCCATGAGTCCCTGTCTTTGCGTGAGAGGGAGAGGCCTTCCTTCTCTTTTGTTTTCAAATTGCAGTCTGACCCAAACTGTTCTGTGAATACAATTCAAGCCAAAGCTGGGCCAGCAGGCCAGTCATGTGACCAGTTCCCCACCTGGATTATTTGTGGATTCTTTCAATCTCAGTAGACACCCTCAGTCGGGGATCTGGAGCGCCATCCTTCACACACTCAATGTCTTTTGATCAAAATCCATTTGGTTAATTGAATCAGGGAGCAGTTCCATTGTCTTCTCCAGGCAACTGTCTCTTAGAATGCAGGTACCGCCATGTTTTGAGTCCAGTAAGAGTTTAAAATTCGTGTTCCATATGACAAAATTAATATGCCTCATTCTTGGCAGATGTGGTTTTCCTCACACATTGTCTCAGAGTGTCTCGCTGGCAACCTGGCCTGGGGATATCTTTCTTATTCGTTTCATGGGATGTGGGCGTCGCTGACAAGGCCAGCATTTGTTGCCCGTCCCTAATTGCCCCTTGACAACTGAGAGGCTTCCTAGGCCATTTCAGAGGGCAGTTAAGAGTCGACCACATTGCTTTGGGTCTGGAGTCACATGTCGGCCAGACCGGGTGAGGACGGCAGATTTCCTTCCCTAAAGGGCATGAGTGAACCAGATGTGCTTTTTTACGACAATCGATGATAGTTTCAAGGCACCATTACAGAGATTAGCTTTCAATTCCAGATCTTTATTAATGAATTCATTGAATTGAAACTCCACTGGCTGCCTTGGTGGGATTTGAACCCAGGTCCCCAGGGCATTAGCCTGGGCCTCTGGCTTACGAGTCCAGCGACATTTACCGCGACACCACCGCCTTCCCCCCAATAACATGCATTCTCATCTTACACAAGGGTTTGACTGCTTTCCAATGCTGTATTAAAACTCAACACGGCTTAATAGACACCCTTGGTAACTTGGATTGGAAAATATGTTGGCCGTCTGCGCTTGTGGTTGGTTGGTACAGGTTTCCCTGGGAGGTGCCAACTTGAGCTTGGACGGCCTCTTCAGGAGGGGTATTTGGTCATTCCTGAACAACACAGCAAGATCCCTTGTGCATAGGCCACATCTCCAACACAGGTCCCCTCCTTGTTCCTGATAGGAGGGAGCGTACATGTGCGAGGAGTGGGATTGGTGGACTGAGTGAGGCAATGCCTCATCCTCCATGGCCTCGCATCCCCCACCTCCCTATCTCTGTCACCTCCTCCAACCCTCCAAGATCTCTGCGCTCCTCCGTTTCCGCCCTCTTGTCCATCCCCCTATTTCCCATCGCTCCACCATTGGCGGCCGTGCCTTCAGCTGCCTGGGGGCCTAAGTTCTGGAATTCCCTCCCTAAACCTCTCCGCCTCTCTCTCTCTCTCCTCCTTTAGGACGCGCCTTTGGCCAAGCTTTTGGCTACCTTCCCCTAATATCTCCTTATATGTCTCGGTGGGAATGGTTTTACTGTGGTAAAGGTGCTATACAAATGCAAGCTGCTGTCCCATCCTCTGCTAATCTCTCCTCTCTGTCTCCCTCCCCTCTGCAGGAACAAGGGAAGATTCAGGTGATATTTAACGTGGGGACGGACGACATTGTGATTGAGGAGACGAACGTGGTCGTGAACGATGGCAAATATCACGTGGTGCGGTTCACGAGAAGCGGCGGCAACGCCACACTGCAGGTGGACAACTGGCCAATCAACGAGCGTTATCCAGTAGGTAAGTCACTACCCCCTGACCTGTGACCTCCGCCCCCCCCCCCCCCCCGCACACATCCACGACTCCACCCCCCCACCCCCCCCCCCGACCCTGACCGTCCTCACCAGCACCTCTGCTTCAGGAATTGGCTGCGTTGACGGGTCAAAACAAAATGGAAAGTACACGGAGCGGAAAGCGACCCGTCGTCACGGCAACATAGTTCTTCGCAAGGCTTGATGGGTTAAGCTGCGTTGGACAGGGACAGGCCCTGCTCCTCTCGAAGCAAGGTGGGTTTTTGAATGCGAATCTGCTTTTAAATGCAGTCCTTAATCAAGTGTTTGTGCTGTTGATGACGCCCGCAGTGGACCAGGCCCGGTGGGGAATAGGCCTCAGGGCGAGTTCGGAGGTTTTGCCTTTGTTTCCCCCACCCCTTCCCCCGCCACCCCTGGCCTCTACATCTGGACGGCCAACCGTGTTGTTGACCACTCGCCTCTCACTGGTGGCGAGTTCTACCAGTTGAGACGGGAGCATTTGGGGAGCGTCGCGCGTCTCCTGTCAGTGGCAGGGCTCAAACTACCAGGTAGGCCGGGGTGTCCCTGAGGAGGCGTTAGGGAGGCTGGAGCTTTTGGTCAGCTGCGGTGGGTGATAAAGTCGGGGGCGATCCTGGGTTTAATTCCCCCCTATCCGATTGCGAGTGCACCAATCAGGCTCTGTGTCCGGGGTCAGGTGACAAAGATCAGTGAGTGACTCTGGTGTGGCCTTCAGTCCGGTATCAATGGACAAAGGAAGACAAGAAAGATGGATGGAGGGAGAGAGAGAGAGAAAGAGAGGGAGAGAGACACCGAGAGCGGTGGCCACTGCTGGGACTACACCCAGCCATTGGAGGCAAGAGGAAGGACAGCCCTGGTTTGTTTTTAGGGCCTCACCAGGGACAATCGGCCAAGCCCCGGCGAGGCAAAGTGGGGGGTTGGTTAGCGGGGTGGGGGGGTGTAGTGTTGGGCATTGGGGGCTGTTGGGGCTTCGGGGGCCACCCTCCCTGGGGCACAGGGTGCCCAATCAGGCGGGCCCCTCCCCCTCCCAGCCTGCAAGAAGGCCGCCTGGTTTCACCAAGCAGAGTTCCTGAGGCTTTTGACGTCTGCCGACCGAGGGTGAAATACCCGCGGCGGGAGGAGGAGGCCCTTAAGTGGCATTTAATTGGCCACTTAAGGGGCCTTGATTGGCCTGGGGCGCTCGGGCCGCTTCTCGCCACCGCTGCCCGCTTAATATCGCACCCTCTTGATTCCCATCGCTGCCTGGGGGCCCTAAGCTTTGGAATTCCCTCCCTAAACCTCTCCGCCTCTCTCGCTCTCCTCCTTAAAATCGACCTCTATGACTGAGCTTTTGGTCGCGTGTCCCTAATATCTCCTTACGTGGCTCGGGGGTCAAATTCTGTCTGATTTACGCTCCTGTGAAGCATCTTGGGTCATTTTACTGTGTTCAAGGCGCTATCCAAATGAAAGTCTTTTCTGTTGAGGAGGGAGAATGGGAGGAATAGTTACATCTTTTAAAAATTGGTACAAGCTGAGTTTATGACAGATTGGCACACCCAATGGATAGCACTGCGGGTATGTAATGAAGTCAGGCTCCCTTGTTTTCAGAGGTGTCGCTAGTTTGAACAAGATTAGTGAGAGTTGACAAGCCTGGCTGCGGACCATTCTGGCCCAAGTCCAGCTCATTTCCCCTCTGATACACTGCCTGCGCACTGCCTTCAAGACTTCCATATTTGATAAAGCGCTCAGTAACAGTTCCAAGTAACCAGATGCTGGGAATTTCTCTCATGGGGACAGGCGGAGGCCCATTCAGTCCTCCAAGCCTGTTGCCATAGGAACGGGAGAAGGCCTATTCAGTCCCTCAAACCTGTTACCATAGGAACAGGAGTAGGCCCATTCAGTCCTTCGAGCCTGTTACCATAAAAACAGGGGTAGGCCCATTCAGTCCCTTGAACCTGTTGCCATAGGAACGGGAGAAGGCCCATTCAGTCCCTCAAACCTGTTACCATAGGAACAGGAGTAGGCCCATTCAGTCCTCCAAGCCTGTTACCATAGGAACAGGAGTAGGCCCATTCAGTCCTTCGAGCCTGTTACCATAGGAACAGGAGGGGCCCATCCCAACCCATTGAATCTACTGTGCCACTCAATTAGGTCATGGCTGATCTGAACCTCAACTCTCTTCACCCAGCTTTGCCTCCTATCCCTGGATACCCTTACCTCATAAAAATCGCTAACTATCTCAGTGTTGAAAATTTCGATCTATCCTCAGCATTCACAGTCTTTTGGGTGGAGAAAGTGCCGGATTTCCACTGCCCTTCTCAGGATAGAGGAAAGCATCTCATTTATTGACCCCATATTCCAGGCCGACACTCCTGGGGCCAGTACTGAGGGAGCGCTGCACTGTCGGAGGTGCCATTTTTCAGATGAGACGTTAAACCGAGGCCCCGTCTGCCCTCGTAGGTGGGGGTAAAAGATGCTACAGCCACCATTGGAAGACGAGCGGTGGGGGAGTTCTCCCCGGTGTCCTGGGGCCAATATTTATCCCTCAACCAACATCACGAAAATGGGATGGCAATGGAGAGGGCACCATATTATGTTACTGGACTAGTAATCCTGGATAAATGCACCAGAGACACAAGTTCAAATCCCACCACGGCATCTGGGGGAATTTAAATTCAATGAATTAATAAATCCGGAACAAAAGGCTAGTCTCAGTTGTATCGAATCCTTTCATCATCTTTATAACCTCTATCAGGTCACCCCTCGGCCTTCTCTTAGCTAGAGAAAGGAGCGCCACCCTGTTCAATCTTTCCTGATGGGAATAACCTCTCAGTTCTGGTATCCGCTCAGTAAATCTTTATTGCGCCTTCTCTGGTGCCTCGATATCCTTGTTATAATATGGAGGCCAGGACTGGGCGCAATAACTCCAAGTGTGGTCTGACCAGGTTTCGATACTGCTTCTCGGTTCCATCAATCGAGAAATGAAGCAATATTTTGTCATCTTTCCCTCCCTTGGCCCCTGTTTGCTCCCCATTTTCTTTACCTTTTCCATCGCTGGTCCCCTACTGCAGGCCTTGCCAGACCGATCCTGCAGAGAGAGAGAGCGAGAGAGAAGTCAGCGAGCTCAACAGACGTCAGATAAAATGCCCTGCTGCCGTTGCGCGGGAATCACGGCAGCCATGTTGGCCGCCCGCCCCGCCCCTTTCCCTGGCGGCCATTTTTCTTTTTCGCCAATGGGCCCGAGCAGGCCGAAGCCTTGAACGTGGTGGAAAAAAAAAGCCACGGAGGGGGCGGCGGTCGCTGGGTTCCGGCGGGGAGATAGGCAAAGGATTTCCAAGTGTCGAATTTTGTGTTCCCCGAGTCAGTGTGTCTTTAAACTCAGCCGGCCGGAGGGGCCAAAGGAGCAGCTCATGTTGCAGCTCAAGTAATCTAGCTGGAACCATCCGCCCGCAAAATCCTTCCGGCGCTTCCTTTCATCTCAGGTGACCGGGGTGGGGGTGGTGGGGGGCCTGAATGGATGCCAGAGGACAGCAAGGGAGGCTTGCCGTCTGATAAATGATATTAATTTGGACGTTTCTGCTGGATAGAGCAGCCATGTCAGCCGCGGTTAGATCCTCCTTCACTCAGGCTCCAAGGCATCCGGAATAAAGGCAGGCAGATTTAATCGTGAATGACAGGTGTCGCTGACAGGACGCACGGTTTAACATGGCGGGTTGTTTTGTACGATTGGTTCAGTCACAGGATGCTTTCACTCCAGAGCTAAGGAATCCAAGGAGACCCTTTAATCTGCACAGCCTCACACCAGCCGAGGAGAATAATCCAAATAATTTCCTTTAACGATGGCCCCCGACCCCTCTCCCCACCCCCTCCCCCCCAGATTAGTCCATTGTTCAAATTCGCTGCACGGCGTTGCTTTAACCCTTGACCTTTTCTAGAGGCATCACAGAAACACAGAATCATAAAAAGATTACGGCCCAGAAAGAGGCCACTTGGCCCATCGTGTCTGTGCTGGCTGCAAAACGTTCCACCCATTCTAATCCCACCTTCCAGCATTTGATCCATAGCCCTGCAGATTACGGCATATCCGGACTCCTTTTAAATGAGTCGAGGGTCTCTGCCTCGACTACCCTTTCAGACGGTGAGTGCCAGACCTCCCCCCGCCACCCTCTGCAATGTATAATTCTCATCACGATAGAATAACAGCTCACTGAGTATCATTGAGGGGGAGATTGGCGCTGGCAGGTCAGCTGAGCAATTTATCTCCTCACGCCCCGTCCATTGGTGCTCAAGAGCGGCAGCTGGACCCAGTCCATCCCTGGCGCTGAGTGTGTGAGAATACAACGCTCGCAGAGTCTTACACCAACAACAACCTGCATTTGCATAGCGCCTTTAACGTCGCAAAACCTCCCATGGTTATCAAAACAAAAATTTGACCCCGAGCCACACAAGGAGATGTTACGTCTGGCGACCCAAAGCCCGGTCAAAGGGGTCAGTTTTACGGAGCGTCACCTCTGGAGTACTGTGTACAGTATTGGTGAGACCACATCTGGAGTACTGTGTACAGTATTGGTGAGACCACATCTGGAGTACTGTGTACAGTATTTGTGAGACCACATCAGGAGTACTGTGTACAGTACTGGTGAGGCCACATCTGGGGTCCTGTGTACAGTATTGGTGAGACCACATCTGGAGTACTGTGTACAGTATTGGTGAGGCCACATCTGGAGTACTGTGTACAGTATTGGTGAGACCACATCTGGAGTACTGTGTACAGTATTGGTGAGACCACATCTGGGGTCCTGTGTACAGTATTGGTGAGACCACATCTGGAGTACTGTGTACAGTATTGGTGAGACCACATCTAGAGTACTGTGTACAGTATTGGTGAGACCACATCTGGGGTCCTGTGTACAGTATTGGTGAGACCACATCTGGAGTACTGTGTACAGTATTGGTGAGACCATATTTGGGGTACTGTGTACAGTATTGGTGAGGCCACATCTGGAGTACTGTGTACAGTATTGGTGAGACCACATCTGGGGTCCTGTGTACAGTATTGGTGAGACCACATCTGGAGTTCTGTGTACAGTATTGGTGAGACCATATTTGGGGTACTGTGTACAGTACTGGTGAGACCACATCTGGGGTTCTGTGTACAGTATTGGTGAGACCATATTTGGGGTACTGTGTACAGTACTGGTGAGACCACATCTGGAGTACTGTGTACAGTATTGGTGAGGCCACATCTGGAGTACTGTGTACAGTATTGGTGAGGCCACATCTGGAGTATTGTGGGATATTGCTCTCCTTATTTAAGGAAGGATGTAAATGCGTTGGAGGCAGTTCAGAGAAGGTTTACTGGACTAATACCCGGAATGGGTAGGTTGTTTTATGAGGAAAGATTGGACAGACTAGGTTTATATCCGTTGGAATTTAGAAGAGTAAGAGGCGACTTGATTGAAACATATAAGATCCTGAGGTGTCTTGACAGGGTGGATGTGGAAAGGATGTTTCCCCTTGTGGGAGAATCTAGAAGTAGGAGTCACTGTTTAAAAATAAGGGGGTCGCCCATTTAAGACAGAGATGAGGAGAAATTTTTTCTCTCAGAGGGTCGTGAGTCTTTGGAATTCTCTTCCTCAAAAGGCAGTGGAAGCAGAGTCTTTGAATATTTTTGCGGCAGAGGGAGATAGATTCTTGATAAGCGAGGGGGTGAAAGGTTATCGGGGGTAGGTGGGAATGTGGAGTTGAGGTTACAATCAGATCAGTCATGATCTTGTAGAATGGCGGAGCTGGTTTGAGGGGCCGAGTGGCCTCCTCATGCTCCTAACTCGTGTGTTCATAAAGGAGGAGAGAGAGGTGGAGAGGTTGAGGGAGGGAATTCCAGAGTTTGAGGCCTTGATGCTCGGTGCGCAGTCTTGTCAAGCTACCACCGGCTTCAGACATCATTGGGTTCTGGCAAAAAGGGAGAGCAGGGATATTAAGCAAGGTCCTTGCTCCTGGTCACTATCCAACGATTCCTCCTGGAAAGGTCAGGCGCTAGGTGGTAGTGGTGGCAAGTGAAGGGGTATCCGTGCTGCTCCCCTTAGTCAAATAGCTGGGCTGGCATTCACTGCGGAGCATCATGGGAGAAGAATGGGACTTGAGAGGTGTACCAAGGGCACACCAGAAGTGGTATTGCAGCCAGTGTGAAAGGTTAACAAGCGGGAAAATGCTTTCTAAAAAATGCAAGCGATATACAAATGCCTAGGATCTGTTTGCCGCACTCCAGATATCCAACCTCTCGGTGTCCAAAGCATCGGGGAAAAAAAACAGAGAAGCAAATCAGGTTACACAGGTTTCTTCTGACCTGGAAACAGGAATTTGCAGGCATCCGCCAACCTACAAATCTCCCTCGCCAGTAGCAACGAATCTCGAATTAGCCGGCCTGCTGTGCCTAGTGGGATACTAAAGGAACAGAGAGGCAGAGAGGGGTTTGGTGGGGAGGGGAGGGGGGGAACGCAGAGTGCGGATTAGTTATGACAAGAGAAAGCCTTGAAAATCCCATTGTTTGGTCAGATCCTGTCACGCAAATGCAGCGGTTCTGGGCAGGATTCCTGCAGCTGTCAGGGTGGAGCCCTGAACCCCACCGACACAGAGGACCTTTATTCGCTGTAATACTAGGAACCGCACACTGACGCAGCCCCCGTTTACTCAGCCGTAAGCGGAAAACATTACTGCATGGCGCTCAGTCACCGAACTCCCTCAGTCACCTTTCTCCAGGCTTCTCTTTTGCGTCGCATCTCACTGGTCTAATGACACGCTACACCGCCCCTCCCCAGGGCCTATTCATTCCATGAAAGCCAAGATTGACCATGAACGGCAGCACCTGCCTGGCCAATCCTGTCCAGGATAGCGGGTGGAAGCAGGAACCAAGGCTAGTTTTATTCTCAATCCTTAGCTCAGCAATTCTGATAGAGAAGGTATCGGCCCCGGCTGAGGTCAGAGCTGTCAACGTGAGACTTTCTGTTCGAGCCGTTTCCACAGAGCATTAATCAACTGAGTCATTGGGCAAATGTGGAGCAGTGAAATGATATTCTAATCCCCTGGGGCAAAACTGTGATTTGTCCACCAGCACTCAGTAAACTGAATCACGATCAGTGTGTTGAATATATTTTGTGCTTGTCAACTTAAGGGATGTTAGAGCTGGGGAAATTGAGCATTCTCTGTTTCAGACACCCAGCATGACACTGACAAACCCTCTCAGGACAGGTACAGCACGGGGGTTAGATACAGAGTCAAGCTCCCTCTACACTGTCCCCATCAAAAAGAAAACGGGGGTTAGATACAGAGTAAAGCTCCCTCTAAGCTGTCCCATCTGCTGCTGAAACCCTCATTCCTCCCTCTGTTACCTCCAGACTCAACTATTAAAAAGCTTTCACTTCCATAAACCCCAGCTCATCCAAAACTCTGCTGCCCGAACTCAGTGTCCTAACTCGCACTGAGTCCAGTTCGCCCATCGCCCCCTGTACTCACTGACCGACGTTGGGCTCCCAGTCCGGCAACGTCTCGATTTTAAAAAGTTCATCCTTGTTTTCAAATCCCTTCGTGACCCTCACCCCCCTCCCTATCTCTGTCACCTCCTCCAGCCCCCACAACCCTCCGAGATCTCTGCGCTCCTCCAATTCCGCCCTCTTGTCCATCCCCCCGATTCCCATCGCTCCACCATTGGCGGCCGTACCTTCAGCTGCCTGGGGGGCCCCGAGCTCTGGAATTCCCTCCCTAAACCTCTCCGCCCCTCTCTCTCTCTCCTCCTTTAAGACGCTCCTTAAAAACCGACCTCTTTGACCAAGCTGTCGGTCACCTGTCCCTAATATGTTCAGACATGTCTCGGCGTCAGATTGTGTTTGACAACGCTCCTGTGAAGCACCTCGGGAGTCTTCACTCTGTTAAAAGTTCTATAAATGCAAGTTGTTAAAGGCAGCAACCAGAATTGTCCAACAAGCCTTCTGCAAACTGCCTCAGTCATGGGTGCGATTGGAACTAACATTACAATATCTCCCAATTTAATAGCGTTTGCTGAGATGGAAAACAGTTAGGGACTATGCCATTTGCAGGGCTTTTTAGAAAAATGTCAGAGACTCAGGGAGATGCTGTGCAAATTTTATGCATGAATCTCCTCTCTGACCCCAGTCAAATGAGCTGCTTTTCCATTCTGCTGCTCTGCAAAGCAATCTAGCAGACTCCATTTACTGTGAGGGTTTTTTTTTAATTCATTCACAGTAGGTGAGCTTCTCCGCCCAGGCCAGTATTTATTGCCCATCCCTAATTGCCCTTGAGAAGGTGGTGGTGGTGAGCTGCCTTCTTGAACCGCTGCAGTCCGTGTGGGGTAGGTACACCCACAGTGCTGTTAGCGAGGGAGTTCCAGGATTTTGACCCAGCGACAGTGAAGGAACGGCCGATATAGTTACAAGTCAGGATGGTGTGTGACTTGGAGGGGAACTTGCAGGTGGTGGTGTTCCTATGCGTCTGCTGCCCTTGTCCTTCTAGGTGGTAGAGGTCCTGGGTTTGGAAGGTGCTGTCTAAGGAGCCTTGGTGAGTTGCTGCAGTGCATCTTGTAGATGGTACACACTGCTGCCACTGTGCGTCGGTGGTGGAGGGAGTGAATGTTTGTAGATGGGGTGCCAGTCCAGCGGGCTGCTTTGTCCTGGATGGTGTCGAGCTTCTTGAGTGTTGTTGGAGCTGCACCCATCCAGGCAAGTGGAGAGTATTCCATCACACTCCTGACTTGTGCCTTGTAGATGGTGGACAGGCTTTGGGGAGTCAGGAGGTGAGTTACTCACCGCAGAATTCCCAGTCACTGACCTGCTCTTGTAGCCACAGTATTTATATGTCTGGTCCAGTTCAGTTAATGGTCAATGGTAGCCCCTAGGATGTTGATAGTGGGGGATTCAGCGATGGTAATGCCATTGAATGTCAAGGGGAGATGGTTAGATTCTCTCTTGTTGGAGATGGTCATTGCCCGCCACTGTGTGACGCGAATGTTACTTGCCACTTATCAGCCCAAGCCTGGATATTGTCCAGGTCTTGCTGCATCTGGACACTGACTGCTTCAATATCTGAGGAGTCGCGAATGGTGCTGAACATTGTGCAATCATCAGCGAACATCCCCACTTCTGACCTTATGATGGAGGGAAGGTCATCGATGAAGCAGCTGAAGATAGTTGGGCCGAGGACACTACCCTGAGGAACTCCTGCAGTGATGTCCTTGACAACTAAGTGGCTTGCTCGGCCATTTCAGAGGGCAGTTAAGAGTCAACCACATTGCTGTGGGTCTGGAGTCACATGTCGGCCAGACCGGGTAAGGACGGCAGATTTCCTTCCCTGAAGGACATTAGTGAACCAGATGGGGTTTTTTTTTAAACAATGATTTGGTCGTTACTGTCACCATTACTGAGACTCTGTCTGTTGCAGATTTATTTATGTGACTGAATTTAAATTCCCCAGCTCGGCGAGGTGGGGGCGGGTGCGGTGGTGCGGGAAATTAAACTCCAGGCCTCTGGATTACTAGGCCAGTGACAGAACCACTACCCTTTGTTGGCTTGCTCCATTTTAAAAGCCTCTCACCCTGTACACACTGCATCCCCCCACTCCCCGCCCCCCGCAGCACCTCGCTCCGCCCCGCGTAGAATTCCCACTCCTCGAGGTTCAAATTCCGTCCTGCAAATGTCCTTCAGGCCTGTCGTCCGCCGTTTTCTTTTCCTGGTTCCGAGGAACGAGGGAGGAAAGTTCCTGAGGGACACTGACCACTATCATACTTGTCTTACGATCTTGCGAACTCCCCTCCGACCCACACACCATCCTGACTTGGAACTTGGCAGAGCGGCGAACAGCGTTAAGGTTGGAGAACACAATAAAAAACACAATAAAAGATCCCGCGGCCACGATTGGAGGACGAGCTTGGGCGGGGGAGTGGTGGGGGGGGGGGGGTGGGTGGGGGGTGGGGAGTTCTTCCAGGTGACCTGGGACCCGATATTTATCCCTCAACCAATAACACTGAAAACATTAACTGGTCATTATCACGTTGTTGTTTGTGGGATCTTGCTGTGCACCAGTTGGCTGCCGGGTTTCCTGCACTGCACTGCGCTTCAAACGGACTTCATTGGCTGCAAAGCATTTTGGGGGCTCGCTGAGGTGGTGGAAGGGGCGAGAGAAATGCAAGTTCTTTTATTTGTGGAAGTCAACGCCCTCGTACAAGACAGTCAAAGTGCGGTTTTTCCGTTTTAGTAACAGCCCTCCTACGCGGAGCTCTCCCCTCTGCGGAGCTGTGAGAGACGCCTCCCTAGGCCTCAGGTCAGCCAGCTTTCCTCTCCCCCTCTCCCTTTGTCTCTCTGATTTCGTGCATGTCGTTTGAAGTGATCAATCAAATGGCATATTGCACTGAAATCCAGAACGGTAAAACACTTTACATGGGTTTCTGAAACTTTCTGGATGCATGGGGTAAAAGTCTCCTCGCTCTGCCCATCAGGGAATGGGGCCTGGGAGGATCACAACCGCTAGGAGCCCACAGGCAGCCAGGAGTCCAGCTCAAAGTGCCAGCAGCTTAGCACTGTTACGGACCCGGGTTGGGAAGGGCAGGTTTCATACTGATTCGATAGTGCGTGCCTGTTTTATCGTGTTACATTGGTGGGACAGTGTAGAGGGAGCTTTACCCTGTATCTAACCCCCGTGCTGTACCTGTCCTGGGAGTGTTTGATGGGGACAGTGTAGAGGGAGCTTTACTCTGTATCTAACCCCCGTGCTGTACCTGTCCTGGGAGTGTTTGATGGGGGACAGTGTAGAGGGAGCTTTACTCTGTATCTAACCCCCGTGCTGTACCTTGTCCTGGGAGTGTTTGATGGGGGACAGTGTAGAGGGAGCTTTACTCTGTATCTAACCCCCGTGCTGTACCTTGTCCTGGGAGTGTTTGATGGGGACAGTGTAGAGGGAGCTTTACTCTGTATCTAACCCCCGTGCTGTACCTGTCCTGGGAGTGTTTGATGGGGGACAGTGTAGAGGGAGCTTTACTCTGTATCTAACTCCCTGTTAAAAGTCATTAACCATCTGCAGTCGAGGTTCTCAGAGTCAGCCTGTGCCTGGATTATTCAAGTACTCTTGGCCCTGTCCCCTCTTAGCATTCATTGAGTTGTTGCTTGACTGCCCTACAAATCAAGACAAATCAATTGTGTCTCTGCAGAGCCCAGACAGGCGGAGCACTCCGTTTCACATCAGATGTGGCAAAAAAAGGATAATTTACAGTGTCTCGGTCAAGGACAATTTATTGACAATCTCCAGGCAGTGCCTATTTTGTACCTGAATTCCACAGAGTCTAAGGACCTCACTGAGAAGTCTTCCTGCTGTTACCGCCCACTTCGCTTCCGCCTGTATCCATCCATACCCAAACTGGTAGCACTCGGCTTTCCCCGGAGTCTCCAGGAATGGAAAATTTAAAATACTGGAGGGGGAAATTAATCTGCGTCCTGATATTGGGGTCTCCCCAAAAGGCCAAAGACAACAATAATTGGCCACATCATTAGTAAACACTTCTAATAAACTTTAAGGCAACTTAAATCACTCCGGCCCCCCTCCCCTCCAATAAGATATAAAACTTTAATAAGTCTTCAAATGTTGGAAGTCACAAACATACATGGGCTGAGAATGCCTTTTCGGCCTACACCAGGGCCTGCTCCTCCCTCAGTCCTGTACCAACTCCAGGCCTACTCCAACTCCAGGCCTGCTCCTACTCCAGGCCTACTCCTACTCCCGGTCTGCTCCTCCCTCAGTCCTGTACCAACTCCAGGCCTGCTCCTACCCCAGGCCTGCTCCTACCCCAGGTCTACTCCTACTCCAGGTCTGCTCCTCCCTCAGTCCTGTACCAACTCCAGGCCTGCTCCTACCCCAGGCCTACTGCTACTCCAGGCCTGCTCCTACTCCAGGCCTGCTCCTACCCCAGGTCTACTCCTACTCCAGGCCTACTCCTACCCCAGGCCTACTCCTACCCCAGGCCTGCTCCTACCCCAGGCCTACTCCTACTCCAGGCCTGCTCCTACCCCAGGCCTACTCCTACCCCAGGCCTGCTCCTTCCTCAGGCCTACTCCTACTAACGGTCTGCTCTGACTCCAGGCCTGTTCTGACCTCAAGATTGCTCTGACCCCAGGCCTGCATCCTGTAAGCTTGCTGCTACCCTAAGCCTGCTCCTTTCCCAGGTCTGGTCTTACCCAGGCTTGCTCCAACCCTAGGCCTGCATTGCCCCACGCCTGCTCCAACCCTAGGCCTGCTCCTTTCCCAGGCCTGCTCCAAACCTCGGCCTGCTCCTTTCCCAGGCCTGCTTCAGCCCCAGGCCCGAACTGGCCCAAGGCTGCTCCAACCCCAGGCCTGCTCCAACCCCAAGCCTGTTCCTTCCAGTGGACTTAGGAGCTGGTTCGAGAAGGCTGATCATCTGGCTTTGCACAGCTGGTGGGGCACCTTGCCTTGGGCAAGTCGCTTGTGATTTTCCAGCTCCTAATTGAAATTTCCAATAGGCAGCCCCCGATAAGCTAGGCTCCCAACCTGACACACAGGCCCCGACATTAACTCTGGGCCAAGCGGCAGAGGCTGGGGACCAGTTTTCAGTGGGAAGGTAGCGTCCTGGTGTCCCCTCAAAGCTGCAAAATATAAAGAGAGGCCCGAGGTTTGTTCATCCTGGGCCTCAATTAAATGCCGGCAGTCGACCTGCAGCTCATTTCCCACAGCAAGAGGTCAGGGGGAAGCTGCTGAATTTGGCACTGCCCATCGAGCAAGTGTGAGTGCGTGGGACCAGTGGCCAGGGGGCAACCTCACGGGGTTCGTGGGCAACCTCCCGGCCCTGCGAGAAAATATAGATTAAAAAAAAAATTTGAACCTTCTTTGAGAGCCAAGTGTTAGTGAGCTGTTTGACTGCGGAGTGCATCGCGCACGAGACGACTTCTCTCCACACTTGACAACACGGGCGCATTTTCCACTGGTGCACCACGTAACCGTCACGGGTTTGTTTTGACCGTCACCTCTCCCAGGGTGCCAATCCCAATCAGAAGGCAACGAGGTTGAATCAGAGAGTCGGAGGCTGAAATGTTAGCACCATAGCTGGGGTTGGCACCGAGAAAGACCCTGGAGTTCAGGCCCAATGTAGCAGTGTCTAAACCACTCCAAAGGCCCACGTGCAATAGAGAAAGGGTCGAGGAGACTGACTTAAGGTGACTGGCAAAAGGACAAGGCGAAACGAGGAAAATCTTTTTCACGCGGCAAGTGGTTAGGATCCGGAATGCACTGCCTAAGAGTGTGGTGGAGGCAGGTTCAGTCGAGGCTTTGAAAAGAGAATTGGATAATTATCTGAAGAGAAAACATTTACAGGGTTACAGGGAAAAGGCAGGGGAGTGGGGCGGGGTGAGTTGCTCTTGCAGAGAGCCGACACAGACTCGAGGGGCTGAATGGCCTCCGCCTGTTCCTGTGTCCTCTCTCGGTTGGATTGCAGGATGCGGCGGTTTTCAGAGATTGGCCGAAGCTAATTCTTCAGAACTTATCAGGGTTTACCGACACGGTGTAAGATTTAATTAGGCCCCGTGCTGTACGCACTCGGCTCCCGTTTCACCCTGAGGCTCTCCGGGTGGAATTGGATGCCTTTACTTGTTACGGAAAGAGAATGAATCTGCGCTCGAGACTGTCAAAGCCTGGGCGATGGCAATGTCTTGATGTTCCGCGGACGGGCAAGGCCCAAGAGCGGGGATGAGGTGGGCCCAAAGGCGCAGAGGAAGGCAAGCGAGGGCATGACCAGGAGGGAGGGCAGTGGGGGGAGAGGCAGATGGAGTGAAAATGAATGATGAAGGCGGAGACGGGATGTGAAAGAGCAAGCGACGGAGATAAGCAGTGAGCAAGGATGGATGGGAAAGCGATGGGGAGAGCTATGAAAGGGCACAGCTGTCAGTCAAGTGCAGATGCTGGGGCAGGCAGAGAACGTTGTTAATATAAGGCAATATTTCCAATGTCAGACGAGATACAAGGAAAACTCCCAGTAGAGGAGAGCCATAAATCCAAAATCATTCATCCCTCCCATTCACACGACAGTTACCACAGGTCATGTTTCAAATTACTCATACATTTTCACTCCGGCAATATTAACTGCCGGCAGTCTCTCCCAGTGCAGTACTGAGGGAGTGCTGCACTGTCAGAGGGGCAGTACTGAGGGAGTGCTGCACTGTCAGAGGGGCAGTACTGAGGGAGTGCTGCACTGTCGGAGGGTCAGTACTGAGGGAAAGCTGCACTGTCGGAGGGTCAGTACTGAGGGAGTGCCGCACTGTCGGAGGGTCAGTACTGAGGGAGTGCTGCACTGTCGGAGGGTCAGTACTGAGGGAGTGCTGCACTGTCGGAGGGTCAGTACTGAGGGAGTGCTGCACTGTCGGAGGGTCAGTACTGAGGGAGTGCCGCACTGTCGGAGGGTCAGTACTGAGGGAGTGCCGCACTGTCGGAGGGTCAGTACTGAGGGAGTGCTGCACTGTCGGAGGGTCAGTACTGAGGGAGTGCTGCACTGTCGGAGGGTCAGTACTGAGGGAGTGCTGCACTGTCGGAGGGTCAGTACTAAGGGAGTGAGGCACTGTCGGAGGGTCAGTACTGAGGGAGTGCTGCACTGTCGGAGGGTCAGTACTGAGGGAGTGCTGCACTGTTGGAGGGTCAGTACTGAGGGAGTGCTGCACTGTCGGAGGTGCTGCCCTTCGGATGAGATATTAAACTGAGGCCTCAATCCCTCAATCCCACTTACCCACCTTCTCCCCATATCCCTCAATCCTGTTCACACTGCTGCCTCAGTGTCCCTATGAATGAAGGTGTCACTCTGACATCCCGTGTCACCCCCCCCGCCCCCAACCCCCCCCCCCCCCGCCCCCCCCCGGCTTCCTAATTATTTACTAGTGACCCCTGATATTTGAATCTGGGGCCAGGAAACAATTTTCCTGGTCGATTGTATCCCCCTCGCCTGATGCCACTGCTGGGTACAAATCCCCCAGGCGCTTGGTACCATTCCACACATGTGCCCCTCAGCTGTGAATGTCAGGGCTTCGTCGACCTTACGTGGCATCGCGGGAGAGCCCAATGCTACCCTCACCTCACATCCCTCAATCCCACCTGCCCATCGTCTCCCCATGAAAAGGCGCGACACGAGTTGTTATTGTTGAGGTCAGCCGTGGGCCGCTTGCAAGCGAACAGTGCAGCGACCGAACGTGGCAAAGTTGGTCTGGCTTGTTTAGACATGGCCGTTGCCAACTCAGAGAGACTGGAAGAGATGAGTGCTGATGAAAGCAGGAAGGAATTGCTTGGGAGGAGCACTAAATGTCGAACTGAGCCAGGGAGATGAATTAACAGACACAGCCAAGACGACAAGAGCCACTGCAGCACCCGGGTTAATGACTGTATCTCAGCTGATGAATATTCTGCTCATTTGTGCTGTCCGAGACGGCACCACGGGATGTTTGGAATCATGACCATGTAATGTACAACTCGCGGATCGTGTGTTAATGATCTGTGCCAGTCTTCACAACGGGGCAGGCAATTGGAATTCGCAATACATTACAGAATTGACACGTCCCCTTGATCCCGCGATATCCCCCACCCCCCCACCCCGCCCCTCACGAAATTACAGCACAGACGGACGACAGGCAGCCTGATGCTGACGTGAGCACCCCAGCTGGAGACCCCCACAGCAGCAGGGGCAATTTCCGTTCAGTTCATTCAATAAATCGGGAATTTCAAAACCTCAGCTCAGCCGGAGCGGGCCAGGAAATTATGGGATCGTCTCAAAACCCCCCACTGATTCACTAGCGTCCTTCAGGAACAGAAATCGGCCGCCCCTAACCGGTCTGGCTTATTTTTATTCCTTTATTCTTTCATGGGATGCGGGTGTCGTTGGCAAGGCCCAGCATTTGAGGCCCATCCCGCGTTGCCCTTGACGACTGAGTGACTTGCTAGGCCATTCCAGAGGGCAGTTAAGAGTCAACCACATTGCTGTGGAGTCTGCAGTCACATGTAGGCCAGACCGGGCAAGGACGGCAGATTTCCTTCCCTAAAGGACATGAGTGAACCGGATGGATTTGTCTCCCAGTGAGGGTTTCAGACCCTCCGCCGCTGAGGCTGGCATCTCCTGCTGGGCAAACTGGCAGTCCTCCTGCTGCCCACCCCCCAAGTTTAGGCAGAGGATCAGGCTTTAAATCTGGGCCTACTTGGCCTATCCGCTCCTGGAGAGGCTCACTGACAGCAACAACAACAAGACGCATTTAACATAGTCGAAAGTCCCAAACTGTCTTGCGGGGGAAGTGATGAAGTAAAATTTGACACCGAGGGACAAAAGGAGATGTTGGGGCAGGTGATGGAAAGCTCGGTCAAAGAGGTCGGTTTTCAGAAGCACCAGAAAAGAGAGAGGCAGAGAGGTTTAGGGAAGGAGTTCCAGACTGAGGTACAGATTGGAATCTAATCGAGAGGTTCAGGGGTGGTTTATATATAGAATAACAGATACCCGGGAGTGAGTTACAGACTGAAATCTAATCGAGGGGTTCGGGTGGTTTAAATATAGAATAACAGATACCCGGGAGTGAGTTACAGACTGGAATCTAATCGAGGGGTTCGGGGGTTTATATGTAGAATAACAGATACCTGGGAGTGAGTTACAGACTGGAATCTAATCGACGGGTTCGGGTGGTTTATATATAGAATAACAGATACCCGGGAGTGAGTAACAGACTAGAATCTAATCGAGGGGTTCGGGGGTGTTTATATATAGAATAACAGATACCCGGGAGTGAGTTACAGACTGGAATCTAATCGACGGGTTCGGGTGTTTTATATATAGAATAACAGATACCCGGATGTGAGGTACTGACTGGAATCCAATCGAGGGGCTCGGGTGGTGGTTTATATATAGAATAACAGATACCCGGGAGTGAGTTACAAGCTGGAATCTAATCGACGGGTTCGGGTGGTTTATATATAGAATAACAGATACCCGGGAGTGAGTTACAGACTGGAATCTAATCGAGGGGTTCGGGTGGTTTATATATAGAATCACAGATACCTAGGAGTGAGTTACAGACTGGAATCTAATCGAGGGGTTCGGGGGGGTTATTTATAGAATAACAGATACCCAGGAGTGAGTTACAGACTGGAATCTAATTGAGGGGTTCGGGGTGGTTTATATATAGAATAACAGATACCCGGGAGTGAGTTACAGACTGGAATCTAATCGAGGGGTTCGGGGTGGTTTATATATAGAATAACAGATACCCGGGAGTGAGTTACAGACTGGAATCTAATCGAGGGGTTCGGGTGGTTTATATATAGAATCACAGATACCTAGGAGTGAGTTACAGACTGGAATCTAATCGAGGGGTTCGGGGGGGTTATTTATATAATAACAGATACCCAGGAGTGAGTTACAGACTGGAATCTAATTGAGGGGTTCGGGGTGGTTTATATATAGAATAACAGATACCCGGGAGTGAGTTACAGACTGGAATCTAATCGAGGGGTTCGGGGTGGTTTATATATAGAATAACAGATACCCGGGAGTGAGTTACAGACTGGAATCTAATCGAGGGGTTCTGTTGGTTTATATATAGAATAGCAGATACGCAGGAGTGTGTTACACACTGGAATCTAATCGAGAGGTTCGGGTGGTTTATATATAGAATAACAGATACCCGGGAGTGAGTTACAGACTGGAATCTAATCGAGAGGTTCGAGTGGTTTATATATAGAATAACAGATACCCGGATGTGAGTTACAGACTGGAATCTAATCGAGGTGTTCAGGGGGGTTTATATATATAATAACCGATACCAGGGACTGAGTTACAGACTGGAATCTAATCGAGGGGTTTGGGTGGTTTATATATAGAATAACAGATACACGGGAGTGAGTTCCAGACTGGAATCTAATCGAGGGGTTCGGGTGGTTTATATATAGAATAACAGATACCCGGGAGTGAGTAACAGACTGGAATCTGATCGAGGGGCTCGGGTGGTTTATATATAAAATAACAGATACCCGGATGTGAGTTACAGACTGGAATCTAATCGAGGGGTTCGGGTGGTTTATATATAGAATAACAGATACCCGGGATTGAGTTACAGACTGGATTCTAATCGAGGAGTTCGGGGGGTTTATATATATAATAACTGATATCTGGGAGTGAGTGACAGACTGGAATCTAATCGAGGGGTTCGGGTGGTTTATATATATAATAACCGATACCCGGGACTGAGTTACAGACTGGAATCTAATCGAGGGGTTTGGGTTGTTTATATATAGAATAACAGATACACGGGAGTGAGTTACAGACTGGAATCTAATCGAGGGGTTTGGGTTGTTTATATATAGAATAACAGATACACGGGAGTGAGTTACAGACAGGAATCTAATCAAGGGGTTCGGGTGGTTTATGCATAGAATAACAGATACCCGGGAGTGAGTTACAGACTGGAATCTAATCGAGGGGTTTGGGTTGTTTACATATAGAATAACAGATACCCGGGAGTGAGTTACAGACTGGAATCTAATCGAGGGGTTTGGGTGTTTTATATATAGGATAACAGATACACGGGAGTGAGTTACAGACTGGAATCTAATCGAGGGGTTCGGGTGGTTTATGTATAGAATAACAGATACCCGGGAGTGAGTTACAGACTGGAATCTAATCGAGGGGTTCGGGGTGGTTTATATATCGAATAACAGATACCCGGGAGTGAGTTACTGACTGGAATCTAATCGAGGGGCTCGGGTGGTGGTTTATATATAGAATAACAGATACCCGGGAGTGAGTTACAGGCTGGAATCTGATCGAGGGGTTCGGGGGTGTTGAAATATAGAATAACAGACACACGGATGTGAGGTACTGACTGGAATCTAATCGAAGGGTTTGGGTGGTTTATATATAGAATAACAGATACCCGGGAGTGAGTTACAGACTGGAATCCAATCGAGGGGTTTGGGTGGTTTATATATAGAATAACAGATACCCGGGAGTGAGTTCCAGACTGGAATCTAATCGAGGGGTTCGGGTGGTTTATATATAGAACAACAGATACCCGGGAGTGAGTAACAGACTGGAATCTGATCGAGGGGCTCGGGTGGTTTATATATAGAATAACAGATACCCGGATGTGAGTTACAGACTGGAATCTAATCGAGGGGTTCGGGGGTTTATATGTAGAATAACAGATATCCGGGTGTGAGGTACAGACTGGAATCTAATCGCGGGGTTCAGGTGGTTTATATATAGAATAACAGAAACCCGGGAGTGAGTTACAGGCTGGAATCCGATCGAGGGGTTCGGGTGGTTTATGTAGAGAATAACAGATACCCGGGAGTGAGTTACAGACTGGAATCTATTCGAGGGGTTCGGGGGGGTTTTTATATATAAAATAACTGATATCTGGGAGTGAGTTACAGACTGGAATCTAATCGAGGGGTTCAGGGTGGTTTATATAGATAATAACTGATATCTGGGAGTGAGTTACAGACTGGAATCTAATCGAGAAGTTCGAGTGGTTTATATATAGAATAACAGATACCCGGGAGTGAGTTACAGACTGGAATCTAATCGAGGGGTTTTGTTTGTTTATATATAGAATAACAGATACACGGGAGTGAGTTACTGACTGGAATCTAATCGAGGGGTTCGAGTGGTTTATATATAGAATAACAGATACCCGGGAGTGAGTTACAGACTGGAATCTAATTGAGGGGTTTTGTTTGTTTATATATAGAATAACAGATACACGGGAGTGAGTTACTGACTGGAATCTAATCGAGGGGTTCGGGGGGTTTATATATAGAATAACAGATACCCGGGAGTGAGTTGCAGACTGGAATCTAATCGAGAGGTTCGGAAGGTTTATATATAGAATAACAGATACCCGGGAGTGTGTTTCAGACTGGAATCTAATCGAGAAGTTCGAGTGGTTTCTATATAGAATAACAGATACCCGGGAGTGAGTTACAGACTGGAATCTAATCGAGGGGTTCGAGTGGTTTATATAGAGACTAACAGATACCCGGGAGTGAGTTACAGACTGGAATCAAATCGAGGGGTTTGCGTTGTTTATATACAGAATAACAGATACACGGGAGTGAGTTACAGACTGGAATCTAATCGAGGGGTTCGGGTGGTTTATATATAGAATAACAGATACCCGGGAGTGAGTAACAGACTGGAATCTGATCGAGGGGCTCGGGTGGTTTATATATAGAATAACAGATACCCGGATGTGAGTTACAGACTGGAATCTAATCGAGGGGTTTGGGTGGTTTATATATAGAATAACAGATACACGGGAGTGAGTAACAGACTGGAATCTAATCGAGGGGTTCGGGGGTTTATATGTAGAATAACAGATATCCGGGTGTGAGGTGCAGACTGGAATCTAATCGCGGGGTTCAGTGGTTTATATATAGAATAACAGATACCCGGGAGTGAGTTACAGACTGGAATCTATTCGAGGGGTTCAGGGGTTTTTATATATAAAATAACTGATATCTGGGAGTGAGTTACAGACTGGAATCTAATCGAGGGGTTCAGGGGGGTTTATATAGATAATAACTGATATCTGGGAGTGAGTTACAGACTGGAATCTAATCGAGAAGTTCGAGTGGTTTATATATAGAATAACAGATACCCGGGAGTGAGTTACAGACTGGAATCTAATCGAGGGGTTTTGTTTGTTTATATATAGAATAACAGATACACGGGAGTGAGTTACTGACTGGAATCTAATCGAGGGGTTTGAGTGGTTTATATATAGAATAACAGATACCCGGGAGTGAGTTACAGACTGGAATCTAATTGAGGGGTTTTGTTTGTTTATATATAGAATAACAGATACACGGGAGTGAGTTACTGACTGGAATCTAATCGAGGGGTTCGGGGGGGTTTATATATAGAATAACAGATACCCGGGAGTGAGTTGCAGACTGGAATCTAATCGAGAGGTTCGGAAGGTTTATATATAGAATAACAGATACCCGGGAGTGTGTTACAGACTGGAATCTAATCGAGAAGTTCGAGTGGTTTCTATATAGAATAACAGATACCCGGGAGTGAGTTACAGACTGGAATCTAATCGAGCGGTTCGAGTGGTTTATATAGAGACTAACAGATACCCGGGAGTGAGTTACAGACTGGAATCTAATCGAGGGGTTCGGGTGGTTTATATAAAGAATAACAGATACCCGGGAGTGAGTAACAGACTGGAATCTGATCGAGGGGCTCGGGTGGTTTATATATAGAATAACAGATACCCGGATGTGAGTTACAGACTGGAATCTAATCGAGGGGTTTGGGTGGTTTATATATAGAATAACAGATACACGGGAGTGAGTAACAGACTGGAATCTAATCGAGGGGTTCGGGGGTTTATGTGTAGAATAACAGATATCCGGGTGTGAGGTGCAGACTGGAATCTAATCGCGGGGTTCAGTGGTTTATATATAGAATAACAGATACCAGGGAGTGAGTTACAGACTGGAATCTAAGCGATGGGTTCTGTTGGTTTATATATAGAATAGCAGATACCCGGGAGTGAGTTACAGACTGGAATCTAATCGAGGGGTTTGGGTGGTTTCTACATAGAATAACAGATACCCGGGAGTGAGTTACAGACTGGAATCTGATCGAGGGGCTCGGGTGGTTTATATAAAGAATAGCAGATACCCGGGAGTGAGTTACAGACTGGAATCTAATCGAGGGGTTAGGGTGGTTTATATATAGAATAACAGATACACGGGAGTGAGTTCCAGACTGGAATCTAATCGAGGGGTTCGGGTGGTTTATATATAGAATAACAGATACCCGGGAGTGAGTAACAGACTGGAATCTGATCGAGGGGCTCGTGTGGTTTATATATAGAATAACAGATACCCGGATGTGAGTTACAGGCTGGACTCTAATCGAGGGGTTCGGGTGGTTTACATATAGAATAACAGATACCCGGGATTGAGTTACAGACTGGATTCTAATCGAGGAGTTCGGGGGGTTTATATATATAATAACTGATATCTGGGAGTGAGTTACAGACTGGAATCTAATCGAGGGGTTCGGGTGGTTTATATATATAATAACCGATACCCGGGACTGAGTTACAGACTGGAATCTAATCGAGGGGTTTGGGTTGTTTATATATAGAATAACAGATACACGGGAGTGAGTTACAGACTGGAATCTAATCGAGGGGTTTGGGTTGTTTATATATAGAATAACAGATACACGGGAGTGAGTAACAGACTGGAATCTAATCGAGGGGTTCGGGTGGTTTATGCATAGAATAACAGATACCCGGGAGTGAGTTACAGACTGGAATCTAATCGAGGGGTTCGGGTGGTTTATGCATAGAATAACAGATACCCGGGACTGAGTTACAGACTGGAATCTAATCGAGGGGTTTGGGTTGTTTATATATAGAACAACAGATACACGGGAGTGAGTTACAGACTGGAATCTAATCGAGGGGTTCGGGTGGTTTATATATAGAATAACAGATACACGGGAGTGAGTTACAGACTGGAATCTAATCGAGGGGTTTGGGTTGTTTATATATAGAATAACAGATACCCGGGAGTGAGTTACAGACTGGAATCTAATCGAGGGGTTTGGGTGTTTTATATATAGGATAACAGATACACGGGAGTGAGTTACAGACTGGAATCTAATCGAGGGGTTTGGGTGTTTTATATATAGGATAACAGATACACGGGAGTGAGTTACAGACTGGAATCTAATCGAGCGGTTTGGGTGTTTTATATATAGGATAACAGATACACGGGAGTGAGTTACAGGCTGGAATCTAATGGAGGGGTTCGGGGGTGTTGAAATATAGAATAACAGACACACGGATGTGAGGTACTGACTGGAATCTAATCGAAGGGTTTGGGTGGTTTATATATAGAATAACAGATACCCGGGAGTGAGTTACAGACTGGAATCCAATCGAGGGGTTTGGGTGGTTTATATATGGAATAACAGATACACGGGAGTGAGTTCCAGACTGGAATCTAATCGAGGTGTTCGGGTTTTTTATATATAGAACAACAGATACCCGGAAGTGAGTAACAGACTGGAATCTGATCGAGGGGCTCGGGTGGTTTATATATAGAATAACAGATACCCGGATGTGAGTTACAGACTGGAATCTAATCGAGGGGTTCGGGGGTTTATATTTAGAATAACAGATATCCGGGTGTGAGGTACAGACTGGAATCTAATCGCGGGGTTCAGGTGGTTTATATATAGAATAACAGAAACCCGGGAGTGAGTTACAGGCTGGAATCCTATCGAGGGGTTCGGGTGGTTTATGTAGAGTATAACAGATACCCGGGAGTGAGTTACAGACTGGAATCTATTAGAGGGGTTCAGGGGTTTTTATATATAAAATAACTGATATCTGGGAGTGAGTTACAGACTGGAATCTAATCGAGGGGTTCAGGGGGGTTTATATAGATAATAACTGATATCTGGGAGTGAGTTACAGACTGGAATCTAATCGAGAAGTTCGAGTGGTTTATATATAGAATAACAGATACCCGGGAGTGAGTTACAGACTGGAATCTAATCGAGGGGTTTATGTTTGTTTATTTATAGAAGAACAGATACACGGGAGTGAGTTGCTGACTGGAATCTAATCGAGGGGTTCGAGTGGTTTATATATAGAATAACAGATACCCGGGAGTGAGTTACAGACTGGAATCTAATCGAGAGGTTCGGAAGGTTTATATATAGAATAACAGATACCCGGGAGTGTGTTACAGACTGGAATCTAATCGAGAAGTTCGAGTGGTTTCTATATAGAATAACAGATACCCGGGAGTGAGTTACAGACTGGAATCTAATCGAGAAGTTCGAGTGGTATATATATAGAATAACAGATACCTGGGAGTGAGTTACAGGCTGGAATCAAATCGAGGGGTTTGCGTTGTTTATATACAGAATTACAGATACACGGGAGTGAGTTACAGACTGGAATCTAATCGAGGGGTTCGGGTGGTTTATATATAGAATAACAGATACCCGGGAGTGAGTAACAGACTGGAATCTGATCGAGGGGCTCGGGTGGTTTATATATAGAATAACAGATATCCGGATGTGAGTTACAGACTGGAATCTAATCGAGGGGTTTGGGTGGTTTATATATAGAATAACAGATACCCGGGAGTGAGTTACAGACTGGAATCTAATCGAGGGGTTTGGGTGGTTTATATATAGAATAACAGATACCCGGATGTGAGTTACAGACTGGAATCTAATCGAGGGGTTTGGGTGGTTTATATATAGAATAACAGATACAGGGGAGTGAGTAACAGACTGGAATCTAATCGAGGGGTTCGGGGGTTTATATGTAGAATAACAGATATCCGGGTGTGAGTTACAGACTGGAATCTAATCGCGGGGTTCAGTGGTTTATATATAGAATAACAGATACCCGGGAGTGAGTTACAGGCTGGAATCTTATCGAAGGGTTCAGGTGGTTTATATACAGAATAACAGATACCCGGGAGTGAGTTACAGACTGGAATCTATTCGAGGGGTTCAGGGGTTTTTATATATAAAATAACTGATATCTGGGAGTGAGTTACAGACTGGAATCTAATCGAGAAGTTCGAGTGGTTTCTATATAGAATAACAGATACCCGGGAGTGAGTTACAGGCTGGAATCAAATCGAGGGGTTTGCGTTGTTTATATACAGAATTACAGATACACGGGAGTGAGTTACAGACTGGAATCTAATCGAGGGGTTCGGGTGGTTTATATATAGAATAACAGATACCCGGGAGTGAGTAACAGACTGGAATCTGATCGAGGGGCTCGGGTGGTTTATATATAGAATAACAGATACCCGGATGTGAGTTACAGACTGGAATCTAATCGAGGGGTTTGGGTGGTTTATATATAGAATAACAGATATACGGGAGTGAGTAACAGACTGGAATCAAATCGAGGGGTTCAGTGGTTTATATATAGAATAACAGATACCCGGGAGTGAGTTACAGGCTGGAATCTTATCGAAGGGTTCGGGTGGTTTATATAGAGAATAACAGATACCCGGGAGTGAGTTACAGACTGGAATCTATTCGAGGGGTTCAGGGTTTTTATATATAAAATAACTGATATGTGGGAGTGAGTTACAGACTGGAATCTAATCGAGTGGTTCAGGGGGGTTTATATAGATAATAACTGATATCTGGGAGTGAGTTACAGACTGGCATCTAATCGAGGGGTTTTGTTTGTTCATATATAGAATAACAGATACACGGGAGTGAGTTACAGAGTGGAATCTAATCGAGGGGTTCGGGTGGTTTATATATAGAATAACAGATACCCGGGAGTGAGTAACAGACTGGAATCTAATCGAGGGGTTCGCGTGGTTTATATATAGAATAACAGATACCCAGGAGTGAGTTACAGACTGGAATATAATTGAGGGGTTTGGGGTGGTTTATATATAGAATAACAGATACCCGGATGTGAGTTACAGACTGGAATCTAATCGAGGGGTTCGGGGGTTTATGTGTAGAATAACAGATATCCGGGTGTGAGGTACAGAATGGAATCTAATCGCGGGGTTCAGGTGGTTTATATATAGAATAACAGAAACCCGGGAGTGAGTTACAGGCTGGAATCCTATCGAGGGGTTCGGGTGGTTTATGTAGAGAATAACAGATACCCGGGAGTGAGTTACAGACTGGAATCTATTAGAGGGGTTCAGGGGTTTTTATATATAAAATAACTGATATCTGGGAGTGAGTTACAGACTGGAATCTAATCGAGGGGTTCAGGGGGGTTTATATAGATAATAACTGATATCTGGGAGTGAGTTACAGACTGGAATCTAATCGAGAAGTTCGAGTGGTTTATATGTAGAATAACAGATATCCGGGTGTGAGGTACAGACTGGAATCTAATCGAGGGGTTCAGGGGGGTTTATATAGATAATAACTGATATCTGGGAGTGAGTTACAGACTGGAATCTAATCGAGGGGCTCGGGTGGTGGTTTAAATATAGAGTAACAGGTACCCCGGAGCGAGTTACAGCCTGGAATCTAATCGAGGGGTTCGGGGTGGTTTATATATAGAATAACAGATACCCGGGAGTGCGTTACAGACTGGAATCTTATCGAGGGGTTCGGGGGGTTTATATATATAATAAAAGATATCTGGGAGTGAGTTACAGACTGGAATTTAATCGAGGGGTTCGGGGGGTTTATATATATAATAATTGATATCTGGGAGTGAGTTACAGATAGGAATGTAATCGAGGGGTTCGGGGGCGTTTATATATATAATAACTGATATCTGGGAGTGAGTTACAGACTGGAATCTAATCGAGAAGTTCGAGTGGTTTATATATAGAATAACAGATACCCGGGAGTGAGTTACAGACTGGAATCTAATCGAGGGGTTTTGTTTGTTTATATATAGAATAACAGATACACGGGAGTGAGTTACAGACTGGAATCTAATCGAGGGGTTCGGGTGGTTTATATATAGAATAACAGATACCCGGGAGTGAGTAACAGACTGGAATCTAATCGAGGGGTTCGGGTGGTTTATATATAGAATAACAGATACCCGGATGTGAGTTACAGACTGGAATCTAATCGAGGAGTTCAGGGGGGTTTATATATATAATAACCGATACCCGGGACTGAGTTACAGACTGGAATCTAATAGAGGGGTGTGGGTTGTTTATATATAGAATAACAGATACCCAGGAGTGAGTTACAGACTGGAATCTAATCGAGGGGTTTGGGTGGTTTATATATAGAATAACAGATACCCGGATGTGAGGTAATGACTGGAATCTAATCGAGGGGTTCGGGTGGTTTATATATAGAATAACAGATATCCGGGAGTGAGTTACAGACTGGAATCTAATCGAGGGGTTCGGGTGGTTTATATATAGAATAACAGATACACGGGAGTGAGTTCCAGACTGGAATCTAATCGAGGGGTTTGGGTGGTTTATATATAGAATAACAGATACACGGGAGTGAGTTACAGACTGGAATCTAATCGAGGGGTTCGGAAGGTTTATATATAGAATAACAGATACCCGGGAGTGTGTTACAGACTGGAATCTAATCGAGAGGTTCGAGTGGTTTATATACAGAATAACAGATACTCGGGAGTGAGTTACAGACTGGAATCTAATCGAGGGGTTCGGGGGTGTTTATATATAGAATAACAGATACCCGGATGTGAGTTACAGACTGGAATCTTATCGAGGGGTTCGGGTGGTTTATATATAGAATAACAGATACACGGGAGTGAGTTACAGACTGGAATCTAATCGAGGGGTTCGGGTGGTTTATATATAGAATAACAGATACCCGGGAGTGAGTTACAGACTGGAGTCTAATCGAGGGGTTCGGAAGGTTTATATATAGAATAACAGATACCCGGGAGTGAGTTTCAGGCTGGAATCTAATAGAGGGGTTTTGTTGGTTTATATATAGAATAACAGATACCCGGGAGTGAGTTACAGGCTGGAATCTAATAGAGGGGTTTGGGGGTGTTGAAATATAGAATAACAGATACACGGGAGTGAGTTACAGACTGGAATCTAATCGGGGGGTTCGGATGGTTTATATACGGAATAACAGATACACGGGAGTGAGTTCCAGACTGGAATCTAATCGAGGGGTTTGGGTGGTTTATATGTAGAATAACAGATACACGGGAGTGAGTTCCAGACTGGAATCTAATCGAGGGGTTCGGGTGGTTTATATGTAGAATAACAGATACACGGGAGTGAGTTCCAGACTGGAATCTAATCGAGGGGTTCGGTTGGTTTATATGTAGAATAACAGATACACGGGAGTGAGGAACAGACTGGAATCTAATCGAGGGGTTCGGGTGGTTTATATATAGAATAACAGATACCCGGATGTGAGTTAGAGACTGGAATCTAATCGAGGGGTTAGGGTGGTTTATATATAGAATAACAGATACACGGGAGTGAGGAACAGACTGGAATCTAATCGAGGGGTTCGGGGGTGTTTATATATAGAATAACAGATACCCGGGAGTGAGTTACAGACTGGAATCTAATCGAGGGGTTCTGTTGGTTTATATATATTGAATAGCAGATACCCGGGAGTGAGTTACAGACTGGAATCAAATCGAGGGGTTTGGGTGGTTTATGTACGGAATAACAGATACACGGGAGTGAGTTCCAGACTGGAATCTAATCGAGGGGTTCGGGTGGTTTATATATAGAACAACAGATACCCGGGAGTGAGTAACAGACTGGAATCTAATCTAGGGGTTCGGGGGTTTATATGTAGAATAACAGATATCCGGGTGTGAGTTACAGACTGGAATCTATTCGAGGGGTTCAGGGGTTTTTATCTATCAAATAACTGATATCTGGGAGTGAGTTACAGACTGGAATCTAATCGAGGGGTTCAGGGGGGTTTATATAGATAATAACTGATATCTGGGAGTGAGTTACAGACTGGAATCTAATCGAGAAGTTCGAGTGGTTTATATATAGAATAACGGATACCCGGGAGTGGGTTACAGACTGGAATCTAATCGAGGGGTTTTGTTTGTTTATATATAGAATAACAGATACACGGGAGTGAGTTACAGACTGGAATCTAATCGAGGGGTTCAGGTGGTTTATATATAGAATAACAGATACCCGGGAGTGAGTAACAGACTGGAATCTAATCGAGGGGTTCGGGGGTTTATATGTAGAATAACAGATACCCGGGAGTGAGGTACAGATTGGAATCTAATCGAGGGGTTCGCGTGGTTTATATATGGAATAACAGATACCTGGGAATGAGTTACAGACTGGAATCTAATTGAGGGGTTTGGGGTGGTTTCTATACAGAATAACAGATACCCAGGAGTGAGTTACAGACTGGAATCTAATCGAGGTGTTCGGGGGTGTTTATATATAGAATAACAGATACCCGGATGTGAGGTACTGACTGGAATCTAATCGAGGGGCTCGGGTGGTGGTTTATATATAGAATAACAGGTACCCCGGAGTGAGTTACAGCCTGGAATCTAATCGAGGGGTTCGGGTGGTTTATATATAGAATAACAGATACCCGGGAGTGCGTTATAGACTGGAATCTTATCGAGGGGTTCGGGGGGTTTATATATATAATAACAGATATCTGGGAGTGAGTTACAGACTGGAATTTAATCGAGGGGTTCGGGGGGTTTATATATATAATAATTGATATCTGGGAGTGAGTTACAGACTGGAATGTAATCGAGGGGTTCGGGGGGTTTATTTACAGAATAACAGTTACCTGGGTGTGAGTTACAGACTGGAATCTAATCGAGAAGTTCGAGTGGTTTATATATAGAATAACAGATACCCGGGCGTGCGTTGCAGACTGGAATCTAATCGAGAAGTTCGAGCGGTTGATATAGAGAATAACAGATACCCGGGAGTGTGTTACAGACTGGAGTCTAATTGATTGTTTCGAGTGGTTTATATATAGAATAACAGATACCCGGGAGTGAGTTACAGACTGGAATCTAATCGAGAGGTTCAGGTGGTTTATATATAGAATATCAGATACCCGGGAGTGAGTTACAGACTGGAATCTAATCGAGGGGTTCGGGTGGTTTATGTATAGAATAACAGATACCCGGGAGTGAGTTACAGACTGGAGTCTAATCGAGGGGTTCGGAAGGTTTATATATAGAATAACAGATACCCGGGAGTGAGTTTCAGGCTGGAATCTAATAGAGGGGTTTGGGGGTGTTGAAATATAGAATAACAGATACACGGATGTGAGGTACTGACTGGAATCTAATTGAGGGGTTCTGGGGGTTTATATATAGATTAACAGATACCCGGGAGTGAGTTACAGGCTGGAATCTTATCGAGGGGTTCGGGGGGTTTATATATATAATAAAAGATATCTGGGAGTGAGTTACAGACTGGAATTTAATCGAGGGGTTCGGGGGCGTTTATATATATAATAACTGATATCTGGGAGTGAGTTACAGACTGGAATCTAATCGAGAAGTTCGAGTGGTTTATATATAGAATAACAGATACCCGGGAGTGAGTTACAGACTGGAATCTAATCGAGGGGTTTTGTTTGTTTATATATAGAATAACAGATACACGGGAGTGAGTTACAGACTGGAATCTAATCGAGGGGTTCGGGTGGTTTATATATAGAATAACAGATACCCGGGAGTGAGTAACAGACTGGAATCTAATCGAGGGGTTCGGGTGGTTTATATATAGAATAACAGATACCCGGATGTGAGTTACAGACTGGAATCTAATCGAGGAGTTCAGGGGGGTTTATATATATAATAACCGATACCCGGGACTGAGTTACAGACTGGAATCTAATAGAGGGGTGTGGGTTGTTTATATATAGAATAACAGATACACGGGAGTGAGTTACAGACTGGAATCTAATCGAGGGGTTTGGGTTGTTTATATATAGAATAACAGATACACGGGAGTGAGTTACAGACTGGAATCTAATCGAGGGGTTCGGGTGGTTTCTGTATAGAATCACAGATACCCGGGAGTGAGTTACTGACTGGAATCTAATCGAGGGGTTCGGGTGGTTTATATATAGAATAACAGATACCCGGGAGTGAGTTACTGACTGGAATCTAATCGAGGGGTTCGGGTGGTTTATATATAGAATAACAGATACCCGGATGTGAGTTACTGACTGGAATCTAATCGAGGGGTTCGGGTGGTTTATATATAGAATAACAGATACCCGGATGTGAGGTAATGACTGGAATCTAATCGAGGGGTTTGGGTGGTTTATATATAGAATAACAGATACACGGGAGTGAGTTACAGACTGGAATCTAATCGAGGGGTTCGGAAGGTTTATATATAGAATAACAGATACCCGGGAGTGTGTTACAGACTGGAATCTAATCGAGAGGTTCGAGTGGTTTATATACAGAATAACAGATACTCGGGAGTGAGTTACAGACTGGAATCTAATCGAGGGGTTCGGGGGTGTTTATATATAGAATAACAGATACCCGGATGTGAGTTACAGACTGGAATCTTATCGAGGGGTTCGGGTGGTTTATATATAGAATAACAGATACACGGGAGTGAGTTACAGACTGGAATCTAATCGAGGGGTTCGGGTGGTTTATATATAGAATAACAGATACCCGGGAGTGAGTTACAGACTGGAATCTAATCGGGGGGTTCGGGTGGTTTATATATAGAATAACAGATACCCGGGAGTGAGTTACAGACTGGAATCTAATCGAGGGGTTCGGAAGGTTTATATATAGAATAACAGATACCCGGGAGTGAGTTTCAGGCTGGAATCTAATAGAGGGGTTCTGGGGGTTTATATATTGAATAACAGATACACGGGAGTGAGTTACAGACTGGAATCTAATCGGGGGGTTCGGGTGGTTTATATACGGAATAACAGATACACGGGAGTGAGTTCCAGACTGGAATCTAATCGAGGGGTTCGGGTGGTTTATATGTAGAATAACAGATACACGGGAGTGAGTTCCAGACTGGAATCTAATCGAGGGGTTCGGGTGGTTTATATGTAGAATAACAGATACACGGGAGTGAGTTCCAGACTGGAATCTAATCGAGGGGTTCGGTTGGTTTATATGTAGAATAACAGATACACGGGAGTGAGGAACAGACTGGAATCTAATCGAGGGGTTCGGGTGGTTTATATATAGAATAACAGATACCCGGATGTGAGTTAGAGACTGGAATCTAATCGAGGGGTTAGGGTGGTTTATATATAGAATAACAGATACACGGGAGTGAGGAACAGACTGGAATCTAATCGAGGGGTTCGGGGGTGTTTATATATAGAATAACAGATACCCGGGAGTGAGTTACAGACTGGAATCTAATCGAGGGGTTCTGTTGGTTTATATATATTGAATAGCAGATACCCGGGAGTGAGTTACAGACTGGAATCTAATCGAGGGGTTTGGGTGGTTTATGTACGGAATAACAGATACACGGGAGTGAGTTCCAGACTGGAATCTAATCGAGGGGTTCGGGTGGTTTATATATAGAACAACAGATACCCGGGAGTGAGTAACAGACTGGAATCTAATCTAGGGGTTCGGGGGTTTATATGTAGAATAACAGATATCCGGGTGTGAGTTACAGACTGGAATCTATTCGAGGGGTTCAGGGGTTTTTATCTATCAAATAACTGATATCTGGGAGTGAGTTACAGACTGGAATCTAATCGAGGGGTTCAGGGGGGTTTATATAGATAATAACTGATATCTGGGAGTGAGTTACAGACTGGAATCTAATCGAGAAGTTCGAGTGGTTTATATATAGAATAACGGATACCCGGGAGTGGGTTACAGACTGGAATCTAATCGAGGGGTTTTGTTTGTTTATATATAGAATAACAGATGCACGGGAGTGAGTTACAGACTGGAATCTAATCGAGGGGTTCAGGTGGTTTATATATAGAATAACAGATACCCAGGAGTGAGTAACAGACTGGAATCTAATCGAGGGGTTCGGGGGTTTATATGTAGAATAACAGATACCCGGGAGTGAGTTACAGATTGGAATCTAATCGAGGGGTTCGCGTGGTTTATATATGGAATAACAGATACCTGGGAATGAGTTACAGACTGGAATCTAATTGAGGGATTTGGGGTGGTTTCTATACAGAATAACAGATACCCAGGAGTGAGTTACAGACTGGAATCTAATCGAGGAGTTCGGGGGTGTTTATATATAGAATAACAGATACCCGGATGTGAGGTACTGACTGGAATCTAATCGAGGGGCTCGGGTGGTGGTTTATATATAGAATAACAGGTACCCCGGAGTGAGTTACAGCCTGGAATCTAATCGAGGGGTTCGGGTGGTTTATATATAGAATAACAGATACCCGGGAGTGCGTTATAGACTGGAATCTTATCGAGGGGTTCGGGGGGTTTATATATATAATAACAGATATCTGGGAGTGAGTTACAGACTGGAATTTAATCGAGGGGTTCGGGGGGTTTATATATATAATAATTGATATCTGGGAGTGAGTTACAGACTGGAATGTAATCGAGGGGTTCGGGGGGTTTATTTACAGAATAACAGTTACCTGGGTGTGAGTTACAGACTGGAATCTAATCGAGAAGTTCGAGTGGTTTATATATAGAATAACAGATACCCGGGCGTGCGTTGCAGACTGGAATCTAATCGAGAAGTTCGAGCGGTTGATATAGAGAATAACAGATACCCGGGAGTGTGTTACAGACTGGAGTCTAATTGAGAGGTTCAGGTGGTTTATATATAGAATATCAGATACCCGGGAGTGAGTTACAGACTGGAATCTAATCGAGGGGTTCGGGTGGTTTATGTATAGAATAACAGATACCCGGGAGTGAGTTACAGACTGGAGTCTAATCGAGGGGTTCGGAAGGTTTATATATAGAATAACAGATACCCGGGAGTGAGTTTCAGGCTGGAATCTAATAGAGGGGTTTGGGGGTGTTGAAATATAGAATAACAAATACACGGATGTGAGGTACTGACTGGAATCTAATCGAAGGGTTTGGGTGGTTGAGATATAGAATAACAGATACCCGGGAGTGAGTTACAGGCTGGAATCTAATTGAGGGGTTCTGGGGGTTTATATATAGATTAACAGATACCCGGGAGTGAGTTACAGGCTGGAATCTAATCGAGGGGTTCGGGTGGTTTCTACATAGAATAACAGATACCCGGGAGTGAGTTACAGACTGGAATCTGATGGAGGGGCTCGGGTGGTTTATATATAGAATAACAGATACCCGGATGTGAGTTACAGACTGGAATCTAATCGAGGGGTTTGGGTGGTTTATATATAGAATAACAGATACCCGGATGTGAGTTCCAGACTGGAATCTAATCGAGGGGTTTGGGTGGTTTATATATAGAATAACAGATACACGGGAGTGAGTTACTGACTGGAATCTAATCGAGGGGTTCTGTTGGTTTATATATAGAATAGCAGATACACGGGAGTGAGGAACAGACTGGAATCTAATCGAGGGGTTCGGGTGGTTTATATATAGAATAACAGATACCCGGATGTGAGTTACAGACTGGAATCTAATCGAGGGGTTAGGGTGGTTTATATATAGAATAACAGATACACCGGAGTGAGGAACAGACTGGAATGTAATCGAGGGGTTCGGGGGTGTTTATATATAGAATAACAGATACCCGGGAGTGAGTTACAGACTGGAATCTAATCGAGGGGTTCTGTTGGTTTATATATATTGAATAGCAGATACCCGGGAGTGAGTTACAGACTGGAATCTAATCGAGGGGTTTGGGTGGTTTATATACGGAATAACAGATACACGGGAGTGAGTTCCAGACTGGAATCTAATCGAGGGGTTCGGGTGGTTTATATATAGATCAACAGATACACGGGAGTGAGTTCCAGACTGGAATCTAATCGAGGGGTTCGGGTGGTTTATATATAGAACAACAGATACCCGGGAGTGAGTAACAGACTGGAATCTGATCGAGAGGATCGGGTGGTTTATATATAGAATAACAGATATCCGGGTGTGAGTTACAGACTGGAATCTATTCGAGGGGTTCAGGGGTTTTTATATATAAAATAACTGATATCTGGGAGTGCGTTACAGACTGGAATCTAATCGTGGGGTTCAGGGGGGTTTATATAGATAATAACTGATATCTGGGAGTGAGTTACAGACTGGAATCTAATCGAGAAGTTCGAGTGGTTTATATATAGAATAACAGATACACGGGAGTGAGTTACAGACTGGAATCTAATCGAGGGGTTCTGTTGGTTTATATATAGAATAGCAGATACCCGGGAGTGAGTTACAGACTGGAATCTAATCTAGGGGTTCGGGGGTTTATATGTAGAATAACAGATATCCGGGTGTGAGTTACAGACTGGAATCTATTCGAGGGGTTCAGGGGTTTTTATATATAAAATAACTGATATCTGGGAGTGAGTTACAGACTGGAATCTAATCGAGGGGTTCAGGGGGGTTTATATAGATAATAACTGATATCTGGGAGTGAGTTACAGACTGGAATCTAATCGAGAAGTTCGAGTGGTTTATATGTAGAATAACAGATATCCGGGTGTGAGGTACAGACTGGAATCTAATCGAGGGGTTCAGGGGGGTTTATATAGATAATAACTGATATCTGGGAGTGAGTTACAGACTGGAATCTAATCGAGGGGCTCGGGTGGTGGTTTAAATATAGAGTAACAGGTACCCCGGAGCGAGTTACAGCCTGGAATCTAATCGAGGGGTTCGGGGTGGTTTATATATAGAATAACAGATACCCGGGAGTGCGTTACAGACTGGAATTTTATCGAGGGGTTCGGGGGGTTTATATATATAATAAAAGATATCTGGGAGTGAGTTACAGACTGGAATTTAATCGAGGGGTTCGGGGGGTTTATATATATAATAATTGATATCTGGGAGTGAGTTACAGACTGGAATGTAATCGAGGGGTTCGGGGGCGTTTATATATATAATAACTGATATCTGGGAGTGAGTTACAGACTGGAATCTAATCGAGAAGTTCGAGTGGTTTATATATAGAATAACAGATACCCGGGAGTGAGTTACAGACTGGAATCTAATCGAGGGGTTTTGTTTGTTTATATATAGAATAACAGATACACGGGAGTGAGTTACAGACTGGAATCTAATCGAGGGGTTCGGGTGGTTTATATATAGAATAACAGATACCCGGGAGTGAGTAACAGACTGGAATCTAATCGAGGGGTTCGGGTGGTTTATATATAGAATAACAGATACCCGGATGTGAGTTACAGACTGGAATCTAATCGAGGAGTTCAGGGGGGTTTATATATATAATAACCGATACCCGGGACTGAGTTACAGACTGGAATCTAATAGAGGGGTGTGGGTTGTTTATATATAGAATAACAGATACCCAGGAGTGAGTTACAGACTGGAATCTAATCGAGGGGTTTGGGTGGTTTATATATAGAATAACAGATACCCGGATGTGAGGTAATGACTGGAATCTAATCGAGGGGTTCGGGTGGTTTATATATAGAATAACAGATATCCGGGAGTGAGTTACAGACTGGAATCTAATCGAGGGGTTCGGGTGGTTTATATATAGAATAACAGATACACGGGAGTGAGTTCCAGACTGGAATCTAATCGAGGGGTTTGGGTGGTTTATATATAGAATAACAGATACACGGGAGTGAGTTACAGACTGGAATCTAATCGAGGGGTTCGGAAGGTTTATATATAGAATAACAGATACCTGGGAGTGTGTTACAGACTGGAATCTAATCGAGAGGTTCGAGTGGTTTATATACAGAATAACAGATACTCGGGAGTGAGTTACAGACTGGAATCTAATCGAGGGGTTCGGGGGTGTTTATATATAGAATAACAGATACCCGGATGTGAGTTACAGACTGGAATCTTATCGAGGGGTTCGGGTGGTTTATATATAGAATAACAGATACACGGGAGTGAGTTACAGACTGGAATCTAATCGAGGGGTTCGGGTGGTTTATATATAGAATAACAGATACCCGGGAGTGAGTTACAGACTGGAGTCTAATCGAGGGGTTCGGAAGGTTTATATATAGAATAACAGATACCCGGGAGTGAGTTTCAGGCTGGAATCTAATAGAGGGGTTTTGTTGGTTTATATATAGAATAACAGATACCCGGGAGTGAGTTACAGGCTGGAATCTAATAGAGGGGTTTGGGGGTGTTGAAATATAGAATAACAGATACACGGGAGTGAGTTACAGACTGGAATCTAATCGGGGGGTTCGGATGGTTTATATACGGAATAACAGATACACGGGAGTGAGTTCCAGACTGGAATCTAATCGAGGGGTTTGGGTGGTTTATATGTAGAATAACAGATACACGGGAGTGAGTTCCAGACTGGAATCTAATCGAGGGGTTCGGGTGGTTTATATGTAGAATAACAGATACACGGGAGTGAGTTCCAGACTGGAATCTAATCGAGGGGTTCGGTTGGTTTATATGTAGAATAACAGATACACGGGAGTGAGGAACAGACTGGAATCTAATCGAGGGGTTCGGGTGGTTTATATATAGAATAACAGATACCCGGATGTGAGTTAGAGACTGGAATCTAATCGAGGGGTTAGGGTGGTTTATATATAGAATAACAGATACACGGGAGTGAGGAACAGACTGGAATCTAATCGAGGGGTTCGGGGGTGTTTATATATAGAATAACAGATACCCGGGAGTGAGTTACAGACTGGAATCTAATCGAGGGGTTCTGTTGGTTTATATATATTGAATAGCAGATACCCGGGAGTGAGTTACAGACTGGAATCAAATCGAGGGGTTTGGGTGGTTTATGTACGGAATAACAGATACACGGGAGTGAGTTCCAGACTGGAATCTAATCGAGGGGTTCGGGTGGTTTATATATAGAACAACAGATACCCGGGAGTGAGTAACAGACTGGAATCTAATCTAGGGGTTCGGGGGTTTATATGTAGAATAACAGATATCCGGGTGTGAGTTACAGACTGGAATCTATTCGAGGGGTTCAGGGGTTTTTATCTATCAAATAACTGATATCTGGGAGTGAGTTACAGACTGGAATCTAATCGAGGGGTTCAGGGGGGTTTATATAGATAATAACTGATATCTGGGAGTGAGTTACAGACTGGAATCTAATCGAGAAGTTCGAGTGGTTTATATATAGAATAACGGATACCCGGGAGTGGGTTACAGACTGGAATCTAATCGAGGGGTTTTGTTTGTTTATATATAGAATAACAGATACACGGGAGTGAGTTACAGACTGGAATCTAATCGAGGGGTTCAGGTGGTTTATATATAGAATAACAGATACCCGGGAGTGAGTAACAGACTGGAATCTAATCGAGGGGTTCGGGGGTTTATATGTAGAATAACAGATACCCGGGAGTGAGGTACAGATTGGAATCTAATCGAGGGGTTCGCGTGGTTTATATATGGAATAACAGATACCTGGGAATGAGTTACAGACTGGAATCTAATTGAGGGGTTTGGGGTGGTTTCTATACAGAATAACAGATACCCAGGAGTGAGTTACAGACTGGAATCTAATCGAGGTGTTCGGGGGTGTTTATATATAGAATAACAGATACCCGGATGTGAGGTACTGACTGGAATCTAATCGAGGGGCTCGGGTGGTGGTTTATATATAGAATAACAGGTACCCCGGAGTGAGTTACAGCCTGGAATCTAATCGAGGGGTTCGGGTGGTTTATATATAGAATAACAGATACCCGGGAGTGCGTTATAGACTGGAATCTTATCGAGGGGTTCGGGGGGTTTATATATATAATAACAGATATCTGGGAGTGAGTTACAGACTGGAATTTAATCGAGGGGTTCGGGGGGTTTATATATATAATAATTGATATCTGGGAGTGAGTTACAGACTGGAATGTAATCGAGGGGTTCGGGGGGTTTATTTACAGAATAACAGTTACCTGGGTGTGAGTTACAGACTGGAATCTAATCGAGAAGTTCGAGTGGTTTATATATAGAATAACAGATACCCGGGCGTGCGTTGCAGACTGGAATCTAATCGAGAAGTTCGAGCGGTTGATATAGAGAATAACAGATACCCGGGAGTGTGTTACAGACTGGAGTCTAATTGATTGTTTCGAGTGGTTTATATATAGAATAACAGATACCCGGGAGTGAGTTACAGACTGGAATCTAATCGAGAGGTTCAGGTGGTTTATATATAGAATATCAGATACCCGGGAGTGAGTTACAGACTGGAATCTAATCGAGGGGTTCGGGTGGTTTATGTATAGAATAACAGATACCCGGGAGTGAGTTACAGACTGGAGTCTAATCGAGGGGTTCGGAAGGTTTATATATAGAATAACAGATACCCGGGAGTGAGTTTCAGGCTGGAATCTAATAGAGGGGTTTGGGGGTGTTGAAATATAGAATAACAGATACACGGATGTGAGGTACTGACTGGAATCTAATTGAGGGGTTCTGGGGGTTTATATATAGATTAACAGATACCCGGGAGTGAGTTACAGGCTGGAATCTTATCGAGGGGTTCGGGGGGTTTATATATATAATAAAAGATATCTGGGAGTGAGTTACAGACTGGAATTTAATCGAGGGGTTCGGGGGCGTTTATATATATAATAACTGATATCTGGGAGTGAGTTACAGACTGGAATCTAATCGAGAAGTTCGAGTGGTTTATATATAGAATAACAGATACCCGGGAGTGAGTTACAGACTGGAATCTAATCGAGGGGTTTTGTTTGTTTATATATAGAATAACAGATACACGGGAGTGAGTTACAGACTGGAATCTAATCGAGGGGTTCGGGTGGTTTATATATAGAATAACAGATACCCGGGAGTGAGTAACAGACTGGAATCTAATCGAGGGGTTCGGGTGGTTTATATATAGAATAACAGATACCCGGATGTGAGTTACAGACTGGAATCTAATCGAGGAGTTCAGGGGGGTTTATATATATAATAACCGATACCCGGGACTGAGTTACAGACTGGAATCTAATAGAGGGGTGTGGGTTGTTTATATATAGAATAACAGATACACGGGAGTGAGTTACAGACTGGAATCTAATCGAGGGGTTTGGGTTGTTTATATATAGAATAACAGATACACGGGAGTGAGTTACAGACTGGAATCTAATCGAGGGGTTCGGGTGGTTTCTGTATAGAATCACAGATACCCGGGAGTGAGTTACTGACTGGAATCTAATCGAGGGGTTCGGGTGGTTTATATATAGAATAACAGATACCCGGGAGTGAGTTACTGACTGGAATCTAATCGAGGGGTTCGGGTGGTTTATATATAGAATAACAGATACCCGGATGTGAGTTACTGACTGGAATCTAATCGAGGGGTTCGGGTGGTTTATATATAGAATAACAGATACCCGGATGTGAGGTAATGACTGGAATCTAATCGAGGGGTTTGGGTGGTTTATATATAGAATAACAGATACACGGGAGTGAGTTACAGACTGGAATCTAATCGAGGGGTTCGGAAGGTTTATATATAGAATAACAGATACCCGGGAGTGTGTTACAGACTGGAATCTAATCGAGAGGTTCGAGTGGTTTATATACAGAATAACAGATACTCGGGAGTGAGTTACAGACTGGAATCTAATCGAGGGGTTCGGGGGTGTTTATATATAGAATAACAGATACCCGGATGTGAGTTACAGACTGGAATCTTATCGAGGGGTTCGGGTGGTTTATATATAGAATAACAGATACACGGGAGTGAGTTACAGACTGGAATCTAATCGAGGGGTTCGGGTGGTTTATATATAGAATAACAGATACCCGGGAGTGAGTTACAGACTGGAATCTAATCGGGGGGTTCGGGTGGTTTATATATAGAATAACAGATACCCGGGAGTGAGTTACAGACTGGAATCTAATCGAGGGGTTCGGAAGGTTTATATATAGAATAACAGATACCCGGGAGTGAGTTTCAGGCTGGAATCTAATAGAGGGGTTCTGGGGGTTTATATATTGAATAACAGATACACGGGAGTGAGTTACAGACTGGAATCTAATCGGGGGGTTCGGGTGGTTTATATACGGAATAACAGATACACGGGAGTGAGTTCCAGACTGGAATCTAATCGAGGGGTTCGGGTGGTTTATATGTAGAATAACAGATACACGGGAGTGAGTTCCAGACTGGAATCTAATCGAGGGGTTCGGGTGGTTTATATGTAGAATAACAGATACACGGGAGTGAGTTCCAGACTGGAATCTAATCGAGGGGTTCGGTTGGTTTATATGTAGAATAACAGATACACGGGAGTGAGGAACAGACTGGAATCTAATCGAGGGGTTCGGGTGGTTTATATATAGAATAACAGATACCCGGATGTGAGTTAGAGACTGGAATCTAATCGAGGGGTTAGGGTGGTTTATATATAGAATAACAGATACACGGGAGTGAGGAACAGACTGGAATCTAATCGAGGGGTTCGGGGGTGTTTATATATAGAATAACAGATACCCGGGAGTGAGTTACAGACTGGAATCTAATCGAGGGGTTCTGTTGGTTTATATATATTGAATAGCAGATACCCGGGAGTGAGTTACAGACTGGAATCTAATCGAGGGGTTTGGGTGGTTTATGTACGGAATAACAGATACACGGGAGTGAGTTCCAGACTGGAATCTAATCGAGGGGTTCGGGTGGTTTATATATAGAACAACAGATACCCGGGAGTGAGTAACAGACTGGAATCTAATCTAGGGGTTCGGGGGTTTATATGTAGAATAACAGATATCCGGGTGTGAGTTACAGACTGGAATCTATTCGAGGGGTTCAGGGGTTTTTATCTATCAAATAACTGATATCTGGGAGTGAGTTACAGACTGGAATCTAATCGAGGGGTTCAGGGGGGTTTATATAGATAATAACTGATATCTGGGAGTGAGTTACAGACTGGAATCTAATCGAGAAGTTCGAGTGGTTTATATATAGAATAACGGATACCCGGGAGTGGGTTACAGACTGGAATCTAATCGAGGGGTTTTGTTTGTTTATATATAGAATAACAGATGCACGGGAGTGAGTTACAGACTGGAATCTAATCGAGGGGTTCAGGTGGTTTATATATAGAATAACAGATACCCAGGTGTGAGTAACAGACTGGAATCTAATCGAGGGGTTCGGGGGTTTATATGTAGAATAACAGATACCCGGGAGTGAGGTACAGATTGGAATCTAATCGAGGGGTTCGCGTGGTTTATATATGGAATAACAGATACCTGGGAATGAGTTACAGACTGGAATCTAATTGAGGGGTTTGGGGTGGTTTCTATACAGAATAACAGATACCCAGGAGTGAGTTACAGACTGGAATCTAATCGAGGAGTTCGGGGGTGTTTATATATAGAATAACAGATACCCGGATGTGAGGTACTGACTGGAATCTAATCGAGGGGCTCGGGTGGTGGTTTATATATAGAATAACAGGTACCCCGGAGTGAGTTACAGCCTGGAATCTAATCGAGGGGTTCGGGTGGTTTATATATAGAATAACAGATACCCGGGAGTGCGTTATAGACTGGAATCTTATCGAGGGGTTCGGGGGGTTTATATATATAATAACAGATATCTGGGAGTGAGTTACAGACTGGAATTTAATCGAGGGGTTCGGGGGGTTTATATATATAATAATTGATATCTGGGAGTGAGTTACAGACTGGAATGTAATCGAGGGGTTCGGGGGGTTTATTTACAGAATAACAGTTACCTGGGTGTGAGTTACAGACTGGAATCTAATCGAGAAGTTCGAGTGGTTTATATATAGAATAACAGATACCCGGGCGTGCGTTGCAGACTGGAATCTAATCGAGAAGTTCGAGCGGTTGATATAGAGAATAACAGATACCCGGGAGTGTGTTACAGACTGGAGTCTAATTGAGAGGTTCAGGTGGTTTATATATAGAATATCAGATACCCGGGAGTGAGTTACAGACTGGAATCTAATCGAGGGGTTCGGGTGGTTTATGTATAGAATAACAGATACCCGGGAGTGAGTTACAGACTGGAGTCTAATCGAGGGGTTCGGAAGGTTTATATATAGAATAACAGATACCCGGGAGTGAGTTTCAGGCTGGAATCTAATAGAGGGGTTTGGGGGTGTTGAAATATAGAATAACAAATACACGGATGTGAGGTACTGACTGGAATCTAATCGAAGGGTTTGGGTGGTTGAGATATAGAATAACAGATACCCGGGAGTGAGTTACAGGCTGGAATCTAATTGAGGGGTTCTGGGGGTTTATATATAGATTAACAGATACCCGGGAGTGAGTTACAGGCTGGAATCTAATCGAGGGGTTCGGGTGGTTTCTACATAGAATAACAGATACCCGGGAGTGAGTTACAGACTGGAATCTGATGGAGGGGCTCGGGTGGTTTATATATAGAATAACAGATACCCGGATGTGAGTTACAGACTGGAATCTAATCGAGGGGTTTGGGTGGTTTATATATAGAATAACAGATACCCGGATGTGAGTTCCAGACTGGAATCTAATCGAGGGGTTTGGGTGGTTTATATATAGAATAACAGATACACGGGAGTGAGTTACAGACTGGAATCTAATCGAGGGGTTCTGTTGGTTTATATATAGAATAGCAGATACACGGGAGTGAGGAACAGACTGGAATCTAATCGAGGGGTTCGGGTGGTTTATATATAGAATAACAGATACCCGGATGTGAGTTACAGACTGGAATCTAATCGAGGGGTTAGGGTGGTTTATATATAGAATAACAGATACACGGGAGTGAGGAACAGACTGGAATGTAATCGAGGGGTTCGGGGGTGTTTATATATAGAATAACAGATACCCGGGAGTGAGTTACAGACTGGAATCTAATCGAGGGGTTCTGTTGGTTTATATATATTGAATAGCAGATACCCGGGAGTGAGTTACAGACTGGAATCTAATCGAGGGGTTTGGGTGGTTTATATACGGAATAACAGATACACGGGAGTGAGTTCCAGACTGGAATCTAATCGAGGGGTTCGGGTGGTTTATATATAGAACAACAGATACCCGGGAGTGAGTAACAGACTGGAATCTGATCGAGGGGCTCGGGTGGTTTATATATAGAATAACTGATATCCGGATGTGAGTTCCAGACTGGAATCTAATCGAGGGGTTCGGGTGGTTTATATATAGAACAACAGATACCCGGGAGTGAGTAACAGACTGGAATCTGATCGAGAGGCTCGGGTGGTTTATATATAGAATAACAGATATCCGGGTGTGAGTTACAGACTGGAATCTATTCGAGGGGTTCAGGGGTTTTTATATATAAAATAACTGATATCTGGGAGTGCGTTACAGACTGGAATCTAATCGTGGGGTTCAGGGGGGTTTATATAGATAATAACTGATATCTGGGAGTGAGTTACAGACTGGAATCTAATCGAGAAGTTCGAGTGGTTTATATATAGAATAACAGATACACGGGAGTGAGTTACAGACTGGAATCTAATCGAGGGGTTCTGTTGGTTTATATATAGAATAGCAGATACCCGGGAGTGAGTTACAGACTGGAATCTAATCTAGGGGTTCGGGGGTTTATATGTAGAATAACAGATATCCGGGTGTGAGTTACAGACTGGAATCTATTCGAGGGGTTCAGGGGTTTTTATATATAAAATAACTGATATCTGGGAGTGCGTTACAGACTGGAATCGAATCGTGGGATTCAGGGGGGTTTATATAGATAATAACTGATATCTGGGAGTGAGTTACAGACTGGAATCTAATCGAGAAGTTCGAGTGGTTTATATATAGAATAACAGATACACGGGAGTGAGTTACAGACTGGAATCTAATCGAGGGGTTCTGTTGGTTTATATATAGAATAGCAGATACCCGGGAGTGAGTTACAGACTGGAATCTAATCGAGGGGTTTGGGTGGTTTATATGTGGAACAACAGATACACGGGAGTGAGTTCCAGACTGGAATCTAATCGAGGGGTTCGGGTGGTTTATATATAGAATAACAGATACACGGGAGTGAGGAACAGACTGGAATCTAATCGAGGGGTTCGGGGGTGTTTATATATAGAATAACAGATACCCGGGAGTGAGTTACAGACTGGAATCTAATCGAGGGGTTCTGTTGGTTTATATATATTGAATAGCAGATACCCGGGAGTGAGTTACAGACTGCAATCTAATCGAGGGGTTTGGGTGGTTTATATACGGAATAACAGATACACGGGAGTGAGTTCCAGACTGGAATCTAATCGAGGGGTTCGGGTGGTTTATATATAGAACAACAGATACCCGGGAGTGAGTAACAGACTGGAATCTGATCGAGGGGCTCGGGTGGTTTATATAGAGAATAACAGATACCCGGGAGTGAGTTACAGACTGGAATCTAATCGAGGGGTTCGGGTGGTTTATATATAGAATAACAGATATCCGGATGTGAGTTACAGACTGGAATCTAATCGAGGGGTTTGGGTGGTTTATATATAGAATAACAGATACACGGGAGTGAGTTCCAGACTGGAATCTAATCGAGGGGTTCTGTTGGTTTATATATATTGAATAGCAGATACCCGGGAGTGAGTTACAGACTGGAATCTAATCGAGGGGTTTGGGTGGTTTATGTACGGAATAACAGATACACGGGAGTGAGTTCCAGACTGGAATCTAATCGAGGGGTTCGGGTGGTTTATATATAGAACAACAGATACCCGGGAGTGAGTAACAGACTGGAATCTAATCTAGGGGTTCGGGGGTTTATATGTAGAATAACAGACATCCGGGTGTGAGTTACAGACTGGAATCTATTCGAGGGGTTCAGGGGTTTTTATCTATCAAATAACTGATATCTGGGAGTGAGTTACAGACTGGAATCTAATCGAGGGGTTCAGGGGGGTTTATATAGATAATAACTGATATCTGGGAGTGAGTTACAGACTGGAATCTAATCGACAAGTTCGAGTGGTTTATATATAGAATAACGGATACCCGGGAGTGGGTTACAGACTGGAATCTAATCGAGGGGTTTTGTTTGTTTATATATAGAATAACAGATACACGGGAGTGAGTTACAGACTGGAATCTAATCGAGGGGTTCAGGTGGTTTATATATAGAATAACAGATACCCAGGAGTGAGTAACAGACTGGAATCTAATCGAGGGGTTCGGGGGTTTATATGTAGAATAACAGATACCCGGGAGTGAGGTACAGATTGGAATCTAATCGAGGGGTTCGCGTGGTTTATATATGGAATAACAGATACCTGGGAATGAGTTACAGACTGGAATCTAATTGAGGGGTTTGGGGTGGTTTCTATACAGAATAACAGATACCCAGGAGTGAGTTACAGACTGGAATCTAATCGAGGAGTTCGGGGGTGTTTATATATAGAATAACAGATACCCGGATGTGAGGTACTGACTGGAATCTAATCGAGGGGCTCGGGTGGTGGTTTATATATAGAATAACAGGTACCCCGGAGTGAGTTACAGCCTGGAATCTAATCGAGGGGTTCGGGTGGTTTATATATAGAATAACAGATACCCGGGAGTGCGTTACAGACTGGAATCTAATCGAGGGGTTCAGGGTGGTTTATATAGATAATAACTGATATCTGGGAGTGAGTTACAGACTGGAATTTAATCGAGGGGTTCGGGGGGTTTATATATATAATAATTGATATCTGGGAGTGAGTTACAGACTGGAATGTAATCGAGGGGTTCGGGGGGTTTATTTACAGAATAACAGTTACCTGGGTGTGAGTTACAGACTGGAATCTAATCGAGAAGTTCGAGTGGTTTATATATAGAATAACAGATACCCGGGCGTGCGTTGCAGACTGGAATCTAATCGAGAAGTTCGAGCGGTTGATATAGAGAATAACAGATACCCGGGAGTGTGTTACAGACTGGAGTCTAATTGATTGTTTCGAGTGGTTTATATATAGAATAACAGATACCCGGGAGTGAGTTACAGACTGGAATCTAATCGAGAGGTTCAGGTGGTTTATATAAAGAATATCAGATACCCGGGAGTGAGTTACAGACTGGAATCTAATCGAGGGGTTCGGGTGGTTTATGTATAGAATAACAGATACCCGGGAGTGAGTTACAGACTGGAGTCTAATCGAGGGGTTCGGAAGGTTTATATATAGAATAACAGATACCCGGGAGTGAGTTTCAGGCTGGAATCTAATAGAGGGGTTTGGGGGTGTTGAAATATAGAATAACAGATACACGGATGTGAGGTACTGACTGGAATCTAATCGAAGGGTTTGGGTGGTTGAGATATAGAATAACAGATACCCGGGAGTGAGTTACAGGCTGGAATCTAATTGAGGGGTTCTGGGGGTTTATATATAGATTAACAGATACCCGGGAGTGAGTTACAGGCTGGAATCTAATCGAGGGGTTCGGGTGGTTTCTACATAGAATAACAGATACCCGGGAGTGAGTTACAGACTGGAATCTGATGGAGCGGCTCGGGTGGTTTATATATAGAATAACAGATACCCGGATGTGAGTTACAGACTGGAATCTAATCGAGGGGTTTGGGTGGTTTATATATAGAATAACAGATACCCGGATGTGAGTTACAGACTGGAATCTAATCGAGGGGTTCTGTTGGTTTATATATAGAATAGCAGATACCCGGGAGTGAGTTTCAGGCTGGAATCTAATCGAGGGGTTTGGGGGTGTTGAAATATAGAATAACAGATACACGGATGTGAGGTACAGGCTGGAATCTAATTGAGGGGTTCTGGGGGTTTATATATAGATTAACAGATACCCGGGAGTGAGTTACAGGCTGGAATCTAATCGAGGGGTTCGGGTGGTTTCTACATAGAATAACAGATACCCGGGAGTGAGTTACAGACTGGAATCTGATGGAGGGGCTCGGGTGGTTTATATATAGAATAACAGATACCCGGATGTGAGTTACAGACTGGAATCTAATCGAGGGGTTTGGGTGGTTTATATATAGAATAACAGATACCCGGATGTGAGTTCCAGACTGGAATCTAATCGAGGGGTTTGGGTGGTTTATATATAGAATAACAGATACACGGGAGTGAGTTACAGACTGGAATCTAATCGAGGGGTTCTGTTGGTTTATATATAGAATAGCAGATACACGGGAGTGAGGAACAGACTGGAATCTAATCGAGGGGTTCGGGTGGTTTATATATAGAATAACAGATACCCGGATGTGAGTTACAGACTGGAATCTAATCGAGGGGTTCGGGTGGTTTATATATAGAACAACAGATACCCGGGAGTGAGTAACAGACTGGAATCTGATCGAGGGGCTCGGGTGGTTTATATATAGAATAACTGATATCCGGATGTGAGTTCCAGACTGGAATCTAATCGAGGGGTTCGGGTGGTTTATATATAGAACAACAGATACCCGGGAGTGAGTAACAGACTGGAATCTGATCGAGGGGCTCGGGTGGTTGATATAGAATAACAGATATCCGGGTGTGAGTTACAGACTGGAATCTATTCGAGGGGTTCTGTTGGTTTATATATAGAATAGCAGATACCCGGGAGTGAGTTACAGACTGGAATCTAATCTAGGGGTTCGGGGGTTTATATATAGAATAACAGATATCCGGGAGTGAGTTACAGACTGGAATCTAATCTAGGGGTTCGGGGGTTTATATGTAGAATAACAGATATCCGGGTGTGAGTTACAGACTGGAATCTATTCGAGGGGTTCAGGGGTTTTTATATATAAAATAACTGATATCTGGGAGTGCGTTACAGACTGGAATCGAATCGTGGGATTCAGGGGGGTTTATATAGATAATAACTGATATCTGGGAGTGAGTTACAGACTGGAATCTAATCGAGAAGTTCGAGTGGTTTATATATAGAATAACAGATACACGGGAGTGAGTTACAGACTGGAATCTAATCGAGGGGTTCTATTGGTTTATATATAGAATAGCAGATACCCGGGAGTGAGTTACAGACTGGAATCTAATCGAGGGGTTTGGGTGGTTTATATGTGGAACAACAGATACACGGGACTGAGTTCCAGACTGGAATCTAATCGAGGGGTTCGGGTGGTTTATATATAGAATAACAGATACACGGGAGTGAGGAACAGACTGGAATCTAATCGAGGGGTTCGGGGGTGTTTATATATAGAATAACAGATACCCGGGAGTGAGTTACAGACTGGAATCTAATCGAGGGGTTCTGTTGGTTTATATATATTGAATAGCAGATACCCGGGAGTGAGTTACAGACTGCAATCTAATCGAGGGGTTTGGGTGGTTTATATACGGAATAACAGATACACGGGAGTGAGTTCCAGACTGGAATCTTATCGAGGGGTTCGGGTGGTTTATATATAGAACAACAGATACCCGGGAGTGAGTAACAGACTGGAATCTGATCGAGGGGCTCGGGTGGTTTATATAGAGAATAACAGATACCCGGGAGTGAGTTATAGACTGGAATCTAATCGAGGGGTTCGGGTGGTTTATATATAGAATAACAGATATCCGGATGTGAGTTACAGACTGGAATCTAATCGAGGGGTTTGGGTGGTTTATATATAGAATAACAGATACACGGGAGTGAGTAACAGACTGGAATCTAATCGAGGGGTTCGGGGGTTTATATGTAGAATAACAGATATCCGGGTGTGAGTTACAGACTGGAATCTATTCGAGGGGTTCAGGGGTTTTTATATATAAAATAACTGATATCTGGGAGTGAGTTACAGACTGGAATCTAATCGAGGGGTTCAGGGGGGTTTATATAGATAATAACTGATATCTGGGAGTGAGTTACAGACTGGAATCTAATCGAGAAGTTCGAGTGGTTTATATATAGAATAATAGATACCCGGGAGTGGGTTACAGACTGGAATCTAATCGAGGGGTTTTGTTTGTTTATATATAGAATAACAGATACACGGGAGTGAGTTACAGACTGGAATCTAATCGAGGGGTTCAGGTGGTTTATATGTAGAATAACAGATACCCGGGAGTGAGTTACAGACTGGAATCTAATCGAGGGGTTCAGGTGGTTTATATGTAGAATAACAGATACCCGGGAGTGAGGTACAGATTGGAATCTAATCGAGGGGTTCGCGTGGTTAATATATAGAATAACAGATACCCGGGAGTGTGTTGCAGACTGGAATCTAATCGAGAAGTTCGAGTGGTTGATATAGAGAATAACAGATACCCGGGAGTGTGTTACAGACTGGAATCTAATTGAGGGGTTTGGGGTGGTTTCTATACAGAATAACAGATACCCGGGAGTGTGTTACAGACTGGAATCTAATTGAGGGGTTTGGGGTGGTTTCTATACAGAATAACAGATACCCGGGAGTGAGTTACTGACTGGAATCTAATCGAGAGGTTCGGAAGGTTTATATATAGAATAACAGATACCCGGGAGTGAGTTACAGACTGGAATCTAATCGAGGGGTTTGGGTTGTTTATATATAGAATAACAGATACACGGGAGTGAGTTACAGACTGGAATCTAATCGAGGGGGTCGGGTGGTTTATATATAGAATAACAGATACCCGGGAGTGAGTAACAGACTGGAATCTAATCGAGGGGTTCGGGGGTTTCTATGGTGAATAACAGATACCCGGGTGTGAGGTACAGACTGGAATCTAATCGAGGGGTTCAGGTGGTTTATATATAGAATAACAGATACCCGGGAGTGAGTAACAGACTGGAATCTAATCGAGGGGTTCGGGGGTTTATATATAGAATAACAGATACCCGGGAGTGAGGTACAGACTGGAATCTAATCGAGGGGTTCATGGGTTTATATATAGAATAACAGATACCCGGGAGTGAGTTACAGACTGGAATCTAATCGAGGGGTTCGGGTGGTTTATATATAGAATAACAGATACCCGGGAGTGAGTTGCAGGCTGGAATCTTATCGAGGGGTTCGGGTGGTTTATACATAGAATAACAGATACACGGGAGTGAGGTACAGACTGGAATCTAATCGAGGGGTTCAGGTGGTTTATATATAGAATAACAGATACCCGGGAGTGAGTTACAGGCTGGAATCTTATCGAGGGGATCGGGTGGTTTATATAGAGAATAACAGATACCCGGGAGTGAGTTACAGGCTGGAATCTTATCGAGGGGTTCGGGTGGTTTATATAGAAAATAACAGATACCCGGGAGTGAGTTACAGACTGGAATCTAATCGAGGGGTTCAGGGGGGTTTATATAGATAATAACTGATATCTGGGAGTGAGTTACAGACTGGAATCTAATCGAGAAGTCCGAGTGGTTTATATATAGAATAACAGATACCCGGGAGTGAGTTACAGACTGGAATCTAATCGAGGGGTTTAGTTTGTTTATATATAGAATAACAGATACACGGGAGTGAGTTACAGACTGGAATCTAATCGAGGGGTTCGGGGCTTTATATGTAGAATAACTGATACCCGGGAGTGAGGTACAGACTGGAATCTAATCGAGGGGTTCGCGTGGTTTATATATAGAATAACAGAAACCCGGGAGTGAGTTGCAGACTGGAATCTAATTGAGGGGATTGGAGTGGTTTCTATACAGAATAACAGATACCCGGGACAAAAACAAGAAATGCTGCATTCACTCAGCAGGTCTGGCAGCATCTGTGGAAAGAGAAGCAGAGTTAACGTTTCGGGTCAGTGACCCTTCTTCGGAACAGATACCCGGGAGTGAGTAACAGACTGGAATGTAATCGAGGAGTTCGGGGTGTTTATATATAGAATAACAGATACCCGCATGTGAGGTACTGACTGGAATCTAATCGAGGGGCTCGGGTGGTGGTTTATATATAGAATAACAGGTACCCCGGAGTGAGTTACAGCCTGGAATCTAATCGAGGGGTTCGGGTTGTTTATATATAGAATAACAGATTCCCGTGACTGCGTTACAGACTGGAATCTTATCGAGGGGTTCGGGGGGTTTATATATATAATAATTGATATCTGGGAGTGAGTTACAGACTGGAATGTAATCGAGCGGTTCGGGGGCGTTTATATATATAATAACTGATATCTGGGCGTGAGTTACAGACTGGAATCTAATCGAGGGCTTCGGGGGGTTTATTTACAGAATAACAGATACCCGGGAGTGAGTTACAGACTGGAGTCTAATTGAGGGGTTCGAGTGGTTTATATGTAGAATAACAGATACCCGGGAGTGACTTACAGACTGGAAACTAATCGAGGTGTTCGAGTGGTTTATATATAGAATAACAGATACCCGGGAGTGAGTTACAGACTGGAATCTAATCGAGGGGTTCGAGTGGTTTATATATAGAATAACAGATACCCGGGAGTGAATTACAGACTGGAGTCTAATTGAGGGGTTCGAGTGGTTTATATGTAGAATAACAGATACCCGGTAGTGAGTTACAGACTGGAATCTAATCGAGAGGTTCGGAAGGGTTATATATAGAATAACAGATACCCGGGAGTGAGTTACAGACTGGAATCTAATCGAGAAGTTCGAGTGGTTTATATATCGAATAACAGATACCCGGGAGTGAGTTCCAGACTGGAATCTAATCGAGGGGTTTGGGTTGTTTATATACAGAATAACAGATACACGAGAGTGAGTTACAGACTGGAATCTAATCGAGGGGTTCGGGTGGTTTATATATAGAATAACAGATACCCGGGAGTGAGTAACAGACTGGAATCTGATCGAGGGGCTCGGGTGGTTTATGTATAGAATAACAGATACCCGGGAGTGAGTTACAGACTGGAATCTAATCGAGGGGTTTGGGTGGTTTATATATTGAAAAACAGATACCCGGGAGTGAGTAACAGACTGGAATCTAATCAAGGGGTTGGGTGGTTTATATATAGAATAACAGATACACGGGAGTGAGTTACAGACTGGAATCTAATCGCGGGGTTCGGGTGGTTTATATATAGAATAACAGATACACGGGAGTGAGTTACAGACTGGAATCTTATCGAGGGGTTTGGGTGGTTTATATATAGAATAGCAGATACCCGGGAGTGAGTTACAGGCTGGAATCTTATCGAGGGGTTCGAGTGGTTTATATATAGAATAACAGATACACGGGAGTGAGTTACAGACTGGAATCTAATCGAGGGGTTTGGGTGGTTTATATATAGAATAGCAGATACCCGGGAGTGAGTTACAGGCTGGAATCTTATCGAGGGGTTCGGGTGGTTTATATAGAGAATAACAGATACCCGGGAGTGAGTTACAGACTGGAATCTAATCGAGGGGTTTGGGTGGTTTATATGTAGAATAACAGATACACGGGAGTGAGTTACAGACTGGAATCTAATCGAGGGGTTCGGGTGGTTTATATACAGAATAGCAGATACCCGGGAGTGAGTTACAGACTGGAATCTAATCGAGGGGTTGGGTGGTTTATATATAGAATAACAGATACACGGGAGTGAGTTACAGACTGGAATCTAATCGAGGGGTTGGGTGGTTTATATATAGAATAACAGATACACGGGAGTGAGTTACTGACTGGAATCTGATCGAGGGGCTCGGGTGGTTTATATATAGAATAACAGATACCCTGATGTGAGTTGCAGACTGGAATCTAATCGAGGGGTTTGGGTGGTTTATATATAGAATAACAGGTACCCGGGAGTGAGTAACAGACTGGAATCTGATCGAGGGGCTCGGGTGGTTTATATATAGAATAACTGATATCCGGATGTGAGTTCCAGACTGGAATCTAATCGAGGGGTTCGGGTGGTTTATATATAGAACAACAGATACCCGGGAGTGAGTAACAGACTGGAATCTGATCGAGGGGCTCGGGTGGTTGATATAGAATAACAGATATCCGGGTGTGAGTTACAGACTGGAATCTATTCGAGGGGTTCTGTTGGTTTATATATAGAATAGCAGATACCCGGGAGTGAGTTACAGACTGGAATCTAATCTAGGGGTTCGGGGGTTTATATATAGAATAACAGATATCCGGGAGTGAGTTACAGACTGGAATCTAATCTAGGGGTTCGGGGGTTTATATGTAGAATAACAGATATCCGGGTGTGAGTTACAGACTGGAATCTATTCGAGGGGTTCAGGGGTTTTTATATATAAAATAACTGATATCTGGGAGTGCGTTACAGACTGGAATCGAATCGTGGGATTCAGGGGGGTTTATATAGATAATAACTGATATCTGGGAGTGAGTTACAGACTGGAATCTAATCGAGAAGTTCGAGTGGTTTATATATAGAATAACAGATACACGGGAGTGAGTTACAGACTGGAATCTAATCGAGGGGTTCTATTGGTTTATATATAGAATAGCAGATACCCGGGAGTGAGTTACAGACTGGAATCTAATCGAGGGGTTTGGGTGGTTTATATGTGGAACAACAGATACACGGGACTGAGTTCCAGACTGGAATCTAATCGAGGGGTTCGGGTGGTTTATATATAGAATAACAGATACACGGGAGTGAGGAACAGACTGGAATCTAATCGAGGGGTTCGGGGGTGTTTATATATAGAATAACAGATACCCGGGAGTGAGTTACAGACTGGAATCTAATCGAGGGGTTCTGTTGGTTTATATATATTGAATAGCAGATACCCGGGAGTGAGTTACAGACTGCAATCTAATCGAGGGGTTTGGGTGGTTTATATACGGAATAACAGATACACGGGAGTGAGTTCCAGACTGGAATCTTATCGAGGGGTTCGGGTGGTTTATATATAGAACAACAGATACCCGGGAGTGAGTAACAGACTGGAATCTGATCGAGGGGCTCGGGTGGTTTATATAGAGAATAACAGATACCCGGGAGTGAGTTATAGACTGGAATCTAATCGAGGGGTTCGGGTGGTTTATATATAGAATAACAGATATCCGGATGTGAGTTACAGACTGGAATCTAATCGAGGGGTTTGGGTGGTTTATATATAGAATAACAGATACACGGGAGTGAGTAACAGACTGGAATCTAATCGAGGGGTTCGGGGGTTTATATGTAGAATAACAGATATCCGGGTGTGAGTTACAGACTGGAATCTATTCGAGGGGTTCAGGGGTTTTTATATATAAAATAACTGATATCTGGGAGTGAGTTACAGACTGGAATCTAATCGAGGGGTTCAGGGGGGTTTATATAGATAATAACTGATATCTGGGAGTGAGTTACAGACTGGAATCTAATCGAGAAGTTCGAGTGGTTTATATATAGAATAATAGATACCCGGGAGTGGGTTACAGACTGGAATCTAATCGAGGGGTTTTGTTTGTTTATATATAGAATAACAGATACACGGGAGTGAGTTACAGACTGGAATCTAATCGAGGGGTTCAGGTGGTTTATATGTAGAATAACAGATACCCGGGAGTGAGTTACAGACTGGAATCTAATCGAGGGGTTCAGGTGGTTTATATGTAGAATAACAGATACCCGGGAGTGAGGTACAGATTGGAATCTAATCGAGGGGTTCGCGTGGTTAATATATAGAATAACAGATACCCGGGAGTGTGTTGCAGACTGGAATCTAATCGAGAAGTTCGAGTGGTTGATATAGAGAATAACAGATACCCGGGAGTGTGTTACAGACTGGAATCTAATTGAGGGGTTTGGGGTGGTTTCTATACAGAATAACAGATACCCGGGAGTGTGTTACAGACTGGAATCTAATTGAGGGGTTTGGGGTGGTTTCTATACAGAATAACAGATACCCGGGAGTGAGTTACTGACTGGAATCTAATCGAGAGGTTCGGAAGGTTTATATATAGAATAACAGATACCCGGGAGTGAGTTACAGACTGGAATCTAATCGAGGGGTTTGGGTTGTTTATATATAGAATAACAGATACACGGGAGTGAGTTACAGACTGGAATCTAATCGAGGGGGTCGGGTGGTTTATATATAGAATAACAGATACCCGGGAGTGAGTAACAGACTGGAATCTAATCGAGGGGTTCGGGGGTTTCTATGGTGAATAACAGATACCCGGGTGTGAGGTACAGACTGGAATCTAATCGAGGGGTTCAGGTGGTTTATATATAGAATAACAGATACCCGGGAGTGAGTAACAGACTGGAATCTAATCGAGGGGTTCGGGGGTTTATATATAGAATAACAGATACCCGGGAGTGAGGTACAGACTGGAATCTAATCGAGGGGTTCATGGGTTTATATATAGAATAACAGATACCCGGGAGTGAGTTACAGACTGGAATCTAATCGAGGGGTTCGGGTGGTTTATATATAGAATAACAGATACCCGGGAGTGAGTTGCAGGCTGGAATCTTATCGAGGGGTTCGGGTGGTTTATACATAGAATAACAGATACACGGGAGTGAGGTACAGACTGGAATCTAATCGAGGGGTTCAGGTGGTTTATATATAGAATAACAGATACCCGGGAGTGAGTTACAGGCTGGAATCTTATCGAGGGGATCGGGTGGTTTATATAGAGAATAACAGATACCCGGGAGTGAGTTACAGGCTGGAATCTTATCGAGGGGTTCGGGTGGTTTATATAGAAAATAACAGATACCCGGGAGTGAGTTACAGACTGGAATCTAATCGAGGGGTTCAGGGGGGTTTATATAGATAATAACTGATATCTGGGAGTGAGTTACAGACTGGAATCTAATCGAGAAGTCCGAGTGGTTTATATATAGAATAACAGATACCCGGGAGTGAGTTACAGACTGGAATCTAATCGAGGGGTTTAGTTTGTTTATATATAGAATAACAGATACACGGGAGTGAGTTACAGACTGGAATCTAATCGAGGGGTTCGGGGCTTTATATGTAGAATAACTGATACCCGGGAGTGAGGTACAGACTGGAATCTAATCGAGGGGTTCGCGTGGTTTATATATAGAATAACAGAAACCCGGGAGTGAGTTGCAGACTGGAATCTAATTGAGGGGATTGGAGTGGTTTCTATACAGAATAACAGATACCCGGGACAAAAACAAGAAATGCTGCATTCACTCAGCAGGTCTGGCAGCATCTGTGGAAAGAGAAGCAGAGTTAACGTTTCGGGTCAGTGACCCTTCTTCGGAACAGATACCCGGGAGTGAGTAACAGACTGGAATGTAATCGAGGAGTTCGGGGTGTTTATATATAGAATAACAGATACCCGCATGTGAGGTACTGACTGGAATCTAATCGAGGGGCTCGGGTGGTGGTTTATATATAGAATAACAGGTACCCCGGAGTGAGTTACAGCCTGGAATCTAATCGAGGGGTTCGGGTTGTTTATATATAGAATAACAGATTCCCGTGACTGCGTTACAGACTGGAATCTTATCGAGGGGTTCGGGGGGTTTATATATATAATAATTGATATCTGGGAGTGAGTTACAGACTGGAATGTAATCGAGCGGTTCGGGGGCGTTTATATATATAATAACTGATATCTGGGCGTGAGTTACAGACTGGAATCTAATCGAGGGCTTCGGGGGGTTTATTTACAGAATAACAGATACCCGGGAGTGAGTTACAGACTGGAGTCTAATTGAGGGGTTCGAGTGGTTTATATGTAGAATAACAGATACCCGGGAGTGACTTACAGACTGGAAACTAATCGAGGTGTTCGAGTGGTTTATATATAGAATAACAGATACCCGGGAGTGAGTTACAGACTGGAATCTAATCGAGGGGTTCGAGTGGTTTATATATAGAATAACAGATACCCGGGAGTGAATTACAGACTGGAGTCTAATTGAGGGGTTCGAGTGGTTTATATGTAGAATAACAGATACCCGGTAGTGAGTTACAGACTGGAATCTAATCGAGAGGTTCGGAAGGGTTATATATAGAATAACAGATACCCGGGAGTGAGTTACAGACTGGAATCTAATCGAGAAGTTCGAGTGGTTTATATATCGAATAACAGATACCCGGGAGTGAGTTCCAGACTGGAATCTAATCGAGGGGTTTGGGTTGTTTATATACAGAATAACAGATACACGAGAGTGAGTTACAGACTGGAATCTAATCGAGGGGTTCGGGTGGTTTATATATAGAATAACAGATACCCGGGAGTGAGTAACAGACTGGAATCTGATCGAGGGGCTCGGGTGGTTTATGTATAGAATAACAGATACCCGGGAGTGAGTTACAGACTGGAATCTAATCGAGGGGTTTGGGTGGTTTATATATTGAAAAACAGATACCCGGGAGTGAGTAACAGACTGGAATCTAATCAAGGGGTTGGGTGGTTTATATATAGAATAACAGATACACGGGAGTGAGTTACAGACTGGAATCTAATCGCGGGGTTCGGGTGGTTTATATATAGAATAACAGATACACGGGAGTGAGTTACAGACTGGAATCTTATCGAGGGGTTTGGGTGGTTTATATATAGAATAGCAGATACCCGGGAGTGAGTTACAGGCTGGAATCTTATCGAGGGGTTCGAGTGGTTTATATATAGAATAACAGATACACGGGAGTGAGTTACAGACTGGAATCTAATCGAGGGGTTTGGGTGGTTTATATATAGAATAGCAGATACCCGGGAGTGAGTTACAGGCTGGAATCTTATCGAGGGGTTCGGGTGGTTTATATAGAGAATAACAGATACCCGGGAGTGAGTTACAGACTGGAATCTAATCGAGGGGTTTGGGTGGTTTATATGTAGAATAACAGATACACGGGAGTGAGTTACAGACTGGAATCTAATCGAGGGGTTCGGGTGGTTTATATACAGAATAGCAGATACCCGGGAGTGAGTTACAGACTGGAATCTAATCGAGGGGTTGGGTGGTTTATATATAGAATAACAGATACACGGGAGTGAGTTACAGACTGGAATCTAATCGAGGGGTTGGGTGGTTTATATATAGAATAACAGATACACGGGAGTGAGTTACTGACTGGAATCTGATCGAGGGGCTCGGGTGGTTTATATATAGAATAACAGATACCCTGATGTGAGTTGCAGACTGGAATCTAATCGAGGGGTTTGGGTGGTTTATATATAGAATAACAGGTACCCGGGAGTGAGGTACAGACTGGAATCTAATCGAGGGGTTCGGGTGGTTTATATATAGAATAACAGATACACGGGAGTGAGTTACAGACTGGAATCTAATCGAGGGGTTCGGAGGTGTTTATATATAGGATAACAGATACCCGGGAGTGAGTTACAGACCGGAAACTAATCGATGGGTTCGGGGGGTTTATATATAGAATAACAGATACCCGGATGTGAGGTACTGACTGGAATCTAATCGAGGGGCTCGGGTGGTGGTTTATATATAGAATAACAGGTCCCCCGGAGTGAGTTACAGACTGGAATCTAATCGTGGGGTTCGGGGGGTTTATATATAGAATAACAGATACCCGGGAGTGAGTTACAGACTGGAATCTAATCGAGGGGCTCGGGTGGTGGTTTATATATAGAATAACAGGTCCCCCGGAGTGAGTTACAGACTGGAATCTAATCGAGGGGTTCAGCGGGGTTTATATATAGAATTACAGATACCCGGGAGTGTGTTACAGACTGGAATCTAATCGAGAAGATCAAGTGGTTTATATAGAGAATAAGAGATAGGCGGGAGTGAGTTACAGACGGGAATCTAATCGAGGGGTTCGAGTGGTTTATATATAGAATAACAGATACCCGGGAGTGAGTTACAGACTGGAATATAATCGAGAGGTTCGGAAGGTTTATATATGGAATAACAGATACCCGGGAGTGTGTCACAGACTGGAATCTAATCGAGAAGTTCGAGTGGTTTATATATAGAATAACAGATACACGGGAGTGAGTTACAGACTGGAATCGAATCGAGGGGTTCGAGTGGTTTATATAGAGAATAACAGATACCCGGGAGTGAGTTGCAGACTGGAATCTAATCGAGGGGTTCGGGTGGTTTATACATAGAATAACAGATACCCGGGAGTGAGTTACAGACTGGAATCTAATCGAGGGGTTCGAGTGGTTTATCTTTAGAATAACAGATACCCGGGAGTGAGTTACAGACTGGAATCTAATCGAGGGGTTCGAGTGGTTTATATATCGAATAACAGATACCCGGGAGTGAGTTACAGACTGGAATATAATCGAGAGGTTCGGAAGGTTTATATATGGAATAACAGATACCCGGGAGTGTGTCACAGACTGGAATCTAATCGAGAAGTTCGAGTGGTTTATATATAGAATAACAGATACACGGGAATGAGTTACAGACTGGAATCGAATCGAGGGGTTCGAGTGGTTTATATAGAGAATAACAGATACCCGGGAGTGAGTTGCAGACTGGAATCTAATCGAGGGGTTCGGGTGGTTTATATATAGAATAACAGATACCCGGGAGTGATGTACAGACTGGAATCTAATCGAGGGGTTCGGGTGGTTTATATATAGAATAACAGATACCCGGGAGTGATGTACAGACTGGAATCTAATCGAGGGGTTCGGGTGGTTTATATATAGAATAACTGAAACCCGGGAGTGAGGTACAGACTGGAATCTAATCGAGGGGTTCGGGTGGTTTATATATAGAATAACAGATACCCGGGAGTGAGTTGCAGGCTGGAATCTTATCGAGGAGTTCGTGTGGTTTATATATAGAACAACAGATACCCGGGAGTGAGTTACAGACTGGAATCTAATCGAGGGGTTCGGGGGTTTATATGTAGAATAACAGATACCCGTGAGTGAGTTACTGACTGGAATCGAATCGAGGGGTTTGGGTGGTTTATGTATAGAATAACAGATACCCGGGAGTGAGTTACAGACTGGAATCTAATCGTGGGGTTTGGGTGGTTTATATATAGAATAACAGATACACGGGAGTGAGTTACAGACTGGAATCTAATCGTGGGGTTTGGGTGGTTTATATATAGAATAGCAGTTACCCGGGAGTGAGTTACAAACTGGAATCTAATCGAGGGGTTCTGGTGGTTTATATATAAATTAACAGATACCCGGGAGTGAGTAACAGACTGGAATCTAATCGAGGGGTTTGGGTTGTTTATATAAAGAATAACAGATACCCGGGAGTGAGTTACAGACTGGAATCTAATCGAGGGGTTCGGGTGGTTTATATATAGAATAACAGATACCCGGGAGTGAGGTGCAGACTGGAATCTAATCGAGGGGTTCGTGTTGTTTATATATGGAATAACAGATACCCGGGAGTGGGTTACAGACTGGAAGCTAATTGAGGGGTTCGGGTTGGTTTATATATAGAATAACAGATACCCGGGAGTGTGGTACAGACTGGAATCTAATCGAGGGGTTCGGGTGGTTTATATATAGACTAACAGATACCCGGGGGTGAGTTACAGACTGGAATCTAATCGAGGGGTTCGGGTTGTTTATATATGGAATAACAGATACCCGGGAGTGGGTTACAGACTGGAAGCTAATTGAGGGGTTCGGGTTGGTTTATATATAGAATAACAGATTCCCGGGAGTGAGTTACAGACTGGAATCTAATCGATGGGTTCGGGGGTTTACATATAGAATAACAGATACCCGGGAGTGAGTTACTGACTGGAATCTAATCGAGGGGTTCGGGGGTGTTTATATATAGAATAACAGATACCCGGGAGTGAGTTACAGACTGGAATCTAATCGAGGGGTTTGGGTGGTTTATATATAGAATAACAGATAGCCGGATGTGAGTTACAGACTGGAATCTAATCGAGGGGTTTGGGTGGTTTATGTATAGAATAACAGATACCCGGGAGTGAGTTACAGACTGGAATCTAATCGAGGGGTTTGGGTGGTTTATATATAGAATAACAGATACACGGGAGTGAGTTACAGACTGGAATCTAATCGAGGGGTTCGGGTGGTTTATACATAGAATAACAGATACCCGGGAGTGAGTTATAGACTGGAATCTAATCGAGGGGTTCGGGTGGTTTATATATAGAATAGCAGATACCCGGGAGTGAGTTACAGACTGGAATCTAATCGAGGTGTTCGGTTGGTTTATATATAGAATAGCAGATACCCGGGAGTGAGTTACAGACTGGAATCTAATCGAGGTGTTCGGTTGGTTTATATATAGAATAGCAGATACCCGGGAGTGAGTTACAGACTGGAATCTAATCGAGGTGTTTGGGTGGTTTATATATAGAATAACAGATACAAGGGAGTGAGTTACAGACTGGAATCTAATCGAGGGGTTCTGGTGGTTTATATATAAAATAACAGATACCCGGGAGTGAGTAACAGACTGGAACCTGATCGAGGGGCTCGGGTGGTTTATGTATAGAATAACAGATACCCGGGTGTGAGGTACAGACTGGAATCTAATCGAGGGGTTCAGGTGGTTTATATATAGAATAACAGATACCCGGGAGTGAGTAACAGACTGGAATCTAATCCAGAGGTTCGGGGGTTTATATATAGAATAACAGATACCCGGGAGTGAGGTACAGACTGGAATCTAATCGAGGGGTTCAGGTAGTTTATATATAGAATAACAGATACCTGGGAGTGAGTTACAGGCTGGAATCTTATCGAGGGGTTCGGGTGGTTTATATATAGAATAACAGATACCCGGGAGTGAGTTACAGACTGGAATCTAATCGAGGGGTTCAGGTGGTTTATATATAGAATAACAGATACCCGGGAGTGAGTTACAGACTGGAATCTAATCGAGGGCTTTGGGTGGTTTCTATATAGAATAACAGATACCCGGGAGTGAGTTACAGACTGGAATCTAATCAAGGGGTTCGGGGGTGTTTATATATAGAATAACAGATACCCGGGAGTGAGTTACAGACTGGAATCTAATCGAGGGGTTCGGGGGGTTTATATATATAATAACAGATACCCGGGAGTGAGTTACAGACTGGAATCTAATTGAGGGGCTCGGGTTGGTTTATATATAGAATAACAGATACCCGGGAGTGAGGTACAGACTGGAATCCAATCGAGGGGTTTGGGTGGTTTATATATAGAATAACAGATACACGGGAGTGAGTTACAGACTGGAATCTAATCGAGGGGTTTGGGTGGTTTATATATAGAATAACAGATACACGGGAGTGAGTTACAGACTGGAATCTAATCGAGGGGTTCGGGTGGTTTATATATAGAATAGCAGATACCCGGGAGTGAGTTACAGACTGGAATCTAATCGAGGGGTTCGGTTGGTTTATATATAGAATAGCAGATACCCGGGAGTGAGTTACAGACTGGAATCTAATCGAGGGGTTCTGGTGGTTTATATATAAAATAACAGATACCCGGGAGTGAGTAACAGACTGGAATCTAATCGACGGGTTCAGGGGCTTTTATATATAAAATAACTGATATCTGGGAGTGAGTTACTGACTGGAGTCTAATCGAGGGGTTCAGGGGGATTTATCTATAGAATAACAGATACCCGGGAGTGAGGTACAGACTGGAATCTAATCGAGGGGTTCGGGTGATTATATATAGAATAACAGATACCCGGGAGTGAGTTACAGGCTGGAATCTAATCGAGGGGTTCGGGGGTGTTTATATATAGAATAACAGGTACCCGGGAGTGAGTTACAGGCTGGAATCTAATCGAGGGGTTCGGGTGGTTTATATATAGAATAACAGATACCCGGGAGTGAGGTACAGACTGGAATCTAATCGAGGGGTTCGGGTGGTTTATATATAGAATAACAGATACCCGGGAGTGAGTTACAGACTGGAATCTAATCGATAGGTTCGGGGGTTTATATATAGAATAACAGATACCCGGGAGTGAGTTACTGACTGGAATCTAATTGAGGGGTTCTGGGGGTTTATATATAGAATAACAGATACCCGGGAGTGAGTTACAGGCTGGAATCTAATTGAGGGGTTCTGGGGGTTTATATATAGAATAACAGATACCCGGGAGTGAGTTGCAGGCTGGAATCTAATCGAGGGGTTCGGGTGGTTTATACATAGAATAACAGATACCCGGGAGTGAGTTACAGACTGGAATCTAATCGAAGGGTTTGGGGTGGTTTACATATAGAATAACAGATACATGGGAGCGAGTTACAGACTGGAATCTAATCGAGGGGTTCGGGGGTGATTATATATAGAATAACAGATACCCGGATGTGTGGAACTGACTGGAATCTAATCGAGGGGATCGGGGGTGTTTATATATAGAATAACGGATACCCGGATGTGAGGTAATGACTGGAATCTAAACGAGGTGTTTGGGTGGTTTATATATAGAATAACAGACACCCGGGAGTGAGTTACAGACTGGAATCTAATCGAGGGGCTTGGGTGGTTTATATGTAGAATAACAGATACACGGGAGTGAGTTACAGATTGGAATCTAATCGAGGGGTTCGGGTGTTTTATATATAGAATAACAGACACCCGGGAGTGAGTTACAGACTGGAATCTAATCGAGGGGTTGGGTGGTTTATATATAGAATAACAGATACACGGGAGTGAGTTACAGACTGGAATCTAATCGCGGGGTTCGGGTGGTTTATATATAGAATAACAGATACACGGGAGTGAGTTACAGACTGGAATCTAATCGAGGGGTTCGGTTGGTTTATATATAGAATAGCAGATACCCGGGAGTGAGTTACAGACTGGAATCTCATCGAGGGTTTGGGTGGTTTATATATAGAATAACAGATACCCGGGAGTGAGTTACAGACTGGAATATAATCGAGAGGTTCGGAAGGTTTATATATGGAATAACAGATACCCGGGAGTGTGTCACAGACTGGAATCTAATCGAGAAGTTCGAGTGGTTTATATATAGAATAGCAGATACACGGGAGTGAGTAACAGACTGGAATCGAATCGAGGGGTTCGAGTGGTTTATATAGAGAATAACAGATACCCGGGAGTGAGTTGCAGACTGGAATCTAATCGAGGGGTTCGGGTGGTTTATATATAGAATAACAGATACCCGGGAGTGATGTACAGACTGGAATCTAATCGAGGGGTTCGGGTGGTTTATATCTAGAATAACAGATACCCGGGAGTGATGTACAGACTGGAATCTAATCGAGGGGTTCGGGTGGTTTATATATAGAATAACAGAAACCCGGGAGTGAGGTACAGACTGGAATCTAATCGAGGGGTTCGGGTGGTTTATATATAGAATAACAGATACCCGGGAGTGAGTTGCAGGCTGGAATCTTATCGAGGAGTTCGTGTGGTTTATATATAGAACAACAGATACCCGGGAGTGAGTTACTGACTGGAATCTAATCGAGGGGTTCGGGGGTTTATATATCGAATAACAGATACCCGGGAGTGAGGTAATGACTGGAATCTAATCGAGGGGTTTGGGTGGTTTATGTATAGAATAACAGATACCCGGGAGTGAGTTACAGACTGGAATCTAATCGAGGGGTTCGGGTGGTTTATATATAGAATAGCAGTTACCCGGGAGTGAGTTACAGACTGGAATCTAATCGAGGGGTTCTGGTGGTTTATATATAAATTAACAGATACCCGGGAGTGAGTAACAGACTGGAATCTGATCGAGGGGCTCGGGTGGTTTATGTATAGAATAACAGATACCCGGATGTGAGTTACAGACTGGAATCTAATCGAGGGGTTTGGGTTGTTTATATATAGAATAACAGATACACGGGAGTGAGTTACAGACTGGAATCTAATCGAGGGGTTCGGGTGGTTTATATATAGAATAACAGATACCCGGGAGTGAGGTACAGACTGGAATCTAATCGAGGGGTTCGGGTTGTTTATATATAGAATAACAGATACCCGGGAGGGGGTTACAGACTGGAAGCTAATTGAGGGGTTCGGGTTGGTTTATATATAGAATAACAGATACCCGGGAGTGGGGTACAGACTGGAATGTAATCGAGGGGTTCGGGTGATTTATATATAGAATAACAGATACCCGGGAGTGAGTTACAGGCTGGAATCTTATCGAGGAGTTCGTGTGGTTTATATATAGAATAACAGATTCCCGGGAGTGAGTTACAGACTGGAATCTAATCGATGGGTTCGGGGGTTTACATATAGAATAACAGATACCCGGGAGTGAGTTACTGACTGGAATCTAATCGAGGGGTTCGGGGTGGTTTATATATAGAATAACAGATACCCGGGAGTGAGTTACAGACTGGAATCTAATCGAGGGGTTTGGGTGGTTTATATATAGAATAACAGATACACGGGAGTGAGTTACAGACTGGAATCTAATCGAGGGGTTCGGGTGGTTTATATATAGAATAGCACATACCCGGGAGTGAGTTACAGACTGGAATCTAATCGAGGTGTTCGGTTGGTTTATATATAGAATAGCAGATACCCGGGAGTGAATTGCAGACTGGAATCTAATCGAGGTGTTTGGGTGGTTTATATATAGAATAACAGATACCCGGGAGTGAGTAACAGACTGGAATCTAATCCAGAGGTTCGGGGGTTTATATATAGAATAACAGATACCCGGGAGTGAGGTACAGACTGGAATCTAATCGAGGGGTTCAGGTAGTTTATATATAGAATAACAGATACCTGGGAGTGAGTTACAGGCTGGAATCTTATCGAGGGGTTCGGGTGGTTTATATATAGAATAACAGATACCCGGGAGTGAGTTACAGACTGGAATCTAATCGAGGGGTTCAGTTGGTTTATATATAGAATAACAGATACCCGGGAGTGAGTTACAGACTGGAATCTAATCGAGGGCTTTGGGTGGTTTCTATATAGAATAACAGATACCCGGGAGTGAGTTACAGACTGGAATCTAATCAAGGGGTTCGGGGGTGTTTATATATAGAATAACAGATGCACGGGAGTGAGTTACAGACTGGAATCTAATCGAGGGGTTCGGGTGTTTTATCTCTAGAATAACAGATACCCGGGAGTGAGTAACAGACTGGAATCTGATCGAGGGGCTCGGGTGGTTTATATATAGAATAACAGATACCCGGATGTGAGTTACAGACTGGAATCTAATCGAGGGGTTTGGGTGGTTTCGATATAGAATAACAGATACACGGGAGTGAGTTACAGACTGGAATCTAATCGAGGGGTTCGGGTGGTTTATATATAGAATAACAGATACCCGGGAGTGAGTAACAGACTGGAATCTGATCGAGGGGCTCGGGTGGTTTATATATAGAATAACAGATACCCGGATGTGAGTTACAGACTGGAATCTAATCGAGGGGTTTGGGTGGTTTATATATAGAATAACAGATACACGGGAGTGAGTTACAGACTGGAATCTAATCGAGGGGGTCGGATGGTTTATTTATAGAATAACAGATACCCGGGAGTGAGTAACAGACTGGAATCTAATCGAGGGGTTCGGGGGTTTCTATATAGAACAACAGATACCCGGGAGTGAGTTACAAACTGGAATCTAATCAAGGGGTTCAGGTGGTTTATATATAGAATAACAGATACCCGGGAGTGAGTTACAGACTGGAATCTAATTGAGGGGTTCGGGGGGTTTATATATAGAATAACAGATACCCGGGAGTGAGTTACAGACTGGAATCTAATCAAGGGGTTGGGGGTGTTTATATATAGAATAACAGATACCCGGGAGTGAGTTACAGACTGGAATCTAATCGAGGGGTTCGGGGGTTTATATATAGAATAACAGATACCCGGGAGTGAGTTACTGACTGGAATATGATCGAGGGGTTCGGGGGTGTTTATATATAGAATAACAGATACTCGGGACTGAGGTGCAGACTGGAATCTAATCGAGGCGTTCGGGTGCTTTATATATAGAATAACAGATACCCGGGAGTGAGTTACAGGCTGGAATCTTATCGAGGAGTTCGCGTGGTTTATATATAGAATAACAGATAACCGGGAGAGAGTTACAGACTGGATCTAATCTATGGGTTCGGGGGTTTATATATAGAATAACCGATACCCGGGAGTGAGTTACTGACTGGAATATGATCGAGGGGCTCGGGTGGTGGTTTATATATAGAATAACAGATACCCGGGAGTGAGTTACAGGCTGGAATCTAATCGAGGGGTTTGGGTGGTTTATGTGTAGAATAACAGATACCCGGGAGTGAGTAACAGACTGGAACCTGATCGAGGGGCTCGGGTGGTTTATGTATAGAATAACAGATACCCGGGTGTGAGGTACAGACTGGAATCTAATCGAGGGGTTCAGGTGGTTTATATATAGAATAACAGATACCCGGGAGTGAGTAACAGACTGGAATCTGATCGAGGGGTTCGAGTGGTTTATATGTAGAATAACAGATACACGGGAGTGAGTTACAGACTGGAATCTAATCGAGGGGTTCGGGTGGTTTATATATAGTATAACAGATACCCGGGAGTGAGTAACAGACTGGAATCTGATCGAGGGGCTCGGGTGGTTTATATATAGAATAACAGATACCCGGATGTGAGTTACAGACTGGAATCTAATCGAGGGGTTTGGGTGGTTTATATATAGAATAACAGATACACGGGAGTGAGTTACAGACTGGAATCTAATCGAGGGGGTCGGATGGTTTATATATAGAATAACAGATACCCGGGAGTGAGTAACAGACTGGAATCTAATCGAGGTGTTCGGGGGTTTCTATGTAGAATAACAGATACCCGGGTGTGAGGTACAGACTGGAATCTAATCGAGGGGTTCAGGTGGTTTATATATAGAATAACAGATACCCGGGAGTGAGTTACAGACTGGAATCTAATCGAGGGGTTTGGGTGGTTTCTATATAGAATAACAGATACCCGGGAGTGAGTTACAGACTGGAATCTAATCAAGGGGTTGGGGGTGTTTATATATAGAATAACAGATACCCGGGAGTGAGTAACAGACTGGAATCTAATCGAGGTGTTCGGGTGGTTTATATATAGAATAACAGATACCCGGGAGTGAGTTACAGGCTGGAATCTAATCGGGGGGTTCGGTTGGTTTATATATAGAATAACAAATACCCGGGAGTGAGTAACAGACTGCAATCTAATCGAGGTGTTCGGGTGGTTTATATACAGAATAACAGATACCCGGGAGTGAGTTACAGACTGGAATCTAATCAAGGGGTTCGGGGGGGTTTATATATAGAATAACAGTTACCCGGGAGTGAGTTACAGACTGGAATCTAATCAAGGGGTTCGGGGGGGGTTTATATATAGAATAACAGATACCCGGGAGTGAGTTACAGGCTGGAATCTTATCGAGGAGTTCGCGTGGTTTATATATAGAATAACAGATACCCGGGAGAGAGTTACAGACTGGATCTAATCTATGGGTTCGGGGGTTTATATATAGAATAACAGATACCCGGGAGTGAGTTACTGACTGGAATATGATCGAGGGGCTCGGGTGGTGGTTTATATATAGAATAACAGATACCCGGGAGTGAGTTACAGGCTGGAATCTAATCGAGGGGTTCGGGTGGTTTATACATAGAATAACAGATACCCGGGAGTGAGTTACAGGCTGGAATCTAATCTATGGGTTCGGGGGTTTATATATAGAATAACAGATACCCGGGAGTGAGTTACTGACTGGAATATGATCGAGGGGCTCGGGTGGTGGTTTATATATAGAATAACAGATACCCGGGAGTGAGTTACAGGCTGGAATCTTATCGAGGGGTTCGGGTGGTTTATATAGAGAATAACAGATACCCGGGAGTGAGTTACAGACTGGAATCTAATCGACGGGTTCAGGGGTTTTTATATATAAAATAACTGATATCTGGGAGTGAGTTACTGACTGGAGTCTAATCGAGGGGTTCAGGGGGATTTATCTATAGAATAACAGATACCCGGGAGTGAGGGACAGACTGGAATCTAATCGAGGGGTTCGGTTGGTTTATATATAGAATAACAGATACCCGGGAGTAAGTTTCAGGCTGGAATCTAATCGAGGGGTTCGGGGGTGTTTATATATAGAATAACAGGTACCCGGGAGTGATTTACAGGCTGGAATCTAATCGAGGGGTTCGGGTGGTTTATATATAGAATAACAGATACCCGGGAGTGAGGTACAGACTGGAATCTAATCGAGGGGTTCGGGTGGTTTATATATAGAATAACAGATACCCGGGAGTGAGTTACAGGCTGGAATCTTATCGAGGAGTTCGTGTGGTTTATATATAGAATAACAGATACCCGGATGTGAGTTACAGACTGGAATCTAATCGAGTGGTTTGTGTGGTTTATATATAGAATAACAGATACACGGGAGTGAGTTGCAGACTGGAATCTAATCGAGGGGTTCGGGGGTGGTTTATATATAGAATAACAGATAACCGGGAGTGAGTAACAGACTGGAATCTAATCGAAGGGTTCGGGGGTTTATATGTAGAATAACAGATACCCGGGTTTGAGGTACAGACTGGAATCTAATCGAGGGTTTCAGGTGGTTTATATATAGAATAACAGATACACGGGAGTGAGTTACAGGCTCGGATCTTATCGAGGGGTCGGGTGGTTTATATAGAGAATAACAGATATACGGGAGTGAGTTACAGGCTCGGATCTTTTCGAGGGGTCGGGTGGTTTATCTAGAGAATAACAGATACCCGGGAGTGAGTTACAGACTGGAATCTAATCGAGGGGTTCGCGGGTTTCTATATAGAATAACAGATACCCGGGAGTGAGTTACAGACTGGAATCTAATCGAGGGGTTTGGGGTGGTTTACATATAGAATAACAGATACCTGGGAGTGAATTACAGACAGGAATCTAATCGAGCGGTTCGGGGGTGTTTATATATCGAATAACAGATACCTGAGAGTAAATAAAGATTGGAATGTAATCGAGGGGTTCGGATTGGTTTATATTTAGAATATGAACTACCCGGGAATGAGTTACAGACTGGAATCTAATCGAGGGGTTCAGGTGGTTTATATATAGAATAACAATTACCCAGGAGTGAGTTGCAGACTGGAATCTAATCGAGGCTTTCGGGGGGGGGGTTTATATATAGAATAACAGATACCCGGGAGTGAGTTACAGACTGGAATCTAATCGAGGGGTTCGGGTTGTTTATATATAGAATAACAGTTACCCGGGAGTGGGTTACAGACTGGAAGCTAATTGAGGGGTTCGGGTTGGTTTATATATAGAATAACAGATACCCGGGAGTGGGGTACAGACTGGAATGTAATCGAGGGGTTCGGGTGATTTATATATAGAATAACAGATACCCGGGAGTGAGTTACAGGCTGGAATCTTATCGAGGAGTTCGTGTGGTTTATATATAGAATAACAGATTCCCGGGAGTGAGTTACAGACTGGAATCTAATCGATGGGTTCGGGGGTTTACATATAGAATAACAGATACCCGGGAGTGAGTTACTGACTGGAATCTAATCGAGGGGTTCGGGGTGGTTTATATATAGAATAACAGATACCCGGGAGTGAGTTACAGACTGGAATCTAATCGAGGGGTTTGGGTGGTTTATATATAGAATAACAGATACACGGGAGTGAGTTACAGACTGGAATCTAATCGAGGGGTTCGGGTGGTTTATATATAGAATAGCAGATACCCGGGAGTGAGTTACAGACTGGAATCTAATCGAGGTGTTCGGTTGGTTTATATATAGAATAGCAGATACCCGGGAGTGAGTTGCAGACTGGAATCTAATCGAGGTGTTTGGGTGGTTTATATATAGAATAACAGATACCCGGGAGTGAGTAACAGACTGGAATCTAATCCAGAGGTTCGGGGGTTTATATATAGAATAACAGATACCCGGGAGTGAGGTACAGACTGGAATCTAATCGAGGGGTTCAGGTAGTTTATATATAGAATAACAGATACCTGGGAGTGAGTTACAGGCTGGAATCTTATCGAGGGGTTCGGGTGGTTTATATATAGAATAACAGATACCCGGGAGTGAGTTACAGACTGGAATCTAATCGAGGGGTTCAGGTGGTTTATATATAGAATAACAGATACCCGGGAGTGAGTTACAGACTGGAATCTAATCGAGGGCTTTGGGTGGTTTCTATATAGAATAACAGATACCCGGGAGTGAGTTACAGACTGGAATCTAATCAAGGGATTCGGGGGTGTTTATATATAGAATAACAGATACACGGGAGTGAGTTACAGACTGGAATCTAATCGAGGGGTTCGGGTGTTTTATCTCTAGAATAACAGATACCCGGGAGTGAGTAACAGACTGGAATCTGATCGAGGGGCTCGGGTGGTTTATATATAGAATAACAGATACCCGGGAGTGAGTTACAGGCTGGAATCTAATCGAGGGGTTTGGGTGGTTTAGATATAGAATAACAGATACACGGGAGTGAGTTACAGACTGGAATCTAATCGAGGGGTTCGGGTGGTTTATATATAGAATAACAGATACCCGGGAGTGAGTAACAGACTGGAATCTGATCGAGGGGCTCGGGTGGTTTATATATAGAATAACAGATACCCGGATGTGAGTTACAGACTGGAATCTAATCGAGGGGTTTGGGTGGTTTATATATAGAATAACAGATACACGGGAGTGAGTTACAGACTGGAATCTAATCGAGGGGGTCGGATGGTTTATTTATAGAATAACAGATACCCGGGAGTGAGTAACAGACTGGAATCTAATCGAGGGGTTCGGGGGTTTCTATATAGAACAACAGATACCCGGGAGTGAGTTACAAACTGGAATCTAATCGAGGGGTTCAGGTGGTTTATATATAGAATAACAGATACCCGGGAGTGAGTTACAGACTGGAATCTAATTGAGGGGTTCGGGGGGTTTATATATAGAATAACAGATACCCGGGAGTGAGTTACAGACTGGAATCCTATCAAGGGGTTGGGGGTGTTTATATATAGAATAACAGATACCCGGGAGTGAGTTACAGACTGGAATCTAATCGAGGGGTTCGGGGGTTTATATATAGAATAACAGATACCCGGGAGTGAGTTACTGACTGGAATATGATCGAGGGGTTCGGGGGTGTTTATATATAGAATAACAGATACTCGGGACTGAGGTGCAGACTGGAATCTAATCGAGGCGTTCGGGTGCTTTATATATAGAATAACAGATACCCGGGAGTGAGTTACAGGCTGGAATCTTATCGAGGAGTTCGCGTGGTTTATATATAGAATAACAGATAACCGGGAGAGAGTTACAGACTGGATCTAATCTATGGGTTCGGGGGTTTATATATAGAATAACCGATACCCGGGAGTGAGTTACAGGCTGGAATCTAATCGAGGGGTTTGGGTGGTTTATGTGTAGAATAACAGATACCCGGGAGTGAGTAACAGACTGGAACCTGATCGAGGGGCTCGGGTGGTTTATATATAGAATAACAGATACCCGGATGTGAGTTACAGACTGGAATCTAATCGAGGGGTTTGGGTGGTTTATATATAGAATAACAGATACACGGGAGTGAGTTACAGACTGGAATCTAATCGAGGGGTTCGGGTGGTTTATATATAGAATAACAGATACCCGGGAGTGAGTAACAGACTGGAATCTGATCGAGGGGCTCGGGTGGTTTATATATAGAATAACAGATACCCGGATGTGAGTTACAGACTGGAATCTAATCGAGGGGTTTGGGTGGTTTATATATAGAATAACAGATACACGGGAGTGAGTTACAGACTGGAATCTAATCGAGGGGGTCGGATGGTTTATTTATAGAATAACAGATACCCGGGAGTGAGTAACAGACTGGAATCTAATCGAGGGGTTCGGGGGTTTCTATATAGAACAACAGATACCCGGGAGTGAGTTACAAACTGGAATCTAATCGAGGGGTTCAGGTGGTTTATATATAGAATAACAGATACCCGGGAGTGAGTTACAGACTGGAATCTAATTGAGGGGTTCGGGGGGTTTATATATAGAATAACAGATACCCGGGAGTGAGTTACAGACTGGAATCTAATCGAGGGGTTTGGGTGGTTTCTATATAGAACAACAGATACCCGGGAGTGAGTTACAGACTGGAATCTAATCAAGGGGTTGGGGGTGTTTATATATAGAATAACAGATACCCGGGAGTGAGTTACAGACTGGAATCTAATCGAGGGGTTCGGGGGTTTATATATAGAATAACAGATACCCGGGAGTGAGTTACTGACTGGAATATGATCGCGGGGTTCGGGGGTGTTTATATATAGAATAACAGATACCCGGGAGTGAGTTACAGACTGGAATCTAATCGAGGGGTTCGGGTGCTTTATATATAGAATAACAGATACCCGGGAGTGAGTTACAGGCTGGAATCTTATCGAGGAGTTCGCGTGGTTTATATATAGAATAACAGATAACCGGGAGAGAGTTACAGACTGGATCTAATCTATGGGTTCGGGGGTTTATATATAGAATAACAGATACCCGGGAGTGAGTTACTGACTGGAATATGATCGAGGGGCTCGGGTGGTGGTTTATATATAGAATAACAGATACCCGGGAGTGAGTTACAGGCTGGAATCTAATCAAGGGGTTTGGGTGGTTTATGTGTAGAATAACAGATACCCGGGAGTGAGTAACAGACTGGAACCTGATCGAGGGGCTCGGGTGGTTTATGTATAGAATAACAGATACCCGGGTGTGAGGTACAGACTGGAATCTAATCGAGGGGTTCAGGTGGTTTATATATAGAATAACAGATACCCGGGAGTGAGTAACAGACTGGAATCTGATCGAGGGGTTCGGGTGGTTTATATGTAGAATAACAGATACACGGGAGTGAGTTACAGACTGGAATCTAATCGAGGGGTTCGGGTGGTTTATATATAGAATAACAGATACCCGGGAGTGAGTAACAGACTGGAATCTGATCGAGGGGCTCGGGTGGTTTATATATAGAATAACAGATACCCGGATGTGAGTTACTGACTGGAATCTAATCGAGGGGTTTGGGTGGTTTATATATAGAATAACAGATACACGGGAGTGAGTTACAGACTGGAATCTAATCGAGGGGGTCGGATGGTTTATATATAGAATAACAGATACCCGGGAGTGAGTAACAGACTGGAATCTAATCGAGGTGTTCGGGGGTTTCTATGTAGAATAACAGATACCCGGGTGTGAGGTACAGACTGGAATCTAATCGAGGGGTTCAGGTGGTTTATATATAGAATAACAGATACCCGGGAGTGAGTTACAGACTGGAATCTAATCGAGGGGTTTGGGTGGTTTCTATATAGAATAACAGATACCCGGGAGTGAGTTACAGACTGGAATCTAATCAAGGGGTTGGGGGTGTTTATATATAGAATAACAGATACCCGGGAGTGAGTTACAGGCTGGAATCTAATCGGGGGGTTCGGGTGGTTTATATATAGAATAACAAATACCCGGGAGTGAGTAACAGACTGGAATCTAATCGAGGTGTTCGGGTGGTTTATATACAGAATAACAGATACCCGGGAGTGAGTTACAGACTGGAATCTAATCAAGGGGTTCGGGGGGGTTTATATATAGAATAACAGTTGCCCGGGAGTGAGTTACAGACTGGAATCTAATCAAGGGGTTCGGGGGGGGTTTATATATAGAATAACAGATACCCGGGAGTGAGTTACAGGCTGGAATCTAATCGGGGGGTTCGGGTGGTTTATATATAGAATAACAAATACCCGGGAGTGAGTAACAGACTGGAATCTAATCGAGGTGTTCGGGTGGTTTATATACAGAATAACAGATACCCGGGAGTGAGTTACAGACTGGAATCTAATCAAGGGGTTCGGGGGGGTTTATATATAGAATAACAGTTACCCGGGAGTGAGTTACAGACTGGATCTAATCTATGGGTTCGGGGGTTTATATATAGAATAACAGATACCCGGGAGTGAGTTACTGACTGGAATATGATCGAGGGGCTCGGGTGGTGGTTTATATATAGAATAACAGATACCCGGGAGTGAGTTACAGGCTGGAATCTAATCGAGGGGTTCGGGTGGTTTATACATAGAATAACAGATACCCGGGAGTGAGTTACAGACTGGAATCTAATCGAGGGGTTCAGGTGGTTTATATATAGAATAACAGATACCCGGGAGTGAGTTACAGGCTGGAATCTTATCGAGGGGTTCGGGTGGTTTATATAGAGAATAACAGATACCCGGGAGTGAGTTACAGACTGGAATCTAATCGACGGGTTCAGGGGTTTTTATATATAAAATAACTGATATCTGGGAGTGAGTTACTGACTGGAGTCTAATCGAGGGGTTCAGTGGGATTTATCTATAGAATAACAGATACCCGGGAGTGAGGTACAGACTGGAATCTAATCGAGGGGTTCGGGTGGTTTATATATAGAATAACAGATACCCGGGAGTAAGTTTCAGGCTGGAATCTAATCGAGGGGTTCGGGGGTGTTTATATATAGAATAACAGGTACCCGGGAGTGATTTACAGGCTGGAATCTAATCGAGGGGTTCGGGTGGTTTATATATAGAATAACAGATACCCGGGAGTGAGGTACAGACTGGAATCTAATCGAGGGGTTCGGGTGGTTTATATATAGAATAACAGATACCCGGGAGTGAGTTACAGGCTGGAATCTTATCGAGGAGTTCGTGTGGTTTATATATAGAATAACAGATACCCGGATGTGAGTTACAGACTGGAATCTAATCGAGTGGTTTGTGTGGTTTATATATAGAATAACAGATACACGGGAGTGAGTTGCAGACTGGAATCTAATCGAGGGGTTCGGGGGTGGTTTATATATAGAATAACAGATAACCGGGAGTGAGTAACAGACTGGAATCTAATCGAGGGGTCGGGTGGTTTATATAGAGAATAACAGATACACGGGAGTGAGTTACAGGCTCGGATCTTATCGAGGGGTCGGGTGGTTTATCTAGAGAATAACAGATACCCGGGAGTGAGTTACAGACTGGAATCTAATCGAGGGGTTCGCGGGTTTCTATGTAGAATAACAGATACCCGGGAGTGAGTTACAGACTGGAATCTAATCGAGGTGTTTGGGGTGGTTTACATATAGAATAACAGATACCTGGGAGTGAATTACAGACAGGAATCTAATCGAGCGGTTCGGGGGTGTTTATATATCGAATAACAGATACCTGAGAGTAAATAAAGATTGGAATGTAATCGAGGGGTTCGGATTGGTTTATATTTAGAATATGAAATACCCGGGAATGAGTTACAGACTGGAATCTAATCGAGGGGTTCAGGTGGTTTATATATAGAATAACAATTACCCAGGAGTGAGTTGCAGACTGGAATCTAATCGAGGCTTTCGGGGGGGGGTTTATATATAGAATAACAGATACCCGGGAGTGAGTTACAGACTGGAAATTAATCGAGTTTTTCGGAGGGGTTTATACATAGAATAACAGATACCCGGGAGTGAGTTACAGACTGGAATCTAATCGAGAGGTTCGTTGTGGTTTACATATAGAATAACAGATACCCGGGAGTGAGTTACAGACTGGAATCTAATCGAGAGGTTCGTTGTGGTTTACATATAGAATAACAGATACCTGGGAGTGAGTTACAGACTGGAATCTAATATTGGGGTTCGTGGGGTTTATATATAGAATAACAGATACCTGGGAGTGAGTTACAGACTGGAATCTAATCGAGGGGTTCGGGTGGTTTATATGTAGAATCACAGGTACCCGGGAGTGAGTTACAGACTGGAATCTAATCGAGGGGTTCCGGTGGTTTATATGTAGAATAACAGATACCTGGGAGTGAGTTACAGACTGGAATCTAATCGAGGGGTTCGGGTGGTTTATATGTAGAATCACAGGTACCCGGGAGTGAGTTACAGACTGGAATCTAATCGAGGGGTTCCGGTGGTTTATATGTCGAATCACAGGTACCCGGGAGCAATATATTGGCTAGAATTTAATCGAGGAGTTTTGAAGTTTTGGGTTCAACTTAGGGCCGTGTTAAAGTATTTTGGAATTTTTCTGCACAATGGCTGAGGAACCTGGAGGTGTGCCATAGCGACACTGCTGGTGGAAGAGCATAATTACAGCGTGACATGTTTACATTGGCTGTTCCTATTTTAAAAGGGGACAATTGGAATTTATGATGGGGGAAAACCGGCACAGAGGTCTGACAGTAAGATGACACAGGCAGTTTGGTTTGGGGCTTGCGGGAGGTATTATATGTTTTACCGATAATAACACTTACATGGGAATAAAACCTACCTCTTTGACCAAGATTATGGTTCCCTGTCCAAACATCTCTTTCCGTGTCTCGGTGTCAAATTTTGTTTGATAACGCTGCACCTTGGGACGTTTTACTACGTTAAAGGCACTATATAAATGCACGTTGTTGGTCCTGAGTGAGTGGCAGGTGTGAATCGGGAGAATGGTTTACATCTGGTTTATATTTGGTGCCAACCTCTTCAAGGGACAGCGTCCATTGTGACCCGACATCATTGTCGATGATGCCCTTCGTTTCTTTAACAAGGCCGCGGCTCCCGTGAAATCATACTCTCCATAAACTGTCCGACCTCCCGGGTTAAATTGCCCCCCGATAACTCACTCTCAGGGACCCATTTTTCCTTTCGGACCCTGCCCAAACAAAATTTGACACCGAGACACATGAGGAGATATTCGGGCAGCACCCGCGGCAAAGTACTCAGCAGGTCAGGCAGCATCTGAGGAGAGAGAAGCAGAGTTCACGTTTCAGGTCTGCGACCTTTCGTCAGAACCTGAAGGCAGTGTATTTCCAGCACTTTCCGTTCTGTTCTGTTTTTAAATTTCAGATTTCCAGCATCTACAGTATTTTGCTTTTATTGAGATTTGCGGCCAAAAGCTGGCTCAAGGAGGTCAGTTTTAGGGAGCTAAAACGAGAGGAGGGGCGGAGAGGTTTAGGGAGCGGGTTCCAGAGTTTAATACCACTGAGCTAACAAGCCAGAAATTCAGCCCAACGCTTTCTGGGCATGGGTTCAAATCTCACTGGGGCAGTTGGTGGAATGTAATTTTATTAATGAAAATCTGAAATTGAAAGCTCGTCTCAGTAATGGTGCCATGAAACTATGCCCTTTAGGAAAGGGAATCTGCTGTCCTTACCCAGTCCGGCCTCCATGTGACTGCAGACCCACAGCGATGTGGTTGACTCTTAAATAGCCGAGCAAGTTGTCGAGGGCCATTAAGGAAGGGCAGCAAACGCTGGCCTTTCGGTGACGCCCGCTCCCCCGTGCAAGAGAACACAGGGAGCTGATCGCGAGGCTGAGAATTTTTAAAACTGGGGTGTTCTGGACTTGGGGCTTGATCTGCAGGGATGAGGGAGCGTGGGATTGCGAAGGCGAAGGGAGGCCAGAATCGGACCGGCCCTAAGGAACCGCGTGTCAATCGAGCCCACGGGCGATGACAAAGAAAGCCTTCTCTTGCGGATTGGGTGGGCGGTCGTTTGTACCGTGGCGGGGAGTGGGGTTAGCGCGGGGGGGGAGGGGAGAGGGGGGGGAGCTGCGTGAGGCATTGGAGAAGGTGAGGGGGAAGCTCTGAACTGAGAGTGGAAGCACAGCGACAGGCACGAGGGAAACATGTCCGATGAAAAATTGCCGTGCTTAATGACTTTGAATAATAGTGGCAAAGTAAAAAGGTCTCCTTTTAACAAGTAGTGATTCATCATGTATGTCAGCAATAGCAGCAGTTCAATCACGGGGGAGCAGTGAGCCATGAGTGCAGCAATGTGTTCAATTAAACCTGTAGGTGCGTGCATCTCCGACAAGACATCAGAAGCTCCAAGGTTAGAAATTATATCTGCTTCAAGGAAAGCAACGAACATAATCTCCGAGCTTTTATGAACTTTGCATAACGTTTTAGGCAAGCGCTTTCAAACTCTTTGGTGTCCCATCATTCAGCGTGTAAACATACATATTAACAAATCAGTGAGCGTTGGGCTGAATGCCACCAGCGTCTGTAGACGGGTAACAGCATGTTATGCACAGCAGCGTTTAGCTAGCATTGCCGGGGAGGGGGTGCGGTTAGCTGACATCAGGGGCGAGTGCAACAGGGAATCGGCGTGTGTTGTTATTATCAGCATGAACGAGCCCCAGCTTTGGCCTAGCTTGCCAGTGCGACAGGCCGCAGCCTTTGACGTTGTGAGGCATCGCATTGCGAGGTCGATTTCCCACCCCCCCCCCCCCCCCCCACCAACCCCATCATTTCACGTGTCTCCTGCCGTGGAGACCAGGGTAATTTTGCTTTGCGATGCAGAGCAGGCCTTGGGCCTACTCCCGTCCAGTTCTGGGCTTGGCGTCCTAAATCCTTCGCTTATTTTCATTTTGGGGACGGGGGGGGGCGGGGGGGGGCACCACTGGCATTTGTTGCAGAATTGGAGGAATTCTGGGAGGAGGTTAGTTGGGGGGTGGGTGAGGCAATGGAGGGGATTTGAAAACACAAGAGTGGGGGATTACCCGTGGGTAAGAGACGTTCCAGGTGAGGACAAAGTCCACCGCCGGCTTGAGCGTGGGCAAGACCCCGACCGCGACGGATCGCGAGCAATGCTCCCATCATGCACTTCTCCCGCGATGTCATCAACAGCACAAAAAATAAAATCTGCGGGGAGAAGAACAAAAACCGACTAAAAGAAATAATTGCATGAAAAAGAAAAAAAAAATATATAAAGGCTTTAATAACGCTTAAATAACAGCACAGAAAAGGCTCTGTGATAAAGATAACATTGATGAACTGTGCGTTGGCCTCTCATTTCGATATAAAAATGAGTTTAACCCTTTTAAAAACTGGAGAGGTGCTGTGTCTTTACTTGACTTTGCCTTGCATCCGAAGGGAGAGTCCCTCAAAAAGGAAAACAGACAAGTCAAATTATCACAAAACCTCGGGATTTCAAAAGTCGGATAATTTTCTGCTACGTTGTTTAAAATGCTTCATAAATAACAACTTTTTCTCCTCTGGCGTAAATTCTCTCTAAAATCAAGGCTAAAAATTCCTGTAAATGTGTAATCATGTGTTAACTGTTCTAAACCACAAGCACAGCCATTGAAATTCAGGGTTTTAGAATTCAGAAACAGAACACCAGCACACACACAATGATTTAACCTAAGCTTTCTAAGCATTAACCAGCTGGCCGTTGACTGAACAAGAAAGTCGGGCTGTTAGGTCGGAATTTTGGGGGTCAAGGGTCAATCGTGACCGCCCCTCTCCCCCCCGCAATGCCCCCCGCCTTGGCCTTCGTGAGGTCACCCCCCCGTTACGCGGGCGATTGGAGCCCATGACCCTGGCAGTGCGGGGAATGAGCGCACGATTGGCTCGTTTGGATCGGGAAACTGACCAATCAAGTAGACGGAGCCAACTGTCCGGCCGCCTGATTGGCTGCGGGAGATCTTTGGGTGTCTCGTTGCCGCGTGCAAGTGTGTATTCCCACTAAAAGGGCGCTCGTCCATCACTTATGTTTGGCAATGTGAGCATCCGCAATGACACACTTGATTCTGTTGGACTGCTTGCTTGCGATCACCATTGCATGCAATCTCCCCGGTCCTTCTCCCTCCTAAGCCTTTTTAAGCGGGGCTAAACGTTAAAGTCTTTGCTCCCGAGATAGAAGTTCACACCCAGTGACAAAGCGCCCATCGAACACCCAGCGACCGCACCCATCCAACACCCAGTCACTGCACCCATCCAACACACCCAGTGACTGAGCACCTATCCAGCACCCAGCAACGGAGCACCCATCGAATACCAATAAAATTAAAACCCATAAACCTGGACCCCTCAATCTCCCAATGGGGCTCTTTTCTAGTGTCAGTTTCATTGCTTGTATATTGAACATACAGCACAGAAACAGGCCATTCGGCCCAACTAGGCCATGTTGGTGTTTATACTCCACACAAGTCTCCTTCCATTCCATCCGTCTCATTTTGGCTTTTTAGCATATCTTTCTATCCCCTGCTTTCTCATGTACTCATCTAATTTCGTTTTGCAAGCGCCTCAGTGATTTGCCTCAACCACTTCCGGTGGCAGCAAGTCCCCCGCCCTTAGCACTCGCTGGATGAAGAAACTCCTCCTGAGTTCCCAGTTGGAAATATTTGTGACAACTCGTGTGATCTCCTCGGTTCAGACTCCCCCGCAAGTGGAAACATACTTCTCTCTACATCTGCCCTGTCCGACCCATTCATCATTTGAAAGACCTCTTTTCCAATTAATGAAAAGCTCTAACCTGTTCGATCTTTCCCGAGGGCCGTACCTCCTCACCCCGGGGACTTGTGCTATCGAAAAGGCTTTATTTGCTCCTCCCGCAACCCTTTGGCCGATTACCATCCCTGCCGATTTCTGATTGCGACCACTCAGTTCTAACCCCACGGACTTTGTCTGAACGTCAGGTTATTAGCTGCACCCTTCACTGGAACGCTGCGCGGTCTGTGTTGCACAGACCCGGGGTGGCGGTTTGGAGGCACCGGCAGGCCTCGGTGGTAAGGTAGCTCACACCGTCTCCCCCTTCGCCTGACAGCCAACTGCAGCGTAAGATCCCCTTGCCCACACTGCCTATACCCTTCCATTGGTTGCCCCTTTGAGGTGGAGATTGAGGCCCAACAAACAGCAAACCCCCATTTATATTTTTGGAGGCCAAAAATAAAATCAGGCGGCCATTAGCCCTCGGGAGGCCATTTTGATTTTGTCTCCCTCCCTTTTGATTGGCAACGGGGTGGGGATCGGTGGGGGGGCGGCGGGGGGTGGGGGGGAACTAACTAGGGAGAGAAGCTTCGACAAAGTCAGCGACCTGGTGGCTAATCTCTTACCTTTGACCTTTCACCCAAAGCTGTAAGTGTTAACTGTTAACCTTTGACCTTGCAGATTTTAACTGCTGAAATGTCTCTTTAAACCTTTAAGGCAACTTTGATAATGAACGACTGGCGATTGCTAGACAGCGCATTCCATATCGACTCGGTCGGGTAGTAGATGAGTGGCTACTTGACAAAGGTAAAAAGAAATTAATTAAAAACTTTTAACATTTAAAAAGAAAACCACACACCGCAAAAAAAGAAAGAAACCTTAACTTTAACATAACCCAATAATAATTCTATTTTAATTCTTTTAAATGCTAAAACGTGTGAGTAAAATTAAACACGCCAGATAAAACCTGTTTTAACTGTAAACAAGTGTAGAGCTTTTTTTTTTGGTGAGCGTGATTTTACTGATGTTGTTGTTGTTGCTATGATATCTGTTGGTTAACGGGGCCTACTTTTTTTCGGGGCTGAATGGAAGCCACTTTGCCCTTTGACCTTTTAAGAGCCGCGTTACGTTGGGCCGTGAGGAGAAACCCAAACCATCCGCCTCAGGAGAGGCTCCGCTGCATTGGACATGCCCATTCTTCCGTTTTCCCTCTTATCCCACACACTGGCCCGAATCCCAGAGGTTTAGGTGCAAACTGGAAAAGGTCGAAGGTCACGAAAGAGTTGTTGGGGACTTGTGTAGGGGGGGGGTGGGTGGGGGGGACGCTGTTAGTTAACCACACAGCTTTACCAGGCACCGTGTTACCGGCTAAGACCACCCCTGGCCGTAAGGGTCTTTGGGACGGGGGTGGGTTGCCAGGAACAGGTAGAGCCCAGGTTCCCGGTCACGAGGACTTGCCCAACGCGGGTGCCAGTTTGCGTCCGATTCTCAGTCATCCACCCCGCGCCCGTCCCCCCCCCCCCCCTCTGCTTTACACCACCGCCCCCCGCCCCCCCCCCACCCCACCCCACTCCTCTCCACCCCCTCTTGAAGGGGAGACAGTCACGAGGATGGAGTGCCATGCTGCGGAGCGATGCAGTGAGGACAACATGGCTCCGATGTTGGCATTTGCTGTTTTGGGTTTCCCGAATATGGATCCAGGGTCGGGTTCTACCTGGGGCTCACCGATCCGAGTCGATTGTAGTGCGAGTTCTCCGTGGCTAAACCGGGGATTCCCCCCCGGGGGTAAGGAGGACAAAAAAAAACAGCCAAAGTTCCTGCGAATGACCGCTACGAAACAACCTCCGTCGGGTGCAGACTAAACCAAATGGCGAGGTTGCCGTCAAGAAAAAGGAGACCTCGGGAGGTCTCGGGAGGCCAGGCACAAACCCAACTCTGAGCAAAGTTGAGTCACAGGATTTGGCACGCAATGCCCTGGGCACAGGTGGCAAGAGAGGTCAGAGAGCAATATTCTAGCCCGCTGAACGACCGGCGGCCAACACAAGATCCAGGCCGGCGCTCCCAGCGCCCGTACTGAGGGAGTGCAGCACCGTCAGAGGTGCCATCTTTCGGATGAGGCGCTGACCCGAGGCCCGGGGTGGGGGTGGGGGGGTGGGGGGGGGGCCAATATTTATCCCTCACTCAATAAAAAAAACAGCTGATCTGGGTCATTGTCGCGTCGCTGTTTGTGGGATCTTGCTGTGCGCAAATTGGCTGCCGCGCTTCCATGCTTCAAAAGGGCTTCATTGGCCGAGAAGCACTTTGAGACGTCCTGAGGTCGCGAAAGGCGCTATGTAAACGCAAGTCTCTCTTTAGCACTGCCTGGTTGCTGCCTTCACGAGCCAGTGACGGGACGGGAATGTTAACCGGCATTGCCTGGGGGGCCTGGATTAAGCAGATGCCCTTATCCTTGGCCAGAACCTCAGAGAGGAAACACTTGTATTTGCGGATGTCCCTCAGAGGGCCCGGCATCTTCCTCGGCTTGAGGGAGGGAGGTTTCTTATTGGTGGCAGTTATCCCCGCCCACAGATTGGGGGCGGAGCTCGTGGTTTATACCCAAGTTGCCTCCCCTTGAGTTGAATTGATATCCCACTGGCCCTGCTTCTAATCCCATTGGCTTGAGGTGAGTCGGCATGTGGTATCGCAGTGACTCAGCAGCTGCCGCGGTCCCAGCCAGCGGTCCGGACTCCAGGGGAGGACGAGATCGGGATTGACGGGATGCTCCCCACCCCCCCCGCCCCCTGCAGTCGAACAGCCGGCTCCCACGCTCTCGCAAAGTGCCTTGCCAAACCGGACGGCGGAGGAACAAATTCGACGGCGCTGCGATCTCGCACTGCGCGCTCTGCAGTTGTCGAGTTCTGGAACCTCACGGGGCAAAAGGAGGCCGTTCGGCCCATCCTGCCGGCTCCGGCCCTTTGAAAGAATTAGTCCCACTCCCTGTACTTTCCCCGGAGCCCTGCGAGGATGGGCACATTGGGCGACCAGTGGCCGGAGTGCAAGGTCAGGGCGGTGGGAGGCAGGAGGTCATGTGACGAAACCGCCAATTGACGTGCACGGGGGGAGGGGGGCTGGTCAATGAATGTGGCACCTCTGCGCAGGTCAGTACCAGAGTTGACCTCCAACCAACTGACTTGACCACAATCAGGTTACCCTGATGCTCAACGAACTGAGCATTCACCAGGTGGATTCCTGGGATGAGAGGGGTTGTCCGATGAGGAGAGACTGGAGTAGAGTTGGGCCGATACTCTCTGCAATTTAGCAGATTGAGAGGTGACTTCATCGAAACATGTAAGATTCTGAGAGGGTTTGGCGGGGTAGATGCTGCGAGGGTTTTTCTCCGCTGGCTGGGGAGTCGAGAATACGGGGGGGGCGCGACACAGTCCCAGGATGAGGGGTCGGCCATTTTGGACTGAGATGAAGCGAAATTTCTTCACTCGGAGGGTTGTGAATCGTTGGGATTCTCTACTCCAGAGAGCTGTGGATGCTCCGTTGTTGAGTACATTCAAGAGAAGGATCAGGGATAAGTGGAGTTGAGGGAGCAGATCGGCTGCGATCTTATTGAATGGAGGAGCAGGGGCCGAATGGCCTACTCCTGCTCCTATTTCTCTTGTTCTTACGTCCCCTAGCTTCCCTTGCACCGTGCAAGCCAAGCAGAGGAGGTAAGTACAACAGAAAATCGATCATTGGCCAATATTTGCTCTGGGTTTATTTGCCTCCAATGATGCAGTGTTTCATTTACTCCCAGTGAGTAATGAGCCCCTTTCGGGCACGCGACACAAGTGAGGATCGTTAAGACAGCAGAGTTCTCGTGAAGAAATTTGATTCCAAACACTTTACGTCAAGAAATATTCATCCAGGTTTTCTTCATGACCCACGCTCCCTCGTGGGTCCCAGAGTGTAATGCCAGAAATGGTTGGATGTGACAGGTAGAAATTAGGTAATGGGCCAATGCAATAAAACCTAAATACAATGGAATATTTATTGACGACAGCACTCACAAGTGTCATAGAGAGATACAGCACTGAAACAGGCCCTTCGGCCCACCGAGTCTGTGCCGACCAACAACCACCCCATTTTATACTAATTCTACATTAATCCCATATTCTCTACCACATCCCCTCCATTCTCCTACCACCTACCTATACTCGGGGAAATTTACAATGGCCAATTTACCTATCAACCTGCAAGTCTATTGGTTGTGGGAGGAAACCGGAGCACCCGGAGAAAACCCACGCAGACACAGGGAGAACTTGCAAACTCCGCACAGGCAGTGCCCAGAATTGAACCCGGGTCGCTGGAGCTGTGGGGCTGCGGTGCTAACCACTGCACCACTGTGCCCTCAGCTCCGTACGATGGAACGCCATTGTGGGGAAATTGAGTCGCAGCAGCAATGCCCTACATTTATCTGGCGCCTTGAACCAAGTAAAACATCCCAAAGGTGCTTCACGGGAGCGTCATAAAACAAAAATTCAACATCGAGCCACATAAGGAGATGTTAGGGACAGGCGACCAAAAGCTCGGTCAAAGAGGTCGGTTTTAGGGAGCGTCTTAAAGGAGGAGAGAGAGAGGCGGAGAGGTTTAGGGAGGGAATTCCAGAACTCAGGGCCCCCCAGGCAGCTGAAGGCACGGCCGCCAATGGTGGAGCGATGGGAATCGGGGGATGGACAAGAGGGCGGAATTGGAGGAGTGCAGAGATCTCGGAGGGTTCTAGGGGCTGGAGGAGGTGACAGAGATAGGGAGGGGGTGCACTCGATGGCAGCATCCAGCTTCACTTTGAGTGACATCTCATTTCTAATTTTAACTCTTCACGTTCCATTTTGAAAGAAAAAGACGTGCATTTCTATCCCTTAAGGACTTCAGGAATGGATCACAACCCTCTGCAGCCAACCAAGTACTTTCTCGAAGTGTAATTACTGATATAATATCAGAAATGCGGTGGCTAATTTGCACAAAGCAAGCTCCCACAAATGGCAACGACCAGATAATCTATTTTCAGTGATGTTGGGTTGAGGGATAGATATCGGCCCGGGGAGAACACCCCCCATCCCCATTCCCATTCCCCATCCCCCATCCCCATTCCCATTCCCCATCCCCCATCCCCCATTCCCCATTCCCCATCCCCCATTCCCATTCCCCATCCCCCATCCCATCCCCCATTCCCCACCCCCATCCCTATTCCCATTCCCCATCCCCCATCCCCACTCTTCTTCCAATAGTGGCCGTAGGATCTTTTACATCCACCCGAGGGGGCAGATGGAGCCCAAGATCTCATCCAAAAGAGGGCACCTCCAACAGTGCAGCACTCCCTCAGTTCTGGCGCTGGAGTGTCAACGCGTCTAAGTTACCGGGATGGGATTCGAACCCACAACCTTCTGATTCGCAGGTGAGCGAGTTACCACTGAGCCACAGCTCTTCGAAAGGCCACGTTGCCCTCTCCTGCTCATTCCGGCCACTGGCTTTGGGTTTAAGTCCATCACTGTGGCAGGGGGGGGGGGTGGGGAAACAAAGTGAAAAGGCTTCTCGGCCTACTCTGCATCCCATCCGCTCTCCAGTCGTTTTCCCGCTCAGAGCTGCACCCCTCTACATTCTTCAACGCTGTTCGCAGGCACCGCCTCCAGTCTCTATCCACTCTTTCCCTCATAAATCTACAATTGCCATGTCAAGGGCCGCTTTGCTGAGTTGGGAGAAAGGTCAAAGGTGGAGGTTACGCTGGTCGCACTCGCTCAGAGTGCTCATTCCCAGGGGGCCCTTCAAAATTGGCATGTGCTTCCTGACATAGTAACGGGGGAGGCCATTCAGCCCCTCGAGCCTCTCCCGCCATTCAATGAGATCATGGCTGATCTGTGACCTAACTCCATATACCCACTTTTGCCCTGTATCCCTCAATACCTTTGGTCAACAACAATCTATCAATCTCAGATTTAAAATTCACAATTGATCCAGCATCGATTGCCGTTTGTGGAAGAGAGTTCCAAACTTCTCCCACCCTTTGTGTGTGGAAGTGTTTCCTCATTTCACTCCTGAAAGGTCTGGCTCTAATTTTTAGACTCTGCCCCCCAGTCCTCGACTCCCCAACCAGCGGAAATAGTTTCTCTCTATCGACTCTATCAGTTCCCCTTAATATCTGGAAAATTTTGATCAAAATCACCCCTTAACCTTCGAAATTCCAGGGAATATAACCCTCCTCTCATCTTCTTGTAGATATTTTCAGAAGTCCGTCTTGAACAGGTGTTGGGAGATTCCGTGTGCTCAGGAAAGGTTACCCACCCTGCACTGTGGGCAGTTTAAGACATCCCACAATAATCATACTAATTGGGAGCAGGAGTCGGCCATTCGGCCCCTCGAGCCTGCTGCGCCATTCAATAAGATCATGGCTGATCTGATTGTGGCCTCAACTCCACTTTCCTGTCTGTCCCCCCCATAACCCTTGACTCCCTTGTAGATCAAAAATCTGTCCAACTCAGCCTTGAATATATTCAATGACCCAGCCTCCACTGCTCTCTGGGGAAGAGAATTCCAAAGATTAACGACCCTCTGAGAGAAGAAATTCCTCCTCATCTCCGTCTTAAATGGGAGACCCCCCTCATTCTGAAACTGTATCCCCCCTAGTTCCAGATTCCCCCACAAGGGGAAAGACCCTCTCAGCATCTACCCTGTCAAGCCCCCTCAGAATCTTACATGTTTCAATAAGATCACCTCTCATTCTTCTAAACTCCAATGAGTATTGGCCCAACCTGCTCAACCTTTCCTCATAAGACAACCCCTTCATCGCAGAAAACAGCCCAGTGAACCTTCTCTGAACTGCTTCCAATGCAAGTATATCTCAGGAGACCAAAACTGTACACAGTACTCCAGGGGCGATCTCACCAACGCCCTGTACAGTTGTAGCAAGGCTTCCCTACTTTTATACTCCATCCTCCTTGCAATAAAGGCCAACATTCCATTTAGTTTCCTAATTAATTACTGTACCTGCATGCTAACTTTTTGTGATTCAAGGACACCCAGATCCCTCTGCGTTCTGCAGTCTCTCCCTGTTTTTCTATCCATCCAGCCAAAGTGGAAGAGTTCATATTTTCCCACACTGTACTCCATCTGCCATACATTTTGCCCACTCACTTAAACTACCTATATCCCTTTGCAGACTTTCTGCATCCTCCTCACAAGTTGCTTTCCTACCTATCCTTGCATCGTCAGCAAATGTAGTTACAATACATTCGGTTCCTTTGTCCAAGCATTGGTAAAGATCGTAAATAGTCCAGTGGGTGTGTTGCCAAGGTGCCAACTGCAGATGGCACAGACCGGTGAAAATTGTTTACTGTCCATGTGGAAACTCTTTCAGTCTTCCCTTCGCCCTCAATCTGCTGTCGGAGGGTCAGTACTGAGGGAGTGCTGCACTGTCAGAGGGTCAGTACTGAGGGAGTGCTGCACTGTCAGAGGGTCAGTACTGAGGGAGTGCTGCACTGGCGGAGGGTCAGTACTGAGGGAGTGCTGCACTGTCAGAGGTCAGTACTGAGGGAGTGCTGCACTGTCGGAGGGTCAGTACTGAGGGAGCGCTGCACTGTCAGAGGGTCAGTGCTGAGGGAGTGCTGCACTGTCAGAGGGTCAGTACTGAGGGAGTGCTGCACTGTCAGAGGGTCAGTACTGAGGGAGTGCTGCACTGTCAGAGGGTCAGTACTGAGGGAGTGCTGCACTGTCAGAGGGTCAGTGCTGAGGGAGTGCTGCACTGTCAGAGGTCAGTACTGAGGGAGTGCTGCACTGTCGGAGGTCAGTACTGAGGGAGTGCTGCACTGTCAGAGGGTCAGTGCTGAGGGAGTGCTGCACTGTCAGAGGTCAGTACTGAGTGAGTGCTGCACTGTCGGATGGTCAGTACTGAGGGATTGCTGCACTGTCGGAGGGTCAGTACTGCGGGAGTGCTGCACTGTTGGAAGGTCAGTACTGAGGGAGTGCTGCACTGTCGGAAGGTCAGTACTGAGTGAGTGCTGCACTGTCGGAAGGTCAGTACTGAGGGAGTGCTACAGTCGGAGGTGCCATCTTTCGGATGAGACATTAAACCAAGTCCCCCATCTGCCCCTCTCGGGCGGATGTAAAAGATCCCACAGCCACTATTGGAAGAAGAGCGGGGTGGGGGAGTTCTCCCCGGTGTCCTGGGGCCAATATTTATCCCTCAACCCAACATCACTAAAAACAGATGATCTGGGTCATTCTCGCACTGCTGGTTGTGGGATCTTGCTGTGTTGCCTGTATTTCAACTGCACTTCAGAAAAGTATTTCATTGGCTGGAAAGTGCTTTGGGACATCCTGAGGTTGTGAAAGGGGCTATAGAAATGCAAGTCTTCCTTTCCTGCGCCTTCGCCTTGGCTTCTCCCTGTTGGTCGGGCACTGCTCCCGTTCTGTCAGTGCTGGGATGACACCCATGTGGGGTGGTCTGCACCCTTCGACCGGCACTGAGCTGCCTGTCATGGGAACCTACCAGCACGGGTCAGGAGCATTGACAGCGTGCGTCTGCGGCTGTGGAGCCACCCAGGCAGACCTTACCCTTGGCCGAGCCGGTGGGGGGGTCACTGGGCAGCAACGGGACAGCCGCCCTGGCTGAGGATTCTCTGCCAGCCCTCAGGCCAGCACGAGCGCCCGCCGGGGCGGATTATCCACGCACGCACCTTTTGCGGCGGAGAATGCCCCCTCGCTCTCCTGGCAGTGTGGGCACTGAGGTTAACGTTCGCCCTCGCTGGGGTAACTCGCCCGGGGTTCCTGATGAAATTGGGCAGCTTTTGCACCCACCGCCGCCAGCTTACTACCCACCTGATGTCGGGGAAACATTGACTCAAATTTGATGAGCTGGAATGATGGGGAGGGGGCACGAGCGGGCAGTTCTGGTCGAGCAGATAGGGAGGTACTGGCAGACGGGCCGCTGACTGGAGGGCACTGATTTAAGCTGGTTGGCAGAATAACTGAAGGGGAGAATGCGAGGCAATTATTTTGCCCGGGGTGTAATTTCAAAGTTTGCCAATTGCACAAATCTCCGTAAGCAATGAGGAGGATCGGAACAGTCTTCCACAGGAGGTCAAAGAGACTGGTGAGATGGGCAAACATGCGGCAAACACAGTTTAATGCAAAGAAGTGTGAAAGGATACATTTTTGTAGCAAAAATGAGGAGCATCGATGTGAACTAAATGGTGCAATGTGAAGGGGTGGAGGGTGCAGGAAGAGAGAGACCCAGGAGTGTACACACACACCAATCCTTGAAGGTCGCAGGAGAAGGTGAAAAGCCTGTTCAAAAAGAAAATGGGATCCTTGCCTTTATTAATCGTGGAATAGAGTACAAAAGCAAGGGTGTTGGACATGTAAAATCTTCCCTTTCCTTCAGTACAATCATCCCCTCGCATAGATGAGCTGAAAATTGAATGATAATAAACTGATTAAATTGTAGACATTAATTTAGCTTACTTGTCTAAAGTCATCAATATAAGACAGTCACTAATAAATCCAGTGGGGAATTCAGGAGAAACTCCTTTCCCCGGAGAGTAGGGAGAATGTGGAACTCGCTAGCACAGGGAGTGGTCGAGGTGAATAGTATCGATGCATTTAAGGGGGAAGCTGGATAAACACACGAGGGAGAAAGGAATAGAAGGAGATGGTGATGGGAGGAGATGGAGAGGGGGATGGGAGGAGGCTCGTGGGGAGCAGAAACGCCAGCACGGAGCGGATGGGCCGAATGGCCTGGTCCTGTGCTGACGACTCAGTGTCATTCCATGATTGGTCCTGGCAGCTTCCACTGAAGCCTTCAAACTGATCCGATTCGTCCTGACAGGCTGCAAGCCTCAGCCGCCAACCAATCTGATTCTCCCTGACAGCCTCGGGTTTCTCCTTGCAACTCGTCTCATTGGTCAACATCCAAGCACCGAGAAGAAGCTAATTTTTCTGGCGGAAGGCGAGCGGGGCTAATCGATGTTTTGTTGGGTGAGTTAGATTAAAGGTTACGGAACCCAGGCGGGGAGATGGGCGTTAAGACGCAGATCAGCCACGAAAGGATGGAGTGGCGGAACAGGCTCGATGGGCTGAGTGGCCTCCGCCTCTTCCTGTGCGCCCCATGATAGCCTTCAGTTGGTGCTCCCCAGCTCTCAACATGAAACGCAAAGAGCAACATTTATTAATGAAGGGGAGCATAACAGATTAGAGAGGAAGAAGCATAGTTTGTCGGAGAGCGGATGTTGAGTGACCTGTGTCCCTTCCCGTGCCCCACGCCATGGTGTGCTTGTGTTTGTCTGTTTAAATGTTGGCAGCAACTCATGTTGTTCCTGATACCAAATAAGTAAATCTTATGTCACAAGAGTCCAAAGAGAAGTATTTGTTTGCACTGATGGTGTGACTCAGGGGGCAAACTCTCTCGTTCACATCTCTGAGTCAGTCGGTCGTGGGTTCCAGAGGCTTGCACACGGAACCCAGGCCAGCGCTCTCAGTACTGAGGGAGTGCTGCACCGCCGGAGGTGCCGTCTTTCGTATGCGATGTTAAACCGAGGCCCCGTCTGCCCTCTCAGGTGGATGTCAAAGAGCTTCGCAGCCACTATTGGAAGACGAGCTTATTCATCGAGTTTTTGGTGAACTTTTGCTGGTTTCTCACTCGATATGTGCTGGGGTTTCAGACGCAGGGCGGAGTCTGGTGATAACTCCCGAGCTGGCACCTGGCACTGATTCCCAGTGAGAGACTGAGTAAACGTGGGCCCTCTCCCCTGGCGCTGGTGGGTTAAGGGGTGGTTAAAACAATGAAGGCAATTGGTGGGGGATTTTAGCTACAAGGTTAGTTTGGAGAAGCTGGGGTTGTTCTCCTTGGGGTAAAGGAGATTGAGGGGAGATTTGATAGAGGTGTACAAGATAATGACAGGTTTAGACAAGGTAGACAAAGAAAAGCTGTTCCCATTAGCTGATGGTACAGGGACTAGGGCACACAGATTTAAGGATTTGGGCACAAGGTGCAGGGGGGAATGTGCAGAAAAACATTTTTACACAGTGGGAACTCGCTGCACGAGAGTGGGGGAAGTGGAGGCGGAATGACTTCAAGAGGAAATTGGATGGGCACTTGAAGTAAACAAACTTGCAGGGCTACTGGGACCGAGCGGGGGGAGTGGGGGGGTGACTGGATTGCTCTGTGGAGAGCTGGCATGGACTCGATGGGCCGAATGGCCTCCCTCAGTGCTGTAAATGACTCTCTAAGGCTGCAAATCGTTCGTCGGGGGAGTTCCAAACGAGGGGACGTCATTGTAGATTCAGGCTAAAATGGTTCAGGGCAAAAGAAGGAAAACCTGTGTCACGGAAAAGACTATCCCAGAAGGACGGAGATGGAGAATCAATGGCGGCTCTGTGACAGAGATCCATGCAAAGAAAAAAAAAAGTCTTGCATTTCTATAGCGTCTTTCCCAACCTCAGGATGTCCCAAAGCGCCTCACAGCCAGCGACTTACTTTTCAAAGTGTCTTCACTGTTGTAATGTAGGGGAGGTGGTGGCGTAGTGGTTTTATCACTGGACTAGTAACCCAGAGACCCAGGGTATTGCTCTGGAGACATGGGTTCAAATCCCACCACAGCAGAAGGTGGAATTTGAACTCAATGAATAAAAAAATCTGGAATTGAAACCATTGTTGTTAAAAACCCATCTGGTTCACTAATGTCCTTTAGGGAAGGAAATCTGCCGTCCTTACCTGGTCTGGCCTACATGTGACTCCAGACCCACAGCAATGTGGTTGACTCTTACATGCCCTCTGAAATGGCCGAGCAAGCCTCTCAGTTGTATCGAACCGCTACGAAGTCAATAAGGACTGAAACCGGACGGACCACCCGGCATCGACCTCGGCACCGGAAACGACAACAGCAAACCCAGCCCTGTCGACCCTGCAAAGTCCTCCTTACTAACATCTGGGGGCTTGTGCCACAGTTGGGAGAGCTGTCCCACAGACTAGTCAAGCAACAGCCTGACATAGTCATACTCACGGAATCATACCTGACTGACAATGTCCCAGACACTGCCATCACCATCCCCGGGTATGTCCTGTCCCACTGGCAGGACCGACCCAGCAGAGGTGGCAGCACAGTGGTATACAGTAGGGAGGGAGTTGCCCTGGGAGTCCTCAACATCGACTCCGGACCCCATGAAGTCTCATGGCATCAGGTCAAACATGGAGAAGGAAACCTCCTGCTGATTACCACCTACCGCCCTCCCTCAGCTGATGAGTCAGTACTCCTCCATGTTGAACAGCACTTGGAGGGAGCACTGAGGGTGGCAAGGGCACAAAATGTACTCTGGGTGGGGGACTTCAATGTCCATCACCATGAGTGGCTGGGTAGCACCACTACTGACCGAGCCGAGTCCTAAAGGACATGGCTGCTAGACTGGGTCTGCGGCAGGTGGTGGGGGAACCAACAAGAGGGAAAAACATACTTGACCTCGTCCTCACCGAAGATGCAGCTGTCCATGACAGTATGGGTATGAGTGACCGCACAGTCCTTGTGGAGACAAAGTCAATCTTCACATTGAGGATACCCTCTACCACCGTGCTAAATGGGATAGATTTCGAACAGATCTAGCAATGCAAAACTGGGCATCCATGAGGCGCTGTGGGACATCAGCAACAGCAGAATTGTACTCAACCACAATCTGTAACCTCATGGCCCGGCATATCCCCCACTCTACCATTACCATCAAGCCAGGAGACCAACCCTGGTTCAAAGAAGAGTGCAGGAGGGCATGCCAGGAGCAGCACCAGGCAGACTTCAAAATGAGGTATCATCCTGGTGAAGCTACAGCCCAGGACTACTTGCATGCCAAACTGCGTAAGCAGCATGCGAAAGACAGAGCTAAGCGATCCCATAACCAATGGATCAGATCTAAACTCTGCAGTCCTGCCACATCCAGTCGCGAATGGTGGTGGACAATTAAACAACTAACTGGAGGAGGTGGCTCCACAAATATCTCCATCCTCAATGATGGGGGAGCCCAGCACATCAGTGCGAAAGATAGGGCAGAGGCATTTGCAACAATCTTCAGCCAGAGGTGCCGAGTTGATGATCCATCTCGGCCTCCTCCTGAAGTCCCCAGCATCACAGACTTCAGCCAAATTGATTTTCTCCGCGTGATATGTATGTTTTCAAGAAGGAGTTAGATATAGCTCTTGGGGCAAAAGGGATCAAAGGATATGGGGGGAAAGCGGGAACAGGCTACTGAGTTGGATGATCAGCCATGATCATAATGAATGGTGGAGCAGGCTCGAAGGGCCGAAAGGCCTATTCTTGCTCCTATTTTCTATGTTTCTATGTCAAGAAATGACTGAAGGCACTGGATACTGCAAAGGCTATGGGCCCTGACAATATTCCAGCAAAAGTCCTGAAGACCTGTGTTCCAGAACTTGCCGCGCCCCTAGCCAAGCTGTTCCAGTACAGCCACAACACTGGCATCTACCCTGCAATGTGGAAAATTGCCCAGGTATGTCCTGTACACAAAAAGCAGGACAAGTCCAACAGGACCAATTACCGCCCCATCAGCCTACTCTCAATCATCAGTAAAGTGATGGAAGGTGTCATCAACAGTGATATCAAACAGCACTTGCTTAGCAATAACCCGCTCAGTGACGCTCAGTTTGGGTTCTGCCAGGGCCACTCAGCTCCTGACCCCATTACAGCCTTGGTTCAAACAGGGATGAAAGAGCTGAACTCAAGAGGTGAGGTGAGAGTGACTGCCCTTGACATCAAGACAGCATTTGACCGAGTGTGGTATCAAGGAGCTGTAGCAAAACTGGAGTCAATGGGAATCAGGGGGAAAACCCTCTGCATGGTTGGAGTCATACCAAGCACAAAGGAAGATGGTTGTGGTTTTTGGAGGTCAATCATTTCAGTCCCAGGACATCACTGCAGGAGTTCCTCAGGGTAGTGTCCTAGGCCCAACCATCTTCAGCTGCTTCATTAATGGCCTTCCTTCAATCATAAGGTCAGAAGTGGGGATGTTCACTGATGATTGCACAATGTTCAGCACCATTCGGGACTCCTCAGATACTGAAGCAGACCATGTAGAAATGCAGCAAGACCTGGACAATATCCAAGCTTGGGCTGGTAAGTGGAAAGTAACATTTGCACCACACAAGTGCCAGGCAATGACCATCTCCAACAAGAGAGAATCTAACCATCTCCCCTTGACATTCAATGGCATTATGATCACTGAATTCCCCACTATCAACATCCTAGCGGTTACCATTGACCAGAAACTGAACTGGAGTAGCCATATAAATACCGTGGCTACAAGAGCAGGTCAGAGGCTCAGAATTCTGTGGTGAGTAACTCACCTCCTGACTCCCCAAAGCCTGTCCACCATCTACAAGGCACAAGTCAGGAGTGTGATGGAATACTCTCCACTTGCCTGGATGGGTGCAGCTCCAACAACACTCAAGAAGCTCGACACCATCCAGGACAAAGCAGCCCGCTTGATTGGCACCCCATCGACAAACATTCACTCCCTCCACCACCGACGCACAGTGGCAGCAGTGTGTACCATCTACAAGATGCACTGCAGCAACTCACCAAGGCTCCTTCGACAGCACCTTCCAAACCCGTGACATCTACCAACTAGAAGGACAAGGGCAGCAGATGTATGGGAACACCACCACCTGCAAGTTCCCCTCCAAGTCACACACCATCCTGACTTGGAACTATATCGGCCGTTCCTTCACTGTCACTGGGTCAAAATCCTGGAACTCCCTCCCTAACAGCATTGTGGGTGTACCTACCCCACACGGACTGCAGCGGTTCAAGAAGGCAGCTCACCACCACCTTCTCAAGGGCAATTAGGGATGGGCAATAAATGCTGGCGTGGCCAACGACGCCCACATTCCAGGAATGAATAAAAAAATCCAATTTGCGCACAGCAAGCACCCACAAACAGCGATGTGATAATGACCCATATCAACCCTTTTTAGTGATGTTGGTTGAGGGATAAATATTGGCCCCAGGACACCAGGAAGGACTCCCCCCACCTCCTTCTTCCAATAGTGGCCGTGGGATTTTTTACATCCACCAGAGAGGGCAGACGGGGGCCTCGGTTTAATGTCTCATCCACCTAAAAGGCAGCGCTCCCTAGGTGCTGCCCCTCCAACAATGCAGCGCTTCCTCAGTACTGACCCTCCGAAGGTGCAGCGCCTTCTCAGTACTGACCCTCCGGCAGTGCAGCACTCCCTCAGTACTGACCCTCCAGCAGTGCAGCACTCCCTCAGTACTGACCCTCCGACAGTGCAGCACTCCCTCAGTACTGACCCTCCGGTAGTGCTGCACTCCCTCAGTACTGACCCTCCGGCAGTGCGGCGCTCCCTCAGTACTGACCCTCCGGCAGTGCGGCGCTCCCTCAGTACTGACCCTCCGACAGTGCTGCACTCCCTCAGTACTGAGCCTCCGGCAGTGTAGCATTCCCTCAGTACTGCCCTTGACAGTGCAGCACTCCCTCAGTACTGCCCTTGACAGTGCAGCACTCCCTCAGTACTGACCCTCTGACATTGCAGCACTCCCTCAGTACTGACCCTCCGACAGTGCAGCATTCCCTCAGTACTGCCCCTCTGACAGTGCAGCACTCTCTCAGTACTGACCCTCCGACAGTGTTGCACTCCCTCAGTACTGACACTCCGACAGTGCAGCACTCCCTCAGTACTGACCCTCCGACAGTGCAGCACTCCTTCAGTACTGCCCCTCCGACAGTGCAGCACTCCCTCAGTACTGCCCCTCCGACAGTGCAGCACTCCCTCAGTACTGACCCTCCGACAGTGCAGCACTCCTTCAGTACTGACCCTCCGACAGTGCAGCACTCCTTCAGTACTGACCCTCCGACAGTGCAGCACTCCCTCAGTACCGACGCTCCGACAGTGCAGCACTCCCTCAGTACTGACCCTCCGACAGTGCAGCACTCCCTCAGTACTGACCCTCTGACAGTGCAGCAATCCCTCAGTACTGACCCTCCGACAGTGCAGCACTCCCTCAGTACTGACCCTCTGACAGTGCAGCACTCCCTCAGTACTGCCCCTGTGATAGTGCAGCACTCCCTCAGTACTGCCCATGTTATAGTGCAGCACTCCCTCAGTACTGACCCTCTGACAGTGCAGCACTCCCTCAGTACTGCCCCTGTGATAGTGCAGCACTCCCTCAGTACTGGCACTGGACGTGTCGGCCTGGATTGTGGGCTCAGGTCTCAGGAGTGGATTCGTAGAAAGGGCAGGGAGATGCGATTGAGGAGTCAGCAGAATGGGAAAGCAGTTTCGATGGGCCGATTGGTTGCTGCATGTCGCTGGAATGCTCAAAGCCTTCAACATCCAGATCGTGGGCTCAACTGTGGCATGCAGCAACAACCTTCATTTACGTAGCGCCTTTAACATAGGAACAAGTCCCAAGGTGCTTCCCTGGAGGGGCAGAAAGCAAAATTTGACCCGGAACCACATCAGGAGATATTAGGGACAGGCGACCAAAAGCTCGGTCAAAGAGGTCAGTTTTTAAGGAACGCCTTTAAAGGAGGAGAGAGAGAGAGAGAGGTAGAGAGGTTTAGGGAGGGAATTCCAGAGCTTAGGGCCCCCAGGCAGCTGAAGGCACGGCCGCCAATGGTGGAGCGATGGGAATCGGGGGGATGGACAGGGGAGTGATCAGGATCAGGAGCAGGAACACTGGCTGATTTTCTTTTGTGTTTCTCTCTCGCCAACAGCACCCCGCGCTCTCCCCCCCCCCCCTCCCCACCACACGGGAGATGAAGATGGCGGGAGGGAGGGAGGGAGGGGTAAGAGGCAACGGGGTCAGGTTACTGTACGGGGTTGGTTGCCGGGTGGTGTTGGACACGGTTGTATCTCTGTGGCCGGTTTCATTTATGTACCACACAGATCGTTGCTCTCCCGTTGTCATTACAGGCCGACAGTTGACCATCTTCAACAGCCAGGCCTCCATCCAGATTGGGGGCAAAGGTCAAGCCCGGCCTTTCCAAGGGCAGGTGGCCGGCCTCTACTACAACGGGCTGAAGGTACTGACCCTCGCCGCGGAGGGCAATCCCAACGTCAAGGTGGAGGGCAACCTGCGGCTGGTGGGGGAGGTGCCGTCGGTGATGACCACCGAGACCACGGCCACCACGCTCCTGGCGGACATGTCCACCACCATCATGGAGACAACCACCACCATGGCGACCACCACTACGAGGCGAGGGAGGTCACCGACCATGAACGACAGGATCACCCAGGTGAGCTGAGGGGTCGCGGCGGGACCTAAGGGGGAGGATCCGCCGGTTGCCGTCTCGGTCGGGTGGGGGAGGCGGTGAAGAAGCAGGGACGAGGCCATTCAGCCCATCTGACCCGATCTCCTCAGCGTGCCCTCCTCACGTTGTCCAACCACTCGCTATTTTGAACCCATTCCATCTCAATGACCTCCAGGTTAGAGGGGAGTTGAGTATTTCTTTTTCACTCAGAGGGTGGTGGGGAATCTGGAACTCACAGCCTGAAAGGGTGATAGAGGCAGAAACCCTCATCGCATCAAAAATTGGATATTAACTTGCAGTGCCGCAACCTACAGGGCTATTTGACCGAGTGTGGCATCAAGGAGCCCTAGCAAAACTGAGGTCAATGGGAATCAAGGGAAAACCCTCCGCTGGCTGGACTCAGAGCACAAAGGAAGATGGTTGTGGTTGTTGGAGGTCAATCATCTGAGCTCCAGGACATCACTGCAGGAGTTCCTCAGGGTAGTGTCCCAGGCTATTCAGCACCATTCGCGACTCCTCAGATACTGAAGCAGTCCGTGCAGAAATTCAGCAAGACCTGGACAATATCCAGGCTTGGGCTGATAAGTGGCAAGTAACAATCGCGCCACACAAGTGCCAGGCAATGACCATCTCCAACAAGAGAGAATCGAACCATCTCCCCTTGATATTCAACGGCATTACCATCGCTGAATCCCCCACTATCAACATCCTAGGGGCTACCATTGACCAGAAACTGAACTGGAGTAGCCATATAAATACCGTGGCTACAAGAGCAGGTCAGAGACTAGGGATCCTGCGGCGAGTAACTCACCTCCTGACTCCCCAAAGCCTGTCCACCATCTACAAGGCACAAGTCAGGAGTGTGATGGAATACTCTCCACTTGCCTGGATGGGTGCAGCTCCAACAACACTCAAGAAGCTCGACACCATCCAGGACAAAGCAGCCCGCTTGATTGGCACCCCATCTACAAACATTCACTCCCTCCACCACCAACGCACAGTGGCAGCAGTGTGTACCATCTACAAGATGCACTGCAGCAATGCACCAAGGGTCCTTCGACAGCACCTTCCAAACCCGCGACCTCGACCAACTAGAAGGACAAGGGCAGCAGATGCATGGGAACACCACCGCCTGCAAGCTCCCCTCCAAGTCATACACCACCCTGACTTGGAACTATATCGGCCGTTCCTTCACTGTCTCTGAGTCAAAATCCTGGAACTCCCTCCCTAACAGCACTGTGGGTGTACCTACCCCACACGGACTGCAGCGGTTCAAGAAGGCAGCTCACCACCACCTTCTCAAGGGCAATTAGGGATGGGCAATAAATGCTGGCCTGGCCAGCGACGCCCACATCCCATGAATGAATTTTAAAAAACTCGGGGGATCAGACTGGATGGCTCTATTTTGGCCAGCACAGATACAATGGGTCCAATGGCCTCCGTCCATGCCATACATTTACTGTGTTTTTTTAAAGATTTCAACTTTCCACATATTCTCCGCATTGTGCTTCCTGAAGTCCTGCTTTTAGCCCCCGGGTTCCGCTCGTCTTCCAGGCGTGGCTTCAGATGAATCAACCTCTTCCACTCGGTGTCTTAAATACTGAAATAAACCAGACAGACACATCGTACAGGAGCTAACACTGACACACACACACACACACACACACACACACACACACACACACACACACACACACACACACACACACACACACACACACATGGACTTTACAGGAGCTGACACTGAGACACACACGGACTGCACAGGAGCTGACACTGAGACACAGACATGGACTGTACAGGAGCTGACACTGAGACACACACATGGACTGTAAAGGAGCTGACACAGAGACACACACATGGACTGTACAGGAGCTGACACTGAGACACACACATGGACTGTACAGGAGCTGACACTGAGACACACACACGGACTGTACAGGAGCTGACACTGAGACACACACATGGACTGTACAGGAGCTGACACTGAGACACACACACAGACTGTACAGGAGCTGACACTGAGACACACACATGGACTGTACAGGAGCTGACACTGAGACACACACATGGACTGTAAAGGAGCTGACACTGAGACACACACATGGACAGTACAGGAGCTGACACTGAGACACACACACAGACTGTACAGGAGCTGACACTGAGACACACACATGGAATGTACAGGAGCTGACACTGAGACACACACATGGACTGTAAAGGAGCTGACACTGAGACACACACATGGACAGTACAGGAGCTGACACTGAGACACACACACAGACTGTAAAGGAGCTGACACTGAGACACACACATGGACAGTACAGGAGCTGACACTGAGACACACACAGACTGTACAGGAGCTGACACTGAGACACACACATGGACTGTAAAGGAGCTGACACTGAGACACACACATGGACTGTACAGGAGCTGACACTGAGACACACACACACACACACACACACGGACAGTACAGGAGCTGACACTGAGACGCACACATGGACTGTACAGGAGCTGACACTGAGACACACACATGGACTGTGCAGGAGCTGACACTGAGACACACACATGGACTGTACAGGAGCTGACACTGAGACACACACATGGACTGTACAGGAACTGACACTGAGACACACACATGGACTGTACAGGAGCTGACACTGAGACACACACGGACCGTACAGGAGCTGACACTGAGACACACACATGGACTGTACTGGAGCTGACACTGAGACACACACATGGACTGTACAGGAGCTGACACTGAGACACACACATGGAGTGTACAGGAGCTGAAACTGAGACACAGACACGGACTGCACAGGAGCTGACACTGAGACACACACGGACCGTACAGGAGCTGTCACTGAGACACACACATGCACTGTACAGGAGCTGACACTGAGACACACACTTGGCCTGTAAAGGAGCTGACACTGAGACACACACATGGACTGTACAGGAGCTGACACTGAGACACACACACAGACTGTACAGGAGCTGACACTGAGACACACACATGGACTGTACAGGAGCTGACGCTGAGACACACACATGGACTGTACAGGAGCGGACATTGAGACACACACATGGACTGTACAGGAGCTGACACTGAGACACACGCATGGACTGTACAGGAGCTGACACTGAGACACACACATGGACTGTACAGGAGCTGACACTGAGACACACACATGGACTGTACAGGAGCTGACACTGAGACACACACGGACTGTACAGGAGCTGACACTGAGACACACACGGACTGTACAGGAGCTGACACTGAGACACACACATGGACTGTACTGGAGCTGACACTGAGACACACACATGGACTGTACAGGAGCTGACACTGAGACACACACATGGAGTGTACAGGAGCTGACACTGAAACACACACACACTGTACAGGAGCTGACACTGAGACACACACGGACTGTACAGGAGCTGACAGTGAGACACACACGGTCTGTACAGGAGCTGACACTGAGACACACACATGGACTTTACAGGAGCTGACACTGAGACACACACATGGACTGTACAGGAGCAGACACTGAGACACACACGGACTGTACAGGAGCTGACACTGAGACACACACGGACTGTACAGGAGCTGACACTGAGACACACACATGGACTGTACTGGAGCTGACACTGAGACACACACATGGACTGTACAGGAGCTGACACTGAGACACACACATGGACTGTGCAGGAGCTGACACTGAGACACACACATGGACTGTGCAGGAGCTGACACTGAGACACACACATGGACTGTACAGGAGCTGACACTGAGACACACACATGGACTGTGCAGGAGCTGACACTGAGACACACACGGACCGTACAGGAGCTGACACTGAGACACACACATGGACTGTACAGGAGCTGACACTGAGACACACACATGGACTGTGCAGGAGCTGACACTGAGACACACACATGGACTGTACAGGAGCTGACACTGAGACACACACATGGACTGTGCAGGAGCTGACACTGAGACACACATGGGCTGTACAGGAGCTGACACTGAGACACAGACATGGACTGTACAGGAGCTGACACTGAGACACACACATGGACTGTACAGGAGCTGACACTGAGACACACACGGACCGTACAGGAGCTGACACTGAGACACAGACTCGGAATGTACAGGAGCTGACACTGAGACACACACATGGACTGTACAGGAGCTGACACTGAGACACACACGGACCGTACAGGAGCTGACACTGAGACACAGACACGGACTGTACAGGAGCTGACACTGAGACACACACGGACCGTACAGGAGCTGTCACTGAGACACACACATGGACTGTACTGGAGCTGACACTGAGACACACACTTGGCCTGTAAAGGAGCTGACACTGAGACACACACATGGACTGTACAGGAGCTGACACTGAGACACACACACGGACTGTACAGGAGCTGACACTGAGACAAACACTTGGCCTGTAAAGGAGCTGACACTGAGACACACACACGGACTGTACAGGAGCTGACACTGAGACACACACCTGGACTGTACAGGAGCTGACACTGAGACACACACATGGACGGTACAGGAGCTGACACTGAGACACACACATGGACTGTACAGGAGCTGACACTGAGACACACACGGACCGTACAGGAGCTGACACTGAGACACACACACGGACTGAACAGGAGCTGACGCTGAGACACACACACGGGCTGTACAGGAGCTGACACTGAGACACACACATGGACTGTACAGTAGCTGACACTGAGACACACACATGGACTGCACAGGAGCTGTCACTGAGACACACCCATGGACTGTACAGGAGCTGACACTGAGACACACACGGACTGTACAGGAGCTGTCACGGTGGCACACACACGGACTGTACAGGAGCTGACACTGAGACACACACATCGACTGTACAGGAGCTGACACTGAGACACGCACGGACCCTACAGGAGCTGACACTGAGACACACGCATGGACTGTACAGGAGCTGACACTGAGAGACACACATGGACAGTACTGGAGCTGACACGGAGACACACACATGGACGGTACAGGAGCTGACACTGAGACACACACATGGACTGTACAGGAGCTGACACTGAGACACGCACATGGACTGTACAGGAGCTGACACTGAGAGACACAAATGGACTGTACTGGAGCTGACACGGAGACACACACATGGACGGTACAGGAGCTGACACTGAGACACACACATGGACTGTACAGGAGCTGACACTGAGACACACACAGACTTTACAGGAGCTGACACTGAGACACACACATGGACTGTACAGGAGCTGACACTGAGACACACACATGGACTGAACAGGAGCTGACACTGAGACACACACATGGACTGTACAGGAGCTGACACTGAGACACACACATGGACTATACAGGAGCTGACACTGAGACACACACATGGACCGTACTGGAGCTGACACTGAGACACACACTTGGCCTGCAAAGGAGATGACACTGAGACACACACATGGACTGTACAGGAGCTGACACTGAGACACACACACGGACTGTGCCGGAGCTGACACTGAGACACACACAGGGACTGTACAGGAGCTGACACTGAGACACACACAAGGGCTGTACAGGAGCTGACACTGAGACACAGACACGGACTGTACAGGAGCTGACACTGAGACACACACATGGACTGTACTGGAGCTGACACTGAGACACACACTTGGCCTGTAAAGGAGCTGACACTGAGACACACACATGGACTGTACAGGAGCTGACACTGAGACACACACACGGACTGTACAGGAGCTGACACTGAGACACACACTTGGCCTGTAAAGGAGCTGACACTGAGACACACACGGTCTGTACAGGAGCTGACACTGAGACACACACATGGACTGTACAGGAGCTGACACTGAGACACACACATGGACGGTACAGGAGCTGACACTGAGACTCACACATGGACTGTACAGGAGCTGACACTGAGACACACATGGACTGTACAGGAGCTGTCACGGTGGCACACACACGGAATGTACAGGAGCTGTCACTGAGACACACTCACGGACTGTACAGGAGCTGACACTGAGACACACACATCGACTGTACAGGAGCTGACACTGAGACACGCACGGACCCTACAGCAGCTGACACTGAGACACACGCATGGACTGTACAGGAGCTGACGCTGAGAAACACACACGGACCGTACAGGAGCTGACACTGAGACACACACATGGACGGTACAGGAGCTGACACTGAGACACACACATGGACTGAACAGGAGCTGACACTGAGACACACACATGGACTGTACAGGAGCTGACACTGAGACACACACATGGACTGTACAGGAGCTGACACTGAGACACACACATGGACTGTACAGGAGCTGACACTGAGACACGCACGGACCCCACAGGAGCTGACACTGAGACACACGCATGGACTATACAGGAGCTGACACTGAGACACACACATGGACTGTGCCGGAGCTGACACTGAGACACACACATGGACTGTACAGGAGCTGACACTGAGACACACACACGGGCTGTACAGGAGCTGACACAGAGACACACACATGGACTGTACAGGAGCTGACACTGAGACACACACATGGACTGTACAGGAGCTGACACTGAGACACACACACGGACCATACAGGAGCTGACACTGAGACACACACATGGACTGTACAGGAGCTGACAGTGAGACACACACATGGACTGTTCAGGAGCTGACACTGAGACACACACATGGACTATCCAGGAGCTGACACTGAGACACCCACATGGACTGTACTGGAGCTGACACGGAGACCCACACACATAGACTGTACAGGAGCTAACACTGAGACACACACATGGACTGTACAGGAGCTGACACTGAGACACACACACGGACTGTACAGGAGCTGACACTGAGACACACACATGGACTGCACAGGAGCTGACACTGAGACACACACACGGACTGTACAGGAGCTGACACTGAGACACACACATGGACTGTACAGGAGCTGACACTGAGACATACACATGGACTGTACAGGAGCTGACACTGAGACACACACACAGACTGTACAGGAGCTGACACTGAGACACACACATGGACTGTACAGGAGCTGACACTGAGACAGACACATGGACTGTACAGGAGCTGACACTGAGACACACACATGGACTGTACAGGAGCTGACACTGAGACAGAGACACGGACTGTACAGGAGCTGACACTGAGACACACACATGGACTGTACAGGAGCTGACACTGAAACACACACACAGACTGTACAGGAGCTGACACTGAGACACACACATGGACTGTACAGGAGCTGACACTGAGACACACACACGGACTGTACAGGAGCTGACACTGAGACACACACACGGACTGTACAGGAGCTGACACTGAGACACACACATGGACTGTACAGGAGCTGACACTGAGACACACACATGGACTGTACAGGAGCTGACACTGAGACACACACGGACCGTACAGGAGCTGACACTGAGACACACACGGGCCTTACAGGAGCTGACACTGAGACACCCACATGGACTGTACAGGAGTTGACAATGAGACACCCACATGGACTGTACAGGAGCTGACACAGAGACACGCACATGGACTGTACAGGAGCTGACACTGAGACACACACATGGACTGTACAGGAGCTGACCCTGAGACACACACATGGACTGTACAGGAAATGACACAGAGACACACACACGGACTGAACAGGAGCTGACACTGAGACACACACATGGACTGTACAGGAGCTGACACTGAGACACACACATGGACTGTACAGGAGCTGACACTGAGACACACAAATGGACTGTACAGGAGCTGACACTGAGACACACACATGGACTGTACAGGAGCTGACACTGAGACACACACATGGACTGTACAGGAGCTGACACTGAGACACACACATGGACTGTACAGGAGCTGACACTGAGACACACACGGACTGCAAAGGAGCTGACACTGAGACACACACGGACTGTACAGGAGCTGACACTGAGACACACCCATGGACTGTACAGGAGCTGACACTGAGACACACACGGACTGCAAAGGAGCTGACACTGAGACACACACGGACTGTACTGGAGTTGACACTGAGACACACACATGGACTGCACAGGAGCTGACACTGAGACACACACATGGACTGTACAGGAGCTGACACTGAGACACACATGGACCGGACAGGAGCTGACACTGAGACACACATGGACCGTACAGGAGCTGACACTGAGACACAGACACGGACTGTACAGGAGCTGACACTGAGACACAGACACGGACTGTACAGGAGCTGAGACTGAGACACACCCGAACCCTACAGGAGCTGACACTGAGACACACACATGGACTGTACAGGAGCTGACACTGAGACACACACATGGACTGTGCAGGAGCTGACACTGAGACACACACATGGACTGTGCAGGAGCTGGCACTGAGACACACACATGGACTGTACAGGAGCTGACACTGAGACACACACGGACCTTACAGGAGCTGACACTGAGACACACACGGACCGTACAGGAGCTGTCAGTGAGACACACACATGGACTGTACAGGAGTTGACACTGAGACACACACATGGACTGTACAGGAAATGACACTGAGACACACACACGGACTGTACAGGAGCTGACACTGAGACACACACATGGACTGTAAAGGAGCTGACACTGAGACACACACATGGACTGTACAGGAGCTGACACTGAGACACACACGGAGCTTACAGGAGCTGACACTGAGACACACACGGACCGTACAGGAGCTGTCAGTGAGACACACACATGGACTGTACAGGAGCTGACACTGAGACACACACATGGACTGCACAGGAAATGACACTGAGACACACACACGGACTGTACAGGAGCTGACACTGGGACACACACATGGACTGTACAGGAGCTGACACTGAGACACACACATGGACTGTGCAGGAGCTGACACTGAGACACACACATGGACCGTACAGGAGCTGACACTGAGACACACCCATGGACTGTACAGGAGCTGACACTGAGACACACACGGACTGCAAAGGAGCTGCAACTGAGACACACACGGACTGTACAGGAGCTGACACTGAGACACACACATGGACTGCACTGGAGCTGACACTGAGACATACACACGGACTGTACAGGAGCTGACACTGAGACACACACATGGACTGTACAGGAGCTGACACTGAGACACACACATGGACTGCACTGGAGCTGACACTGAGACACACACATGGACTGTACAGGAGCTGACACTGAGACACACACGGACAGTACAGGAGCTGACACTGAGACACACACGGACCGTACAGGAGCTGACACTGAGACACAGACACGGACTGTACAGGAGCTGACACTGAGACACAGACACGGACTGTACAGGAGCTGACACTGAGACACACCCGAACCCCACAGGAGCTGACACTGAGACACACACATGGACTGTACAGGAGCTGACACTGAGACACACACATGGACTGTGCAGGAGCTGACACTGAGACACACACATGGACTGTGCAGGAGCTGACACTGAGACACACACGGACCTCGCAGGAGCTGACACTGAGACACAGACATGGACTGTACAGGAGCTGACACTGAGACACACACATGGACTGTACAGGAGCTGACACTGAGACACACACATGGACTGCACAGGAGCTGACACTGAGACACACACGGACCGTACAGGAGCTGACACTGAGACACACACATGGACTGTACAGGAGCTGACACTGAGACACACACATGGACTGTACAGGAGCTGACACTGAGACACACACATGGACTGTGCAGGAGCGGACACTGAGACACACACGGACCGTACAGGAGCTGACACTGAGACACAGACATGGACTGTGCAGGAGCTGACACTGAGACACACACATGGACTGTACAGGAGCTGACACTGAGACACACACATGGACTGTTCAGGAGCTGACACTGAGACACACACACGGACTGTACAGGAAATGACACTGAGACACACACACGGACTGTACAGGAGCTGACACTGAGACACACACTTGGCCTGTACAGGAGCTGACACTGAGACACACACATGGACTGTACAGGAGCTGACACTGAGACACACACATGGACTGTACAGGAGCTGACACTGAGACACACACGGACCGTACAGGATATGACACTGAGACACACACATGGACTATACAGGAGCTGACACTGAGACACACACATGGACTGTACAGGAGCTGACACTGAGACACACACATGGACTGTACAGGAGCTGACACTGAGACACACACATGGACTGTACAGGAGCTGTCACTGAGACACGCACATGGACTGTACAGGAGCTGACACTGAGACACACACATGGACTGTACAGGAGCTGACACTGAGACACACACGGACTGTACAGGAGCTGAAACTGAGACACACACATGGACTGTACTGGAGCTGACACTGAGACACACACATGGACTGCACAGGAGCTGATACTGAGACACACACGGACTCTACAGGAGCTGACACTGAGACACACACATGGACTGTACAGGAGCTGACACTGAGACACACACATGGACTGTACAGGAGCTGACACTGAGACACACACATGGACTGTACTGGAGCTGACACTGAGACACACACATGGACTGCACAGGAGCTGATACTGAGACACACACGGACTGTACAGGAGCTGACACTGAGACACACACATGGACTGTACTGGAGCTGACACTGAGACACACACGTGGACTGCACAGGAGCTGATACTGAGACACACACAGACCGTACAGGAGCTGACACTGAGACACACCCATGGACTGTACAGGAGCTGACACTGAGACACACACGGACTGCAAAGGAGCTGAAACTGAGACACACACGGACTGTACAGGAGCTGACACTGAGACACACACATGGACTGTACTGGAGCTGACACTGAGACACACACATGGACTGCACAGGAGCTGAAACTGAGACACACACGGACTGTACAGGAGCTGACACTGAGACACACACATGGACTGTACAGGAGCTGTCACTGAGACACACACATGGACTGTACAGGAGCTGACACTGAGACACACACATGGACTGTACTGGAGCTGACACTGAGACACACACATGGACTGTACAGGAGCTGACACTGAGACACACACATGGACCGTACAGGAGCTGACACTGAGACACACCCATGGACTGTACAGGAGCTGACACTGAGACACACACGGACTGCAAAGGAGCTGAAACTGAGACACACACGGACTGTACAGGAGCTGACACTGAGACACACACATGGACTGTACTGGAGCTGACACTGAGACACACACATGGACTGCACAGGAGCTGATACTGAGACACACACACGGACCGTACAGGAGCTGACACTGAGACACACACGGACCGTACAGGAGCTGACACTGAGACACAGACACGGACTGTACAGGAGCTGACACTGAGACACAGACACGGACTGTACAGGAGCTGAGACTGAGACACACCCGAACCCCACAGGAGCTGACACTGAGACACACACATGGACTGTACAGGAGCTGACACTGAGACACACACATGGACTGTGCAGGTGCTGACACTGAGACACACACATGGACTGTGCAGGAGCTGACACTGAGACACACACGGACCTTACAGGAGCTGACACTGAGACACAGACATGGACTGTACAGGAGCTGACACTGAGACACACACATGGACTGTACAGGAGCTGACACTGAGACACACACGGACCGTACAGGAGCTGACACTGAGACACACACATGGACTGTACAGGAGCTGACACTGAGACACACACATGGACTGTACAGGAGCTGACACTGAGACACACACATGGACTGTGCAGGAGCTGACACTGAGACACACACGGACCGTACAGGAGCTGACACTGAGACACAGACATGGACTGTGCAGGAGCTGACACTGAGACACACACATGGACTGTACAGGAGCTGACACTGAGACACACACATGGACTGTACAGCAGCTGACACTGAGACACACACGGACCGTACAGGAGCTGACACTGAGACACAGACACGGACTGTACATGAGCTGACACTGAGACACACACATGGACTTTACAGGAGCTGACACTGAGACACACACGGACCGTACAGGAGCTGACACTGAGACACAGACACAGACTGTACAGGAGCTGACACTGAGACACACACGGACCGTACAGGAGCTGTCACTGAGATACACACATGGACTGTACAGGAGCTGACACTGAGACTCCCACATGGACTGTACAGGAGCTGACACTGAGACACACACATGGACTGTACAGGAGCTGACACTGAGACACACACATGGACTGTACAGGAGCTGCCACACAGACACACACGGGCCTTACAGGAGCTGTCACTGAGACACACACATGGACTGCAGAGGAGCTGACACTGAGACACACACATGGACTCTACAGGAGTTGACACTGAGACACACACGGACTGTACAGGAGCTGTCACTGAGACACACACATGGACTGTACAGGAGCTGTTACTGAGACACACACACGGACTGTACAGGAGCTGACACTGAGACACACACGGACCGTACAGGAGCTGACAGTGAGACACACACATGGACTGTACTGGAGCTGACACTGAGACACACACATGGACTGCACAGGAGCTGACACTGAGACACACACATGGACTGTACAGGAGCTGACACTGAGACACACACGGACCGTACAGGAGCTGACACAGAGACACACACGGACCGTACAGGAGCTGAAACTGAGACACAGACACGGACTGCACAGGAGCTGACACTGAGACACAGACACGGACTGTACAGGAGCTGAGACTGGGACACACCCGAACCCTACAGGAGCTGACACTGAGACACACACATGGACTGTACAGGAGCTGACACTGAGACACACACATGGACTGTCCAGGAGCTGACACTGAGACACACACATGGACTGTGCAGGAGCTGACACTGAGACACACACGGACCTTACAGGAGCTGACACTGAGACACAGACATGGACAGTACAGGAACTGACACTGAGACACAAACATGGACTGTACAGGAGCTGACACTGAGACACACACATGGACTGTACAGGAGCTGACACTGAGACACACACGGACCATACAGGAGCTGACACTGAGACACACACATGGACTGTACAGGAGATGACACTGAGACACACACATGGACTGTACAGGAGCTGACACTGAGACACACACATGGACTGTACAGGAGCTGACACTGAGACACACACATGGACTGTGCAGGAGCTGACACTGAGACACACACGGACCGTAAATGAGCTGACACTGAGACACAGACATGGACTGTGCAGGTGCTGACACTGAGACACACACATGGACTGGACAGGAGCTGACACTGAGACACACACATGGACTGTACAGGAGCTGACACTGAGACACACACGGACCGTACAGGAGCTGAGACTGAGACACAGACACGGACTGTACAGGAGCTGACACTGAGACACACACATGGACATTACAGGAGCTGACACTGAGACACACACGGACCGTACAGGAGCTGACACTGAGACACACACGGACCGTACAGGAGCTGTCACTGAGACACACACATGGACAGTACAGGAGCTGACACTGAGACACCCACATGGACTGTACAGGAGCTGACACTGAGACACACACATGGACTGTACAGGAGCTGACACTGAGACACACACATGGACTGTACATGAGCTGCCACACAGACACACACGGGCCTTACAGGAGCTGTCACTGAGACACACACATGGACTGCAGAGGAGCTGACACTGAGACACACACATGGACTCTGCAGGAGCTGACACTGAGACACACACGGACTGTACAGGAGCTGACACTGAGACACACACGGACTGTACAGGAGCTGTCACTGAGACACACACAGGGACTGTACAGGAGCTGTCACTGAGACACACACACGGACTGTACAGGAGCTGACACTGAGACACACACATGGACTGTACAGGAGCTGACACTGAGACACGCACGGACCGTACAGGAGCTGACACTGAGACACACGCATGGACTGTACAGGAGCTGACGCTGAGACACACACACGGGCCGTACAGGAGCTGACACTGAGACACACACGGACTGTACAGGGGCTGACACTGAGACACACCCATGGACTGTACAGGAGTTGACACTGAGACACACACATGGACTGTACAGGAGCTGACATTGAGACACACACATGGACTGTGCCGGAGCTGTCACTGAGACAAACACAGGGACTGTACAGGAGCTGTCACTGAGACACACACACGGGCTGTACAGGAGCTGACACTGAGACACACACATGGACTGTACAGGAGCTGACACTGAGACACACACATGGACTGTACAGGAGCTGACACTGAGACACACACACGGACCGTACAGGAGCTGACACTGAGGCACACACACGGACTGTACAGGAGCTGACAGTGAGACACACACATGGACTGTTCAGGAGCTGACACTGAGACACACACATGGACTGTACAGGAGCTGACACTGAGACACCCACATGGACTGTACAGGAGCTGACACGGAGATACACACACATGGACTGTACAGGAGCTGACACTGAGACACACACATGGACTGTACAGGAGCTGACACTGAGACACACACATGGACGGCACAGGAGCTGACACTGAGACACACACGGATCGTACAGGAGCTGACACTGAGACACACACGGACCGTACAGGAGCTGACACTGAGACACAGACACAGACTGTACAGGAGCTGACACTGAGACACAGACACGGACTGTACAGGAGCTGAGACTGAGACACACCCGAACCCTACAGGAGCTGACACTGAGACACACACATGGACTGGACAGGAGCTGACACTGAGACACACACATGGACTGTACAGGAGTTGACACTGAGACACACATGGACTGTACAGGAGCTGACACTGAGACACACACATGGACTGTACAGGAGCTGACACTGAGACACACACATGGACTGTACAGGAGCTGACACTGAAACACACACGGACCGTACAGGAGCTGACACTGAGACACAGACACGGAATGTACAGGAGCAGACACTGAGACACACACATGGACTGTACAGGAGCTGACACTGAGACACACACGGACCGTACAGGAGCTGACACTGAGACACACACACGGACCGTACAGGAGCTGACACTGGGACACCCACATGGACTGTACAGGAGCTGACACTGAGACACACACATGGACTGCACAGGACATGACACTGAGACACACACATGGACTGGACAGGAGCTGACACTGAGACACACACCTGGACTGTACTGGAGCTGTCACTGAGACACACACCTGGACTGTACAGGAGCTGTCACTGAGACACACCCATGGACTGTACAGGAGCTGACACTGAGACACACACGGACTGTACAGGAGCTGTCACTATGGCACACACACGGACTGTACAGGAGCTGTCACTGAGACACACTCACGGACTGTACAGGAGTTGACACAGAGACACACACATGGACTGTACAGGAGCTGACACTGAGACACGCACGGACCCTACAGGAGCTGACACTGAGACACACACACGGACTGTACAGGAGCTGTCACTGAGACACACTCACGGACTGTACAGGAGTTGACACAGAGACACACACATGGACTGTACAGGAGCTGACACTGAGACATGCACGGACCCTACAGGAGCTGACACTGAGACACACACATGGACTGTACAGGAGCTGACACTGAGACACACACATGGACTGTGCCGGAGCTGACACTGAGACACACACAGGGACTGGACAGGAGCTGTCACTGAGACACACACACGGGCCGTACAGGAGCTGACACTGAGACACAGACATGGAATGTACAGGAGCTGACACTGAGACACACACATGGACTGTACAGGAGCTGACACTGAGACACACACACGGACCGTACAGGAGCTGACACTGAGACACACACATGGACTGTACAGGAGCTGACAGTGAGACACACACATGGACTGTGCAGGAGCTGACACTGAGACACACACATGGACTGTACAGGAGCTGTCACTGAGACACACACAGGGACTGTACAGGAGCTGTCACTGAGACACACACACGGACTGTACAGGAGCTGACACTGAGACACACACATGGACTGTACAGGAGCTGACACTGAGACAAGCACGGACCGTACAGGAGCTGACACTGAGACACACGCATGGACTGTACAGGAGCTGACGCTGAGACACACACACGGGCCGTACAGGAGCTGACACTGAGACACACACGGACTGTACAGGAGCTGACACTGAGACACACCCATGGACTGTACAGGAGTTGACACTGAGACTCACACATGGACTGTACAGGAGCTGACATTGAGACACACACATGGACTGTGCCGGAGCTGTCACTGAGACAAACACAGGGACTGTACAGGAGCTGTCACTGAGACACACACACGGGCTGTACAGGAGCTGACACTGAGACACACACATGGACTGTACAGGAGCTGACACTGAGACACACACATGGACTGTACAGGAGCTGACACTGAGACACACACACGGACCGTACAGGAGCTGACACTGAGGCACACACACGGACTGTACAGGAGCTGACAGTGAGACACACACATGGACTGTTCAGGAGCTGACACTGAGACACACACATGGACTGTACAGGAGCTGACACTGAGACACCCACATGGACTGTACAGGAGCTGACACGGAGATACACACACATGGACTGTACAGGAGCTGACTCTGAGACACACACATGGACTGTACAGGAGCTGACACTGAGACACACACATGGACGGTACAGGAGCTGACACTGAGACACACACGGATCGTACAGGAGCTGACACTGAGACACACACGGACCGTACAGGAGCTGACACTGAGACACAGACACAGACTGTACAGGAGCTGACACTGAGACACAGACACGGACTGTACAGGAGCTGAGACTGAGACACACCCGAACCCTACAGGAGCTGACACTGAGACACACACATGGACTGGACAGGAGCTGACACTGAGACACACACATGGACTGTACAGGAGTTGACACTGAGACACACATGGACTGTACAGGAGCTGACACTGAGACACACACATGGACTGTACAGGAGCTGACACTGAGACACACACATGGACTGTGCCGGAGCTGTCACTGAGACAAACACAGGGACTGTACAGGAGCTGTCACTGAGACACACACACGGGCTGTACAGGAGCTGACACTGAGACACACACATGGACTGTACAGGAGCTGACACTGAGACACACACATGGACTGTACAGGAGCTGACACTGAGACACACACACGGACCGTACAGGAGCTGACACTGAGGCACACACACGGACTGTACAGGAGCTGACAGTGAGACACACACATGGACTGTTCAGGAGCTGACACTGAGACACACACATGGACTGTACAGGAGCTGACACTGAGACACCCACATGGACTGTACAGGAGCTGACACGGAGATACACACACATGGACTGTACAGGAGCTGACTCTGAGACACACACATGGACTGTACAGGAGCTGACACTGAGACACACACATGGACGGTACAGGAGCTGACACTGAGACACACACGGATCGTACAGGAGCTGACACTGAGACACACACGGACCGTACAGGAGCTGACACTGAGACACAGACACAGACTGTACAGGAGCTGACACTGAGACACAGACACGGACTGTACAGGAGCTGAGACTGAGACACACCCGAACCCTACAGGAGCTGACACTGAGACACACACATGGACTGGACAGGAGCTGACACTGAGACACACACATGGACTGTACAGGAGTTGACACTGAGACACACATGGACTGTACAGGAGCTGACACTGAGACACACACATGGACTGTACAGGAGCTGACACTGAGACACACACATGGACTGTACAGGAGCTGACACTGAAACACACACGGACCGTACAGGAGCTGACACTGAGACACAGACACGGAATGTACAGGAGCAGACACTGAGACACACACATGGACTGTACAGGAGCTGACACTGAGACACACACGGACCGTACAGGAGCTGACACTGGGACACCCACATGGGCTGTACAGGAGCTGACACTGAGACACACACATGGACTGTACAGGACATGACACTGAGACACACACATGGACTGGACAGGAGCTGACACTGAGACACACAACTGGACTGTACTGGAGCTGTCACTGAGACACACACCTGGACTGTACAGGAGCTGTCACTGAGACACACCCATGGACTGTACAGGAGCTGACACTGAGACACACACGGACTGTACAGGAGCTGTCACTATGGCACACACACGGACTGTACAGGAGCTGTCACTGAGACACACTCACGGACTGTACAGGAGTTGACACAGAGACACACACATGGACTGTACAGGAGCTGACACTGAGACACGCACGGACCCTACAGGAGCTGACACTGAGACACACACACGGACTGTACAGGAGCTGTCACTGAGACACACTCACGGACTGTACAGGAGTTGACACAGAGACACACACATGGACTGTACAGGAGCTGACACTGAGACATGCACGGACCCTACAGGAGCTGACACTGAGACACACACATGGACTGTACAGGAGCTGACACTGAGACACACACATGGACTGTGCCGGAGCTGACACTGAGACACACACAGGGACTGGACAGGAGCTGTCACTGAGACACACACACGGGCCGTACAGGAGCTGACACTGAGACACAGACATGGAATGTACAGGAGCTGACACTGAGACACACACATGGACTGTACAGGAGCTGACACTGAGACACACACACGGACCGTACAGGAGCTGACACTGAGACACACACATGGACTGTACAGGAGCTGACAGTGAGACACACACATGGACTGTGCAGGAGCTGACACTGAGACACACACATGGACTGTACAGGAGCTGACAGTGAGACAGACACATGGACTGTATAGGAGCTAACACTCAGACACACACATGGACTATACAGGAGCTGACACTGAGACACACACATGGACTGTACAGGAGCTGACACTGAGACACACACATGGACTGTACAGGAGCTGACACTGAGACACACACATGGACTGTACAGGAGCTGACACTGAGACACACCCGAACCCTACAGGAGCTGACACTGAGACACACACATGGACTGCACAGGAGCTGACACTGAGACACACACATGGACTGTACAGGAGCTGACAGTGAGACAGACACATGGACTGTACAGGAGATGACACTGAGACACACACACGGACTGTACAGGAGCTGACACTCAGACACACACATGGGCTATACAGGAGCTGACACTGAGACACACACATGGACTGTACAGGAGCTGACACTGAGACACACACATGGACTGTACAGGAGCTGACACTGAGACACACACGGACTGTACAGGAGCTGACACTGAGATACACACGGACTGTACAGGAGCTGACACTGAGACACACACATGGACTGTACAGGAGCTGACACTGAGACACACACACGGACTGTACAGGAGCTGACACTGAGACACACACATGGACTGTACAGGAGCTGACACTGAGACACACACACGGACTGTACAGGAGCTGACACTGAGACACACACATGGACTGTACAGGAGCTGACACTGAGACACACACATGGACTGTACAGGAGCTGACATTGAGACACACACACGGACTGTACAGGAGCTGACACTGAGACACACACATGGACTGTACAGGAGCTGGCACTGAGACACACACATGGACTGTACAGGAGCTGACACTGAGACACACACATGGACTGTACAGGAGCTGACACTGAGACACACACGGACCGTACAGGAGCTGACACTGAGACACACACACGGACTGTACAGGAGCTGACACTGAGACACACACATGGACTGTACAGGAGCTGACACTGAGACACACACACGGACTGTACAGGAGCTGACGCTGAGACACACACACGGGCCGTACAGGAGCTGACACTGAGACACACACGGACTGTACAGGAGCTGACACTGAGACACACCCATGGACTGTACAGGAGCTGACACTGAGACACACACATGGACTGTACAGGAGCTGACATTGAGACACACACATGGACTGTGCCGGAGCTGTCACTGAGACAAACACAGGGACTGTACAGGAGCTGACACTGAGACACACACATGGACGGTACAGGAGCTGACACTGAGACACACACGGATCGTACAGGAGCTGACACTGAGACATACACGGACCGTACAGGAGCTGACACTGAGACACAGACACAGACTGTACAGGAGCTGACACTGAGACACAGACACGGACTGTACAGGATCTGAGACTGAGACACACCCGAACCCTACAGGAGCTGACACTGAGACACACACATGGACTGTACAGGAGCTGACACTGAGACACACACATGGACTGTACAGGAGTTGACACTGAGACACACATGGACTGTACAGGAGCTGACACTGAGACACACACATGGACTGTACAGGAGCTGACACTGAGACACACACATGGACTGTCCAGGAGCTGACACTGAAACACACACGGACCGTACAGGAGCTGACACTGAGACACAGACACGGAATGTACAGGAGCAGACACTGAGACACACACATGGACTGTACAGGAGCTGACACTGAGACACACACGGACCGTACAGGAGCTGACACTGAGACACCCACATGGACTGTACAGGAGCTGACACTGAGACACACACATGGACTGTACAGGACATGACACTGAGACACACACATGGACTGGACAGGAGCTGACACTGAGACACACACCTGGACTGTACTGGAGCTGTCACTGAGACACACACCTGGACTGTACAGGAGCTGTCACTGAGACACACCCATGGACTGTACAGGAGCTGACACTGAGACACACACGGACTGTACAGGAGCTGTCACTATGGCACACACACGGACTGTACAGGAGCTGTCACTGAGACACACTCACGGACTGTACAGGAGTTGACACAGAGACACACACATGGACTGTACAGGAGCTGACACTGAGACACGCACGGACCCTACAGGAGCTGACACTGAGACACACACACGGACTGTACAGGAGCTGTCACTGAGACACACTCACGGACTGTACAGGAGTTGACACAGAGACACACACATGGACTGTACAGGAGCTGACACTGAGACATGCACGGACCCTACAGGAGCTGACACTGAGACACACACATGGACTGTACAGGAGCTGACACTGAGACACACACATGGACTGTGCCGGAGCTGACACTGAGACACACACAGGGACTGGACAGGAGCTGTCACTGAGACAGACACACGGGCCGTACAGGAGCTGACACTGAGACACAGACATGGAATGTACAGGAGCTGACACTGAGACACACACATGGACTGTACAGGAGCTGACACTGAGACACACACACGGACCGTACAGGAGCTGACACTGAGACACACACATGGACTGTACAGGAGCTGACAGTGAGACACACACATGGACTGTGCAGGAGCTGACACTGAGACACACACATGGACTGTACAGGAGCTGACAGTGAGACAGACACATGGACTGTACAGGAGCTAACACTCAGACATACACATGGACTATACAGGAGCTGACACTGAGACACACACATGGACTGTACAGGAGCTGACACTGAGACACACACATGGACTGTACAGGAGCTGACACTGAGACACACACATGGACTGTACAGGAGCTGACACTGAGACACACCCGAACCCTACAGGAGCTGACACTGAGACACACACATGGACTGCACAGGAGCTGACACTGAGACACACACATGGACTGTACAGGAGCTGACAGTGAGAGAGACACATGGACTGTACAGGAGCTGACACTGAGACACACACACGGACTGTACAGGAGCTGACACTCAGACACACACATGGGCTATACAGGAGCTGACACTGAGACACACACATGGACTGTACAGGAGCTGACACTGAGACACACACATGGACTGTACAGGAGCTGACACTGAGACACACACAGACTGTACAGGAGCTGACACTGAGACACACACGGACTGTACAGGAGGTGACACTGAGACACACACATGGACTGTACAGGAGCTGACACTGAGACACACACACGGACTGTACAGGAGCTGACACTGAGACACACACATGGACTGTACAGGAGCTGACACTGAGACACACACACGGACTGTACAGGAGCTGACACTGAGACACACACATGGACTGTACAGGAGCTGACACTGAGACACACACATGGACTGTACAGGAGCTGACATTGAGACACACACACGGACTGTACAGGAGCTGACACTGAGACACACACATGGACTGTACAGGAGCTGGCACTGAGACACACACATGGACTGTACAGGAGCTGACACTGAGACACACACATGGACTGTACAGGAGCTGACACTGAGACACACACGGACCGTACAGGAGCTGACACTGAGACACACACACGGACTGTACAGGAGCTGACACTGAGACACACACATGGACTGTACAGGAGCTGACACTGAGACACACACACGGACTGTACAGGAGCTGACACTGAGACACACACACGGACTGTACAGGAGCTGACACTGAGACACACACATGGACTGTACAGGAGCTGACACTGAGACACACACACGGACTGTACAGGAGCTGACACTGAGACACACACATGGACTGTACAGGAGCTGACACTGAGACACACACATGGACTGTACAGGATCTGACACTGAGACACACACGGACCGTACAGGAGCTGACACTGAGACACACACGGGCCTTACAGGAGCTGACTCTGAGACTCCCACATGGACTTTACAGGAGCTGACACTGAGACACACACGGACCGAATAGGAGCTGACACTGAGACACACACGGGCCTTACAGGAGCTGACTCTGAGACACCCACATGGACTGTACAGGAGCTGACACTGAGACACACACATGGACTGTACAGGAGCTGACACTGAGACACACACACGGACCGTACAGGAGCTGACACTGAGGCACACACACGGACTGTACAGGAGCTGGCAGTGAGACACACACATGGACTGTTCAGGAGCTGACACTGAGACACACACATGGACTGTACAGGAGCTGACACTGAGACACCCACATGGACTGTACAGGAGCTGACACGGAGACACACACACATGGACTGTACAGGAGCTGACACTGAGACACACACATGGACTGTACAGGAGCTGACACTGAGACACACACATGGACGGTACAGGAGCTGACACTGAGACACACACGGATCGTACAGGAGCTGACACTGAGACACACACGGACCGTACAGGAGCTGACACTGAGACACAGACACAGACTGTACAGGAGCTGACACTGAGACACAGACACGGACTGTACAGGAGCTGAGACTGAGACACACCCGAACCCTACAGGAGCTGACACTGAGACACACACATGGACTGTACAGGAGCTGACACTGAGACACACACATGGACTGTACAGGAGTTGACACTGAGACACACATGGACTGTACAGGAGCTGACACTGAGACACACACATGGACTGTACAGGAGCTGACACTGAGACACACACATGGACTGTCCAGGAGCTGACACTGAAACACACACGGACCGTACAGGAGCTGACACTGAGACACAGACACAGAATGTACAGGAGCAGACACTGAGACACACACATGGACTGTACAGGAGCTGACACTGAGACACACACGGACCGTACAGGAGCTGACACTGAGACACCCACATGGACTGTACAGGAGCTGACACTGAGACACACACATGGACTGTACAGGACATGACACTGAGACACACACATGGACTGGACAGGAGCTGACACTGAGACACACACCTGGACTGTACTGGAGCTGTCACTGAGACACACACCTGGACTGTACAGGAGCTGTCACTGAGACACACCCATGGACTGTACAGGAGCTGACACTGAGACACACACGGACTGTACAGGAGCTGTCACTATGGCACACACACGGACTGTACAGGAGCTGTCACTGAGACACACTCACGGACTGTACAGGAGTTGACACAGAGACACACACATGGACTGTACAGGAGCTGACACTGAGACACGCACGGACCCTACAGGAGCTGACACTGAGACACACACACGGACTGTACAGGAGCTGTCACTGAGACACACTCACGGACTGTACAGGAGTTGACACAGAGACACACACATGGACTGTACAGGAGCTGACACTGAGACATGCACGGACCCTACAGGAGCTGACACTGAGACACACACATGGACTGTACAGGAGCTGACACTGAGACACACACATGGACTGTGCCGGAGCTGACACTGAGACACACACAGGGACTGGACAGGAGCTGTCACTGAGACACACACACGGGCCGTACAGGAGCTGACACTGAGACACAGACATGGAATGTACAGGAGCTGACACTGAGACACACACATGGACTGTACAGGAGCTGACACTGAGACACACACACGGACCGTACAGGAGCTGACACTGAGACACACACATGGACTGTACAGGAGCTGACAGTGAGACACACACATGGACTGTGCAGGAGCTGACACTGAGACACACACATGGACTGTACAGGAGCTGACAGTGAGACAGACACATGGACTGTACAGGAGCTAACACTCAGACATACACATGGACTATACAGGAGCTGACACTGAGACACACACGGACTGCAAAGGAGCTGATCCTGAGACACACACGGACTGTACAGGAACTGACACTGAGACACACACATGGACTGTACTGGAGCTGACACTGAGACACACACATGGACCGTACAGGAGCTGACACTGATACACACACATGGACTGTACAGGAGCTGACACTGAGACACACACGGACCGTACAGGAGCTGACACTGAGACACACACATGGACTGTACAGGAGCTGACACTGAGACACACACATGGACTGTGCCGGAGCTGACACTGAGACACACACATGGACTGTACAGGAGCTGACACTGAGACACACACATGGACCGTACAGGAGCTGACACTGATACACACACATGGACTGTACAGGAGCTGACACTGAGACACACACATGGACTGTACAGGAGCTGACACTGAGACACTCACGGACCGTACAGGAGCTGACACTGAGACACACACGGACCGTACAGGAGCTGACACTGAGACACAGACACAGACTGTACAGGAGCTGACACTGAGACACAGACACGGACTGTACAGGAGCTGAGACTGAGACACACCCGAACCCTACAGGAGCTGACACTGAGACACACACATGGACTGTACAGGAGCTGACACTGAGACACACACATGGACTGTACAGGAGTTGACACTGAGACACACATGGACTGTACAGGAGCTGACACTGAGACACACACATGGACTGTACAGGAGCTGACACTGAGACACACACATGGACTGTCCAGGAGCTGACACTGAAACACACACGGACCGTACAGGAGCTGACACTGAGACACAGACACGGAATGTACAGGAGCAGACACTGAGACACACACATGGACTGTACAGGAGCTGACACTGAGACACACACATGGACTGTACAGGAGCTGACATTGAGACACACACACGGACTGTACAGGAGCTGTCACTGAGACACACACATGGACTGTACAGGAGCTGGCACTGAGACACACACATGGACTGTACAGGAGCTGACACTGAGACACACACATGGACTGTACAGGAGCTGACACTGAGACACACACGGACCGTACAGGAGCTGACACTGAGACACACACACGGACTGTACAGGAGCTGACACTGAGACACACACATGGACTGTACAGGAGCTGACACTGAGACACACACACGGACTGTACAGGAGCTGACACTGAGACACACACACGGACTGTACAGGAGCTGACACTGAGACACACACATGGACTGTACAGGAGCTGACACTGAGACACACACACGGACTGTACAGGAGCTGACACTGAGACACACACATGGACTGTACAGGAGCTGACACTGAGACACACACATGGACTGTACAGGATCTGACACTGAGACACACACGGACCGTACAGGAGCTGACACTGAGACACACACGGGCCTTACAGGAGCTGACTCTGAGACTCCCACATGGACTTTACAGGAGCTGACACTGAGACACACACGGACCGAATAGGAGCTGACACTGAGACACACACGGGCCTTACAGGAGCTGACTCTGAGACACCCACATGGACTGTACAGGAGCTGACACTGAGACACACACATGGACTGTACAGGAGCTGACACTGAGACACACACACGGACCGTACAGGAGCTGACACTGAGGCACACACACGGACTGTACAGGAGCTGGCAGTGAGACACACACATGGACTGTTCAGGAGCTGACACTGAGACACACACATGGACTGTACAGGAGCTGACACTGAGACACCCACATGGACTGTACAGGAGCTGACACGGAGACACACACACATGGACTGTACAGGAGCTGACACTGAGACACACACATGGACTGTACAGGAGCTGACACTGAGACACACACATGGACGGTACAGGAGCTGACACTGAGACACACACGGATCGTACAGGAGCTGACACTGAGACACACACGGACCGTACAGGAGCTGACACTGAGACACAGACACAGACTGTACAGGAGCTGACACTGAGACACAGACACGGACTGTACAGGAGCTGAGACTGAGACACACCCGAACCCTACAGGAGCTGACACTGAGACACACACATGGACTGTACAGGAGCTGACACTGAGACACACACATGGACTGTACAGGAGTTGACACTGAGACACACATGGACTGTACAGGAGCTGACACTGAGACACACACATGGACTGTACAGGAGCTGACACTGAGACACACACATGGACTGTCCAGGAGCTGACACTGAAACACACACGGACCGTACAGGAGCTGACACTGAGACACAGACACAGAATGTACAGGAGCAGACACTGAGACACACACATGGACTGTACAGGAGCTGACACTGAGACACACACGGACCGTACAGGAGCTGACACTGAGACACCCACATGGACTGTACAGGAGCTGACACTGAGACACACACATGGACTGTACAGGACATGACACTGAGACACACACATGGACTGGACAGGAGCTGACACTGAGACACACACCTGGACTGTACTGGAGCTGTCACTGAGACACACACCTGGACTGTACAGGAGCTGTCACTGAGACACACCCATGGACTGTACAGGAGCTGACACTGAGACACACACGGACTGTACAGGAGCTGTCACTATGGCACACACACGGACTGTACAGGAGCTGTCACTGAGACACACTCACGGACTGTACAGGAGTTGACACAGAGACACACACATGGACTGTACAGGAGCTGACACTGAGACACGCACGGACCCTACAGGAGCTGACACTGAGACACACACACGGACTGTACAGGAGCTGTCACTGAGACACACTCACGGACTGTACAGGAGTTGACACAGAGACACACACATGGACTGTACAGGAGCTGACACTGAGACATGCACGGACCCTACAGGAGCTGACACTGAGACACACACATGGACTGTACAGGAGCTGACACTGAGACACACACATGGACTGTGCCGGAGCTGACACTGAGACACACACAGGGACTGGACAGGAGCTGTCACTGAGACACACACACGGGCCGTACAGGAGCTGACACTGAGACACAGACATGGAATGTACAGGAGCTGACACTGAGACACACACATGGACTGTACAGGAGCTGACACTGAGACACACACACGGACCGTACAGGAGCTGACACTGAGACACACACATGGACTGTACAGGAGCTGACAGTGAGACACACACATGGACTGTGCAGGAGCTGACACTGAGACACACACATGGACTGTACAGGAGCTGACAGTGAGACAGACACATGGACTGTACAGGAGCTAACACTCAGACATACACATGGACTATACAGGAGCTGACACTGAGACACACACGGACTGCAAAGGAGCTGATCCTGAGACACACACGGACTGTACAGGAACTGACACTGAGACACACACATGGACTGTACTGGAGCTGACACTGAGACACACACATGGACCGTACAGGAGCTGACACTGATACACACACATGGACTGTACAGGAGCTGACACTGAGACACACACGGACCGTACAGGAGCTGACACTGAGACACACACATGGACTGTACAGGAGCTGACACTGAGACACACACATGGACTGTGCCGGAGCTGACACTGAGACACACACATGGACTGTACAGGAGCTGACACTGAGACACACACATGGACCGTACAGGAGCTGACACTGATACACACACATGGACTGTACAGGAGCTGACACTGAGACACACACATGGACTGTACAGGAGCTGACACTGAGACACTCACGGACCGTACAGGAGCTGACACTGAGACACACACGGACCGTACAGGAGCTGACACTGAGACACAGACACAGACTGTACAGGAGCTGACACTGAGACACAGACACGGACTGTACAGGAGCTGAGACTGAGACACACCCGAACCCTACAGGAGCTGACACTGAGACACACACATGGACTGTACAGGAGCTGACACTGAGACACACACATGGACTGTACAGGAGTTGACACTGAGACACACATGGACTGTACAGGAGCTGACACTGAGACACACACATGGACTGTACAGGAGCTGACACTGAGACACACACATGGACTGTCCAGGAGCTGACACTGAAACACACACGGACCGTACAGGAGCTGACACTGAGACACAGACACGGAATGTACAGGAGCAGACACTGAGACACACACATGGACTGTACAGGAGCTGACACTGAGACACACACGGACCGTAAAGGAGCTGACACTGAGACACCCACATGGACTGTACAGGAGCTGACACTGAGACACACACATGGACTGTACAGGACATGACACTGAGACACACACATGGACTGGACAGGAGCTGACACTGAGACACACACCTGGACTGTACTGGAGCTGTCACTGAGACACACACCTGGACTGTACAGGAGCTGTCACTGAGACATACCCATGGACTGTACAGGAGCTGACACTGAGACACACACGGACTGTACAGGAGCTGTCACTATGGCACACACACGGACTGTACAGGAGCTGTCACTGAGACACACTCACGGACTGTACAGGAGTTGACACAGAGACACACACATGGACTGTACAGGAGCTGACACTGAGACACGCACGGACCCTACAGGAGCTGACACTGAGACACACACACGGACTGTACAGGAGCTGTCACTGAGACACACTCACGGACTGTACAGGAGTTGACACAGAGACACACACATGGACTGTACAGGAGCTGACACTGAGACATGCACGGACCCTACAGGAGCTGACACTGAGACACACACATGGACTGTACAGGAGCTGACACTGAGACACACACATGGACTGTGCCGGAGCTGACACTGAGACACACACAGGGACTGGACAGGAGCTGTCACTGAGACACACACACGGGCCGTACAGGAGCTGACACTGAGACACAGACATGGAATGTACAGGAGCTGACACTGAGACACACACATGGACTGTACAGGAGCTGACACTGAGACACACACACGGACCGTACAGGAGCTGACACTGAGACACACACATGGACTGTACAGGAGCTGACAGTGAGACACACACATGGACTGTGCAGGAGCTGACACTGAGACACACACATGGACTGTACAGGAGCTGACAGTGAGACAGACACATGGACTGTACAGGAGCTAACACTCAGACATACACATGGACTATACAGGAGCTGACACTGAGACACACACATGGACTGTACAGGAGCTGACACTGAGACACACACATGGACTGTACAGGAGCTGACACTGAGACACACACATGGACTGTACAGGAGCTGACACTGAGACACACCCGAACCCTACAGGAGCTGACACTGAGACACACACATGGACTGCACAGGAGCTGACACTGAGACACACACATGGACTGTACAGGAGCTGACAGTGAGAGAGACACATGGACTGTACAGGAGCTGACACTGAGACACACACACGGACTGTACAGGAGCTGACACTCAGACACACACATGGGCTATACAGGAGCTGACACTGAGACACACACATGGACTGTACAGGAGCTGACACTGAGACACACACATGGACTGTACAGGAGCTGACACTGAGACACACACAGACTGTACAGGAGCTGACACTGAGACACACACGGACTGTACAGGAGGTGACACTGAGACACACACATGGACTGTCCAGGAGCTGACACTGAGACACACACACGGACTGTACAGGAGCTGACACTGAGACACACACATGGACTGTACAGGAGCTGACACTGAGACACACACACGGACTGTAAAGGAGCTGACACTGAGACACACACATGGACTGTACAGGAGCTGACACTGAGACACACACATGGACTGTACAGGAGCTGACATTGAGACACACACACGGACTGTACAGGAGCTGACACTGAGACACACACATGGACTGTACAGGAGCTGGCACTGAGACACACACATGGACTGTACAGGAGCTGACACTGAGACACACACATGGACTGTACAGGAGCTGACACTGAGACACACACGGACCGTACAGGAGCTGACACTGAGACACACACATGGACTGTACAGGAGCTGACACTGAGACACACACATGGACTGTACAGGAGCTGACACTGAGACACACACACGGACTGTACAGGAGCTGACACTGAGACACACACACGGACTGTACAGGAGCTGACACTGAGACACACACATGGACTGTACAGGAGCTGACACTGAGACACACACACGGACTGTACAGGAGCTGACACTGAGACACACACATGGACTGTACAGGAGCTGACACTGAGACACACACATGGACTGTACAGGATCTGACACTGAGACACACACGGACCGTACAGGAGCTGACACTGAGACACACACGGGCCTTACAGGAGCTGACTCTGAGACTCCCACATGGACTTTACAGGAGCTGACACTGAGACACACACGGACCGAATAGGAGCTGACACTGAGACACACACGGGCCTTACAGGAGCTGACTCTGAGACACCCACATGGACTGTACAGGAGCTGACACTGAGACACACACATGGACTGTACAGGAGCTGACACTGAGACACACACATGGACTGTACAGGAGCTGTCACTGAGACACACACATGGACTGTGCCGGAGCTGACACTGAGACACACACAGGGACTGTACAGCAGCTGTCACTGAGACACACACATGGACCGTACAGGAGCTGACACTGATACACACACATGGACTGTACAGGAGCTGACACTGAGACACACACGGACCGTACAGGAGCTGACACTGAGACACACACATGGACTGTACAGGAGCTGACACTGAGACACACACATGGACTGTGCCGGAGCTGACACTGAGACACACACATGGACTGTACAGGAGCTGACACTGAGACACACACATGGACCGTACAGGAGCTGACACTGATACACACACATGGACTGTACAGGAGCTGACACTGAGACACACACATGGACTGTACAGGAGCTGACACTGAGACACTCACGGACCGTACAGGAGCTGACACTGAGACACACACATGGACTGTACAGGAGCTGACACTGAGACACACACATGGACTGTACAGGAGGCGACACTGAGACACACACAATGACTGTAAAGGAGCTGCCACTCAGACACACACGGGCCTTACAGGAGCTGTCACTGAGACACACACATGGACTGTACAGGAGCTGACAATGAGACACCCACATGGACTGTACAGGAGCTGACACTGAGACACACACATGGACTGTACAGGAGCTGACACTGAGACACACACATGGACTGTACAGGAAATGACACTGAGACACACACATGGACTGTACAGGAGCTGACACTGAGACACACAATTGGCCTGTACAGGAGCTGACACTGAGACACACACATGGACTGTACAGGAGCTGACACTGAGACACACACATGGACTGTACAGGAGCTGACACTGAGACACACATATGGACTGTACAGGAGCTGACACTGAGACACACACATGGACCGTACAGGAGCTGACACTGAGACACACCCATGGACTGTACAGGAGCTGACACTGAGACACACACGGACTGCAAAGCAGCTGACACTGAGACACACACGGACTGTACAGGAACTGACACTGAGACACACACATGGACTGTACTGGAACTGACACTGAGACACACACATGGACTGCACAGGAGCTGACACTGAGACACACACATGGACTGTACAGGAGCTGACACTGAGACACACACGGACCGTACAGGAGCTGACACTGAGACACACACGGACCGTACAGGAGCTGACACTGAGACACAGACACGGCCTGTACAGGAGCTGAGACTCAGACACGCCCGAACCCTACAGGAGCTGACACTGAGACACACACATGGACTGTACAGGAGCTGACACTGAGACACACACGGACCTTACAGGAGCTGACACTGAGACACACACATGGACTGTACAGGAGCTGACACTGAGACACACACTTGGCCTGTACAGGAGCTGACACTGAGACACACACATGGACTGTACAGGAGCTGACACTGAGACACACATATGGACTGTACAGGAGCTGACACTGAGACACACACATGGACTGTACAGGAGCTGACACTGAGACACACACATGGACTGTACAGGAGCTGACACTGAGTCACACATATGGACTGTACAGGAGCTGACACTGAGACACACACATGGACTGTACAGGAGCTGACACTGAGACACACACATGGACTGTACAGGAGCTGTCACTGAGACACACACATGGACTGTGCCGGAGCTGACACTGAGACACACACAGGGACTGTACAGCAGCTGTCACTGAGACACACACATGGACCGTACAGGAGCTGACACTGATACACACACATGGACTGTACAGGAGCTGACACTGAGACACACACGGACCGTAAAGGAGCTGACACTGAGACACACACATGGACTGTACAGGAGCTGACACTGAGACACACACATGGACTGTACAGGAGGCGACACTGAGACACACACAATGACTGTAAAGGAGCTGCCACTCAGACACACACGGGCCTTTCAGGAGCTGTCACTGAGACACACACATGGACTGTACAGGAGCTGACAATGAGACACCCACATGGACTGTACAGGAGCTGACACTGAGACACACACATGGACTGTACAGGAGCTGACACTGAGACACACACATGGACTGTACAGGAAATGACACTGAGACACACACACGGACTGTACAGGAGCTGACACTGAGACACACAATTGGCCTGTACAGGAGCTGACACTGAGACACACACATGGACTGTACAGGAGCTGACACTGAGACACACACATGGACTGTACAGGAGCTGACACTGAGACACACATATGGACTGTACAGGAGCTGACACTGAGACACACACATGGACCGTACAGGAGCTGACACTGAGACACACACATGGACTGTACAGGAGCTGACACTGAGACACACACATGGACCGTACAGGAGCTGACACTGAGACACACCCATGGACTGTACAGGAGCTGACACTGAGACACACACGGACTGCAAAGCAGCTGACACTGAGACACACACGGACTGTACAGGAACTGACACTGAGACACACACATTGACTGTACTGGAGCTGACACTGAGACACACACATGGACTGCACAGGAGCTGACACTGAGACACACACATGGACTGTGCAGGAGCTGACACTGAGACACACACGGACCGTACAGGAGCTGACACTGAGACACACACGGACCGTACAGGAGCTGACACTGAGACACAGACACGGCCTGTACAGGAGCTGAGACTCAGACACGCCCGAACCCTACAGGAGCTGACACTGAGACACACACATGGACTGTACAGGAGCTGACACTGAGACACACACGGACCTTACAGGAGCTGACACTGAGACACAGACATGGACTGTACAGGAGCTGACACTGAGACACACACATGGACTGTACAGGAGCTGACACTGAGACACACACATGGACTGTACAGGAGCTGACACTGAGACACACACGGACCGTACAGGAGCTGACACTGAGACACACACATGGACTGTACAGGAGCTGACACTGAGACACACACATGGACTGTACAGGAGCTGACACTGAGACACACACATGGACTGTGCAGGAGCTGACACTGAGACACACACGGACCGTACAGGAGCTGACACTGAGACACAGACATGGACTGTACAGGAGCTGACACTGAGACACACACAAGGACTGTACAGGAGCTGACACTGAGACACACACATGGACTGTACAGGATCTGTCACTGAGACACACACTTGGCCTGTACAGGAGCTGACACTGAGACACACACATGGACTGTACAGGAGCTGTCACTGAGACACACACATGGACTGTACAGGAGCTGACACTGAGACACACACTTGGCCTGTACAGGAGCTGACACTGAGACACACACATGGACTGTACAGGAGCTGACACTGAGACACACACATGGACTGTACAGGAGCTGACACTGAGACACACATATGGACTGTACAGGAGCTGACACTGAGACACACACATGGACTGTACAGGAGCTGACACTGAGACACACACATGGACTGTGCAGGAGCTGACACTGAGACACACACGGACCGTACAGGTGCTGACACTGAGACACGGACATGGACTGTACAGGAGCTGACACTGAGACACACACAAGGACTGTACAGGAGCTGACACAGAGACACACACATGGACTGTACAGGAGCTGACACTGAGACACACACTTGGCCTGTACAGGAGCTGACACTGAGACACACACATGGACTGTACAGGAGCTGACACTGAGACACACACATGGACTGTACAGGAGCTGACACTGAGACACACACTTGGCCTGTACAGGAGCTGACACTGAGACACACACATGGACTGTACAGGAGCTGACACTGAGACACACACATGGACTGTACAGGAGCTGACACTGAGTCACACATATGGACTGTACAGGAGCTGACACTGAGACACACACATGGACTGTACAGGAGCTGACACTGAGACACACACATGGACTGTACAGGAGCTGACACTGAGACACACACATGGACCGTACAGGAGCTGACACTGAGACACACCCATGGACTGTACAGGAGCTGACACTGAGACACACACGGACTGTACAGGAACTGACACTGAGACAAACACATGGACTGTACTGGAGCTGACACTGAGACACACACATGGACTGCACAGGAGCTGACACTGAGACACACACGGACTGTACAGGAACTGACACTGAGACAAACACATGGACTGTACTGGAGCTGACACTGAGACACACACATGGACTGCACAGGAGCTGACACTGAGACACACACATGGACTGTGCAGGAGCTGACACTGAGACACACACATGGACTGTGCAGGAGCTGACTTTGAGACACACACATGGACTGTGCAGGAGCTGACACTGAGACACACACGGACCTTACAGGAGCTGACACTGAGACACACACATGGACTGTACAGGAGCTGACACTGAGACACACACATGGACTGTACAGGAGCTGACACTGAGACACACACATGGACTGTACAGGAGCTGACACTGAGACACACACGAACCGTACAGGAGCTGACACTGAGACACACACATGGACTGTACAGGAGCTGACACTGAGACACACACATGGACTGTACAGGAGCTGACACTGAGACACACACATGGACTGTGCAGGAGCTGACACTGAGACACACACGGACCGTACAGGAGCTGACACTGAGACACAGACATGGACTGTACAGGAGCTGACACTGAGACACACACAAGGACTGTACAGGAGCTGACACTGAGACACACACATGGACTGTACAGGAGCTGACACTGAGACACACACTTGGCCTGTACAGGAGCTGACATTGAGACACACACATGGACTGTACAGGAGCTGACACTGAGACACACACATGGACTGTACAGGAGCTGACACTGAGACACACACTTGGCCTGTACAGGAGCTGACACTGAGACACACACATGGACTGTACAGGAGCTGACACTGAGACACACACATGGACTGTACAGGAGCTGACACTGAGACACACATATGGACTGTACAGGAGCTGACACTGACACACACACATGGACTGTACTGGAGCTGACACTGAGACACACACATGGACTGTACAGGAGCTGACACTGAAACACACACATGGACCGTACAGGAGCTGACACTGAGACACACCCATGGACTGTACAGGAGCTGACACTGAGACACACACGGACTGCAAAGGAGCTGATCCTGAGACACACACGGACTGTACAGGAACTGACACTGAGACACACACATGGACTGTACTGGAGCTGACACTGAGACACACACATGGACTGCTCAGGAGCTGACACTGAGACACACACATGGACTGTACAGGAGCTGACACTGAGACACACACGGACCGTACAGGAGCTGACACTGAGACACACACGGACCGTACAGGAGCTGACACTGAGACACACACGGACCGTACAGGAGCTGACACTGAGACACAGACACGGACTGTACAGGAGCTGACACTGAGACACAGACACGGACTGTACAGGATCTGAGACTGAGACACGCCCGAACCCTGCAGGAGCTGACACTGAGACACACACATGGAGTGTACAGGAGCTGACACTGAGACACACACATGGACTGTGCAGGAGCTGACTTTGAGATACACACATGGACAGTGCAGGAGCTGACACTGAGACTCACACATGGACTGTACAGGAGCTGACACTGAGACACACACATGGACTGTACAGGAGCTGACACTGAGACACACACGGACCGTACAGGAGCTGACACTGAGACACACACATGGACTGTACAGGAGCTGACACTGAGACACAGACATGGACTGCACAGGAGCTGACACTGAGACACACACATGGACTGTACAGGAGCTGACACTGAGACACACACGGACCGTACAGGAGCTGACACTGAGACACAGACACGGACTGTACAGGAGCTGACACTGAGACACACACGGACCGTACAGGAGCTGACACTGAGACACCCACATGGACTGTACAGGAGCTGACACGGAGACACACACATGGACTGTACAGGAGCTGACACTGAGACACACACATGGACTGTACAGGAAATGACACTGAGACACACACACGGACTGTACAGGAGCTGACACTGAGACACACACTTGGCCTGTACAGGAGCTGACACTGAGACACACACACGGACTGTACAGGAGCTGACACGGAGACACACACATGGACTGGACAGGAGCTGACACTGAGACACACACATGGACGGTACAGGAGCTGACACTGAGACACACACATGGACTGTACAGGAGCTGCCACTCAGACACACACGGGCCTTACAGGAGCTGTCACTGAGACACACACATGGACTCTACAGGAGCTGACACTGAGACACACACGGACTGTACAGGAGCTGTCACTGAGACACACACAGGGACTGTACAGGAGCTGTCACTGAGACACACTCACGGACTGTACAGGAGCTGACACTGAGACACACACATGGACTGTTCAGGAGCTGACACTGAGACATGCACGGACGGTCCAGGAGATGACACTGAGACACACGCATGGACTTTACAGGAGCTGACGCTGAGACACACACACGGGCCGTACAGGAGCTGACACTGAGACACACACGGACTGCACAGGAGCTGACACTGAGACACACACGGACCGTACAGGAGCTGACACTGAGACACACACATGGACTGTACAGGAGCTGACACTGAGACACACACATGGACTGTGCAGGAGCTGACACTGAGACACACACATGGACTGTGCAGGAGCTGACACTGAGACACACACATGGACTGTACAGGAGCTGACAGTGAGACAGATACATGGACTGTACAGGAGCTGACACTGAGACACACTCATGGACTGTACAGGAAATGACACTGAGACACACACACGGACTGTACAGGAGCTGACACTGAGACACACACTTGGCCTGTAAAGGAGCTGACATTGAGACACACACACGGACTGTACAGGAGCTGCCACTGAGACACACACCGGCCTTACAGGAGCTGACACTGAGACACCCACATGGACTGTACAGGAGCTGACACTGAGACACACACATGGACTGTACAGGAGCTGACACTGAGACACACACACGGGCCGTACAGGAGCTGACACTGAGACACACACATGGACCGGACAGGAGCTGACACTGAGACACCCACATGGACTGCACAGGAGCTGACACTGAGACACACACATGGACTGTACAGGAGCTGACACTGAGACACACCCATGGACTGCACAGGAGCTGACACTGAGACACACACATGGACTGTACAGGAGCTGTCACTGAGACACACACATGGACTGTACAGGAGCTGACACTGAGACACACACACATGGACTGTACAGGAGCTGACACTGAGACACACACATGGACTGTACAGGAGCTGCCACTCAGACACACACATGGACTGTACAGGAGCTGACACTGAGACACACACACGGGCTGTACAGGAGTTGACACTGAGACACACACACGGACCGTACAGGAGCTGACACTGAGACACACACATGGACTGTACAGGAGCTGTCACTGAGACACACATGGACTGTACAGGAGCTGTCACTGTGGCACACACACGGACTGTACAGGGTTTGTCACTGAGACACACTCACGGACTGTACAGGAGCTGACACTGAGACACACACATGGACTGTACAGGAGCTGACACTGAGACACGCACGGACCCTGCAGGAGCTGACACTGAGACAAACACATGGACTGTACAGGAGCTGACACTGAGACACGCACGGACCCTACAGGAGCTGACACTGAGACACACACATGGACTGTACAGGAGCTGACACTGAGACACACATGGACTGTGCCGGAGCTGACACTGAGACACACACAGGGACTGTACAGCAGCTGTCACTGAGACACACACACGGGCTGTACAGGAGCTGACACTGAGACACACACATGGACTGTACAGGAGCTGACACTGAGACACACACATGGACTGTACAGGAGCTGACACTGAGACACACACACGGACCATTCAGGAGCTGACACTGAGACACACACATGGACTGTGCAGGAGCTGACACTGAGACACACACGGACTGTACAGGAGCTGACACTGAGACACACACATGGACTGTACTGGAGCTGACACTGAGACACACACATGGACTGCACAGGAGCTGACACTGAGACACACACATGGACTGTACAGGAGCTGACACTGAGACACACACATGGACTGTACAGGAGCTGACACTGAGACACACACATGGACTGCACAGGAGCTGACACTGAGACACCCACATGGACTGTACAGGAGCTGACACTGAGACACACACATGGACTGTACAGGAGCTGACACTGAGACACACACATGGACTGCACAGGAGCTGACACTGAGACACCCACATGGACTGTACAGGAGCTGACACTGAGACACACACATGGACTGCACAGGAGCTGACACTGAGACACACACACGGGCTGTACAGGAGTTGACACTGAGACACACACACGGACCGTACAGGAGCTGACACTGAGACACACACATGGACTGTACAGGAGCTGTCACTGAGACACACACGGACTGTACAGGAGCTGTCACTGAGACACGCACGGACCCTACAGGAGCTGACACTGAGACACACACATGGACTGTACAGGAGCTGACACTGAGACACGCACGGACCCTACAGGAGCTGACACTGAGACACACACATGGACTGTACAGGAGCTGACACTGAGACACACACATGGAATGTGCCGGAGCTGACACTGAGACACACACAGGGACTGTACAGCAGCTGTCACTGAGACACACACACGGGCTGTACAGGAGATGACACTGAGACACACACATGGACTGTACAGGAGCTGACACTGAGACACACACATGGACTGTCCAGTTGCTGACACTGAGACACCCACATGGACTGTACAGGAGCTGACACTGAGACACACACGGACTGTACAGGAGCTGACACTGAGACACACACATGGACTGTACTGGAGCTGACACTGAGACACACACACGGACCATTCAGGAGCTGACACTGAGACACACACATGGACTGTACAGGAGCTGACAGTGAGCACACACATGGACTGTGCAGGAGCTGACACTGAGACACACACGGACTGTACAGGAGCTGACACTGAGACACACACATGGACTGTACTGGAGCTGACACTGAGACACACACATGGACTGCACAGGAGCTGACACTGAGACACCCACATGGACTGTACAGGAGCTGACACTGAGACACACATGGACAGTACAGGAGCTGACACTGAGACACACACATGGACTGCACAGGAGCTGACACTGAGACACACACATGGACTGCACAGGAGCTGACACTGAGACACACCCGAACCCTACAGGAGCTGACACTGAGACACACACATGGACTGTACAGGAGCTGACACTGAGACACACACATGGACTGTGCCGGAGCTGACACTGAGACAAACACAGGGACTGTACAGCAGCTGTCACTGAGACACACACACGGGCTGTACAGGAGCTGACACTGAGACACGCACGGACCCTACAGGAGCTGACACTGAGACACACACAAGGACTGTACAGGAGCTGTCACTGAGACACACACATGGACTGTACAGGAGCTGACACTGAGACACACACAGGGACTGTACAGGAGCTGTCACTGAGACACACACACGGGCTGTACAGGAGCTGACACTGAGACACACACACATGGACTGCACAGGAGGTAACACTGAGACACACACATGGACTGTACAGGAACTGTCACTGAGACACACACATGGACTGTACAGGAGGTGACACTGAGACACACACATGGACTGTACAGGAGGTGACACTGAGACACACACATGGACTGTACAGGAGGTGACACTGAGACACACACCGGCCTTACAGGAGCTGAGAGTGAGACACCCACATGGAATGCACAGGAGCTGTCACTAAGACACACACATGGTCTGTACAGGAGCTGACACTGAGACACACACATGGACTGTTCAGGAGCTGCCACTGAGACACACACCGGCCTTACAGGAGCTGACACTGAGACACACACATGGACTGGACAGGAGCTGACACTGAGACACCCACATGGACTGCACAGGAGCTGACACTGAGACACACACATGGACTGTACAGGAGCTGACACTGAGACACACACATGGACTGCACAGGAGCTGACACTGAGACACACACATGGACTGTACAGGAGCTGTCACTGAGACACACACATGGACTGTACAGGAGCTGACACTGAGACACACACACATGGACTGTACAGGAGCTGACACTGAGACACACACATGGACTGTCCAGGAGGTGACACTGAGACACACACTTGGACTGTACAGGAGCTGACACTGAGACACACACATGGACTGTACAGGAGCTGACACTGAGACACCCACATGGACTGTACAGGAGGTGACACTGAGAAACACACGGACTGTACAGGAGCTGACACTGAGACACACACATGGACTGTACAGGAGCTGACACTGAGACACCCACATGGACGGTACAGGAGCTGACACTGAGACACACACGGGCCTTACAGGAGCTGACACTGAGACACACACTTGGCCTGTACAGGAGCTGACACTGAGACACACACACGGACTGCACAAGAGCTGACACTGAGACACACACATGGACTGTACAGGAGCTGACACTGAGACACACACTTGGCCTGTATGGGAGCTGACACTGAGACACACACATGGACTGAACAGGAGCCTACACTGAGACACGCACATGGACTGTACAGGAGCTGACACTGAGACACACACATGGACTGTACAGGAGCTGACACTGAGACACACACATGGACAGTACAGGAGCTGACAGTGAGACACGCACATGGACTGTACAGGACCTGACACTGAGACACGCACATGGACTGTACAGGAGCTGACACTGAGACACACACATGGACGGTACAGGAGCTGACACTGAGACACACACATGGACGGTACAGGAGCTGACACTGAGACACACACATGGACGGTACAGGAGCTGACACTGATACACACACACGGGCCGTACAGGAGCTGACACTGAGACACACACATGGACTGTACAGGAGCTGACACTGAGACACGCACATGGACTGTACAGGAGCTGACACTGAGACACACACTTGGCCTGTACAGGAGCTGACACTGAGACACACACATGGACGGTACAGGAGCTAACACTGAGACACACACTTGGCCTGTACAGGAGCTGACACTGAGACACACACATGGACGGTACAGGAGCTGACACTGAGACACACACACGGACTGTACAGGAGCTGACACTGAGACACACACATTGACGGTACAGGAGCTGACACTGAGACACACACATGGACGGTACAGGAGCTGACACTGAGACACACACACGGGCCGTACAGGAGCTGACACTGAGACACACACACGGGCCGTACAGGAGCTGACACTGAGACACACACACGGACTGTACAGGAGCTGACGCTGAGACACACACATGGACTGGACAGGAACTGATACTGAGACACACATGGACTATACAGGAGCTGACTCTGAGACACACACGGACCGGACAGGACCTGACACTGAGACACACACGGACAGTACAGGAGCTGACACTGAGACACACACACGGGCCGTACAGGAGCTGACACTGAGACACACACATGGACTGTACAGGAGCTGACACTGAGACACACATGGACTGTACAGGAGCTGACACTGAGAGACACACATGGACTGTACAGGAGCTGACACTGAGACGCACACATGGACTGTACTGGAGCTGACACTGAGACACACACATGGACTGTACAGGAGCTGACACTGAGACAAACACATGGACTGTACAGGAGACTGACACTGAGACACACACATGGACTGTACAGGAGCTGACACTGAGACACGCACATGGACTGGACAGGAGCTGACAGTGAGACACGCACATGGACTGTACAGCAGCTGACACTGAGACACGCACATGGACTGTACAGGAGCTGACACTGAGACACACACTTGGCCTGTACAGGAGCTGACACTGAGACACACACATGGACGGTACAGGAGCTGACACTGAGACACACACATGGACGGTACAGGAGCTGACACTGAGACACACACACGGACGGTACAGGAGCTGACACTGAGACACACACACGGGCCGTACAGGAGCTGACACTGAGACACACACACGGGCCGTACAGGAGCTGACACTGAGACACACACACGGACTGTACAGGAGCTGACACGGAGACACACACATTGACGGTACAGGAGCTGACACTGAGACACACACATGGACGGTACAGGAGCTGACACTGAGACACACACACGGGCCGTACAGGAGCTGACACTGAGACACACACACGGACCATACAGGAGCTGACACTGCGACACACACATGGACTGTACAGGAGCTGACAGTGAGACACACACATGGACTGTACAGGAGCTGACACTGAGACACACACATGGACTGTGCAGGAGCTGACACTGAGACACACACGGACTGTACAGGAGCTGACACTGAGACACACACACGGGCCGTACAGGACCTGACACTGAGACACACACACGGACCATACAGGAGCTGACACTGCGACACACACATGGACTGTCCAGGAGCTGACAGTGAGACACACACATGGTCTGTACAGGAGCTGACAGTGAGACACATACATGGACTGCGCAGGAGCTGACACTGAGACACACACATGGACTGCACAGGAGCTGACACTGAGACACCCACATGGACTGCACAGGAGCTGACACTGAGACACACACATGGACTGTACAGGAGCTGACAATGAGACACTCACATGGACTGTACAGGAGCTGACACTGAGACACACACATGGACTATACAGGAGCTGACACTGAGACACACACATGGACTGCACAGGAGCTGACACTGAGACACACACACGGGCTGTACAGGAGTTGACACTGAGACACACACACGGACCGTACAGGAGCTGACAGTGAGACACGCACATGGACTGTACAGGACCTGACACTGAGACACGCACATGGACTGTACAGGAGCTGACACTGAGACACACACTTGGCCGGTACAGGAGCTGACACTGAGACACACACATGGACGGTACAGGAGCTGACTCTGAGACACACACATGGACGGTACAGGAGCTGACACTGAGACACACACACGGGCCGTACAGGAGCTGACACTGAGACACACACATGGACTGTACAGGAGCTGACACTGAGACACGACGGACCCTACAGGAGCTGACACTGAGACACACACCTGGACTGTACAGGAGCTGACAGTGAGACACACACATGGACTGTGCAGGAGCTGACACTGAGCACTGAGACACACACGGACTGTACAGGAGCTGACACTGAGACACACACATGGACTGTACTGGAGCTGACACTGAGACACACACATGGACTGCACAGGAGCTGACACTGAGACACCCACATGGACTGTACAGGAGCTGACACTGAGACACACACATGGACTGTACAGGAGCTGACACTGAGACACACACATGGACTGCACAGGAGCTGACACTGAGACACCCACATGGACTGTACAGGAGCTGACACTGAGACACACACATGGACTGCACAGGAGCTGACACTGAGACACACACACGGGCTGTACAGGAGTTGACACTGAGACACACACACGGACCGTACAGGAGCTGACAGTGAGACACGCACATGGACTGTACAGGACCTGACACTGAGACACGCACATGGACTGTACAGGAGCTGACACTGAGACACACACTTGGCCGGTACAGGAGCTGACACTGAGACACACACATGGACGGTACAGGAGCTGACTCTGAGACACACACATGGACGGTACAGGAGCTGACACTGAGACACACACACGGGCCGTACAGGAGCTGACACTGAGACACACACATGGACTGTACAGGAGCTGACACTGAGACACGCACATGGACTGTACAGGAGCTGACACTGAGACACACACTTGGCCTGTACAGGAGCTGACACTGAGACACACACATGGACGGTACAGGAGCTGACACTGAGACACACACATGGACGGTACAGGAGCTGACACTGAGACACACACACGGGCCGTACAGGAGCTGACACTGAGACACACACACGGGCCGTACAGGAGCTGACACTGAGACACACACACGGACTGTACAGGAGCTGACACTGAGACACACACATTGACGGTACAGGAGCTGACACTGAGACACACACATGGACGGTACAGGAGCTGACACTGAGACACACACACGGGCCGTACAGGAGCTGACACTGAGACACACACACGGGCCGTACAGGAGCTGACACTGAGACACACACACGGGCCGTACAGGAGCTGACGCTGAGACACACACATGGACTGGACAGGAGCTGACACTGAGACACACATGGACTATACAGGAGCTGACACTGAGACACACACATGGACTGTACAGGAGCTGACTCTGAGACACACACAGACCGGACAGGACCTGACACTGAGACACACACGGACAGTACAGGAGCTGACACTGAGACACACACACGGGCCATACAGGAGCTGACACTGAGACACACACATGGACTGTACAGGAGCTGACACTGAGACACACACGGACTGTACAGGAGCTGACACTGAGACACACACATGGACTGTACAGGAGCTGACTCTGAGACACACACGGACCGGACAGGACCTGACACTGAGACACACACGGACAGTACAGGAGCTGACACTGAGACACACACACGGGCCGCACAGGAGCTGACACTGAGACACACACATGGACTGTACAGGAGCTGACAGTGAGACACACATGGACTGCACAGGAGGTGACACTGAGACACACACAGACTGTACAGGAGCTGACACTGAAACACATATGGACTATACAGGAGCTGACACTGAGACGCACACATGGACTGTACAGGAGCTGACAGTGCGACACGCACATGGACTGTACAGGAGCTGACACTGAGACACGCACATGGACTGGACAGGAGCTGACACTGAGACACGCACATGGACTGTACAGGAGCTGACACTGAGACACACACATGGACTGTACAGGAGCTGACAGTGAGACACGCACATGGACTGTACAGGAGCTGACACTGAGACACGCACATGGACTGTACAGGAGCTGACACTGAGACACGCACATGGACTGTACAGGAGCTGACACTGAGACACACACTTGGCCTGTACAGGAGCTGACACTGAGACACACACATGGACGGTACAGGAGCTGACACTGAGACACACACATGGACGGTACAGGAGCTGACACTGAGACGCACACATGGACTGTACAGGAGCTGACACTGAGACACACACATGGACTGTCCAGGAGGTGACACTGAGACACACACATGGAGTGTACAGGAGCTGACACTGAGACACCCACATGGACTGTACAGGAGGTGACACTGAGAAACACACGGACTGTACAGGAGCTGACACTGAAACACACACATGGACTGTACAGGAGCTGACACTGAGACACCCACATGGACGGTACAGGAGCTGACACTGAGACACACACGGGCCTTACAGGAGCTGACACTGAGACACACACTTGGCCTGTACAGGAGCTGACACTGAGACACACACACGGACTGCACAGGAGCTGACACTGAGACACAAACTTGGCCTGTATGGGAGCTGACACTGAGACACACACTGGGCCTGTACAGGAGCTGACACTGAGACACACAGACACGGAATGTACAGGAGCTGACACTGAGACACACACATGGACTGAACAGGAGCCTACACTGAGACACGCACATGGACTGTACAGGAGCTGACACTGAGAACACACACATGGACTGTACAGGAGCTGACACTGAGACACACACATGGACTGTACAGGAGCTGACACTGAGACACACACATGGACTGCACAGGAGCTGACACTGAGACACACACATGGACTGTACAGGAGCTGACACTGAGACACGCACGGACCCTGCATGAGCTGACACTGAGACACACACATGGACTGTACAGGAGCTGACACTGAGACACGACGGACCCTACAGGAGCTGACACTGAGACACACACCTGGACTGTACAGGAGCTGACAGTGAGACACACACATGGACTGTGCAGGAGCTGACACTGAGCACTGAGACACACACGGACTGTACAGGAGCTGACACTGAGACACACACATGGACTGTACTGGAGCTGACACTGAGACACACACATGGACTGCACAGGAGCTGACACTGAGACACCCACATGGACTGTACAGGAGCTGACACTGAGACACACACATGGACTGTACAGGAGCTGACACTGAGACACACACATGGACTGCACAGGAGCTGACACTGAGACACCCACATGGACTGTACAGGAGCTGACACTGAGACACACACATGGACTGCACAGGAGCTGACACTGAGACACACACACGGGCTGTACAGGAGTTGACACTGAGACACACACACGGACCGTACAGGAGCTGACAGTGAGACACGCACATGGACTGTACAGGACCTGACACTGAGACACGCACATGGACTGTACAGGAGCTGACACTGAGACACACACTTGGCCGGTACAGGAGCTGACACTGAGACACACACATGGACGGTACAGGAGCTGACTCTGAGACACACACATGGACGGTACAGGAGCTGACACTGAGACACACACACGGGCCGTACAGGAGCTGACACTGAGACACACACATGGACTGTACAGGAGCTGACACTGAGACACGCACATGGACTGTACAGGAGCTGACACTGAGACACACACTTGGCCTGTACAGGAGCTGACACTGAGACACACACATGGACGGTACAGGAGCTGACACTGAGACACACACATGGACGGTACAGGAGCTGACACTGAGACACACACACGGGCCGTACAGGAGCTGACACTGAGACACACACACGGGCCGTACAGGAGCTGACACTGAGACACACACACGGACTGTACAGGAGCTGACACTGAGACACACACATTGACGGTACAGGAGCTGACACTGAGACACACACATGGACGGTACAGGAGCTGACACTGAGACACACACACGGGCCGTACAGGAGCTGACACTGAGACACACACACGGGCCGTACAGGAGCTGACACTGAGACACACACACGGGCCGTACAGGAGCTGACGCTGAGACACACACATGGACTGGACAGGAGCTGACACTGAGACACACATGGACTATACAGGAGCTGACACTGAGACACACACATGGACTGTACAGGAGCTGACTCTGAGACACACACAGACCGGACAGGACCTGACACTGAGACACACACGGACAGTACAGGAGCTGACACTGAGACACACACACGGGCCATACAGGAGCTGACACTGAGACACACACATGGACTGTACAGGAGCTGACACTGAGACACACACGGACTGTACAGGAGCTGACACTGAGACACACACATGGACTGTACAGGAGCTGACTCTGAGACACACACGGACCGGACAGGACCTGACACTGAGACACACACGGACAGTACAGGAGCTGACACTGAGACACACACACGGGCCGCACAGGAGCTGACACTGAGACACACACATGGACTGTACAGGAGCTGACAGTGAGACACACATGGACTGCACAGGAGCTGACACTGAGACACACACAGACTGTACAGGAGCTGACACTGAAACACATATGGACTATACAGGAGCTGACACTGAGACGCACACATGGACTGTACAGGAGCTGACAGTGCGACACGCACATGGACTGTACAGGAGCTGACACTGAGACACGCACATGGACTGGACAGGAGCTGACACTGAGACACGCACATGGACTGTACAGGAGCTGACACTGAGACACACACATGGACTGTACAGGAGCTGACAGTGAGACACGCACATGGACTGTACAGGAGCTGACACTGAGACACGCACATGGACTGTACAGGAGCTGACACTGAGACACGCACATGGACTGTACAGGAGCTGACACTGAGACACACACTTGGCCTGTACAGGAGCTGACACTGAGACACACACATGGACGGTACAGGAGCTGACACTGAGACACACACATGGACGGTACAGGAGCTGACACTGAGACGCACACATGGACTGTACAGGAGCTGACACTGAGACACACACATGGACTGTCCAGGAGGTGACACTGAGACACACACATGGACGGTACAGGAGCTGACACTGAGACACCCACATGGACTGTACAGGAGGTGACACTGAGAAACACACGGACTGTACAGGAGCTGACACTGAAACACACACATGGACTGTACAGGAGCTGACACTGAGACACCCACATGGACGGTACAGGAGCTGACACTGAGACACACACGGGCCTTACAGGAGCTGACACTGAGACACACACTTGGCCTGTACAGGAGCTGACACTGAGACACACACACGGACTGCACAGGAGCTGACACTGAGACACACACTTGGCCTGTATGGGAGCTGACACTGAGACACACACTGGGCCTGTACAGGAGCTGACACTGAGACACACAGACACGGAATGTACAGGAGCTGACACTGAGACACACACATGGACTGAACAGGAGCCTACACTGAGACACGCACATGGACTGTACAGGAGCTGACACTGAGAACACACACATGGACTGTACAGGAGCTGACACTGAGACACACACATGGACAGTACAGGAGCTGACAGTGAGACACGCACATGGACTGTACAGGACCTGACACTGAGACACGCACATGGACTGTACAGGAGCTGACACTGAGACACACACTTGGCCTGTACAGGAGCTGACACTGAGACACACACATGGACGGTACAGGAGCTGACACTGAGACACACACATGGACGGTACAGGAGCTGACACTGAGACACACACACGGGCCGTACAGGAGCTGACACTGAGACACACACATGGACTGTACAGGAGCTGACACTGAGACACGCACATGGACTGTACAGGAGCTGACACTGAGACACACACATGGACGGTACAGGAGCTGACACTGAGACACAGACATGGACGGTACAGGAGCTGACACTGAGACACACACACGGGCCGTACAGGAGCTGACACTGAGACACACACACGGGCCGTACAGGAGCTGACACTGAAACACACACACGGACTGTACAGGAGCTGACACTGAGACACACACATTGACGGTACAGGAGCTGACACTGAGACACACACATGGACGGTACAGGAGCTGACACTGAGACACACACACGGGCCGTACAGGAGCTGACACTGAGACACACACATGGGCCGTACAGGAGCTGACACTGAGACACACACACGGGCCGTACAGGAGCTGACACTGAGACACACACACGGACTGTACAGGAGCTGACACTGAGACACACACATTGACGGTACAGGAGCTGACACTGAGACACACACATGGACGGTACAGGAGCTGACACTGAGACACACACACGGACTGTACAGGAGCTGACGCTGAGACACACACATGGACTGGACAGGAGCTGACACTGAGACACACACATGGACTGTACAGGAGCTGACTCTGAGACACACACGGACCGGACAGGACCTGACACTGAGACACACACGGGCCGTACAGGAGCTGACACTGAGACACACACATGGACTGTACAGGAGCTGACACTGAGACACACACGGACTATACAGGAGCTGACACTGAGAGACACACATGGACTGTACAGGAGCTGACACTGAGAAACACACTTGGACTGTACAGGAGCTGACACTGAGACACACACATGGACTGTACAGGAGCTGACACTGAGACACACACATGGACTGTACAGGAGCTGACACTGAGACACACACAGACTGTACAGGAGCTGACACTGAGACACATATGGACTATACAGGAGCTGACACTGAGACACACACAGACTGTACAGGAGCTGACACTGAGACACACACATGGACTGTACAGGAGCTGACACTGAGACACATATGGACTGTACAGGAGCTGACACTGAGACACACACATGGACTGTACAGGAGCTGATTCTGAGACACACACGGACCGGACAGGACCTGACACTGAGACACACACGGGCCGTACAGGAGCTGACACTGAGACACACACACGGACCATACAGGAGCTGACACTGAGAGACACACATGGACTGTACAGGAGCTGACACTGAGACGCACACATGGACTGTACTGGAGCTGACACTGAGACACACACATGGACTGTACAGGAGCTGACACTGAGACACACACATGGACTGTACAGGAGCTGACACTGAGACACACACATGGACTGTACAGGAGCTGACAGTGAGACACGCACATGGACTGTACAGGAGCTGACACTGAGACACACACATGGACTGTACAGGAGCTGACACTGAGACACACACATGGACTGTACAGGAGCTGACAGTGAGACACGCACATGGACTGTACAGGAGCTGACACTGAGACACGCACATGGACTGTACAGGAGCTGACACTGAGACACGCACATGGACTGTACAGGAGCTGACACTGAGACACACACTTGGCCTGTACAGGAGCTGACACTGAGACACACACATATACGGTACAGGAGCTGACACTGAGACACACACATGGACGGTACAGGAGCTGACACTGAGACACACACACGGACTGTACAGGAGCTGACACTGAGACACTCACATTGACTGTACAGGAGCTGACACTGAGACACAAACATGGACGGTACAGGAGCTGACACTGAGACACACACACGGGCCGTACAGGAGCTGACACTGAGACACACACACGGACCATACAGGAGCTGACACTGCGACACACACATGGACTGTACAGGAGCTGACAGTGAGACACACACATGGACTGTACAGGAGCTGACAGTGAGACACACACATGGACTGTGCAGGAGCTGACACTGAGACACACACGGACTGTACAGGAGCTGACACTGAGACACACACACGGGCCGTACAGGAGCTGACACTGAGACACACACACGGACCAGACAGGAGCTGACACTGCGACACACACATGGACTGTACAGGAGCTGACAGTGAGACACACACATGGACTGTACAGGAGCTGACAGTGAGACACACACATGGACTGTGCAGGAGCTGACACTGAGACACACACATGGACTGCACAGGAGCTGACACTGAGACACCCACATGGACTGCACAGGAGCTGACACTGAGACACACACATGGACTGTACAGGAGCTGACACTGCGACACACACATGGACTGTACAGGAGCTGACAGTGAGACACACACATGGACTGTACAGGAGCTGACAGTGAGACACACACATGGACTGTGCAGGAGCTGACACTGAGACACACACATGGACTGCACAGGAGCTGACACTGAGACACCCACATGGACTGCACAGGAGCTGACACTGAGACACACACATGGACTGTACAGGAGCTGACACTGAGACACACACATGGACTGTACAGGAGCTGACACTGAGACACACACATGGACTGCACAGGAGCTGACACTGAGACACCCACATGGACTGCACAGGAGCTGACACTGAGACACACACATGGACTGTACAGGAGCTGACACTGAGACACACACATGGACTGTACAGGAGCTGTCACTGAGACACACACATGGACTGTACAGGAGCTGACACTGAGACACACCCGAACCCTACAGGAGCTGACACTGAGACACGCACGGACCCTACAGGAGCTGGCACTGAGACACACACAAGGACTGTACAGGAGCTGTCACTGAGACACACACATGGACTGTACAGGAGCTGACACTGAGACACACACAGGGACTGTACAGGAGCTGTCACTGAGACACACACACGGGCTGTACAGGAGCTGACACTGAGACACACACATGGACTGTACAGGAGCTGACACTGAGACACACACACGGACCATACAGGAGCGGACACTGAGACACACACACATGGACTGTACAAGAGGTAACACTGAGACACACACATGGACTGTACAGGAGGTGACACTGAGACACACACCGGCCTTACAGGAGCTGACACTGAGACACCCACATGGACTTTACAGGAGGTGACACTGAGACACACACATGGACTGTACAGGAGGTGACACTGAGACACACACCGGCCTTACAGGAGCTGACACTGAGACACCCACATGGACTGCACAGGAGCTGTCACTAAGACACACACATGGTCTGTACAGGAGCTGACACTGAGACACACACATGGACTGTTCAGGAGCTGCCACTGAGACACACACCGGCCTTACAGGAGCTGACACTGAGACACACACATGGACTGCACAGGAGCTGACACTGAGACACACACATGGACAGTACAGGAGCTGACACTGAGACACACACACGGGCCTTACAGGAGCTGACACTGAGACACACACATGGACTGGACAGGAGCTGACACTGAGACACCCACATGGACTGCACAGGAGCTGACACTGAGACACACACATGGACTGTACAGGAGCTGACACTGAGACGCACACATGGACTGTACTGGAGCTGACACTGAGACACACACATGGACTGTACAGGAGCTGACACTGAGACACACACATGGACTGTACAGGAGCTGACACTGAGACACACACATGGACTGTACAGGAGCTGACAGTGAGACACGCACATGGACTGTACAGGAGCTGACACTGAGACACACACATGGACTGTACAGGAGCTGACACTGAGACACACACATGGACTGTACAGGAGCTGACAGTGAGACACGCACATGGACTGTACAGGAGCTGACACTGAGACACGCACATGGACTGTACAGGAGCTGACACTGAGACACGCACATGGACTGTACAGGAGCTGACACTGAGACACACACTTGGCCTGTACAGGAGCTGACACTGAGACACACACATATACGGTACAGGAGCTGACACTGAGACACATACATGGACGGTACAGGAGCTGATACTGAGACACACACATGGACGGTACAGGAGCTGACACTGAGACACACACACGGACCGTACAGGAGCTGACACTGAGACACACACACGGGCCGGACAGGAGCTGACACTGAGACACACACACGGGCCGTACAGGAGCTGACACTGAGACACACACACGGACTGTACAGGAGCTGACACTGAGACACACACATTGACGGGACAGGAGCTGACACTGAGACACAAACATGGACGGTACAGGAGCTGACACTGAGACACACACACGGGCCGTACAGGAGCTGACACTGAGACACACACACGGACCATACAGGAGCTGACACTGCGACACACACATGGACTGTCCAGGAGCTGACAGTGAGACACACACATGGACTGTACAGGAGCTGACAGTGAGACACACACATGGACTGTGCAGGAGCTGACACTGAGACACACACGGACTGTACAGGAGCTGACACTGAGACACACACACGGGCCGTACAGGAGCTGACACTGAGACACACACACGGACCAGACAGGAGCTGACACTGCGACACACACATGGACTGTACAGGAGCTGACAGTGAGACACACACATGGACTGTACAGGAGCTGACAGTGAGACACACACATGGACTGTGCAGGAGCTGACACTGAGACACACACATGGACTGCACAGGAGCTGACACTGAGACACCCACATGGACTGCACAGGAGCTGACACTGAGACACACACATGGACTGTACAGGAGCTGACACTGCGACACACACATGGACTGTACAGGAGCTGACAGTGAGACACACACATGGACTGTACAGGAGCTGACAGTGAGACACACACATGGACTGTGCAGGAGCTGACACTGAGACACACACATGGACTGCACAGGAGCTGACACTGAGACACCCACATGGACTGCACAGGAGCTGACACTGAGACACACACATGGACTGTACAGGAGCTGACACTGAGACACACACATGGACTGTACAGGAGCTGACACTGAGACACACACATGGACTGCACAGGAGCTGACACTGAGACACCCACATGGACTGCACAGGAGCTGACACTGAGACACACACATGGACTGTACAGGAGCTGACACGGAGACACACACATGGACTGTACAGGAGCTGTCACTGAGACACACACATGGACTGTACAGGAGCTGACACTGAGACACACCCGAACCCTACAGGAGCTGACACTGAGACACGCACGGACCCTACAGGAGCTGGCACTGAGACACACACAAGGACTGTACAGGAGCTGTCACTGAGACACACACATGGACTGTACAGGAGCTGACACTGAGACACACACAGGGACTGTACAGGAGCTGTCACTGAGACACACACATGGGCTGTACAGGAGCTGACACTGAGACACACACATGGACTGTACAGGAGCTGACACTGAGACACACACACGGACCATACAGGAGCGGACACTGAGACACACACACATGGACTGTACAGGAGGTGACACTGAGACACACACCGGCCTTACAGGAGCTGACACTGAGACACCCACATGGACTGTACAGGAGCTGTCACTAAGACACACACATGGTCTGTACAGGAGCTGACACTGAGACACACACATGGACTGTTCAGGAGCTGCCACTGAGACACACACCGGCCTTACAGGAGCTGACACTGAGACACACACATGGACTGCACAGGAGCTGACACTGAGACACACACATGGACAGTACAGGAGCTGACACTGAGACACACACACGGGCCTTACAGGAGCTGACACTGAGACACACACATGGACTGGACAGGAGCTGACACTGAGACACCCACATGGACTGCACAGGAGCTGACACTGAGACACACACATAGACTGTACAGGAGCTGACACTGAGACACACCCATGGACTGCACAGGAGCTGACACTGAGACACACACATGGACTGTACAGGAGCTGTCACTGAGACACACACATGGACTGTACAGGAGCTGACACTGAGACACACACACATGGACTGTACAGGAGCTGACACTGAGACACACACATGGACTGTACAGGAGCTGCCACTCAGACACACACATGGACTGTACAGGAGCTGACACTGAGACATACACATGGACTGTCCAGGAGGTGACACTGAGACACACACTTGGACTGTACAGGAGCTGACACTGAGAAACACACACATGGACTGTACAGGAGGTGACACTGAGAAACACACGGACTGTAGAGGAGCTGACACTGAGACACACACATGGATTGTACAGGAGCTGACACTGAGACACACACATGGACGGTACAGGAGCTGACACTGAGACACACACGGGCCTTACAGGAGCTGACACTGAGACACACACTTGGCCTGTACAGGAGCTGACACTGAGAGACACACACGGACTGTACAGGAGCTGACACTGAGACACACACATGGACTGTACAGGAGCTGACACTGAGACACACACTTGGCCTGTACAGGAGCTGACACTGAGACACACACTGGGCCTGTACAGGAGCTGACACTGAGACACACAGACACGGACTGTTGAGGAGCTGACACTGAGACACACACATGGACTGAACAGGAGCCTACACTGAGACACGCACATGGACTGTACAGGAGCTGACACTGAGACACACACATGGACTGTACAGGAGCTGACACTGAGACACACACATGGACTGTACAGGAGCTGACAGTGAGAGACGCACATGGACTGTACAGGAGCTGACACTGAGACACACACATGGACTGTACAGGAGCTGACACTGAGACACGCACATGGACTGTACAGGAGCTGACACTGAGACACACACTTGGCCTGTACAGGAGCTGACACTGAGACACACACTGGGCCTGTACAGGAGCTGACACTGAGACACACAGACACGGACTGTTCAGGAGCTGACACTGAGACACACACATGGACTGAACAGGAGCCTACACTGAGACACGCACATGGACTGTACAGGAGCTGACACAGAGACACACACATGGACTGTACAGGAGCTGACACTGAGACACACACATGGACTGTACAGGAGCTGACAGTGAGAGACGCACATGGACTGTACAGGAGCTGACACTGAGACACACACATGGACTGTACAGGAGCTGACACTGAGACACACACACGGGCCGTACAGGAGCTGACACTGAGACACACACATGGGCCGTACAGGAGCTGACACTGAGACACACACACGGACTGTACAGGAGCTGACAGTGAGAGACGCACATGGACTGTACAGGAGCTGACACTGAGACACACACATGGACTGTACAGGAGCTGACACTGAGACACGCACATGGACTGTACAGGAGCTGACACTGAGACACACACATTGACGGTACAGGAGCTGACACTGAGACACACACATGGACGGTACAGGAGCTGACACTGAGACACACACACGGGCCGTACAGGAGCTGACACTGAGACACACACACGGACTGTACAGGAGCTGACGCTGAGACACACACATGGACTGGACAGGAGCTGACACTGAGACACACACATGGACTGTACAGGAGCTTACTCTGAGACACACACGGACCGGACAGGACCTGACACTGAGACACAAACGGACCGTACAGGAGCTGACACTGAGACACACACACGGGCCGTACAGGAGCTGACACTGAGACACACACATGGACTGTACAGGAGCTGACACTGAGACACACACGGACTATACAGGAGCTGACACTGAGAGACACACATGGACTGTACAGGAGCTGACACTGAGACACACACAGACTGTACAGGAGCTGACACTGAGACACACACATGGACTGTACAGGAGCTGACACTGAGACACGCACATGGACTGTACAGGAGCTGACACTGAGACACACACATGGACTGTACATGAGCTGACACTGAGACACTCACATGGACTGCACAGGAGCTGACATTGAGACAGACACACGGACTGTACAGGAGCTGACACTGAGACACACACACCGACTGGACAGGAGCTGACACTGAGACACACACATGGACTGTCCAGGAGCTGTCACTGAGACACACACACGGACTATACAGGAGCTGACACTGAGACACACACACGGACGGTACAGGAGCTGTCACTGTGACACGCACATGGACTGTACAGGAGCTGTCACTGAGACACACACATGGACTGTACAGGAGCTGTCACTGAGACACACACATTGACTGTACAGGAGCTGACACTGAGACACACTCACGGAATGTACAGGAGCTGACACTGAGACACACATGGGCCTTACAGGAGCTGACACTGAGACACACACACATGGACTGTACAGGAGCTGCCACTGAGACACACACACGGACTGTACAGGAGCTGACACTGAGACACACACGGACCGTACAGGAGCTGACACTGAGACACACACACATGGACTGTACAGGAGCTGCCACTCAGACACACACGGGCCTTACAGGAGCTGTCACTGAGACACACACATGGACTGTACAGGAGCTGACACTGAGACACACACATGGACTGTACAGGAGCTGACACGGAGACACACACATGGACTGTACAGGAGCTGACACTGAGACAGACACATGGACTGTACAGGAGCTGACACTGAGACACACACACTGACTGTACAGGAGCTGACACTGAGACACACACATGGACTGTACAGGAGCTGACACTGAGACACACACGGACTGTACAGGAACTGACACTGAGACACACACACGGACTGTACAGGAGCTGACACTGAGACACACACATGGACTGTTCAGGAGCTGACACTGAGACACACACGGACTGTACAGGAACTGACACTGAGACGCACACACGGACTGTACAGGAGCTGACACTGAGACACACGCACGGACTGTACAGGAGATGACACTGAGACACACACATGGACTGTACAGGAGCTGACACTGAGACACACACGGACCGTATAGGAGCTGACACTGAGACACACACATGGACTGTACCGGAGCTGCCACTGAGACACACACGGACCGTCCTGGAGCTGACACTGAGACACACACACATGGACTGTACAGGAGCTGCCACTGAGACACACACATGGACTGTACAGGAGCTGTCACTGAGACACACACATGGACTGTACAGGAGGTGACACTGAGACACACAAATGGGCCGTACAGGAGCTGACACTGAGACACACACATGGACTGTACAGGAGGTGACACTGAGACACACACCGGCCTTACAGGAGCTGACACTGAGACACCCACATGGACTGCACAGGAGCTGTCACTAAGACACACACATGGTCTGTACAGGAGCTGACACTGAGGCACACACATGGACTGTTCAGGAGCTGCCACTGAGACCCACACCGGCCTTACAGGAGCTGACACTGAGACACCCACAAGGACTGCACAGGAGCTGACACTGAGACACACACATGGACTGTACAGGAGCTGACACTGAGACACACACACGGGCCTGACAGGAGCTGACACTGAGACACACACATGGACTGGACAGGAGCTGACACTGAGACACCCACATGGACTGCACAGGAGCTGACACTGAGACACACACATAGACTGTACAGGAGCTGACACTGAGACACACCCATGGACTGCACAGGAGCTGACACTGAGACACACACATGGACTGTACAGGAGCTGTCACTGAGACACACACATGGACTGTACAGGAGCTGACACTGAGACACACACACATGGACTGTACAGGAGCTGACACTGAGACACACACATGGACTGTACAGGAGCTGCCACTCAGACACACACATGGACTGTACAGGAGCTGACACTGAGACACACACATGGACTGTCCAGGAGGTGACACTGAGACACACACTTGGACTGTACAGGAGCTGACACTGAGACACACACATGGACTGTACAGGAGCTGACACTGAGACACCCACATGGACTGTACAGGAGGTGACACTGAGAAACACACGGACTGTAGAGGAGCTGACACTGAGACACACACATGGACTGTACAGGAGCTGACACTGAGACACACACATGGACGGTACAGGAGCTGACACTGAGACACACACGGGCCTTACAGGAGCTGACACTGAGACACACACTTGGCCTGTACAGGAGCTGACACTGAGACACACACACGGACTGTACAGGAGCTGACACTGAGACACACACATGGACTGTACAGGAGCTGACACTGAGACACACACACGGACTGTAAAGGAGCTGACACTGAGACACATACTGGGCCTGTACAGGAGCTGACACTGAGACACACAGACACGGACTGTTCAGGAGCTGACACTGAGACACACACATGGACTGAACAGGAGCCTACACTGAGACACGCACATGGACTGTACAGGAGCTGACACTGAGACACACACATGGACTGTACAGGAGCTGACACTGAGACACACACATGGACTGTACAGGAGCTGACAGTGAGAGACGCACATGGACTGTACAGGAGCTGACACTGAGACACACACATGGACTGTACAGGAGCTGACACTGAGACATGCACATGGACTGTACAGGAGCTGACACTGAGACACACACTTGGCCTGTACAGGAGCTGACACTGAGACACACACATGGACGGTACAGGAGCTGACACTGAGACACACACACGGGCCGTACAGGAGCTGACACTGAGACACACACATGGGCCGTACAGGAGCTGACACTGAGACACACACACGGACTGTACAGGAGCTGACACTGAGACACACACATGGACTGTACAGGAGCTGACACTGAGACACACACACGGGCCTTACAGGAGCTGACACTGAGACACACACATGGACTGGACAGGAGCTGACACTGAGACACCCACATGGACTGCACAGGAGCTGACACTGAGACACACACATAGACTGTACAGGAGCTGACACTGAGACACACCCATGGACTGCACAGGAGCTGACACTGAGACACACACATGGACTGTACAGGAGCTGTCACTGAGACACACACATGGACTGTACAGGAGCTGACACTGAGACACACACACATGGACTGTACAGGAGCTGACACTGAGACACACACATGGACTGTACAGGAGCTGCCACTCAGACACACACATGGACTGTACAGGAGCTGACACTGAGACACACACATGGACTGTCCAGGAGGTGACACTGAGACACACACTTGGACTGTACAGGAGCTGACACTGAGACACACACATGGACTGTACAGGAGCTGACACTGAGACACCCACATGGACTGTACAGGAGGTGACACTGAGAAACACACGGACTGTAGAGGAGCTGACACTGAGACACACACATGGACTGTACAGGAGCTGACACTGAGACACACACATGGACGGTACAGGAGCTGACACTGAGACACACACGGGCCTTACAGGAGCTGACACTGAGACACACACTTGGCCTGTACAGGAGCTGACACTGAGACACACACACGGACTGTACAGGAGCTGACACTGAGACACACACATGGACTGTACAGGAGCTGACACTGAGACACACACACGGACTGTAAAGGAGCTGACACTGAGACACATACTGGGCCTGTACAGGAGCTGACACTGAGACACACAGACACGGACTGTTCAGGAGCTGACACTGAGACACACACATGGACTGAACAGGAGCCTACACTGAGACACGCACATGGACTGTACAGGAGCTGACACTGAGACACACACATGGACTGTACAGGAGCTGACACTGAGACACACACATGGACTGTACAGGAGCTGACAGTGAGAGACGCACATGGACTGTACAGGAGCTGACACTGAGACACACACATGGACTGTACAGGAGCTGACACTGAGACACGCACATGGACTGTACAGGAGCTGACACTGAGACACACACTTGGCCTGTACAGGAGCTGACACTGAGACACACACATGGACGGTACAGGAGCTGACACTGAGACACACACACGGGCCGTACTGGAGCTGACACTGAGACACACACATGGGCCGTACAGGAGCTGACACTGAGACACACACATTGACGGTACAGGAGCTGACACAGAGACACACACATGGACGGTACAGGAGCTGACACTGAGACACACACACGGGCCGTACAGGAGCTGACACTGAGACACACACATGGACTGTACAGGAGCTGACGCTGAGACACACACATGGACTGGACAGGAGCTGACACTGAGACACACACATGGACTGTACAGGAGCTTACTCTGAGACACACACGGACCGGACAGGACCTGACACTGAGACACACACGGACCGTACAGGAGCTGACACTGAGACACACACACGGGCCGTACAGGAGCTGACACTGAGACACATACATGGACTGTACAGGAGCTGACACTGAGACACACACGGACAATACAGGAGCTGACACTGAGAGACACACATGGACTGTACAGGAGCTGACACTGAGACACACACATGGACTGTACATGAGCTGACACTGAGACACTCACATGGACAGCACAGGAGCTGACATTGAGACAGACACACGGACTGTACAGGAGCTGACACTGAGACACACACACGGACTGGACAGGAGCTGACACTGAGACACACACATGGACTGTCCAGGAGCTGTCACTGAGACACACACACGGAATATACAGGAGCTGACACTGAGACACACACACGGACTGTACAGGAGCTGTCACTGAGACACGCACATGGACTGTACAGGAGCTGTCACTGAGACACACACATGGACTGTACAGGAGCTGTCACTGAGACACACACACGGACTGTACAGGAGCTGACACTGAGACACACTCACGGAATGTACAGGAGCTGACACTGAGACACACATGGGCCTTACAGGAGCTGGCACTGAGACACACACACATGGACTGTACAGGAGCTGCCACTGAGACACACACACGGACTGTACAGGAGCTGACACTGAGACACACACGGACCGTACAGGAGCTGACACTGAGACACACACACATGGACTGTACAGGAGCTGCCACTCAGACACACACGGGCCTTACGGGAGCTGTCACTGAGACACACACATGGACTGTACAGGAGCTGACACTGAGACACACACATGGACTGTACAGGAGCTGACACGGAGACACACACATGGACTGTACAGGAGCTGACACTGAGACAGACACATGGACTGTACAGGAGCTGACACTGAGACACATACACTGACTGTACAGGAGCTGACACTGAGACACACACATGGACTGTACAGGAGCTGACACTGAGACACACACGGACTGTACAGGAACTGACACTGAGACACACACACGGACTGTACAGGAGCTGACACTGAGACACACACATGGACTGCACAGGAGCTGACACTGAGACACACACGGACTGTACAGGAACTGACACTGAGACGCACACACGGACTGTACAGGAGCTGACACAGAGACACACGCACGGACTGTACAGGAGATGACACTGAGACACACACATGGACTGTACAGGAGCTGACACTGAGACACACTCACGGAATGTACAGGAGCTGCCACTGAGACACACATGGGCCTTACAGGAGCTGACACTGAGACACACACTTGGCCTGTACAGGAGCTGACACTGAGACACACACACGGACTGTACAGGAGCTGTCACTGAGACACACACATGGACTGTACAGGAGGTGACACTGAGACACACACTTGGCCTGAACAGGAGCTGACACTGAGACACACTGACACGGACTGTACAGGAGCTGACACTGAGACACACACATGGACTGAACAGGAGCTGACACTGAGACACGCACATGGACTGTACAGGAGCTGACACTGAGACACACACATGGACTGTACAGGAGCTGACACTGAGACACACACATGGACTGTACAGGAGCTGACAGTGAGACACGCACATGGACTGTACAGGAGCTGACACTGAGACACGCACATGGACTGTACAGGAGCTGACACTGAGACACACACTTGGCCTGTACAGGAGCCGACACTGAGACACACACATGGACTGTACAGGAGCTGACACTGAGACACGCACATGGACTGTACAGGAGCTGACACTGAGACACGCACATGGACTGTACAGGAGCTGACACTGAGACACACACTTGGCCTGTACAGGAGCTGACACTGAGACACACACACGGACTGTACAGGAGCTGACACTGAGACACACACATGGACGGTACAGGAGCTGACACTGAGACACACACACCGGCCGTACAGGAGCTGACACTGAGACACACACACGGGTCGTACAGGAGCTGACACTGAGACACACACACGGACTGTACAGGAGCTGACACTGAGACACACACATTGACGGTACAGGAGCTGACACTGAGACACACACATGGACGGTACAAGAGCTGACACTGAGACACACACACGGGCCGTACAGGAGCTGACACTGAGACACACACAAGGGCCGTACAGGAGCTGACGCTGAGACACACACATGGACTGTACAGGAGCTGACGCTGAGACACCCACATGGACTGTACAGGAGCTGACGCTGAGACACACACATGGACTGTACAGGAGCTGACACTGAGACACACACATGGACTGTACAGGAGCTGACTCTGAGACACACACGGACCGGACAGGACCTGACGCTGAGACACACACATGGACTGTACAGGAGCTGACACTGAGACACACACGGACTGTACAGGAGCTGACACTGAGACGCACACAGACTGTACAGGAGCTGACACTGAGACACACATGGACTGTACAGGAGCTGACACTGAGACACACACGGACTCTCCAGGAGCTGACACTGAGAGACACACATGGACTGTACAGGAGCTGACACTGAGACACACATGGACTATACAGGAGCTGACACTGAGACACACATGGACTGTACAGGAGCTGACACTGAGACACACACAACGACTGTACAGGAGCTGACACTGAGACACACACATGGACTGTACAGGAGCTGACACTGAGACACATGCATGGACTGTACATGAGCTGACACTGAGACACCCACACGGACTGCACAGGAGCTGACACTGAGACAGAAACACGGACTGTACAGGAGCTGACACTGAGACACACACACGGACTGTACAGGAGCTGTCACTGAGAAACGCACATGGACTGTACAGGAGCTGTCACTGAGACACAGACGTGGACTGTACAGGAGCTGTCACTGAGACACACACACGGACTGTACAGGAGCTGACACTGAGGCACACACACGGACTGTACAGGAGCTGTCACTGAGACCCGCACATGGACTGTACAGGAGCAGTCACTGAGACACACACATGGACTGTACAGGAGCTGACACTGAGACACATTCACGGAATGTACAGGAGCTGACACTGAGACACACACACATGGACTGTACAGGAGCTGCCACTGAGACACACACACGGACTGTACAGGAGCTGACACTGAGACACACACGGACCGTACAGGAGCTGACACTGAGACACACACACATGGACTGTACAGGAGCTGCCACTCAGACACACACGGGCCTTACAGGAGCTGTCACTGAGACACACACATGGACTGTACAGGAGCTGACACTCAGACACACACATGGACTGTACAGGAGCTGACACTGAGACACACACATGGACTGTACAGGAGCTGACACTGAGACAGACACATGGACTGTACAGGAGCTGACACTGAGACACACACACAGACTGTACAGGAGCTGACACTGAGACACACACATGGACTGTACAGGAGCTGACACTGAGACACACAGGGACTGTCCAGGAACTGACACTGAGACACACACACGGACTGTACAGGAGCTGACACTGAGACACACACATGGACTGCACAGGAGCTGACACTGAGACACACACGGACTGTACAGGAACTGACACTGAGACACACACACGGACTGTACAGGAGCTGACACTCAGACACACACATGGACTGTACAGGAGCTGACACTCAGACACACACGGACCGTATAGGAGCTGACACTGAGACACACACATGGACTGTACCGGAGCTGCCACTGAGACACACACGGACCGTCCTGGAGCTGACACTGAGACACACACATGGACTGTACAGGAGCTGCCACTGAAACACACACGGGCCTTACAGGAGCTGTCACTGAGACACACACATGGACTGTACAGGAGCTGATATTGAGACACATACATGGACTGTACAGGAGCTGTCACTGAGACACACACATGGACTGTACAGGAGCTGACACTGAGACACACACATGGACTGTACAGGAGCTGACACTGAGACACAAACTTGGCCTGTACAGGAGCTGACACTGAGACACATACTGGGCCTGTACAGGAGCTGACACTGAGACACAAAGACACGGACTGTACAGGAGCTGACACTGAGACACACACATGGACTGAACAGGAGCTTACACTGAGACACGCAAATGGACTGTACAGGAGCTGACACTGAGACACACACATGGACTATACAGGAGCTGACACTGAGACACACACATGGACTGTACAGGAGCTGACAGTGAGACACGCACATGGACTGTACAGGAGCTGACACTGAGACACGCACATGGACTGTACAGGAGCTGACACTGAGACACACTCACGGAATGTACAGGAGCTGACACTGAGACACACATGGGCCTTACAGGAGCTGACACTGAGACACACACTTGGCCTGTACAGGAGCTGACACTGAGACACACACACGGACTGGACAGGAGCTGACACTGAGACTGACACATGGACTGTACAGGAGCTGACACTGAGACACACACTTGGCCTGTACAGGAGCTGACACTGAGACACACACTGGGCCTGTACAGGAGCTGACACTGAGACACACTGACACAGACTGTACAGGAGCTGACACTGAGACACACACATGGACTGAACAGGAGCTTACACTGAGACACGCACATGGACTGTACAGGAGCTGACACTGAGACACACACATGGACTGTACAGGAGCTGACACTGAGACACACACATGGACTGTACAGGAGCTGACACTGAGACACGCACATGGACTGTACAGGAGCTGACACTGAGACACGCACATGGACTGTACAGGAGCTGACACTGAGACACACACTTGGCCTGTACAGGAGCTGACACTGAGACACACACACGGACTGTACAGGAGCTGACACTGAGACACACACATGGACGGTACAGGAGCTGACACTGAGACACACACATGGACGGTACAGGAGCTGACACTGAGACACACACACCGGCCGTACAGGAGCTGACACTGAGACACACACACGGACTGTACAGGAGCGGACACTGAGACACGCACATGGACTGTACAGGAGCTGCCACTCAGACACACACGGGCCTTACAGGAGCTGTCACTGAGACACACACATGGACTGTACAGGAGCTGACACTGAGACACACAGGGACTGTCCAGGAACTGACACTGAGACACACACACGGACTGTACAGGAGCTGACACTGAGACACACACATGGACTGCACAGGAGCTGACACTGAGACACACACGGACTGTACAGGAACTGACACTGAGACACACACACGGACTGTACAGGAGCTGACACTCAGACACACACATGGACTGTACAGGAGCTGACACTCAGACACACACGGACCGTATAGGAGCTGACACTGAGACACACACATGGACTGTACCGGAGCTGCCACTGAGACACACACGGACCGTCCTGGAGCTGACACTGAGACACACACGTGGACTGTACAGGAGCTGCCACTGAAACACACACGGGCCTTACAGGAGCTGTCACTGAGACACACACATGGACTGTACAGGAGCTGATATTGAGACACATACATGGACTGTACAGGAGCTGTCACTGAGACACACACATGGACTGTACAGGAGCTGACACTGAGACACACACATGGACTGTACAGGAGCTGACACTGAGACACAAACTTGGCCTGTACAGGAGCTGACACTGAGACACATACTGGGCCTGTACAGGAGCTGACACTGAGACACAAAGACACGGACTGTACAGGAGCTGACACTGAGACACACACATGGACTGAACAGGAGCTTACACTGAGACACGCAAATGGACTGTACAGGAGCTGACACTGAGACACACACATGGACTATACAGGAGCTGACACTGAGACACACACATGGACTGTACAGGAGCTGACAGTGAGACACGCACATGGACTGTACAGGAGCTGACACTGAGACACGCACATGGACTGTACAGGAGCTGACACTGAGACACACTCACGGAATGTACAGGAGCTGACACTGAAACACACATGGGCCTTACAGGAGCTGACACTGAGACACACACTTGGCCTGTACAGGAGCTGACACTGAGACACACACACGGACTGTACAGGAGCTGACACTGAGACTGACACATGGACTGTACAGGAGCTGACACTGAGACACACACTTGGCCAGTACAGGAGCTGACACTGAGACACACACTGGGCCTGTACAGGAGCTGACACTGAGACACACTGACACAGACTGTACAGGAGCTGACACTGAGACACACACATGGACTGAACAGGAGCTTACACTGAGACACGCACATGGACTGTACAGGAGCTGACACTGAGACACACACATGGACTGTACAGGAGCTGACACTGAGACACACACATGGACTGTACAGGAGCTGACACTGAGACACGCACATGGACTGTACAGGAGCTGACACTGAGACACGCACATGGACTGTACAGGAGCTGACACTGAGACACACACTTGGCCTGTACAGGAGCTGACACTGAGACACACACACGGACTGTACAGGAGCTGACACTGAGACACACACATGGACGGTACAGGAGCTGACACTGAGACACACACCTGGACGGTACAGGAGCTGACACTGAGACACACACACCGGCCGTACAGGAGCTGACACTGAGACACACACACGGACTGTACAGGAGCGGACACTGAGACACGCACATGGACTGTACAGGAGCTGCCACTCAGACACACACGGGCCTTACAGGAGCTGTCACTGAGACACACACATGGACTGTACAGGAGCTGACACTGAGACACACACATGGACTGTACAGGAGCTGACACTGAGACACACACATGGACTGTACAGGAGCTGACACTGAGACAGACACATGGACTGTACAGGAGCTGACACTGAGACACACACATAGACTGTACAGGAGCTGACACTGAGACACACACATGGACTGTACAGGAGCTGACACTGAGACACACAGGGACTGTCCAGGAACTGACACTGAGACACACACACGGACTGTACAGGAGCTGACACTGAGACACACACATGGACTGCACAGGAGCTGACACTGAGACACACACGGACTGTACAGGAACTGACACTGAGACACACACACGGACTGTACAGGAGCTGACACTCAGACACACACATGGACTGTACAGGAGCTGACACTCAGACACACACGGACCGTATAGGAGCTGACACTGAGACACACACATGGACTGTACCGGAGCTGCCACTGAGACACGCAAATGGACTGTACAGGAGCTGACACTGAGACACACACATGGACTATACAGGAGCTGACACTGAGACACACACATGGACTGTACAGGAGCTGACAGTGAGACACGCACATGGACTGTACAGGAGCTGACACTGAGACACGCACATGGACTGTACAGGAGCTGACACTGAGACACACTCACGGAATGTACAGGAGCTGACACTGAGACACACATGGGCCTTACAGGAGCTGACACTGAGACACACACTTGGCCTGTACAGGAGCTGACACTGAGACACACACACGGACTGTACAGGAGCTGACACTGAGACTGACACATGGACTGTACAGGAGCTGACACTGAGACACACACTTGGCCTGTACAGGAGCTGACACTGAGACACACACTGGGCCTGTACAGGAGCTGACACTGAGACACACTGACACAGACTGTACAGGAGCTGACACTGAGACACACACATGGACTGAACAGGAGCTTACACCGAGACACGCACATGGACTGTACAGGAGCTGACACTGAGACACACACATGGACTGTACAGGAGCTGACACTGAGACACACACACGGACTGTACAGGAGCTGACACTGAGACACACACATTGACGGTACAGGAGCTGACACTGAGACACACACATGGACGGTACAAGAGCTGACACTGAGACACACACACGGGCCGTACAGGAGCTGACACTGAGACACACACAAGGGCCGTACAGGAGCTGACGCTGAGACACACACATGGACTGTACAGGAGCTGACGCTGAGACACCCACATGGACTGTACAGGAGCTGACGCTGAGACACACACATGGACTGTACAGGAGCTGACACTGAGACACACACATGGACTGTACAGGAGCTGACTCTGAGACACACACGGACCGGACAGGACCTGACGCTGAGACACACACATGGACTGTACAGGAGCTGACACTGAGACACACACGGACTGTACAGGAGCTGACACTGAGACGCACACAGACTGTACAGGAGCTGACACTGAGACACACATGGACTGTACAGGAGTTGACACTGAGACACACACGGACTCTCCAGGAGCTGACACTGAGAGACACACATGGACTGTACAGGAGCTGACACTGAGACACACATGGACTATACAGGAGCTGACACTGAGACACACATGGACTGTACAGGAGCTGACACTGAGACACACACAACGACTGTACAGGAGCTGACACTGAGACACACACATGGACTGCACAGGAGCTGACACTGAGACACATGCATGGACTGTACATGAGCTGACACTGAGACACCCACACGGACTGCACAGGAGCTGACACTGAGACAGACACACGGACTGTACAGGAGCTGACACTGAGACACACACACGGACTGTACAGGAGCTGTCACTGAGAAACGCACATGGACTGTACAGGAGCTGTCACTGAGACACAGACATGGACTGTACAGGAGCTGTCACTGAGACACACACACGGACTGTACAGGAGCTGACACTGAGACACACACACGGACTGTACAGGAGCTGTCACTGAGACCCGCACATGGACTGTACAGGAGCTGTCACTGAGACACACACATGGACTGTACAGGAGCTGACACTGAGACACATTCACGGAATGTACAGGAGCTGACACTGAGACACACACACATGGACTGTACAGGAGCTGCCACTGAGACACACACGGACTGTACAGGAGCTGACACTGAGACACACACGGACCGTACAGGAGCTGACACTGAGACACACACACATGGACTGTACAGGAGCTGCCACTCAGACACACACGGGCCTTACAGGAGCTGTCACTGAGACACACACATGGACTGTACAGGAGCTGACACTGAGACACACACATGGACTGTACAGGAGCTGACACTGAGACACACACATGGACTGTACAGGAGCTGACACTGAGACAGACACATGGACTGTACAGGAGCTGACACTGAGACACACACACAGACTGTACAGGAGCTGACACTGAGACACACACATGGACTGTACAGGAGCTGACACTGAGACACACAGGGACTGTCCAGGAACTGACACTGAGACACACACACGGACTGTACAGGAGCTGACACTGAGACACACACATGGACTGCACAGGAGCTGACACTGAGACACACACGGACTGTACAGGAACTGACACTGAGACACACACACGGACTGTACAGGAGCTGACACTCAGACACACACATGGACTGTACAGGAGCTGACACTCAGACACACACGGACCGTATAGGAGCTGACACTGAGACACACACATGGACTGTACCGGAGCTGCCACTGAGACACACACGGACCGTCCTGGAGCTGACACTGAGACACACACATGGACTGTACAGGAGCTGCCACTGAAACACACACGGGCCTTACAGGAGCTGTCACTGAGACACACACATGGACTGTACAGGAGCTGATATTGAGACACATACATGGACTGTACAGGAGCTGTCACTGAGACACACACATGGACTGTACAGGAGCTGACACTGAGACACACACATGGACTGTACAGGAGCTGACACTGAGACACAAACTTGGCCTGTACAGGAGCTGACACTGAGACACATACTGGGCCTGTACAGGAGCTGACACTGAGACACAAAGACACGGACTGTACAGGAGCTGACACTGAGACACACACATGGACTGAACAGGAGCTTACACTGAGACACGCAAATGGACTGTACAGGAGCTGACACTGAGACACACACATGGACTATACAGGAGCTGACACTGAGACACACACATGGACTGTACAGGAGCTGACAGTGAGACACGCACATGGACTGTACAGGAGCTGACACTGAGACACGCACATGGACTGTACAGGAGCTGACACTGAGACACACTCACGGAATGTACAGGAGCTGACACTGAGACACACATGGGCCTTACAGGAGCTGACACTGAGACACACACTTGGCCTGTACAGGAGCTGACACTGAGACACACACACGGACTGTACAGGAGCTGACACTGAGACTGACACATGGACTGTACAGGAGCTGACACTGAGACACACACTTGGCCTGTACAGGAGCTGACACTGAGACACACACTGGGCCTGTACAGGAGCTGACACTGAGACACACTGACACAGACTGTACAGGAGCTGACACTGAGACACACACATGGACTGAACAGGAGCTTACACTGAGACACGCACATGGACTGTACAGGAGCTGACACTGAGACACACACATGGACTGTACAGGAGCTGACACTGAGACACACACATGGACTGTACAGGAGCTGACACTGAAACACGCACATGGACTGTACAGGAGCTGACACTGAGACACGCACATGGACTGTACAGGAGCTGACACTGAGACACACACTTGGCCTGTACAGGAGCTGACACTGAGACACACACACGGACTGTACAGGAGCTGACACTGAGACACACACATGGACGGTACAGGAGCTGACACTGAGACACACACATGGACGGTACAGGAGCTGACACTGAGACACACACACCGGCCGTACAGGAGCTGACACTGAGACACACACACGGACTGTACAGGAGCGGACACTGAGACACGCACATGGACTGTACAGGAGCTGCCACTCAGACACACACGGGCCTTACAGGAGCTGTCACTGAGACACACACATGGACTGTACAGGAGCTGACACTGAGACACACACATGGACTGTACAGGAGCTGACACTGAGACACACACATGGACTGTACAGGAGCTGACACTGAGACAGACACATGGACTGTACAGGAGCTGACACTGAGACACACACACAGACTGTACAGGAGCTGACACTGAGACACACACATGGACTGTACAGGAGCTGACACTGAGACACACACGGACTGTCCAGGAACTGACACTGAGACACACACATGGACTGTACAGGAGCTGACACTGAGACACACACATGGACTGCACAGGAGCTGACACTGAGACACACACGGACTGTACAGGAACTGACACTGAGACACACACACGGACTGTACAGGAGCTGACACTCAGACACACACATGGACTGTACAGGAGCTGACACTCAGACACACACGGACCGTATAGGAGCTGACACTGAGACACACACATGGACTGTACCGGAGCTGCCACTGAGACACACACGGACCGTCCTGGAGCTGACACTGAGACACACACATGGACTGTACAGGAGCTGCCACTGAAACACACACGGGCCTTACAGGAGCTGTCACTGAGACACACACATGGACTGTACAGGAGCTGATATTGAGAGACATACATGGACTGTACAGGAGCTGTCACTGAGACACACACATGGACTGTACAGGAGCTGACACTGAGACACACACATGGACTGTACAGGAGCTGACACTGAGACACAAACTTGGCCTGTACAGGAGCTGACACTGAGACACATACTGGGCCTGTACAGGAGCTGACACTGAGACACAAAGACACGGACTGTACAGGAGCTGACACTGAGACACACACATGGACTGAACAGGAGCTTACACTGAGACACGCAAATGGACTGTACAGGAGCTGACACTGAGACACACACATGGACTATACAGGAGCTGACACTGAGACACACACATGGACTGTACAGGAGCTGACAGTGAGACACGCACATGGACTGTACAGGAGCTGACACTGAGACACGCACATGGACTGTACAGGAGCTGACACTGAGACACACTCACGGAATGTACAGGAGCTGACACTGAGACACACATGGGCCTTACAGGAGCTGACACTGAGACACACACTTGGCCTGTACAGGAGCTGACACTGAGACACACACACGGACTGTACAGGAGCTGACACTGAGACTGACACATGGACTGTACAGGAGCTGACACTGAGACACACACTTGGCCTGTACAGGAGCTGACACTGAGACACACACTGGGCCTGTACAGGAGCTGACACTGAGACACACTGACACAGACTGTACAGGAGCTGACACTGAGACACACACATGGACTGAACAGGAGCTTACACTGAGACACGCACATGGACTGTACAGGAGCTGACACTGAGACACACACATGGACTGTACAGGAGCTGACACTGAGACACACACATGGACTGTACAGGAGCTGACACTGAGACACGCACATGGACTGTACAGGAGCTGACACTGAGACACGCACATGGACTGTACAGGAGCTGACACTGAGACACACACTTGGCCTGTACAGGAGCTGACACTGAGACACACACACGGACTGTACAGGAGCTGACACTGAGACACACACATGGACGGTACAGGAGCTGACACTGAGACACACACATGGACGGTACAGGAGCTGACACTGAGACACACACACCGGCCGTACAGGAGCTGACACTGAGACACACACACGGACTGTACAGGAGCGGACACTGAGACACGCACATGGACTGTACAGGAGCTGACACTGAGACACGCACATGGACTGTACAGGAGCTGACACTGAGACACACACTTGGCCTGTACAGGAGCTGACACTGAGACACACACATGGACTGTACAGGAGCTGACACTGAGACACACACTTGGCCTGTACAGGAGCTGACACTGAGACACACACACGGACTGTACAGGAGCTGACACTGAGACACACACATGGACGGTACAGGAGCTGACACTGAGACACACACATGGACGGTGCAGGAGCTGACACTGAGACACACACACCGGCCGTACAGGAGCTGACACTGAGACAAACACATTGACGGTACAGGAGCTGACACTGAGACACACACATGGACGGTACAAGAGCTGACACTGAGACACACACACGGGCCGTACAGGAGCTGACACTGAGACACACACACGGACTGTACAGGAGCTGACACTGAGACACACACACGGGCCGAACAGGAGCTGACACTGAGACACACACACGGGCCGTACAGGAGCTGACGCTGAGACACACACATGGACTGTACAGGAGCTGACGCTGAGACACACACATGGACTGTACAGGAGCTGACGCTGAGACACACACATGGACTGTATAGGAGCTGACACTGAGACACACATGGACTATACAGGAGCTGACACTGAGACACACACATGGACTGTACAGGAGCTGACACTGAGACACACACACGGACCGGACAGGACCTGACGCTGAGACACACACGGACCCTACAGGAGCTGACACTGAGACACACATACGGGCCGTACAGGAGCTGACACTGAGACACACACATGGACTGTACAGGAGCTGACACTGAGACACACACGGACTATACAGGAGCTGACACTGAGAGACACACATGGACTGTACAGGAGCTGACACTGAGACGCACACATGGACTGTACAGGAGCTGACACTGAGACACACATGGGCCTTACAGGAGCTGACACTGAGACACGCACATGGACTGTACAGGAGCTCACACTGAGACACACACATGGACTGTACAGGAGCTCACACTGAGACACACACAACGACTGTACAGGAGCTGACACTGAGACACACACATGGACTGCACAGGAGCTGACACTGAGACACACACATGGACTGTACAGGAGCTGACACTGAGACACATGCATGGACTGTACATGAGCTGACACTGAGACACCCACACGGACTGCACAGGAGCTGACACTGAGACAGACACACGGACTGTACAGGAGCTGACACTGAGACACACACACGGACTGTACAGGAGCTGTCACTGAGAAACGCACATGGACTGTACAGGAGCTGTCACTGAGACACAGACATGGACTGTACAGGAGCTGACACTGAGACACACATACGGACTGTACAGGAGCTGTCACTGAGACACGCACATGGACTGTACAGGAGCTGTCACTGAGACACACACATGGACTGTACAGGAGCTGACACTGAGACACACTCACGGAATGTACAGGAGCTGACACTGAGACACACATGGGCCTTACAGGAGCTGACACTGAGACACACACACATGGACTGTACAGGAGCTGCCACTGAGACACACACACGGACTGTACAGGAGCTTACACTGAGACACACACGGACCGTACAGGAGCTGACACTGAGACACACACACATGGACTGTACAGGAGCTGCCACTCAGACACACACGGGCCTTACAGGAGCTGACACTGAGACACGCACATGGACTGTACAGGAGCTGACACTGAGACACACACTTGGCCTGTACAGGAGCTGACACTGAGACACACACACGGACTGTACAGGAGCTGACACTGAGACACACACATGGACGGTACAGGAGCTGACACTGAGACACACACATGGACGGTACAGGAGCTGACACTGAGACACACACACCGGCCGTACAGGAGCTGACACTGAGACACACACACGGACTGTACAGGAGCGGACACTGAGACACGCACATGGACTGTACAGGAGCTGACACTGAGACACGCACATGGACTGTACAGGAGCTGACACTGAGACACACACTTGGCCTGTACAGGAGCTGACACTGAGACACACACATGGACTGTACAGGAGCTGACACTGAGACACACACTTGGCCTGTACAGGAGCTGACACTGAGACACACACACGGACTGTACAGGAGCTGACACTGAGACACACACATGGACGGTACAGGAGCTGACACTGAGACACACACATGGACGGTGCAGGAGCTGACACTGAGACACACACACCGGCCGTACAGGAGCTGACACTGAGACAAACACATTGACGGTACAGGAGCTGACACTGAGACACACACATGGACGGTACAAGAGCTGACACTGAGACACACACACGGGCCGTACAGGAGCTGACACTGAGACACACACACGGACTGTACAGGAGCTGACACTGAGACACACACACGGGCCGAACAGGAGCTGACACTGAGACACACACACGGGCCGTACAGGAGCTGACGCTGAGACACACACATGGACTGTACAGGAGCTGACGCTGAGACACACACATGGACTGTACAGGAGCTGACGCTGAGACACACACATGGACTGTATAGGAGCTGACACTGAGACACACATGGACTATACAGGAGCTGACACTGAGACACACACATGGACTGTACAGGAGCTGACACTGAGACACACACACGGACCGGACAGGACCTGACGCTGAGACACACACGGACCCTACAGGAGCTGACACTGAGACACACATACGGGCCGTACAGGAGCTGACACTGAGACACACACATGGACTGTACAGGAGCTGACACTGAGACACACACGGACTATACAGGAGCTGACACTGAGAGACACACATGGACTGTACAGGAGCTGACACTGAGACGCACACATGGACTGTACAGGAGCTGACACAGAGACACACATGGGCCTTACAGGAGCTGACACTGAGACACGCACATGGACTGTACAGGAGCTCACACTGAGACACACACATGGACTGTACAGGAGCTCACACTGAGACACACACAACGACTGTACAGGAGCTGACACTGAGACACACACATGGACTGCACAGGAGCTGACACTGAGACACACACATGGACTGTACAGGAGCTGACACTGAGACACATGCATGGACTGTACATGAGCTGACACTGAGACACCCACACGGACTGCACAGGAGCTGACACTGAGACAGACACACGGACTGTACAGGAGCTGACACTGAGACACACACACGGACTGTACAGGAGCTGTCACTGAGAAACGCACATGGACTGTACAGGAGCTGTCACTGAGACACAGACATGGACTGTACAGGAGCTGACACTGAGACACACATACGGACTGTACAGGAGCTGTCACTGAGACACGCACATGGACTGTACAGGAGCTGTCACTGAGACACACACATGGACTGTACAGGAGCTGACACTGAGACACACTCACGGAATGTACAGGAGCTGACACTGAGACACACATGGGCCTTACAGGAGCTGACACTGAGACACACACACATGGACTGTACAGGAGCTGCCACTGAGACACACACACGGACTGTACAGGAGCTTACACTGAGACACACACGGACCGTACAGGAGCTGACACTGAGACACACACACATGGACTGTACAGGAGCTGCCACTCAGACACACACGGGCCTTACAGGAGCTGTCACTGAGACACACACATGGACTGTACAGGAGCTGACACTGAGACACACACATGGACTGTACAGGAGCTGACACTGAGACACACACATGGACTGTACAGGAGCTGACACTGAGACAGACACATGGACTGTACAGGAGCTGACACTGAGACACACACACAGACTGTACAGGAGCTGACACTGAGACACACACATGGACTGTACAGGAGCTGACACTGAGACACACACGGACTGTCCAGGAACTGACACTGAGACACACACACGGTCTGTACAGGAGCTGACACTGAGACACACACATGGACTGCACAGGAGCTGACACTGAGACACACACGGACTGTACAGGAACTGACACTGAGACACACACACGGACTGTACAGGAGCTGACACTGAGACACACACATGGACTGTACAGGAGCTGACACTCAGACACACACGGACCGTATAGGAGCTGACACTGAGACACACACATGGACTGTACCGGAGCTGCCACTGAGACACACACGGACCGTCCTGGAGCTGACACTGAGACACACACATGGACTGTACAGGAGCTGCCACTGAAACACACACGGGCCTTACAGGAGCTGTCACTGAGACACACACATGAACTGTACAGGAGCTGATATTGAGACACACACATGGACTGTACAGGAGCTGACACTGAGACACACACATGGACTGTACAGGAGCTGACACTGAGACACACACTTGGCCTGTACAGGAGCTGACACTGAGACACACACTGGGCCTGTACAGGAGCTGACACTGAGACACACACACGGACTGTACAGGAGCTGACACTGAGACACACACATGGACTGTACAGGAGCTGACACTCAGACACACACGGACCGTATAGGAGCTGACACTGAGACACACACATGGACTGTACCAGAGCTGCCACTGAGACACACACGGACCGTCCTGGAGCTGACACTGAGACACACACATGGACTGTACAGGAGCTGCCACTGAGACACACACGGGCCTTACAGGAGCTGTCACTGAGACACACACATGGACTGTACAGGAGCTGACACTGAGACACATACATGGACTGTACAGGAGCTGACACTGAGACACACACACGGACTGTACAGGAGCTGACACTGAGACACACACATGGACTGTACAGGAGCTGACACTGAGACACACACTTGGCCTGGACAGGAGCTGACACTGAGACACACACTGGGCCTGTACAGGAACTGACACTGAGACACACACACGGACTGTACAGGTGCTGACACTGAGACACACACAAGGACTGTACAGGAGCTGACACTGAGACACACACATGGACTGTACAGGAGCTGACACTCAGACACACACGGACCGTATAGGAGCTGACACTGAGACACACACATGGACTGTACCGGAGCTGCCACTGAGACACACACGGACCGTCCTGGAGCTGACACTGAGACACACACATGGACTGTACAGGAGCTGCCACTGAGACACACACGGGCCTTACAGGAGCTGTCACTGAGACACACACATGGACTGTACAGGAGCTGACACTGAGACACATACATGGACTGTACAGGAGCTGTCACTGAGACACACACATGGACTGTACAGGAGCTGACACTGAGACACACACATGGACTGTACAGGAGCTGACACTGAGACACACACTTGGCCTGTACAGGAGCTGACACTGAGACACACACATGGACTGTACAGGAGCTGACACTGAGACACACAGACACGGACTGTACAGGAGCTGACACTGAGACACACACATGGACTGAACAGGAGCTTACACTGAGACACGCAAATGGACTGTACAGGAGCTGACACTGAGACACACACATGGACTATACAGGAGCTGACACTGAGACACACACATGGACTGTACAGGAGCTGACAGTGAGACACGCACATGGACTGTACAGGAGCTGACACTGAGACACGCACATGGACTGTACAGGAGCTTACACTGAGACACGCACATGGACTGTACAGGAGCTGACACTGAGACACACACTTGGCCTGTACAGGAGCTGACACTGAGACACACACATGGACTGTACAGGAGCTGACACTGAGACACACACTTGGCCTGGACAGGAGCTGACACTGAGACACACACTGGGCCTGTACAGGAACTGACACTGAGACACACACATGGACTGTACAGGAGCTGACACTGAGACACACAGACACGGACTGTACAGGAGCTGACACTGAGACACGCACATGGACTGTACAGGAGCTTACACTGAGACATGCACATGGACTGTACAGGAGCTGACACTGAGACACACACTTGGCCTGTACAGGAGCTGACACTGAGACACACACACGGACTGTACAGGAGCTGACACTGAGACGCACACATGGACTGTACAGGAGCTGACACTGACACACACATGGACGGTACAGGAGCTGACACTGAGACACACACACGGGCCGTACAGGAGCTGACACTGAGACACACACACGGACTGTACAGGAGCTGACACTGAGACACACACATTGACGGTACAGGAGCTGACACTGAGACACACACACGGGCCGTACAGGAGCTGACACTGAGACAGACACACGAACTGTACAGGAGTTGACACTGAGACACACACACGGACTGTACAGGAGCTGTCACTGAGACACACACATGGACTGTGCAGGAGCTGTCACTGAGACACACCCACGGACTGCACAGGAGCTGACACTGAGACACACACACGGACTGTACAGGAGCTGTCACTGAGACACGCACATGGACTGTACAGGAGCTGTCACTGAGACACAGACATGGACTGTGCAGGAGCTGTCACTGAGACACACACACGGACTGTACAGGAGCTGACACTGAGACACACACACGGACTGTACAGGAGCTGCTACTGAGACACGCACATGGACTGCACAGGAGCTGTCACTGAGACACACACATGGACAGTACAGGAGCTGACACTGAGACACACTCACGGAATGTACAGGAGCTGACACTGAGACACACATGGGCCTTACAGGAGATGACACTGAGACACACACACATGGACTGTACAGGAGCTGCCACTGAGACACACACACGGACTGTACAGGAGCTGTCACTGAGACACACACGGACCGTACAGGAGCTGACACTGAGACACACACACATGCCCTGTACAGGAGCTGAGACTGAGACACACACACGGACTGTACAGGAGCTGACACTGAGACACACACATGGACTGTACAGGAGCTGACACTGAGACACACCCTTGGCCTGTACAGGAGCTGACACTGAGACACACACTGGGCCTGTACAGGAGCTGACACTGAGACACACAGACACGGACTGTACAGGAGCTGACACTGAGACACACACATGGACTGAACAGGAGCTTACACTGAGACACGCACATGGACTGTACAGGAGCTGACACTGAGACACACACATGGACTGTACAGGAGCTGACACTGAGACACGCACATGGACTGTACAGGAGCTGACACTGAGACACACACTTGGCCTGTACAGGAGCTGACACTGAGACACACACTGGGCCTGTACAGGAGCTGACACTGAGACACACTGACACAGACTGTACAGGAGCTGACACTGAGACACACACATGGACTGAACAGGAGCTTACACTGAGACACGCACATGGACTGTACAGGAGCTGACACTGAGACACACACATGGACTGTACAGGAGCTGACACTGAGACACACACATGGACTGTACAGGAGCTGACACTGAGACACGCACATGGACTGTACAGGAGCTGACACTGAGACACGCACATGGACTGTACAGGAGCTGACACTGAGACACACACTTGGCCTGTACAGGAGCTGACACTGAGACACACACACGGACTGTACAGGAGCTGACACTGAGACACACACATGGACGGTACAGGAGCTGACACTGAGACACACACATGGACGGTACAGGAGCTGACACTGAGACACACACACCGGCCGTACAGGAGCTGACACTGAGACACACACACGGACTGTACAGGAGCGGACACTGAGACACGCACATGGACTGTACAGGAGCTGACACTGAGACACGCACATGGACTGTACAGGAGCTGACACTGAGACACACACTTGGCCTGTACAGGAGCTGACACTGAGACACACACATGGACTGTACAGGAGCTGACACTGAGACACACACTTGGCCTGTACAGGAGCTGACACTGAGACACACACACGGACTGTACAGGAGCTGACACTGAGACACACACATGGACGGTACAGGAGCTGACACTGAGACACACACATGGACGGTGCAGGAGCTGACACTGAGACACACACACCGGCCGTACAGGAGCTGACACTGAGACAAACACATTGACGGTACAGGAGCTGACACTGAGACACACACATGGACGGTACAAGAGCTGACACTGAGACACACACACGGGCCGTACAGGAGCTGACACTGAGACACACACACGGACTGTACAGGAGCTGACACTGAGACACACACACGGGCCGAACAGGAGCTGACACTGAGACACACACACGGGCCGTACAGGAGCTGACGCTGAGACACACACATGGACTGTACAGGAGCTGACGCTGAGACACACAGACACGGACTGTACAGGAGCTGACACTGAGACACACACATGGACTGAACAGGAGCTTACACTGAGACACGCACATGGACTGTACAGGAGCTGACACTGAGACACACACATGGACTGTACAGGAGCTGACACTGAGACGCGCACATGGACTGTACAGGAGCTGACACTGAGACACACACTTGGCCTGTACAGGAGCTGACACTGAGACACACACTGGGCCTGTACAGGAGCTGACACTGAGACACACTGACACAGACTGTACAGGAGCTGACACTGAGACACACACATGGACTGAACAGGAGCTTACACTGAGACACGCACATGGACTGTACAGGAGCTGACACTGAGACACACACATGGACTGTACAGGAGCTGACACTGAGACACACACATGGACTGTACAGGAGCTGACACTGAGACACGCACATGGACTGTACAGGAGCTGACACTGAGACACGCACATGGACTGTACAGGAGCTGACACTGAGACACACACTTGGCCTGTACAGGAGCTGACACTGAGACACACACACGGACTGTACAGGAGCTGACACTGAGACACACACATGGACGGTACAGGAGCTGACACTGAGACACACACATGGACGGTACAGGAGCTGACACTGAGACACACACACCGGCCGTACAGGAGCTGACACTGAGACACACACACGGACTGTACAGGAGCGGACACTGAGACACGCACATGGACTGTACAGGAGCTGACACTGAGACACGCACATGGACTGTACAGGAGCTGACACTGAGACACACACTTGGCCTGTACAGGAGCTGACACTGAGACACACACATGGACTGTACAGGAGCTGACACTGAGACACACACTTGGCCTGTACAGGAGCTGACACTGAGACACACACACGGACTGTACAGGAGCTGACACTGAGACACACACATGGACGGTACAGGAGCTGACACTGAGACACACACATGGACGGTGCAGGAGCTGACACTGAGACACACACACTGGCCGTACAGGAGCTGACACTGAGACAAACACATTGACGGTACAGGAGCTGACACTGAGACACACACATGGACGGTACAAGAGCTGACACTGAGACACACACACGGGCCGTACAGGAGCTGACACTGAGACACACACACGGACTGTACAGGAGCTGACACTGAGACACACACACGGGCCGAACAGGAGCTGACACTGAGACACACACACGGGCCGTACAGGAGCTGACGCTGAGACACACACATGGACTGTACAGGAGCTGACGCTGAGACACACACATGGACTGTACAGGAGCTGACGCTGAGACACACACATGGACTGTATAGGAGCTGACACTGAGACACACATGGACTATACAGGAGCTGACACTGAGACACACACATGGACTGTACAGGAGCTGACACTGAGACACACACACGGACCGGACAGGACCTGACGCTGAGACACACACGGACCCTACAGGAGCTGACACTGAGACACACATACGGGCCGTACAGGAGCTGACACTGAGACACACACATGGACTGTACAGGAGCTGACACTGAGACACACACGGACTATACAGGAGCTGACACTGAGAGACACACATGGACTGTACAAGAGCTGACACTGAGACGCACACATGGACTGTACAGGAGCTGACACTGAGACACACATGGGCCTTACAGGAGCTGACACTGAGACACGCACATGGACTGTACAGGAGCTCACACTGAGACACACACATGGACTGTACAGGAGCTCACACTGAGACACACACAACGACTGTACAGGAGCTGACACTGAGACACACACATGGACTGCACAGGAGCTGACACTGAGACACACACATGGACTGTACAGGAGCTGACACTGAGACACATGCATGGACTGTACATGAGCTGACACTGAGACACCCACACGGACTGCACAGGAGCTGACACTGAGACAGACACACGGACTGTACAGGAGCTGACACTGAGACACACACACGGACTGTACAGGAGCTGACACTGAGACACACACATGGACGGTGCAGGAGCTGACACTGAGACACACACACCGGCCGTACAGGAGCTGACACTGAGACAAACACATTGACGGTACAGGAGCTGACACTGAGACACACACATGGACGGTACAAGAGCTGACACTGAGACACACACACGGGCCGTACAGGAGCTGACACTGAGACACACACACGGACTGTACAGGAGCTGACACTGAGACACACACACGGGCCGAACAGGAGCTGACACTGAGACACACACACGGGCCGTACAGGAGCTGACGCTGAGACACACACATGGACTGTACAGGAGCTGACGCTGAGACACACAGACACGGACTGTACAGGAGCTGACACTGAGACACACACATGGACTGAACAGGAGCTTACACTGAGACACGCACATGGACTGTACAGGAGCTGACACTGAGACACACACATGGACTGTACAGGAGCTGACACTGAGACACGCACATGGACTGTACAGGAGCTGACACTGAGACACACACTTGGCCTGTACAGGAGCTGACACTGAGACACACACTGGGCCTGTACAGGAGCTGACACTGAGACACACTGACACAGACTGTACAGGAGCTGACACTGAGACACACACATGGACTGAACAGGAGCTTACACTGAGACACGCACATGGACTGTACAGGAGCTGACACTGAGACACACACATGGACTGTACAGGAGCTGACACTGAGACACACACATGGACTGTACAGGAGCTGACACTGAGACACGCACATGGACTGTACAGGAGCTGACACTGAGACACGCACATGGACTGTACAGGAGCTGACACTGAGACACACACTTGGCCAGTACAGGAGCTGACACTGAGACACACACACGGACTGTACAGGAGCTGACACTGAGACACACACATGGACGGTACAGGAGCTGACACTGAGACACACACATGGACGGTACAGGAGCTGACACTGAGACACACACACCGGCCGTACAGGAGCTGACACTGAGACACACACACGGACTGTACAGGAGCGGACACTGAGACACGCACATGGACTGTACAGGAGCTGACACTGAGACACGCACATGGACTGTACAGGAGCTGACACTGAGACACACACTTGGCCTGTACAGGAGCTGACACTGAGACACACACATGGACTGTACAGGAGCTGACACTGAGACACACACTTGGCCTGTACAGGAGCTGACACTGAGACACACACACGGACTGTACAGGAGCTGACACTGAGACACACACATGGACGGTACAGGAGCTGACACTGAGACACACACATGGACGGTGCAGGAGCTGACACTGAGACACACACACCGGCCGTACAGGAGCTGACACTGAGACAAACACATTGACGGTACAGGAGCTGACACTGAGACACACACATGGACGGTACAAGAGCTGACACTGAGACACACACACGGGCCGTACAGGAGCTGACACTGAGACACACACACGGACTGTACAGGAGCTGACACTGAGACACACACACGGGCCGAACAGGAGCTGACACTGAGACACACACACGGGCCGTACAGGAGCTGACGCTGAGACACACACATGGACTGTACAGGAGCTGACGCTGAGACACACACATGGACTGTACAGGAGCTGACGCTGAGACACACACATGGACTGTATAGGAGCTGACACTGAGACACACATGGACTATACAGGAGCTGACACTGAGACACACACATGGACTGTACAGGAGCTGACACTGAGACACACACACGGACCGGACAGGACCTGACGCTGAGACACACACGGACCCTACAGGAGCTGACACTGAGACACACATACGGGCCGTACAGGAGCTGACACTGAGACACACACATGGACTGTACAGGAGCTGACACTGAGACACACACGGACTATACAGGAGCTGACACTGAGAGACACACATGGACTGTACAAGAGCTGACACTGAGACGCACACATGGACTGTACAGGAGCTGACACTGAGACACACATGGGCCTTACAGGAGCTGACACTGAGACACGCACATGGACTGTACAGGAGCTCACACTGAGACACACACATGGACTGTACAGGAGCTCACACTGAGACACACACAACGACTGTACAGGAGCTGACACTGAGACACACACATGGACTGCACAGGAGCTGACACTGAGACACACACATGGACTGTACAGGAGCTGACACTGAGACACATGCATGGACTGTACATGAGCTGACACTGAGACACCCACACGGACTGCACAGGAGCTGACACTGAGACAGACACACGGACTGTACAGGAGCTGACACTGAGACACACACACGGACTGTACAGGAGCTGTCACTGAGAAACGCACATGGACTGTACAGGAGCTGTCACTGAGACACAGACATGGACTGTACAGGAGCTGACACTGAGACACACATACGGACTGTACAGGAGCTGTCACTGAGACACGCACATGGACTGTACAGGAGCTGTCACTGAGACACACACATGGACTGTACAGGAGCTGACACTGAGACACACTCACGGAATGTACAGGAGCTGACACTGAGACACACATGGGCCTTACAGGAGCTGACACTGAGACACACACACATGGACTGTACAGGAGCTGCCACTGAGACACACACACGGACTGTACAGGAGCTGACACTGAGACACACACGGACCGTACAGGAGCTGACACTGAGACACACACACATGGACTGTACAGGAGCTGCCACTCAGACACACACGGGCCTTACAGGAGCTGTCACTGAGACACACACATGGACTGTACAGGAGCTGACACTGAGACACACACATGGACTGTACAGGAGCTGACACTGAGACACACACATGGACTGTACAGGAGCTGACACTGAGACAGACACATGGACTGTACAGGAGCTGACACTGAGACACACACACAGACTGTACAGGAGCTGACACTGAGACACACACATGGACTGTACAGGAGCTGACACTGAGACACACACGGACTGTCCAGGAACTGACACTGAGACACACACACGGACTGTACAGGAGCTGACACTGAGACACACACATGGACTGCACAGGAGCTGACACTGAGACACACACGGACTGTACAGGAACTGACACTGAGACACACACACGGACTGTACAGGAGCTGACACTGAGACACACACATGGACTGTACAGGAGCTGACACTCAGACACACACGGACTGTATAGGAGCTGACACTGAGACACACACATGGACTGTACCGGAGCTGCCACTGAGACACACACGGACCGTCCTGGAGCTGACACTGAGACACACACATGGACTGTACAGGAGCTGCCACTGAAACACACACGGGCCTTACAGGAGCTGACACTGAGACACACACATGAACTGTACAGGAGCTGATATTGAGACACATACATGGACTGTACAGGAGCTGTCACTGAGACACACACATGGACTGTACAGGAGCTGACACTGAGACACACACATGGACTGTACAGGAGCTGACACTGAGACACACACTTGGCCTGTACAGGAGCTGACACTGAGACACACACTGGGCCTGTACAGGAGCTGACACTGAGACACACACACGGACTGTACAGGAGCTGACACTGAGACACACACATGGACTGTACAGGAGCTGACACTCAGACACACACGGACCGTATAGGAGTTGACACTGAGACACACACATGGACTGTACCAGAGCTGCCACTGAGACACACACGGATCGTCCTGGAGCTGACACTGAGACACACACATGGACTGTACAGGAGCTGCCACTGAGACACACACGGGCCTTACAGGAGCTGTCACTGAGACACACACATGGACTGTACAGGAGCTGACACTGAGACACATACATGGACTGTACAGGAGCTGACACTGAGACACACACACGGACTGTACAGGAGCTGACACTGAGACACACACATGGACTGTACAGGAGCTGACACTGAGACACACACTTGGCCTGGACAGGAGCTGACACTGAGACACACACTGGGCCTGTACAGGAACTGACACTGAGACACACACACGGACTGTACAGGTGCTGACACTGAGACACACACAAGGACTGTACAGGAGCTGACACTGAGACACACACATGGACTGTACAGGAGCTGACACTCAGACACACACGGACCGTATAGGAGCTGACACTGAGACACACACATGGACTGTACCGGAGCTGCCACTGAGACACACACGGACCGTCCTGGAGCTGACACTGAGACACACACATGGACTGTACAGGAGCTGACACTGAGACACACACTTGGCCTGGACAGGAGCTGACACTGAGACACACACTGGGCCTGTACAGGAACTGACACTGAGACACACACATGGACTGTACAGGAGCTGACACTGAGACACACAGACACGGACTGTACAGGAGCTGACACTGAGACACGCACATGGACTGTACAGGAGCTTACACTGAGACATGCACATGGACTGTACAGGAGCTGACACTGAGACACACACTTGGCCTGTACAGGAGCTGACACTGAGACACACACACGGACTGTACAGGAGCTGACACTGAGACGCACACATGGACTGTACAGGAGCTGACACTGACACACACATGGACGGTACAGGAGCTGACACTGAGACACACACACGGGCCGTACAGGAGCTGACACTGAGACACACACACGGACTGTACAGGAGCTGACACTGAGACACACACATTGACGGTACAGGAGCTGACACTGAGACACACACACGGGCCGTACAGGAGCTGACACTGAGACAGACACACGAACTGTACAGGAGTTGACACTGAGACACACACACGGACTGTACAGGAGCTGTCACTGAGACACACACATGGACTGTGCAGGAGCTGTCACTGAGACACACCCACGGACTGCACAGGAGCTGACACTGAGACACACACACGGACTGTACAGGAGCTGTCACTGAGACACGCACATGGACTGTACAGGAGCTGTCACTGAGACACAGACATGGACTGTGCAGGAGCTGTCACTGAGACACACACACGGACTGTACAGGAGCTGACACTGAGACACACACACGGACTGTACAGGAGCTGCTACTGAGACACGCACATGGACTGCACAGGAGCTGTCACTGAGACACACACATGGACAGTACAGGAGCTGACACTGAGACACACTCACGGAATGTACAGGAGCTGACACTGAGACACACATGGGCCTTACAGGAGATGACACTGAGACACACACACATGGACTGTACAGGAGCTGCCACTGAGACACACACACGGACTGTACAGGAGCTGTCACTGAGACACACACGGACCGTACAGGAGCTGACACTGAGACACACACACATGGCCTGTACAGGAGCTGAGACTGAGACACACACACGGACTGTACAGGAGCTGACACTGAGACACACACATGGACTGTACAGGAGCTGACACTGAGACACACCCTTGGCCTGTACAGGAGCTGACACTGAGACACACACTGGGCCTGTACAGGAGCTGACACTGAGACACACAGACACGGACTGTACAGGAGCTGACACTGAGACACACACATGGACTGAACAGGAGCTTACACTGAGACACGCACATGGACTGTACAGGAGCTGACACTGAGACACACACATGGACTGTACAGGAGCTGACACTGAGACACGCACATGGACTGTACAGGAGCTGACACTGAGACACGCACATGGACTGTACAGGAGCTGACACTGAGACACGCACATGGACTGTACAGGAGCTGACACTGAGACACACACTTGGCCTGTACAGGAGCTGACACTGAGACACACACACGGACTGTACAGGAGCTGACACTGAGACACACACATGGACGGTACAGGAGCTGACACTGAGACACACACATGGACGGTACAGGAGCTGACACTGAGACACACACACGGGCCGTACAGGAGCTGACACTGAGACACACACACGGGCCGTACAGGAGCTGACACTGAGACACACACACGGACTGTACAGGAGCTGACACTGAGACACACACATTGACGGTACAGGAGCTGACACTGAGACACACACATGGACGGTACAAGAGCTGACACTGAGACACACACACGGGCCGTACAGGAGCTGACGCTGAGACACACACATGGACTGTACATGAGCTGACGCTGAGACACACACATGGACTGTACAGGAGCTGACGCTGAGACACACACATGGACTATACAGGAGCTGACACTGAGACACACACGGACCGGACAGGACCTGACGCTGAGACACACACGGACCATACAGGAGCTGACACTGAGACACACACATAGACTGTACAGGAGCTGACACTGAGACACACACATGGACTGTACAGGACCTGACGCTGAGACACACACGGACCGTACAGGAGCTGACACTGAGACACACACACGGGCCGTACAGGAGCTGACACTGAGACACACACACGGACCGTACAGGAGCTGACACTGAGACACACACATGGACTGTACAGGAGCTGACACTGAGAGACACACATGGACTGTACAGGAGCTGACACTGAGACACACATGGACTATACAGGAGCTGACACTGAGACGCACGCATGGACTGTACAGGAGCTCACACTGAGACACACACATGGACTGTACAGGAGCTCACACTGAGACACACACAATGACTGTACAGGAGCTGACACTGAAACACACACACGAACTGTACAGGAGCTGACACTGAGACACACACATGGACTGTACTGGAGCTGACACTGAGACACTCACATGGACTGTACAGGAGCTGACACTGAGACACACACATGGACTGTACAGGAGCTGACACTGAGACACACACTTGGCCTGGACAGGAGCTGACACTGAGACACACACTGGGCCTGTACAGGAACTGACACTGAGACACACACATGGACTGTACAGGAGCTGACACTGAGACACACAGACACGGACTGTACAGGAGCTGACACTGAGACACGCACATGGACTGTACAGGAGCTTACACTGAGACATGCACATGGACTGTACAGGAGCTGACACTGAGACACACACTTGGCCTGTACAGGAGCTGACACTGAGACACACACACGGACTGTACAGGAGCTGACACTGAGACGCACACATGGACTGTACAGGAGCTGACACTGACACACACATGGACGGTACAGGAGCTGACACTGAGACACACACACGGGCCGTACAGGAGCTGACACTGAGACACACACACGGACTGTACAGGAGCTGACACTGAGACACACACATTGACGGTACAGGAGCTGACACTGAGACACACACACGGGCCGTACAGGAGCTGACACTGAGACAGACACACGAACTGTACAGGAGTTGACACTGAGACACACACACGGACTGTACAGGAGCTGTCACTGAGACACACACATGGACTGTGCAGGAGCTGTCACTGAGACACACCCACGGACTGCACAGGAGCTGACACTGAGACACACACACGGACTGTACAGGAGCTGTCACTGAGACACGCACATGGACTGTACAGGAGCTGTCACTGAGACACAGACATGGACTGTGCAGGAGCTGTCACTGAGACACACACACGGACTGTACAGGAGCTGACACTGAGACACACACACGGACTGTACAGGAGCTGCTACTGAGACACGCACATGGACTGCACAGGAGCTGTCACTGAGACACACACATGGACAGTACAGGAGCTGACACTGAGACACACTCACGGAATGTACAGGAGCTGACACTGAGACACACATGGGCCTTACAGGAGATGACACTGAGACACACACACATGGACTGTACAGGAGCTGCCACTGAGACACACACACGGACTGTACAGGAGCTGTCACTGAGACACACACGGACCGTACAGGAGCTGACACTGAGACACACACACATGGCCTGTACAGGAGCTGAGACTGAGACACACACACGGACTGTACAGGAGCTGACACTGAGACACACACATGGACTGTACAGGAGCTGACACTGAGACACACCCTTGGCCTGTACAGGAGCTGACACTGAGACACACACTGGGCCTGTACAGGAGCTGACACTGAGACACACAGACACGGACTGTACAGGAGCTGACACTGAGACACACACATGGACTGAACAGGAGCTTACACTGAGACACGCACATGGACTGTACAGGAGCTGACACTGAGACACACACATGGACTGTACAGGAGCTGACACTGAGACACGCACATGGACTGTACAGGAGCTGACACTGAGACACGCACATGGACTGTACAGGAGCTGACACTGAGACACGCACATGGACTGTACAGGAGCTGACACTGAGACACACACTTGGCCTGTACAGGAGCTGACACTGAGACACACACACGGACTGTACAGGAGCTGACACTGAGACACACACATGGACGGTACAGGAGCTGACACTGAGACACACACATGGACGGTACAGGAGCTGACACTGAGACACACACACGGGCCGTACAGGAGCTGACACTGAGACACACACACGGGCCGTACAGGAGCTGACACTGAGACACACACACGGACTGTACAGGAGCTGACACTGAGACACACACATTGACGGTACAGGAGCTGACACTGAGACACACACATGGACGGTACAAGAGCTGACACTGAGACACACACACGGGCCGTACAGGAGCTGACGCTGAGACACACACATGGACTGTACATGAGCTGACGCTGAGACACACACATGGACTGTACAGGAGCTGACGCTGAGACACACACATGGACTATACAGGAGCTGACACTGAGACACACACGGACCGGACAGGACCTGACGCTGAGACACACACGGACCATACAGGAGCTGACACTGAGACACACACATAGACTGTACAGGAGCTGACACTGAGACACACACATGGACTGTACAGGACCTGACGCTGAGACACACACGGACCGTACAGGAGCTGACACTGAGACACACACACGGGCCGTACAGGAGCTGACACTGAGACACACACACGGACCGTACAGGAGCTGACACTGAGACACACACATGGACTGTACAGGAGCTGACACTGAGAGACACACATGGACTGTACAGGAGCTGACACTGAGACACACATGGACTATACAGGAGCTGACACTGAGACGCACACATGGACTGTACAGGAGCTCACACTGAGACACACACATGGACTGTACAGGAGCTCACACTGAGACACACACAATGACTGTACAGGAGCTGACACTGAAACACACACACGAACTGTACAGGAGCTGACACTGAGACACACACATGGACTGTACTGGAGCTGACACTGAGACACTCACATGGACTGTACAGGAGCTGACACTGAGACACACACATGGACTGTACAGGAGCTGACACTGAGACACATACATGGACTGTACATGAGCTGACACTGAGACACCCACACGGACTGCACAGGAGCTGACACTGAGACAGACACACGGACTGTACAGGAGCTGACACTGAGACACACACACGGACTGTACAGGAGCTGACACTGAGACACACACATGGACTGTACAGGAGCTGACACTGAGACACACACATGGACTGTACAGGAGCTGACACTGAGACACACACACGGACTGTACAGGAGCTGACACTGAGACACACACACGGACTGTACAGGAGCTGACACTGAGACACACACATGGACTGTGCAGGACCTGTCACTGAGACACACACACACTGCACAGGAGCTGACACTGAGACACACACACGGACTGTACAGGAGCTGTCACTGAGACACGCACATGGACTGTACAGGAGCTGTCACTGAGACACAGACATGGACAGTACAGGAGCTGTCACTGAGACACACACATGGACTGTACAGGAGCTGACACTGAGACACACACACGGACTGTACAGGAGCTGTCACTGAGACACGCACATGGACTGTACAGGAGCTGTCACTGAGACACACACATGGACTGTACAGGAGCTGACACTGAGATACACTCACGGAATGTACAGGAGCTGACACTGAGACACACATGGGCCTTACAGGAGCTGACACTGAGACACACACACATGGACTGTACAGGAGCTGCCACTGAGACACACACACGGACTGTACAGGAGCTGACACTGAGACACACACGGACCGTACAGGAGCTGACACTGAGACACACACACATGGACTGTACAGGAGCTGCCACTCAGACACTCACATGGACTGTACAGGAGCTGACACTGAGACACACACACATGGACTGTACAGGAGCTGACACTGAGACACACACATGGACTGTACAGGAGCTGACACTGAGACACACACATGGACTGTACAGGAGCTGACACTGAGACACACACATGGACTGTACAGGAGCTGACACTGAGACACACACATGGACTGTACAGGAACTGACACTGAGACACACACACGGACTGTACAGGAGCTGACACTGAGACACACACATGGACTGCACAGGAGCTGACACTGAGACACACACGGACTGTACAGGAACTGACACTGAGAGACACACACGGACTGTACAGGAGCTGACACTGAGACACACACACGGACTGTACAGGAGCTGACACTGAGACACACACATGGACTGTACAGGAGCTGACACTGAGACACACACTTGGCCTGGACAGGAGCTGACACTGAGACACACACTGGGCCTGTACAGGAACTGACACTGAGACACACACACGGACTGTACAGGTGCTGACACTGAGACACACACAAGGACTGTACAGGAGCTGACACTGAGACACACACATGGACTGTACAGGAGCTGACACTCAGACACACACGGACCGTATAGGAGCTGACACTGAGACACACACATGGACTGTACCGGAGCTGCCACTGAGACACACACGGACCGTCCTGGAGCTGACACTGAGACACACACATGGACTGTACAGGAGCTGCCACTGAGACACACACGGGCCTTACAGGAGCTGTCACTGAGACACACACATGGACTGTACAGGAGCTGACACTGAGACACATACATGGACTGTACAGGAGCTGTCACTGAGACACACACATGGACTGTACAGGAGCTGACACTGAGACACACACATGGACTGTACAGGAGCTGACACTGAGACACACACTTGGCCTGTACAGGAGCTGACACTGAGACACACACATGGACTGTACAGGAGCTGACACTGAGACACACAGACACGGACTGTACAGGAGCTGACACTGAGACACACACATGGACTGAACAGGAGCTTACACTGAGACACGCAAATGGACTGTACAGGAGCTGACACTGAGACACACACATGGACTATACAGGAGCTGACACTGAGACACACACATGGACTGTACAGGAGCTGACAGTGAGACACGCACATGGACTGTACAGGAGCTGACACTGAGACACGCACATGGACTGTACAGGAGCTTACACTGAGACACGCACATGGACTGTACAGGAGCTGACACTGAGACACACACTTGGCCTGTACAGGAGCTGACACTGAGACACACACATGGACTGTACAGGAGCTGACACTGAGACACACACTTGGCCTGGACAGGAGCTGACACTGAGACACACACTGGGCCTGTACAGGAACTGACACTGAGACACACACATGGACTGTACAGGAGCTGACACTGAGACACACAGACACGGACTGTACAGGAGCTGACACTGAGACACGCACATGGACTGTACAGGAGCTTACACTGAGACACGCACATGGACTGTACAGGAGCTGACACTGAGACACACACTTGGCCTGTAAAGGAGCTGACACTGAGACACACACACGGACTGTACAGGAGCTGACACTGAGACGCACACATGGACTGTACAGGAGCTGACACTGACACACACATGGACGGTACAGGAGCTGACACTGAGACACACACACGGGCCGTACAGGAGCTGACACTGAGACACACACACGGACTGTACAGGAGCTGACACTGAGACACACACATTGACGTACAGGAGCTGACACTGAGACACACACACGGGCCGTACAGGAGCTGACACTGAGACAGACACACGAACTGTACAGGAGTTGACACTGAGACACACACACGGACTGTACAGGAGCTGTCACTGAGACACACACATGGACTGTGCAGGAGCTGTCACTGAGACACACCCACGGACTGCACAGGAGCTGACACTGAGACACACACACGGACTGTACAGGAGCTGTCACTGAGACACGCACATGGACTGTACAGGAGCTGTCACTGAGACACAGACATGGACTGTGCAGGAGCTGTCACTGAGACACACACACGGACTGTACAGGAGCTGACACTGAGACACACACACGGACTGTACAGGAGCTGCTACTGAGACACGCACATGGACTGCACAGGAGCTGTCACTGAGACACACACATGGACAGTACAGGAGCTGACACTGAGACACACTCACGGAATGTACAGGAGCTGACACTGAGACACACATGGGCCTTACAGGAGATGACACTGAGACACACACACATGGACTGTACAGGAGCTGCCACTGAGACACACACACGGACTGTACAGGAGCTGTCACTGAGACACACACGGACCGTACAGGAGCTGACACTGAGACACACACCGGCCTTCCAGGAGCTGAAACTGAGACACCCACATGGACTGTACAGGAGCTGTCACTGAGACACGCACATGGACTGTACAGGAGCTGTCACTGAGACACAGACATGGACTGTGCAGGAGCTGTCACTGAGACACACACACGGACTGTACAGGAGCTGACACTGAGACACACACACGGACTGTACAGGAGCTGCTACTGAGACACGCACATGGACTGCACAGGAGCTGTCACTGAGACACACACATGGACAGTACAGGAGCTGACACTGAGACACACTCACGGAATGTACAGGAGCTGACACTGAGACACACACGGACTGTACAGGAGCTGACACTGAGACACACACCGGCCTTCCAGGAGCTGAAACTGAGACACCCACATGGACTGTACAGGAGCTGTCACTGAGACACGCACATGGACTGTACAGGAGCTGTCACTGAGACACAGACATGGACTGTGCAGGAGCTGTCACTGAGACACACACACGGACTGTACAGGAGCTGACACTGAGACACACACACGGACTGTACAGGAGCTGCTACTGAGACACGCACATGGACTGCACAGGAGCTGTCACTGAGACACACACATGGACAGTACAGGAGCTGACACTGAGACACACTCACGGAATGTACAGGAGCTGACACTGAGACACACATGGGCCTTACAGGAGATGACACTGAGACACACACACATGGACTGTACAGGAGCTGCCACTGAGACACACACACGGACTGTACAGGAGCTGTCACTGAGACACACACGGACCGTACAGGAGCTGACACTGAGACACACACACATGGCCTGTACAGGAGCTGAGACTGAGACACACACACGGACTGTACAGGAGCTGACACTGAGACACACACATGGACTGTACAGGAGCTGACACTGAGACACACCCTTGGCCTGTACAGGAGCTGACACTGAGACACACACTGGGCCTCTACAGGAGCTGACACTGAGACACACAGACACGGACTGTACAGGAGCTGACACTGAGACACACACATGGACTGAACAGGAGCTTACACTGAGACACGCACATGGACTGTACAGGAGCTGACACTGAGACACACACATGGACTGTACAGGAGCTGACACTGAGACACGCACATGGACTGTACAGGAGCTGACACTGAGACACGCACATGGACTGTACAGGAGCTGACACTGAGACACGCACATGGACTGTACAGGAGCTGACACTGAGACACACACTTGGCCTGTACAGGAGCTGACACTGAGACACACACACGGACTGTACAGGAGCTGACACTGAGACACACACATGGACGGTACAGGAGCTGACACTGAGACACACACATGGACGGTACAGGAGCTGACACTGAGACACACACACGGGCCGTACAGGAGCTGACACTGAGACACACACACGGGCCGTACAGGAGCTGACACTGAGACACACACACGGACTGTACAGGAGCTGACACTGAGACACACACATTGACGGTACAGGAGCTGACACTGAGACACACACATGGACGGTACAAGAGCTGACACTGAGACACACACACGGGCCGTACAGGAGCTGACGCTGAGACACACACATGGACTGTACATGAGCTGACGCTGAGACACACACATGGACTGTACAGGAGCTGACGCTGAGACACACACATGGACTATACAGGAGCTGACACTGAGACACACACGGACCGGACAGGACCTGACGCTGAGACACACACGGACCATACAGGAGCTGACACTGAGACACACACATAGACTGTACAGGAGCTGACACTGAGACACACACATGGACTGTACAGGACCTGACGCTGAGACACACACGGACCGTACAGGAGCTGACACTGAGACACACACACGGGCCGTACAGGAGCTGACACTGAGACACACACACGGACCGTACAGGAGCTGACACTGAGACACACACATGGACTGTACAGGAGCTGACACTGAGAGACACACATGGACTGTACAGGAGCTGACACTGAGACACACATGGACTATACAGGAGCTGACACTGAGACGCACACATGGACTGTACAGGAGCTCACACTGAGACACACACATGGACTGTACAGGAGCTCACACTGAGACACACACAATGACTGTACAGGAGCTGACACTGAAACACACACACGAACTGTACAGGAGCTGACACTGAGACACACACATGGACTGTACTGGAGCTGACACTGAGACACTCACATGGACTGTACAGGAGCTGACACTGAGACACACACATGGACTGTACAGGAGCTGACACTGAGACACATACATGGACTGTACATGAGCTGACACTGAGACACCCACACGGACTGCACAGGAGCTGACACTGAGACAGACACACGGACTGTACAGGAGCTGACACTGAGACACACACACGGACTGTACAGGAGCTGACACTGAGACACACACATGGACTGTACAGGAGCTGACACTGAGACACACACATGGACTGTACAGGAGCTGACACTGAGACACACACACGGACTGTACAGGAGCTGACACTGAGACACACACACGGACTGTACAGGAGCTGACACTGAGACACACACATGGACTGTGCAGGACCTGTCACTGAGACACACACACACTGCACAGGAGCTGACACTGAGACACACACACGGACTGTACAGGAGCTGTCACTGAGACACGCACATGGACTGTACAGGAGCTGTCACTGAGACACAGACATGGACAGTACAGGAGCTGTCACTGAGACACACACATGGACTGTACAGGAGCTGACACTGAGACACACACACGGACTGTACAGGAGCTGTCACTGAGACACGCACATGGACTGTACAGGAGCTGTCACTGAGACACACACATGGACTGTACAGGAGCTGACACTGAGATACACTCACGGAATGTACAGGAGCTGACACTGAGACACACATGGGCCTTAGAGGAGCTGACACTGAGACACACACACATGGACTGTACAGGAGCTGCCACTGAGACACACACACGGACTGTACAGGAGCTGACACTGAGACACACACGGACCGTACAGGAGCTGACACTGAGACACACACACATGGACTGTACAGGAGCTGCCACTCAGACACTCACATGGACTGTACAGGAGCTGACACTGAGACACACACACATGGACTGTACAGGAGCTGACACTGAGACACACACATGGACTGTACAGGAGCTGACACTGAGACACACACATGGACTGTACAGGAGCTGACACTGAGACACACACATGGACTGTACAGGAGCTGACACTGAGACACACACATGGACTGTACAGGAACTGACACTGAGACACACACACGGACTGTACAGGAGCTGACACTGAGACACACACATGGACTGCACAGGAGCTGACACTGAGACACACACGGACTGTACAGGAACTGACACTGAGAGACACACACGGACTGTACAGGAGCTGACACTGAGACACACACACGGACTGTACAGGAGCTGACACTGAGACACACACATGGACTGTACAGGAGCTGACACTGAGACACACACTTGGCCTGGACAGGAGCTGACACTGAGACACACACTGGGCCTGTACAGGAACTGACACTGAGACACACACACGGACTGTACAGGTGCTGACACTGAGACACACACAAGGACTGTACAGGAGCTGACACTGAGACACACACATGGACTGTACAGGAGCTGACACTCAGACACACACGGACCGTATAGGAGCTGACACTGAGACACACACATGGACTGTACCGGAGCTGCCACTGAGACACACACGGACCGTCCTGGAGCTGACACTGAGACACACACATGGACTGTACAGGAGCTGCCACTGAGACACACAAGGGCCTTACAGGAGCTGTCACTGAGACACACACATGGACTGTACAGGAGCTGACACTGAGACACATACATGGACTGTACAGGAGCTGTCACTGAGACACACACATGGACTGTACAGGAGCTGACACTGAGACACACACATGGACTGTACAGGAGCTGACACTGAGACACACACTTGGCCTGTACAGGAGCTGACACTGAGACACACACATGGACTGTACAGGAGCTGACACTGAGACACACAGACACGGACTGTACAGGAGCTGACACTGAGACACACACATGGACTGAACAGGAGCTTACACTGAGACACGCAAATGGACTGTACAGGAGCTGACACTGAGACACACACATGGACTATACAGGAGCTGACACTGAGACACACACATGGACTGTACAGGAGCTGACAGTGAGACACGCACATGGACTGTACAGGAGCTGACACTGAGACACGCACATGGACTGTACAGGAGCTTACACTGAGACACGCACATGGACTGTACAGGAGCTGACACTGAGACACACACTTGGCCTGTACAGGAGCTGACACTGAGACACACACATGGACTGTACAGGAGCTGACACTGAGACACACACTTGGCCTGGACAGGAGCTGACACTGAGACACACACTGGGCCTGTACAGGAACTGACACTGAGACACACACATGGACTGTACAGGAGCTGACACTGAGACACACAGACACGGACTGTACAGGAGCTGACACTGAGACACGCACATGGACTGTACAGGAGCTTACACTGAGACACGCACATGGACTGTACAGGAGCTGACACTGAGACACACACTTGGCCTGTAAAGGAGCTGACACTGAGACACACACACGGACTGTACAGGAGCTGACACTGAGACGCACACATGGACTGTACAGGAGCTGACACTGACACACACATGGACGGTACAGGAGCTGACACTGAGACACACACACGGGCCGTACAGGAGCTGACACTGAGACACACACACGGACTGTACAGGAGCTGACACTGAGACACACACATTGACGTACAGGAGCTGACACTGAGACACACACACGGGCCGTACAGGAGCTGACACTGAGACAGACACACGAACTGTACAGGAGTTGACACTGAGACACACACACGGACTGTACAGGAGCTGTCACTGAGACACACACATGGACTGTGCAGGAGCTGTCACTGAGACACACCCACGGACTGCACAGGAGCTGACACTGAGACACACACACGGACTGTACAGGAGCTGTCACTGAGACACGCACATGGACTGTACAGGAGCTGTCACTGAGACACAGACATGGACTGTGCAGGAGCTGTCACTGAGACACACACACGGACTGTACAGGAGCTGACACTGAGACACACACACGGACTGTACAGGAGCTGCTACTGAGACACGCACATGGACTGCACAGGAGCTGTCACTGAGACACACACATGGACAGTACAGGAGCTGACACTGAGACACACTCACGGAATGTACAGGAGCTGACACTGAGACACACATGGGCCTTACAGGAGATGACACTGAGACACACACACATGGACTGTACAGGAGCTGCCACTGAGACACACACACGGACTGTACAGGAGCTGTCACTGAGACACACACGGACCGTACAGGAGCTGACACTGAGACACACACACATGGCCTGTACAGGAGCTGAGACTGAGACACACACACGGACTGTACAGGAGCTGACACTGAGACACACACATGGACTGTACAGGAGCTGACACTGAGACACACCCTTGGCCTGTACAGGAGCTGACACTGAGACACACACTGGGCCTGTACAGGAGCTGACACTGAGACACACAGACACGGACTGTACAGGAGCTGACACTGAGACACACACATGGACTGAACAGGAGCTTACACTGAGACACGCACATGGACTGTACAGGAGCTGACACTGAGACACACACATGGACTGTACAGGAGCTGACACTGAGACACGCACATGGACTGTACAGGAGCTGACACTGAGACACGCACATGGACTGTACAGGAGCTGACACTGAGACACGCACATGGACTGTACAGGAGCTGACACTGAGACACACACTTGGCCTGTACAGGAGCTGACACTGAGACACACACAGGGACTGTACAGGAGCTGACACTGAGACACACACATGGACGGTACAGGAGCTGACACTGAGAAACACACATGGACGGTACAGGAGCTGACACTGAGACACACACACGGGCCGTACAGGAGCTGACACTGAGACACACACACGGGCCGTACAGGAGCTGACACTGAGACACACACACGGACTGTACAGGAGCTGACACTGAGACACACACATTGACGGTACAGGAGCTGACACTGAGACACACACATGGACGGTACAAGAGCTGACACTGAGACACACACACGGGCCGTACAGGAGCTGACGCTGAGACACACACATGGACTGTACATGAGCTGACGCTGAGACACACACATGGACTGTACAGGAGCTGACGCTGAGACACACACATGGACTATACAGGAGCTGACACTGAGACACACACGGACCCGACAGGACCTGACGCTGAGACACACACGGACCATACAGGAGCTGACACTGAGACACACACATAGACTGTACAGGAGCTGACACTGAGACACACACATGGACTGTACAGGACCTGACGCTGAGACACACACGGACCGTACAGGAGCTGACACTGAGACACACACACGGGCCGTACAGGAGCTGACGCTGAGACACACACACGGACCGTACAGGAGCTGACACTGAGACACACACATGGACTGTACAGGAGCTGACACTGAGAGACACACATGGACTGTACAGGAGCTGACACTGAGACACACATGGACTATACAGGAGCTGACACTGAGACGCACACATGGACTGTACAGGAGCTCACACTGAGACACACACATGGACTGTACAGGAGCTCACACTGAGACACACACAATGACTGTACAGGAGCTGACACTGAAACACACACACGAACTGTACAGGAGCTGACACTGAGACACACACATGGACTGTACTGGAGCTGACACTGAGACACTCACATGGACTGTACAGGAGCTGACACTGAGACACACACATGGACTGTACAGGAGCTGACACTGAGACACATACATGGACTGTACATGAGCTGACACTGAGACACCCACACGGACTGCACAGGAGCTGACACTGAGACAGACACACGGACTGTACAGGAGCTGACACTGAGACACACACACGGACTGTACAGGAGCTGACACTGAGACACACACATGGACTGTACAGGAGCTGACACTGAGACACACACATGGACTGTACAGGAGCTGACACTGAGACACACACACGGACTGTACAGGAGCTGACACTGAGACACACACACGGACTGTACAGGAGCTGACACTGAGACACACACATGGACTGTGCAGGACCTGTCACTGAGACACACACACACTGCACAGGAGCTGACACTGAGACACACACACGGACTGTACAGGAGCTGTCACTGAGACACGCACATGGACTGTACAGGAGCTGTCACTGAGACACAGACATGGACTGTACAGGAGCTGTCACTGAGACACACACACGGACTGTACAGGAGCTGACACTGAGACACACACACGGACTGTACAGGAGCTGTCACTGAGACACGCACATGGACTGTACAGGAGCTGTCACTGAGACACACACATGGACTGTACAGGAGCTGACACTGAGATACACTCACGGAATGTACAGGAGCTGACACTGAGACACACATGGGCCTTACAGGAGCTGACACTGAGACACACACACATGGACTGTACAGGAGCTGCCACTGAGACACACACACGGACTGTACAGGAGCTGACACTGAGACACACACGGACCGTACAGGAGCTGACACTGAGACACACACACATGGACTGTACAGGAGCTGCCACTCAGACACTCACATGGACTGTACAGGAGCTGACACTGAGACACACACACATGGACTGTACAGGAGCTGACACTGAGACACACACATGGACTGTACAGGAGCTGACACTGAGACACACACATGGACTGTACAGGAGCTGACACTGAGACACACACATGGACTGTACAGGAGCTGACACTGAGACACACACGGACTGTACAGGAACTGACACTGAGACACACACACGGACTGTACAGGAGCTGACACTGAGACACACACATGGACTGCACAGGAGCTGACACTGAGACACACACGGACTGTACAGGAACTGACACTGAGAGACACACACGGACTGTACAGGAGCTGACACTGAGACACACACACGGACTGTACAGGAGCTGACACTGAGACACACACATGGACTGTACAGGAGCTGACACTGAGACACACACGGACCGTATAGGAGCTGTCACTGAGACACACACATGGACTGTACCGGAGCTGCCACTGAGACACACACGGACCGTCCTGGAGCTGACACTGAGACACACACATGGATTGTACAGGAGCTGACACTGAGATACACTCACGGAATGTACAGGAGCTGACACTGAGAGACACATGGGCCTTACAGGAGCTGACACTGAGACACACACACATGGACTGTACAGGAGCTGCCACTGAGACACACACACGGACTGTACAGGAGCTGACACTAAGACACACACGGACCGTACAGGAGCTGACACTGAGACACACACACATGGACTGTACAGGAGCTGCCACTCAGACACACACATGGACTGTACAGGAGCTGACACTGAGACACACACACATGGACTGTACAGGAGCTGACACTGAGACAGACACATGGACTGTACAGGAGCTGTCACTGAGACACACACACAGACTGTACAGGAGCTGACACTGAGACACACACATGGACTGTACAGGAGCTGACACTGAGACACACACGGACTGTACAGGAACTGACACTGAGACACACACACGGACTGTACAGGAGCTGACACTGAGACACACACATGGACTGCACAGGAGCTGACACTGAGACACACACGGACTGTACAGGAACTGACACTGAGACACACACACGGACTGTACAGGAGCTGACACTGAGACACACACATGGACTGTACAGGAGCTGACACTGAGACACACACATGGACTGTACAGGAGCTGACACTGAGACACACACGGACCGTATAGGAGCTGTCACTGAGACACACACATGGACTGTACCGGAGCTGCCACTGAGACACACACGGACCGTCCTGGAGCTGACACTGAGACACAAACATGGACTGTACAGGAGCTGCCACTGAGACACACACGGGCCTTACAGGAGCTGTCACTGAGACACACACATGGACTGTACAGGAGCTGACACTGAGACACATACATGGACTGTACAGGAGCTGTCACTGAGACACACACATGGACTGTACAGGAGCTGACACTGAGACACACACATGGACTGTACAGGAGCTGACACTGAGACACACACATGGCCTGTACAGGAGCTGACACTGAGACACACACTGGGCCTGTACAGGAGCTGACACTGAGACACACAGACACGGACTGTACAGGAGCTGACACTGAGACACACACATGGACTGAACAGGAGCTTACACTGAGACACACAAATGGACTGTACAGGAGCTGACACTGAGACACACACATGGACTGTACAGGAGCTGACACTGAGACACACAGATGGACGGTACAGGAGCTGACAGTGAGACACGCACATGGACTGTACAGGAGCTGACACTGAGACACGCACATGGACTGTACAGGAGCTGACACTGTGACACACACATGGACGGTACAGGAGCTGACACTGAGACACACACACGGGCCGTACAGGAGCTGACACTGAGACACACACACGGACTGTACAGGAGCTGACACTGAGACACACACATTGACGGTACAGGAGCTGACACTGAGACACACACATGGACGGTACAAGAGCTGACACTGAGACACACACACGGGCCGTACAGGAGCTGACACTGAGACAGACACACGGACTGTACAGGAGTTGACACTGAGACACACACACGGACTGTACAGGAGCTAACACTGAGACACACACATGGACTGTGCAGGAGCTGTCACTGAGACACACACACGGACTGCACAGGAGCTGACACTGAGACACACACACGGACTGTACAGGAGCTGTCACTGAGACTAGCACATGGACTGTACAGGAGCTGTCACTGAGACACAGACATGGACTGTACAGGAGCTGTCACTGAGACACACACACGGACTGTACTGGAGCTGACACTGAGACACACACATGGACTGTACAGGAGCTGACACTCAGACACACACGGACCGTATAGGAGCTGACACTGAGACACACACATGGACTGTACCGGAGCTGACACTGAGACACACACGGACCGTCCTGGAGCTGACACTGAGACACACACATGGACTGTACAGGAGCTGCCACTGAAACACACACGGGCCTTACAGGAGCTGTCACTGAGACACACACATGGACTGTACAGGAGCTGATATTGAGACACATACATGGACTGTACAGGAGCTGTCACTGAGACACACACATGGAATGTACAGGAGCTGACACTGAGACACACACATGGACTGTACAGGAGCTGACACTGAGACACACACTTGGCCTGTACAGGAGCTGACACTGAGACACACACTGGGCCTGTACTGGAGCTGACACTGAGACACACACACGGACTGTACAGGAGCTGACACTGAGACACACACATGGACTGTACAGGAGCTGACACTCAGACACACACGGACCGTATAGGAGCTGACACTGAGACACACACATGGACTGTACCGGAGCTGCCACTGAGACACACACGGACCGTCCTGGAGCTGACACTGAGACACACACATGGACTGTACAGGAGCTGCCACTGAGACACACACGGGCCTTACAGGAGCTGTCACTGAGACACACACATGGACTGTACAGGAGCTGACACTGAGACACATACATGGACTGTACAGGAGCTGACACTGAGACACACACACGGACTGTACAGGAGCTGACACTGAGACACACACATGGACTGTACAGGAGCTGACACTGAGACACACACTTGGCCTGGACAGGAGCTGACACTGAGACACACACTGGGCCTGTACAGGAACTGACACTGAGACACACACACGGACTGTACAGGAGCTGACACTGAGACACACACACGGACTGTACAGGAGCTGACACTGAGACACACACATGGACTGTACAGGAGCTGACACTCAGACACACACGGACCGTATAGGAGCTGACACTGAGACACACACATGGACTGTACCGGAGCTGCCACTGAGACACACACGGACCATCCTGGAGCTGACACTGAGACACACACATGGACTGTACAGGAGCTGCCACTGAGACACACACGGGCCTTACAGGAGCTGACACTGAGAAACACACATGGACTGTACAGGAGCTGACACTGAGACACATACATGGACTGTACAGGAGCTGTCACTGAGACACACACATGGACTGTACAGGAGCTGACACTGAGACACACACATGGACTGTACAGGAGCTGACACTGAGACACACACTTGGCCTGTACAGGAGCTGACACTGAGACACACACATGGACTGTACAGGAGCTGACACTGAGACACACAGACACGGACTGTACAGGAGCTGACACTGAGACACACACATGGACTGAACAGGAGCTTACACTGAGACACGCAAATGGACTGTACAGGAGCTGACACTGAGACACACACATGGACTATACAGGAGCTGACACTGAGACACACACATGGACTGTACAGGAGCTGACAGTGAGACACGCACATGGACTGTACAGGAGCTGACACTGAGACACGCACATGGACTGTACAGGAGCTTACACTGAGACACGCACATGGACTGTACAGGAGCTGACACTGAGACACACACTTGGCCTGTACAGGAGCTGACACTGAGACACACACACGGACTGTACAGGAGCTGACACTGAGACACACACATGGACTGTACAGGAGCTGACACTGACACACACATGGACGGTACAGGAGCTGACACTGAGACACACACACGGGCCGTACAGGAGCAGACACTGAGACACACACACGGACTGTACAGGAGCTGACACTGAGACACACACATTGACGGTACAGGAGCTGACACTGAGACACACACACGGGCCGTACAGGAGCTGACACTGAGACAGACACACGGACTGTACAGGAGTTGACACTGAGACACACACACGGACTGTACAGGAGCTGTCACTGAGACACACACATGGACTGTGCAGGAGCTGTCACTGAGACACACCCACGGACTGCACAGGAGCTGACACTGAGACACACACACGGACTGTACAGGAGCTGTCACTGAGACACGCACATGGACTGTACAGGAGCTGTCACTGAGACACAGACATGGACTGTGCAGGAGCTGTCACTGAGACACACACACGGACTGTACAGGAGCTGACACTGAGACACACACACGGACTGTACAGGAGCTGCTACTGAGACACGCACATGGACTGCACAGGAGCTGTCACTGAGACACACACATGGACAGTACAGGAGCTGACACTGAGACACACTCACGGAATGTACAGGAGCTGACACTGAGACACACATGGGCCTTACAGGAGATGACACTGAGACACACACACATGGACTGTACAGGAGCTGCCACTGAGACACACACACGGACTGTACAGGAGCTGTCACTGAGACACACACGGACCGTACAGGAGCTGACACTGAGACACACACACATGGCCTGTACAGGAGCTGACACTGAGACACACACACGGACTGTACAGGAGCTGACACTGAGACACACACATGGACTGTACAGGAGCTGACACTGAGACACACACTTGGCCTGTACAGGAGCTGACACTGAGACACACACTGGGCCTGTACAGGAGCTGACACTGAGACACACAGACACGGACTGTACAGGAGCTGACACTGAGACACACACATGGACTGAACAGGAGCTGACACTGAGACACACACTGGGCCTGTACAGGAGCTGACACTGAGACACACAGACACGGACTGTACAGGAGCTGACACTGAGACACACACACGGACTGCACAGGAGCTGACACTGAGACACACACATGGACTGTACAGGAGCTGACACTGAGACACGCACATGGACTGTACAGGAGCTGACACTGAGACACGCACATGGACTGTACAGGAGCTGACACTGAGACACGCACATGGACTGTACAGGAGCTGACACTGAGACACACACTTGGCCTGGACAGGAGCTGACACTGAGACACACACTTGGCCTGAACAGGAGCTGACACTGAGACACACACATGGACTGTACAGGAGCTGACACTGAGACACACACACGGACTGTACAGGAGCTGACACTGAGACACACACATGGACGGTACAGGAGCTGACACTGAGACACACACATGGACGGTACAGGAGCTGACACTGAGACACACACACGGGCCGTACAGGAGCTGACACTGAGACACACACACGGGCCGTACAGGAGCTGACACTGAGACACACACACGGACTGTACAGGAGCTGACACTGAGACACACACATTGACGGTACAGGAGCTGACACTGAGACACACACATGGACGGTACAAGAGCTGACACTGAGACACACACACGGGCCGTACAGGAGATGACGCTGAGACACACACATGGACTGTACATGAGCTGACGCTGAGACACACACATGGACTGTACAGGAGCTGACGCTGAGACACACACATGGACTATACAGGAGCTGACACTGAGACACACACGGACCGGACAGGACCTGACGCTGAGACACACATGGACCGTACAGGAGCTGACACTGAGACACACACATGGACTGTACAGGAGCTGACACTGAGACACACACATGGACTGTACAGGACCTGACGCTGAGACACACACGGACCGTACAGGAGCTGACACTGAGACACACACACGGGCCGTACAGGAGCTGACACTGAGACACACACACGGACCGTACAGGAGCTGACACTGAGACACACACATGGACTGTACAGGAGCTGACACTGAGAGACACACATGGACTGTACAGGAGCTGACACTGAGACACACATGGACTATACAGGAGCTGACACTGAGACGCACACATGGACTGTACAGGAGCTCACACTGAGACACACACATGGACTGTACAGGAGCTCACACTGAGACACACACAATGACTGTACAGGAGCTGACACTGAAAGACACACACGGACTGTACAGGAGCTGACACTGAGACACACACATGGACTGTACTGGAGCTGACACTGAGACACTCACATGGACTGTACAGGAGCTGACACTGAGACACACACATGGACTGTACAGGAGCTGACACTGAGACACATACATGGACTGTACATGAGCTGACACTGAGACACCCACACGGACTGCACAGGAGCTGACACTGAGACAGACACACGGACTGTACAGGAGCTGACACTGAGACACACACACGGACTGTACAGGAGCTGACACTGAGACACACACACGGACTGTACAGGAGCTGACACTGAGACACACACATGGACTGTGCAGGAGCTGTCACTCAGACACACACACGGACTGCACAGGAGCTGACACTGAGACACACACACGGACTGTACAGGAGCTGTCACTGAGATACGCACATGGACTGTACAGGAGCTGTCACTGAGACACAGACATGGTCTGTACAGGAGCTGTCACTGAGACACACACACGGACTGTACAGGAGCTGACACTGAGACACACACACGGACTGTACAGGAGCTGTCACTGAGACACGCACATGGACTGTACAGGAGCTGTCACTGAGACACACACATGGACTGTACAGGAGCTGACACTGAGATACACTCACGGAATGTACAGGAGCTGACACTGAGACACACATGGGCCTTACAGGAGCTGACACTGAGACACACACACATGGACTGTACAGGAGCTGCCACTGAGACACACACATGGACTGTACAGGAGCTGACACTGAGACACACACGGACCGTACAGGAGCTGACACTGAGACACACACACATGGACTGTACAGGAGCTGCCACTCAGACACTCACATGGACTGTACAGGAGCTGACACTGAGACACACACACATGGACTGTACAGGAGCTGACACTGAGACACACACATGGACTGTACAGGAGCTGACACTGAGACACACACGGACTGTACAGGAGCTGACACTGAGACACACACGGACTGTACAGTAACTGACACAGAGACACACACACGGACTGTACAGGAGCTGACACTGAGACACACACATGGACTGCACAGGAGCTGACACTGAGACACACACGGACTGTACAGGAACTGACACTGAGAGACACACACGGACTGTACAGGAGCTGACACTGAGACACACACACGGACTGTACAGGAGCTGACACTGAGACACACACATGGACTGTACAGGAGCTGACACTGAGACACACACGGACCGTATAGGAGCTGTCACTGAGACACACACATGGACTGTACCGGAGCTGCCACTGAGACACACACGGACCGTCCTGGAGCTGACACTGAGACACACACATGGATTGTACAGGAGCTGACACTGAGATACACTCACGGAATGTACAGGAGCTGACACTGAGAGACACATGGGCCTTACAGGAGCTGACACTGAGACACACACACATGGACTGTACAGGAGCTGCCACTGAGACACACACACGGACTGTACAGGAGCTGACACTGAGACACACACGGACCGTACAGGAGCTGACACTGAGACACACACACATGGACTGTACAGGAGCTGCCACTCAGACACACACACAGACTGTACAGGAGCTGACACTGAGACACACACATGGACTGTACAGGAGCTGACACTGAGACACACACGGACTGTACAGGAACTGACACTGAGACACACACACGGACTGTACAGGAGCTGACACTGAGACACACACATGGACTGCACAGGAGCTGACACTGAGACACACACGGACTGTACAGGAACTGACATTGAGACACACACACGGACTGTACAGGAGCTGACACTGAGACACACACATGGACTGTACAGGAGCTGACACTGAGACACACACATGGACTGTACAGGAGCTGACACTGAGACACACACGGACCGTATAGGAGCTGTCACTGAGACACACACATGGACTGTACCGGAGCTGCCACTGAGACACACACGGACCGTCCTGGAGCTGACACTGAGACACACACATGGACTGTACAGGAGCTGACACTGAGACACACACGGGCCTTACAGGAGCTGTCACTGAGACACACACATGGACTGTACAGGAGCTGACACTGAGACACATACATGGACTGTACAGGAGCTGTCACTGAGACACACACATGGACTGTACAGGAGCTGACACTGAGACACACACATGGACTGTACAGGAGCTGACACTGAGACACACACATGGCCTGTACAGGAGCTGACACTGAGACACACACTGGGCCTGTACAGGAGCTGACACTGAGACACACAGACACGGACTGTACAGGAGCTGACACTGAGACACACACATGGACTGAACAGGAGCTTACACTGAGACACGCAAATGGACTGTACAGGAGCTGACACTGAGACACACACATGGACTGTACAGGAGCTGACACTGAGACACACACATGGACTGTACAGGAGCTGACACTGAGACACACACGGACTGTACAGGAACTGACACTGAGACACACACACGGACTGTACAGGAGCTGACACTGAGACACACACATGGACTGCACAGGAGCTGACACTGAGACACACACGGACTGTACAGGAACTGACATTGAGACACACACACGGACTGTACAGGAGCTGACACTGAGACACACACATGGACTGTACAGGAGCTGACACTGAGACACACACATGGACTGTACAGGAGCTGACACTGAGACACACACGGACCGTATAGGAGCTGTCACTGAGACACACACATGGACTGTACCGGAGCTGCCACTGAGACACACACGGACCGTCCTGGAGCTGACACTGAGACACACACATGGACTGTACAGGAGCTGACACTGAGACACACACGGGCCTTACAGGAGCTGTCACTGAGACACACACATGGACTGTACAGGAGCTGACACTGAGACACATACATGGACTGTACAGGAGCTGTCACTGAGACACACACATGGACTGTACAGGAGCTGACACTGAGACACACACATGGACTGTACAGGAGCTGACACTGAGACACACACATGGCCTGTACAGGAGCTGACACTGAGACACACACTGGGCCTGTACAGGAGCTGACACTGAGACACACAGACACGGACTGTACAGGAGCTGACACTGAGACACACACATGGACTGAACAGGAGCTTACACTGAGACACGCAAATGGACTGTACAGGAGCTGACACTGAGACACACACATGGACTGTACAGGAGCTGACACTGAGACACACACATGGACGGTACAGGAGCTGACAGTGAGACACGCACATGGACTGTACAGGAGCTGACACTGAGACACGCACATGGACTGTACAGGAGCTGACACTGAGACACGCACATGGACTGTAGAGGAGCTGACACTGTGACACACACATGGACGGTACAGGAGCTGACACTGAGACACACACACGGGCCGTACAGGAGCTGACACTGAGACACACACACGGACTGTACAGGAGCTGACACTGAGACACACACATTGACGGTACAGGAGCTGACACTGAGACACACACATGGACGGTACAAGAGCTGACACTGAGACACACACACGGGCCGTATAGGAGCTGACACTGAGACAGACACACGGACTGTACAGGAGTTGACACTGAGACACACACACGGACTGTACAGGAGCTGACACTGAGACACACACGGACCGTATAGGAGCTGTCACTGAGACACACACATGGACTGTGCAGGAGCTGTCACTGAGACACACACACGGACTGCACAGGAGCTGACACTGAGACACACACACGGACTGTACAGGAGCTGTCACTGAGACACGCACATGGACTGTACAGGAGCTGTGACTGAGACACAGACATGGACTGTGCAGGAGCTGTCACTGAGACACATACACGGACTGTACTGGAGCTGACACTGAGACACACACACTGACTGTACAGGAGCTGTTACTGAGACACGCACATGGACTGCACAGGAGCTGTCACTGAGACACACACATGGACTGTACAGGAGCTGACACTGAGACACACTCACGGAATGTACATGAGCTGACACTGAGACACACATGCGCCTTACAGGAGCTGACACTGAGACACACACACGGACTGTGCAGGAGCTGTCACTGAGACACACACGGACCGTACAGGAGCTGACACTGAGACACACAAACCTGGACTGTACAGGAGCTGCCACTCAGACACACAAGGGCCTTACAGGAGCTGTCACTGAGACACACACATGGACTGTACAGGAGCTGACACTGAGACACACACATGGACTGTACAGGAGCTGACACTGAGACACACACATGGACTGTACAGGAGCTGACACTGAGACAGACACATGGACTGTACAGGAGCTGACACTGAGACACACACACGGACTGTACAGGAGCTGACACTGAGACACACACATGGACTGCACAGGAGCTGACACTGAGACACACACGGACTGTACAGGAACTAACACTGAGACACACACACGGACTGTACAGGAGCTGACACTGAGACACACACACGGACTGTACTGGAGCTGACACTGAGACACACACATGGACTGTACAGGAGCTGACACTGAGACACACACGGACCGTATAGGAGCTGACACTGAGACACACACATGGACTGTACCGGAGCTGCCACTGAGACACACACGGACCGTCCTGGAGCTGACACTGAGACACACACATGGACTGTACAGGAGCTGCCACTGAGACACACACGGGCCTTACAGGAGCTGTCACTGAGACACACACATGGACTGTACAGGAGCTGACACTGAGACACACACCGGCCTTCCAGGAGCTGAAACTGAGACACCCACATGGACTGCACAGGAGCCGTCACTGAGACACTCACATGGACTGTACAGGAGCTGACACTGAGACACACACATGGACTGCACAGGAGCTGTCACTGAGACACACACATGGACTGTACAGGAGCTGTCACTGAGACACACACATGGACTGTACAGGAGGTGACACTGAGACACACACATGGACTGTACAGGAGCTGACACTGAGACACACACATGGACTGTACAGGAGCTGACACTGAGACACACACATGGACTGTACAGGAGCTGTCACTGAGACACACACATGGACTGTGCAGGAGGTGACACTGAGACATACACATGGACTGTACAGGAGCAGACACTGAGACACACACGGACTGTACAGGAGCTGACACTGAGACACACACGGACTGTACAGGAGCTGACACTGAGACACACACTTGGACTGTACTGGAGCTGACACTGAGACACACACATGGACTGTACAGGAGGTGACACTGAGACACACATATGGACTGTACAGGAGCTGACACTGATACACACACATGGACTGTACAGGAAATGACACTGAGACACACACACGGACTGTACAGGAGCTGACACTGAGACACACACACGGACTGTACAGGAGCTGACACTGAGACACACACATGGACTGTACAGGAGCTGACACTGAGACACACACACGGACTGTACAGGAGCTGACACTGAGACACACACATGGACTGTACAGGAGCTGACACTGAGACACACACATGGACTGTACAGGAGCTGACACTGAGACACACACATGGACTGTACAGGAAATGACACTGAGACACACACACGGACTGTACAGGAGCTGACACTGAGACACACACACGGACTGCACAGGAGCTGACACTGAGACACACACATGGACTGTACCGGAGCTGCCACTGAGACACACACGGACCGTCCTGGAGCTGACACTGAGACACACACATGGACTGTACAGGAGCTGTCACTGAGACACACACATGGACTGTACAGGAGCTGACACTGAGACACACACATGGACTGTACAGGAGCTGTCACTGAGACACACACATGGACTGTACAGGAGGTGACACTGAGACACACACATGGACTGTACAGGAGCTGACACTGAGACACACACATGGACTGTACAGGAGCTGTCACTGAGACACACACATGGACTGTACAGGAGCTGACACTGAGACACACACATGGACTGTACAGGAGCTGTCACTGAGACACACACATGGACTGTTCAGGAGCTGACACTGAGACACACATGGACTGTACAGGAGCTGACACTGAGACACACACATGGACTGTACAGGAGCTGCCACTGAGACACACATGGACTGTACAGGAGCTGACACTGAGACACACACACGGACTGTACAGGAGCTGACACTGAGACACACACATGGACTGCACAGGAGCTGTCACTGAGACACACACATGGACTGTACAGGAGCTGACACTGAGACACACACACGGACTGTACAGGAGCTGACACTGAGACACACACTTGGCCTGTACAGGAGCTGACACTGAGACACACACACGGACTGTACAGGAGCTGACACTGAGACACACACATGGACTGTACAGGAGCTGACACTGAGACACACACATGGACGGTGCAGGAGCTGACACTGAGACACACACATGGACTGCACAGGAGCTGACACTGAGACACACACACGGGCCGTACAGGAGCTGACACTGAGACACACACATGGACTGTACAGGAGCTGACACTGAGACACACACATGGACTGTACAGGAGCTGACATTGAGACACACTCACGGAATGTACAGGAGCTGACACTGAGACACACATGGGCCTTACAGGAGCTGACACTGAGACACACACACATGGACTGTACAGGAGCTGACACTGAGACACACACACGGACTGTACAGGAGCTGACACTGAGACACACACGGACCGTACAGGAGCTGACACTGAGACACACACACGGACTGTACAGGAGCTGACACTGAGACACACACATTGACGGTACAGGAGCTGACACTGAGACACACACATGGACGTTACAAGAGCTGACACTGAGACACACACACAGGCCGTACAGGAGCTGACACTGAGACAGACACACGGACTGTACAGGAGTTGACACTGAGACACACACACGGACTGTACAGGAGCTGACACTGAGACACACACATGGACTGTGCAGGAGCTGTCACTGAGACACACACACGGACTGCACAGGAGCTGACACTGAGACACACACACGGACTGTACAGGAGCTGTCACTGAGACACGCACATGGACTGTACAGGAGCTGTCACTGAGACACAGACATGGACTGTACAGGAGCTGTCACTGAGACACACACACGGACTGTACTGGAGCTGACACTGAGACACACACACGGACTGTACAGGAGCTGTTACTGAGACACGCACATGGACTGCACAGGAGCTGTCACTGAGACACACACATGGACTGTACAGGAGCTGACACTGAGACACACTCACGGAATGTACATGAGCTGACACTGAGACACACATGCGCCTTACAGGAGCTGACACTGAGACACACACACATGGACTGTACAGGAGCTGCCACTGAGACACACACACGGACTGTGCAGGAGCTGTCACTGAGACACACACGGACCGTACATGAGCTGACACTGAGACACACACACATGGACTGTACAGGAGCTGCCACTCAGACACACACGGGCCTTACAGGAGCTGTCACTGAGACACGCACATGGACTGTACAGGAGCTGACACTGAGACACACACATGGACTGTACAGGAGCTGACACTGAGACACACACATGGACTGTACAGGAGCTGACACTGAGACAGACACATGGACTGTACAGGAGCTGACACTGAGACACACACACGGACTGTACAGGAGCTGACACTGAGACACACACATGGACTGCACAGGAGCTGACACTGAGACACACACGGACTGTACAGGAACTGACACTGAGACACACACACGGACTGTACAGGAGCTGACACTGAGACACACACACGGACTGTACTGGAGCTGACACTGAGACACACACATGGACTGTACAGGAGCTGACACTGAGACACACACGGACCGTATAGGAGCTGACACTGAGACACACACATGGACTGTACAAGAGCTGTCACTGAGACACACACATGGACTGTACAGGAGGTGACACTGAGACACACACATGGACTATACAGGAGCTGACACTGAGACACACACATGGACTGTACAGGAGCTGTCACTGAGACACACACATGGACTGTACAGGAGGTGACATTGAGACACACACATGGACTGTACAGGAGCTGACACTGAGACACACACATGGACTGTACAGGAGCTGACACTGAGACACACACATGGACTGTACAGGAGCTGACACTGAGACACACACATTGACGGTACAGGAGCTGACACTGAGACACACACATGGACGGTACAAGAGCTGACACTGAGACACACACACAGGCCGTACAGGAGCTGACACTGAGACAGACACACGGACTGTACAGGAGTTGACACTGAGACACACACACGGACTGTACAGGAGCTGACACTGAGACACACACATGGACTGTGCAGGAGCTGTCACTGAGACACACACACGGACTGCACAGGAGCTGACACTGAGACACACACACGGACTGTACAGGAGCTGTCACTGAGACACGCACATGGACTGTACAGGAGCTGTCACTGAGACACAGACATGGACTGTACAGGAGCTGTCACTGAGACACACACACGGACTGTACTGGAGCTGACACTGAGACACACACACGGACTGTACAGGAGCTGTTACTGAGACACGCACATGGACTGCACAGGAGCTGTCACTGAGACACACACATGGACTGTACAGGAGCTGACACTGAGACACACTCACGGAATGTACATGAGCTGACACTGAGACACACATGCGCCTTACAGGAGCTGACACTGAGACACACACACATGGACTGTACAGGAGCTGCCACTGAGACACACACACGGACTGTGCAGGAGCTGTCACTGAGACACACACGGACCGTACATGAGCTGACACTGAGACACACACACATGGACTGTACAGGAGCTGCCACTCAGACACACACGGGCCTTACAGGAGCTGTCACTGAGACACACACATGGACTGTACAGGAGCTGACACTGAGACACACACATGGACTGTACAGGAGCTGACACTGAGACACACACATGGACTGTACAGGAGCTGACACTGAGACAGACACATGGACTGTACAGGAGCTGACACTGAGACACACACACGGACTGTACAGGAGCTGACACTGAGACACACACATGGACTGCACAGGAGCTGACACTGAGACACACACGGACTGTACAGGAACTGACACTGAGACACACACACGGACTGTACAGGAGCTGACACTGAGACACACACACGGACTGTACTGGAGCTGACACTGAGACACACACATGGACTGTACAGGAGCTGACACTGAGACACACACGGACCGTATAGGAGCTGACACTGAGACACACACATGGACTGTACAGGAGCTGTCACTGAGACACACACATGGACTGTACAGGAGGTGACACTGAGACACACACATGGACTGTACAGGAGCTGACACTGAGACACACACATGGACTGTACAGGAGCTGTCACTGAGACACACACATGGACTGTACAGGAGGTGACATTGAGACACACACATGGACTGTACAGGAGCTGACACTGAGACACACACATGGACTGTACAGGAGCTGACACTGAGACACACACATGGACTGTACAGGAGCTGTCACTGGGACACACACATGGACTGTACAGGAGGTGACACTGAGACACACACATGGACTGTACAGGAGCTGACACTGAGACACACACAGACTGTACAGGAGCTGACACTGAGACACACACGGACTGTACAGGAGCTGACACTGAGACACACACTTGGACTGTACTGGAGCTGACACTGAGACACACACATGGACTGCACAGGAGGTGACACTGAGACACACACATGGACTGTACAGGAGCTGACACTGAGACACACACATGGACTGTACAGGAAATGACACTGAGACACACACACGGACTCTACAGGAGCTGACACTGAGACGCACACACGGACTGTACAGGAGCTGACACTGAGACACACACATGGACTGTACAGGAGCTGACACTGAGACACACACACGGACTGTACAGGAGCTGACACTGAGACACACACATGGACTGTACAGGAGCTGACACTGAGACACACACATGGACTGTACAGGAGCTGACACTGAGACACACACATGGACTGTACAGGAAATGACACTGAGACACACACACGGACTGTACAGGAGCTGACACTGAGACACACACACGGACTGCACAGGAGCTGACACTGAGACACACACATGGACTGCACCGGAGCTGCCACTGAGACACACACGGACCGTCCTGGAACTGACACTGAGACACACACATGGACTGTACAGGAGCTGTCACTGAGACACACACATGGACTGTACAGGAGCTGACACTGAGACACACACATGGACTGTACAGGAGCTGTCACTGAGACACACACATGGACTGTACAGGAGGTGACACTGAGACACACACATGGACTGTACAGGAGCTGACACTGAGACACACACATGGACTGTACAGGAGCTGTCACTGAGACACACACATGGACTGTACAGGAGCTGACACTGAGACACACACATGGACTGTACAGGAGCTGTCACGGAGACACACACATGGACTGTTCAGGAGCTGCCACTGAGACACACACCGGCCTTCCAGGAGCTGACACTGAGACACCCACATGGACTGCACAGGAGCTGTCACTGAGACACTCACATGGACTGTACAGGAGCTGACACTGAGACACACACACGGGCCGTACAGGAGCTGACACTGAGACACACACATGGACTGTACAGGAGCTGCCACTGAGACACACATGGACTGTACAGGAGCTGACACTGAGACACACACACGGACTGTACAGGAGCTGACACTGAGACACACACATGGACTGCACAGGAGCTGTCACTGAGACACACACATGGACTGTACAGGAGCTGACACTGAGACACACACACGGACTGTACAGGAGCTGACACTGAGACACACACTTGGCCTGTACAGGAGCTGACACTGAGACACACACACGGAATGTACATGAGCTGACACTGAGACACACATGCGCCTTACAGGAGCTGACACTGAGACACACACACATGGACTGTACAGGAGCTGCCACTGAGACACACACACGGACTGTGCAGGAGCTGTCACTGAGACACACACGGACCGTACATGAGCTGACACTGAGACACACACACATGGACTGTACAGGAGCTGCCACTCAGACACACACGGGCCTTACAGGAGCTGTCACTGAGACACACACATGGACTGTACAGGAGCTGACACTGAGACACACACATGGACTGTACAGGAGCTGACACTGAGACACACACATGGACTGTACAGGAGCTGACACTGAGACAGACACATGGACTGTACAGGAGCTGACACTGAGACACACACACGGACTGTACAGGAGCTGACACTGAGACACACACATGGACTGCACAGGAGCTGACACTGAGACACACACGGACTGTACAGGAACTGACACTGAGACACACACACGGACTGTACAGGAGCTGACACTGAGACACACACACGGACTGTACTGGAGCTGACACTGAGACACACACATGGACTGTACAGGAGCTGACACTGAGACACACACGGACCGTATAGGAGCTGACACTGAGACACACACATGGACTGTACAGGAGCTGTCACTGAGACACACACATGGACTGTACAGGAGGTGACACTGAGACACACACATGGACTGTACAGGAGCTGACACTGAGACACACACATGGACTGTACAGGAGCTGTCACTGAGACACACACATGGACTGTACAGGAGGTGACATTGAGACACACACATGGACTGTACAGGAGCTGACACTGAGACACACACATGGACTGTACAGGAGCTGACACTGAGACACACACATGGACTGTACAGGAGCTGTCACTGAGACACACACATGGACTGTACAGGAGGTGACACTGAGACACACACATGGACTGTACAGGAGCTGACACTGAGACACACACAGACTGTACAGGAGCTGACACTGAGACACACACGGACTGTACAGGAGCTGACACTGAGACACACACTTGGACTGTACTGGAGCTGACACTGAGACACACACATGGACTGCACAGGAGGTGACACTGAGACACACACATGGACTGTACAGGAGCTGACACTGAGACACACACATGGACTGTACAGGAAATGACACTGAGACACACACACGGACTCTACAGGAGCTGACACTGAGACGCACACACGGACTGTACAGGAGCTGACACTGAGACACACACATGGACTGTACAGGAGCTGACACTGAGACACACACACGGACTGTACAGGAGCTGACACTGAGACACACACATGGACTGTACAGGAGCTGACACTGAGACACACACATGGACTGTACAGGAGCTGACACTGAGACACACACATGGACTGTACAGGAAATGACACTGAGACACACACACGGACTGTACAGGAGCTGACACTGAGACACACACACGGACTGCACAGGAGCTGACACTGAGACACACACATGGACTGCACCGGAGCTGCCACTGAGACACACACGGACCGTCCTGGAACTGACACTGAGACACACACATGGACTGTACAGGAGCTGTCACTGAGACACACACATGGACTGTACAGGAGCTGACACTGAGACACACACATGGACTGTACAGGAGCTGTCACTGAGACACACACATGGACTGTACAGGAGGTGACACTGAGACACACACATGGACTGTACAGGAGCTGACACTGAGACACACACATGGACTGTACAGGAGCTGTCACTGAGACACACACATGGACTGTACAGGAGCTGACACTGAGACACACACATGGACTGTACAGGAGCTGTCACGGAGACACACACATGGACTGTTCAGGAGCTGCCACTGAGACACACACCGGCCTTCCAGGAGCTGACACTGAGACACCCACATGGACTGCACAGGAGCTGTCACTGAGACACTCACATGGACTGTACAGGAGCTGACACTGAGACACACACACGGGCCGTACAGGAGCTGACACTGAGACACACACATGGACTGTACAGGAGCTGCCACTGAGACACACATGGACTGTACAGGAGCTGACACTGAGACACACACACGGACTGTACAGGAGCTGACACTGAGACACACACATGGACTGCACAGGAGCTGTCACTGAGACACACACATGGACTGTACAGGAGCTGACACTGAGACACACACACGGACTGTACAGGAGCTGACACTGAGACACACACTTGGCCTGTACAGGAGCTGACACTGAGACACACACACGGACTGTACAGGAGCTGACACTGAGACACACACATGGACTGTACAGGAGCTGACACTGAGACACACACATGGACGGTGCAGGAGCTGACACTGAGACACACACATGGACTGCACAGGAGCTGACACTGAGACACACACACGGGCCGTACAGGAGCTGACACTGAGACACACACATGGACTGTACAGGAGTTAACACTGAGACACACACATGGACTGTACAGGAGCTGACACTGAGACACACTCACGGAATGTACAGGAGCTGACACTGAGACACACATGGGCCTTACAGGAGCTGACACTGAGACACACACACATGGACTGTACAGGAGCTGACACTGAGACACACACACGGACTGTACAGGAGCTGACACTGAGACACACACGGACCGTACAGGAGCTGACACTGAGACACACACACATGGACTGTACAGGAGCTGCCACTCAGACACACACGGGCCTTACAGGAGCTGTCACAGAGACACACACATGGACTGTACAGGAGCTGACACTGAGACACACACACGGACTGTACAGGAGCTGACACTGAGACACACACGGACTGTAGAGGAGCTGACACTGAGACACACACATGGACTGTACAGCAGCTGACACTAAGACACACACGGACTGTACAGGAGCTGACACTGAGACACACACGGACTGTACAGGAGCTGACACTGAGACACACACATGGACTGTACTGGAGCTGACACTGAGACACACACATGGACTGTACAGGAGCTGACACTGAGACACACACATGGACTGTACAGGAGCTGACACTGAGACACACACACGGACTGTACAGGAGTTGACACTGAGACACACACACAGACTGTACAGGAGATGACACTGAGACACACACATGGACTGTACAGGAGCTGTCACTGAGATACACACACGGACTGTACAGGAGCTGACACTGAGACACACACACGGACTGTACAGGAGCTGTCACTGAGAAACGCACATGGACTGTACAGGAGCTGTCACTGAGACACACACATGGACTGTACAGGAGCTGTCACTGAGACACACACACGGACTGCACAGGAGCTGACACTGAGACACACACACGGACTGTACAGGAGCTGTCACTGAGACACGCACATGGACTGTACAGGAGCTGTCACTGAGACACACACATGGACTGTACAGGAGCTGACACTGAGACACAGAGATGCACTGTGCAGGAGCTGACACTGAGACACACTCACGGAATGTACAGGAGCTGACACTGAGACACACATGGGCCTTACTGGAGCTGACACTGAGACACACACACGTGGACTGCACAGGAGCTGCCACTGAGACACACACACGGACTGTACAGGAGCTGACACTGAGACACACACGGACCGTACAGGAGCTGACACTGAGACACACACACATGGACCGTACAGGAGCTGCCACTCAGACACACATGGGCCTTACAGGAGCTGTCACTGAGACACACACATGGACTGTACAGGAGCTGACACTGAGACACACACATGGACTGTACAGGAGCTGACACTGAGACAGACACATGGACTGTACCGGAGCTGCCACTGAGACACACACGGACCGTCCTGGAGCTGACACTGAGACACACACATGGACTGTACAGGAGCTGCCACTGAGACACACACGGGCCTTACAGGAGCTGACACTGAGACACACACATGGACTGTACAGGAGCTGACACTGAGACACACACATGGACTGTACAGGAGGTGACACTGAGACACACACATGGACTGTACAGGAGCTGACACTGAGACACCCACATGGACTGTACAGGAGCTGTCACTGAGACACACACATGGACTGTACAGGAGCTGACACTGAGACACACACATGGACTGTACAGGAGCTGTCACTGAGACACACACATGGACTGTTCAGGAGCTGCCACTGAGACACACACCGGCCTTACAGGAGCTGAAACTGAGACAACCACATGGATTGCACAGGAGCCGTCACTGAGACACTCACATGGACTGTACAGGAGCTGACACTGAGACACACACATGGACTGCACAGGAGCTGTCACTGAGACACACACATGGACTGTACAGGAGCTGTCACTGAGACACACACATGGACTGTACAGGAGCTGTCACTGAGACACACACATGGACTGTACAGGAGGTGACACTGAGACACACACATGGACTGTACAGGAGCTGACACTGAGACACACACATGGACTGTACAGGAGCTGTCACTGAGACACACACATGGACTGTACAGGAGGTGACACTGAGACACACACATGGACTGTACAGGAGCTGACACTGAGACACACACGGACTGTACAGGAGCTGACACTGAGACACACACGGACTGTACAGGAGCTGACACTGAGACACACACTTGGACTGTACAGGAGCTGACACTGAGACACACACATGGACTGTACAGGAGCTGACACTGAGACACACACATGGACTGTACAGGAGCTGACACTGAGACACACACATGGACTGTACAGGAAATGACACTGAGACACACACACGGACTGTACAGGAGCTGACACTGAGACACACACACGGACTGCACAGGAGCTGACACTGAGACACACACATGGACTGTACCGGAGCTGCCACTGAGACACACACGGACCGTCCTGGAGCTGAAACTGAGACACACACATGGACTGTACAGGAGCTGTCACTGAGACACACACATGGACTGTACAGGAGCTGACACTGAGACACACACACGGACTGTACAGGAGCTGACACTGAGACACACACATGGACTGTACAGGAGCTGACACTGAGACACACACATGGACTGTACAGGAGCTGACACTGAGACACACACATGGACTGTACAGGAAATGACACTGAGACACACACACGGACTGTACAGGAGCTGACACTGAGACACACACACGGACTGCACAGGAGCTGACACTGAGACACACACATGGACTGTACCGGAGCTGCCACTGAGACACACACGGACCGTCCTGGAGCTGACACTGAGACACACACATGGACTGTACAGGAGCTGTCACTGAGACACACACATGGACTGTACAGGAGCTGACACTGAGACACACACATGGACTGTACAGGAGCTGTCACTGAGACACACACATGGACTGTACAGGAGGTGACACTGAGACACACACATGGACTGTACAGGAGCTGACACTGAGACACACACATGGACTGTACAGGAGCTGTCACTGAGACACACACATGGACTGTACAGGAGCTGACACTGAGACACACACATGGACTGTACAGGAGCTGTCACTGAGACACACACATGGACTGTTCAGGAGCTGCCACTGAGACACACACCGGCCTTCCAGGAGCAGACACTGAGACACCCACATGGACTGCACAGGAGCTGTCACTGAGACACTCACATGGACTGTACAGGAGCTGACACTGAGACACACACACGGGCCGTACAGGAGCTGACACTGAGACACACACATGGACTGTACAGGAGCTGACACTGAGACACACACATGGACTGTACAGGAAATGACACTGAGACACACACACGGACTGTACAGGAGCTGACACTGAGACACACACACGGACTGCACAGGAGCTGACACTGAGACACACACATGGACTGTACCGGAGCTGCCACTGAGACACACACGGACCGTCCTGGAGCTGACACTGAGACACACACATGGACTGTACAGGAGCTGCCACTGAGACACACATGGACTGTACAGGAGCTGACACTGAGACACACACACGGACTGTAAAGGAGCTGACACTGAGACACACACATGGACTGCACAGGAGCTGACACTGAGACACACACACGGACTGTACCGGAGCTGCCACTGAGACACACACGGACCGTCCTGGAGCTGACACTGAGACACACACATGGACTGTACAGGAGCTGACACTGAGACACACACATGGACTGTACAGGAGCTGACACTGAGACACACACATGGACTGTACAGGAGCTGACACTGAGACACACACATGGACTGTACAGGAAATGACACTGAGACACACACATGGACTGTACAGGAAATGACACTGAGACACACACACGGACTGTACAGGAGCTGACACTGAGACACACACACGGACTGCACAGGAGCTGACACTGAGACACACACATGGACTGTACCGGAGCTGACACTGAGACACACACATGGACTGTACAGGAGCTGACACTGAGACACACACATGGACTGTACAGGAGCTGACACTGAGACACACACATGGACTGTACAGGAGCTGACACTGAGACACACACATGGACTGTACAGGAAATGACACTGAGACACACACACGGACTGTACAGGAGCTGACACTGAGACACACACACGGACTGCACAGGAGCTGACACTGAGACACACACATGGACTGTACCGGAGCTGCCACTGAGACACACACGGACCGTCCTGGAGCTGACACTGAGACACACACATGGACTGTACAGGAGCTGTCACTGAGACACACACATGGACTGTACAGGAGCTGACACTGAGACACACACATGGACTGTACAGGAGCTGTCACTGAGACACACACATGGACTGTACAGGAGGTGACACTGAGACACACACATGGACTGTACAGGAGCTGACACTGAGACACACACATGGACTGTACAGGAGCTGTCACTGAGACACACACATGGACTGTACAGGAGCTGACACTGAGACACACACATGGACTGTACAGGAGCTGTCACTGAGACACACACATGGACTGTTCAGGAGCTGCCACTGAGACACACACCGGCCTTCCAGGAGCTGACACTGAGACACCCACATGGACTGCACAGGAGCTGTCACTGAGACACTCACATGGACTGTACAGGAGCTGACACTGAGACACACACACGGGCCGTACAGGAGCTGACACTGAGACACACACATGGACTGTACAGGAGCTGCCACTGAGACACACATGGACTGTACAGGAGCTGACACTGAGACACACACACGGACTGTAAAGGAGCTGACACTGAGACACACACATGGACTGCACAGGAGCTGTCACTGAGACACACACATGGACTGTACAGGAGCTGACACTGAGACACACACACGGACTGTACAGGAGCTGACACTGAGACACACACATGGCCTGTACAGGAGCTGACACTGAGACACACACACGGACTGTACAGGAGCTGACACTGAGACACACACATGGACTGTACAGGAGCTGACACTGAGACACACACATGGACGGTGCAGGAGCTGACACTGAGACACACACATGGACTGCACAGGAGCTGACACTGAGACACACACACGGGCCCTACAGGAGCTGACACTGAGACACACACATGGACTGTACAGGAGCTGACACTGAGACACACACATGGACTGTACAGGAGCTGACACTGAGACACACTCACGGAATGTACAGGAGCTGACACTGAGACACACATGGGCCTTACAGGAGCTGACACTGAGACACACACACATGGACTGTACAGGAGCTGACACTGAGACACACACACGGACTGTACAGGAGCTGACACTGAGACACACACGGACCGTACAGGAGCTGACACTGAGACACACACACACATGGACTGTACAGGAGCTGCCACTCAGACACACACGGGCCTAACAGGAGCTGTCACTGAGACACACACATGGACTGTACAGGAGCTGACACTGAGACACACACATGGACTGTACAGGAGCTGACACTGAGACAGACACTTGGACTGTACAGGAGCTGACACTGAGACACACACACGGACTGTACAGGAGCTGACACTGAGACACACACGGACTGTACAGGAGCTGACACTGAGACACACACATGGACTGTACAGCAGCTGACACTAAGACACACACGGACTGTACAGGAGCTGACACTGAGACACACACGGACTGTACAGGAGCTGACACTGAGACACACACATGGACTGTACTGGAGCTGACACTGAGACACACACATGGACTGTACAGGAGCTGACACTGAGACACACACATGGACTGTACAGGAGCTGACACTGAGACACACACACGGACTGTACAGGAGCTGACACTGAGACACACACACAGACTGTACAGGAGATGACACTGAGACACACACATGGACTGTACAGGAGCTGTCACTGAGACACACACACGGACTGTACAGGAGCTGACACTGAGACACACACACGGACTGTACAGGAGCTGTCACTGAGAAACGCACATGGACTGTACAGGAGCTGTCACTGAGACACACACATGGACTGTACAGGAGCTGTCACTGAGACACACACACGGACTGCACAGGAGCTGACACTGAGACACACACACGGACTGTACAGGAGCTGTCACTGAGACACGCACATGGACTGTACAGGAGCTGTCACTGAGACACACACATGGACTGTACAGGAGATGACACTGAGACACAGAGATGCACTGTGCAGGAGCTGACACTGAGACACACTCACGGAATGTACAGGAGCTGGCACTGAGACACACATGGGCCTTACTGGAGCTGACACTGAGACACACACACGTGGACTGCACAGGAGCTGCCACTGAGACACACACACGGACTGTACAGGAGCTGACACTGAGACACACACGGACCGTACAGGAGCTGACACTGAGACACACACACATGGACCGTACAGGAGCTGCCACTCAGACACACATGGGCCTTACAGGAGCTGTCACTGAGACACACACATGGACTGTACAGGAGCTGACACTGAGACACACACATGGACTGTAAAGCAGCTGACACTGAGACAGACACATGGACTGTACAGGAGCTGACACTGAGACACACACACGGACTGCACAGGAGCTGACACTGAGACACACACACGGGCCGTACAGGAGCTGACACTGAGACACACACATGGACTGTACAGGAGCTGACACTGAGACACACACATGGACTGTACAGGAGCTGACACTGAGACACACTCACGGAATGTACAGGAGCTGACACTGAGACACACATGGGCCTTACAGGAGCTGACACTGAGACACACACACATGGACTGTACAGGAGCTGACACTGAGACACACACACGGACTGTACAGGAGCTGACACTGAGACACACACGGACCGTACAGGAGCTGACACTGAGACACACACACATGGACTGTACAGGAGCTGCCACTCAGACACACACGGGCCTTACAGGAGCTGTCACTGAGACACACACATGGACTGTACAGGAGCTGACACTGAGACACACACATGGACTGTACAGGAGCTGACACTGAGACAGACACTTGGACTGTACAGGAGCTGACACTGAGACACACACACGGACTGTACAGGAGCTGACACTGAGACACACACGGACTGTACAGGAGCTGACACTGAGACACACACATGGACTGTACAGCAGCTGACACTAAGACACACACGGACTGTACAGGAGCTGACACTGAGACACACACGGACTGTACAGGAGCTGACACTGAGACACACACATGGACTGTACTGGAGCTGACACTGAGACACACACATGGACTGTACAGGAGCTGACACTGAGACACACACATGGACTGTACAGGAGCTGACACTGAGACACACACACGGACTGTACAGGAGCTGACACTGAGACACACACACAGACTGTACAGGAGATGACACTGAGACACACACATGGACTGTACAGGAGCTGTCACTGAGACACACACACGGACTGTACAGGAGCTGACACTGAGACACACACACGGACTGTACAGGAGCTGTCACTGAGAAACGCACATGGACTGTACAGGAGCTGTCACTGAGACACACACATGGACTGTACAGGAGCTGTCACTGAGACACACACACGGACTGCACAGGAGCTGACACTGAGACACACACACGGACTGTACAGGAGCTGTCACTGAGACACGCACATGGACTGTACAGGAGCTGTCACTGAGTCACACACATGGACTGTACAGGAGCTGACACTGAGACACAGAGATGCACTGTGCAGGAGCTGACACTGAGACACACTCACGGAATGTACAGGAGCTGGCACTGAGACACACATGGGCCTTACTGGAGCTGACACTGAGACACACACACGAGGACTGCACAGGAGCTGCCACTGAGACACACACACGGACTGTACAGGAGCTGACACTGAGACACACACGGACCGTACAGGAGCTGACACTGAGACACACACACATGGACCGTACAGGAGCTGCCACTCAGACACACATGGGCCTTACAGGAGCTGTCACTGAGACACACACATGGACTGTACAGGAGCTGACACTGAGACACACACATGGACTGTACAGGAGCTGACACTGAGACAGACACATGGACTGTACAGGAGCTGACACCGAGACACACACGGACTGTACAGGAACTGACACTGAGACACACACACGGACTGTACAGGAGCTGGCACTGAGACACACACATGGACTGCACAGGAGCTGACACTGAGACACACACGGACTGTACAGGAACTGACACTGAGACACACACACGGACTGAATAGGAGCTGACACTGAGACACACACACGGACTGTACATGAGCTGACACTGAGACACACACATGGACTGTACAGGAGCTGGCACTGAGACACACACATGGACTGTACAGCAGCTGACACTGAGACACACACGGACTGTACAGGAGCTGACACTGAGACACACACATGGACTGTACTGGAGCTGACACTGAGACACACACATGGACTGTACAGGAGCTGACACTGAGACACACACATGGACTGTACAGGAGCTGACACTGAGACACACACACGGACTGTACAGGAGCTGACACTAAGACACACACGGACTGTACAGGAGCTGACACTGAGACACACACGGACTGTACAGGAGCTGACACTGAGACACACACATGGACTGTACTGGAGCTGACACTGAGACACACACATGGACTGTACAGGAGCTGACACTGAGACACACACATGGACTGTACAGGAGCTGACACTGAGACACACACACGGACTGTACAGGAGCTGACACTGAGACACACACACAGACTGTACAGGAGATGACACTGAGACACACACATGGACTGTACAGGAGCTGTCACTGAGACACACACACGGACTGTACAGGAGCTGACACTGAGACACACACACGGACTGTACAGGAGCTGTCACTGAGAAACGCACATGGACTGTACAGGAGCTTTCACTGAGACACACACATGGACTGTACAGGAGCTGTCACTGAGACACACACACGGACTGCACAGGAGCTGACACTGAGACACACACACGGACTGTACAGGAGCTGTCACTGAGACAAGCACATGGACTGTACAGGAGCTGTCACTGAGACACACACATGGACTGTACAGGAGCTGACACTGAGACACAGAGATGCACTGTGCAGGAGCTGACACTGAGACACACTCACGGAATGTACAGGAGCTGACACTGAGACACACATGGGCCTTACTGGAGCTGACACTGAGACACACACACGTGGACTGCACAGGAGCTGCCACTGAGACACACACACGGACTGTACAGGAGCTGACACTGAGACACACACGGACCGTACAGGAGCTGACACTGAGACACACACACATGGACCGTACAGGAGCTGCCACTCAGACACACATGGGCCTTACAGGAGCTGTCACTGAGACACACACATGGACTGTACAGGAGCTGACACTGAGACACACACATGGACTGTACAGGAGCTGACACTGAGACAGACACATGGATTGTACAGGAGCTGACACTGAGACACACACACAGACTGTACAGGAGCTGACACTGAGACACACACATGGACTGTACAGGAGCTGACACCGAGACACACACGGACTGTACAGGAACTGACACTGAGACACACACACGGACTGTACAGGAGCTGGCACTGAGACACACACATGGACTGCACAGGAGCTGACACTGAGACACACACAGACTGTACAGGAACTGACACTGAGACACACACACGGACTGAATAGGAGCTGACACTGAGACACACACACGGACTGTACATGAGCTGACACTGAGACACACACATGGACTGTACAGGAGCTGGCACTGAGACACACACATGGACTGTACATGAGCTCTCACTGAGACACACACACGGACTGTACAGGAGCTGACACTGAGACACACACACGGACTGTACAGGAGCTGTCACTGAGACACACACATGGACTGGACAGGAGCTGCCACTGAGACACACACACGGACTGTACAGGAGCTGACACTGAGACAGACACGGACCGTACAGGAGCTGACACTGAGACACACACACATGGACTGTACAGGAGCTGCCACTCAGACACACACGGGCCTTACAGGAGCTGCCACTGAGACACACACATGGACTGTACAGGAGCTGACACTGAGACACACACATGGACTGTACAGGAGCTGACACTGAGACACACACATGGACTGTACAGGAGCTGACACTGAGACAGACACATGGACTGTACAGGAGCTGACACTGAGACACACACACGGACTGTACAGGAACTGACACTGAGACACACACACGGACCGTACAGGAGCTGACACTGAGACACACACACGGACTGTATAGGAGCTGACACTGAGACACACACATGGACTGTCCAGGAGCTGACACTGAGACACACACGGACCGTATAGGAGCTGACACTGAGACACACACATGGACTGTACCGGAGCTGCCACTGAGACACACACGGACCGTCCTGGAGCTGACACTGAGACACACACATGGACTGTACAGGAGCTGCCACTGAGACACACACATGGACTGTACAGCAGCTGACACTGAGACACACACGGACTGTACAGGAGCTGACACTGAGACACACACATGGACTGTACTGGAGCTGACACTGAGACACACACATGGACTGTACAGGAGCTGACACTGAGACACACACATGGACTGTACAGGAGCTGACACTGAGACACACACACGGACTGTACAGGAGCTGACACTAAGACACACACGGACTGTACAGGAGCTGACACTGAGACACACACGGACTGTACAGGAGCTGACACTGAGACACACACATGGACTGTACTGGAGCTGACACTGAGACACACACATGGACTGTACAGGAGCTGACACTGAGACACACACATGGACTGTACAGGAGCTGACACTGAGACACACACACGGACTGTACAGGAGCTGACACTGAGACACACACACAGACTGTACAGGAGATGACACTGAGACACACACATGGACTGTACAGGAGCTGTCACTGAGACACACACACGGACTGTACAGGAGCTGACACTGAGACACACACACGGACTGTACAGGAGCTGTCACTGAGAAACGCACATGGACTGTACAGGAGCTTTCACTGAGACACACACATGGACTGTACAGGAGCTGTCACTGAGACACACACACGGACTGCACAGGAGCTGACACTGAGACACACACACGGACTGTACAGGAGCTGTCACTGAGACAAGCACATGGACTGTACAGGAGCTGTCACTGAGACACACACATGGACTGTACAGGAGCTGACACTGAGACACACACATGGACTGCACAGGAGCTGTCACTGAGACACACATGGGCCTTACTGGAGCTGACACTGAGACACACACACGTGGACTGCACAGGAGCTGCCACTGAGACACACACACGGACTGTACAGGAGCTGACACTGAGACACACACGGACCGTACAGGAGCTGACACTGAGACACACACACATGGACCGTACAGGAGCTGCCACTCAGACACACATGGGCCTTACAGGAGCTGTCACTGAGACACACACATGGACTGTACAGGAGCTGACACTGAGACACACACATGGACTGTACAGGAGCTGACACTGAGACAGACACATGGATTGTACAGGAGCTGACACTGAGACACACACACGGACTGTACAGGAGCTGACACTGAGACACACACATGGACTGTACAGGAGCTGACACCGAGACACACACGGACTGTACAGGAACTGACACTGAGACACACACACGGACTGTACAGGAGCTGGCACTGAGACACACACATGGACTGCACAGGAGCTGACACTGAGACACACACAGACTGTACAGGAACTGACACTGAGACACACACACGGACTGAATAGGAGCTGACACTGAGACACACACACGGACTGTACATGAGCTGACACTGAGACACACACATGGACTGTACAGGAGCTGGCACTGAGACACACACATGGACTGTACATGAGCTCTCACTGAGACACACACACGGACTGTACAGGAGCTGACACTGAGACACACACACGGACTGTACAGGAGCTGTCACTGAGACACGCACATGGACTGCACAGGAGCTGTCACTGAGACACACACATGGACTGTACAGGAGCTGACACTGAGACACACTCACGGACTGTACAGGAGCTGACACTGAGACACACATCGGCCTTACAGGAGCTGACACTGAGACACACACACATGGACTGGACAGGAGCTGCCACTGAGACACACACACGGACTGTACAGGAGCTGACACTGAGACAGACACGGACCGTACAGGAGCTGACACTGAGACACACACACATGGACTGTACAGGAGCTGCCACTCAGACACACACGGGCCTTACAGGAGCTGCCACTGAGACACACACATGGACTGTACAGGAGCTGACACTGAGACACACACATGGACTGTACAGGAGCTGACACTGAGACACACACATGGACTGTACAGGAGCTGACACTGAGACAGACACATGGACTGTACAGGAGCTGACACTGAGACACACACACGGACTGTACAGGAGCTGACACTGAGACACACACATGGACTGCACAGGAGCTGACACTGAGACACACACGGACTGTACAGGAACTGACACTGAGACACACACACGGACCGTACAGGAGCTGACACTGAGACACACACACGGACTGTATAGGAGCTGACACTGAGACACACACATGGACTGTCCAGGAGCTGACACTGAGACACACACGGACCGTATAGGAGCTGACACTGAGACACACACATGGACTGTACCGGAGCTGCCACTGAGACACACACGGACCGTCCTGGAGCTGACACTGAGACACACACATGGACTGTACAGGAGCTGCCACTGAGACACACACGGGCCTTACAGGAGCTGTCACTGAGACACACACATGGACTGTACAGGAGCTGACACTGAGACACACACATGGACTGTACAGGAGGTGACACTGAGAGACACACATGGACTGTACAGGAGCTGACACTGAGACACACACATGGACTGTACAGGAGCTGTCACTGAGACACACACATGGACTGTACAGGAGCTGACACTGAGACACACACATGGACTGTACAGGAGCTGTCACTGAGACACACACATGGACTGTTCAGGAGCTGCCACTGAGAAACACACCGGCCTTACAGGAGCTGACACTGAGACACCCACATGGACTGCACAGGAGCTGTCACTGAGACACTCACATGGACTGTACAGGAGCTGACACTGAGACACACACATGGACTGCACAGGAGCTGTCACTGAGACACACACATGGACTGTACAGGAGCTGACACTGAGACACACACACGGGCCGTACAGGAGCTGACACTGAGACACACACATGGACTGTACAGGAGCTGACACTGAGACACGCACATGGACTGTACAGGAGCTGACACTGAGACACACACTTGGCCTGTACAGGAAATGACACTGAGACACACACACGGACTGTACAGGAGCTGACACTGAGACACACACCTGGCCTGTACAGGAGCTGACACTGAGACACACACAAGGACTGTACAGGAGCTGACACTGAGACACACACATGGACTGTACAGGAGCTGACACTGAGACACACACATGGACTGTACAGGAGCTGACACTGAGACACAGACGGACTGTACAGGAACTGACACTGAGACACACACACGGACTGTACAGGAGCTGACACTGAGACACACACATGGACTGCACAGGAGCTGACACTGAGACACACACGGACTGTACAGGAACTGACACTGAGACACACACACGGACTGTACAGGAGCTGACACTGAGACACACACACGGACCGTACAGGAGCTGACACTGAGACACACACATGGACTGTACAGGAGCTGACACTGAGACACACACGGACCGTATAGGAGCTGACACTGAGACACACACATGGACTGTACCGGAGCTGCCACTGAGACACACACGGACCGTCCTGGAGCTGACACTGAGCCACACACATGGACTGTACAGGAGCTGCCACTGAGTCACACACGGGCCTTACAGGAGCTGTCACTGAGACACACACATGGACTGTACAGGAGCTGACACTGAGACACACACATGGACTGTACAGGAGCTGTCACTGAGACACACACATGGACTGTACAGGAGGTGACACTGAGACACACACATGGACTGTACAGGAGCTGACACTGAGACACACACATGGACTGTCCAGGAGCTGACACTGAGACACCCACATGGACTGTACAGGAGCTGACACTGAGACACACACATGGACTGTACAGGAGCTGACACTGAGACACACACACAGACTGTACAGGAGATGACACTGAGACACACACACATGGACTGTACAGGAGGTGACACTGAGACACACACACGGACTGTACAGGAGCTGACACTGAGACACACACATGGACGGTACAGGAGCTGACACTGAGACACACACATGGACTGTACAGGAGCTGACACTGAGAGACACACACGGGCCGTACAGGAGCTGACACTGAGACACACACTTGGACTGTACAGGAGCTGACACTGAGACACACTCACGGGCCGTACAGGAGCTGACACTGAGACACACACATGGACTGTACAGGAGCTAACACTGAGACACACACATGGACTGTACAGGAGGTGACACTGAGACACACACATGGACGGTACAGGAGCTGACACTGAGACACACACATGGACTGTCCAGGAGCTGACACTGAGACACCCACATGGACTGTACAGGAGCTGACACTGAGACACACACATGGACTGTACAGGAGGTGACACTGAGACACCCACATGGAGTGGACAGGAGCTGACACTGAGACACACACACATGGACTGTACAGGAGGTGACACTGAGACACCCACATGGACTGTACAGGAGGTGACACTGAGACACACACATGGACTGTACAGGAGCTGACACTGAGACACACACATGGACTGTACAGGAGCTGACACTGAGACACACACATGGACTGTACAGGAGCTGACACTGAGACACCCACATGGAGTGTACAGGAGCTGACACTGAGACACACACACATGGACTGTACAGGAGGTGACACTGAGACACCCACATGGAGTGTACAGGAGCTGACACTGAGACACACACACATGGACTGTACAGGAGCTGACACTGAGACACACACATGGACTGTACAGGAACTGACACTGAGACACACACACGGACTGTACAGGAGCTGACACTGAGACACACACATGGACTGCACAGGAGCTGACACTGAGACACACACGGACTGTACAGGAACTGACACTGAGACACACACACGGACTGTACAGGAGCTGACACTGAGACACACACACGGACCGTACAGGAGCTGACACTGAGACACACACATGGACTGTACAGGAGCTGACACTGAGACACACACGGACCGTATAGGAGCTGACACTGAGACACACACATGGACTGTACCGGAGCTGCCACTGAGACACACACGGACCGTCCTGGAGCTGACACTGAGCCACACACATGGACTGTACAGGAGCTGCCACTGAGTCACACACGGGCCTTACAGGAGCTGTCACTGAGACACACACATGGACTGTACAGGAGCTGACACTGAGACACACACATGGACTGTACAGGAGCTGTCACTGAGACACACACATGGACTGTACAGGAGGTGACACTGAGACACACACATGGACTGTACAGGAGCTGACACTGAGACACACACATGGACTGTCCAGGAGCTGACACTGAGACACCCACATGGACTGTACAGGAGCTGACACTGAGACACACACATGGACTGTACAGGAGGTGACACTGAGACACCCACATGGAGTCTACAGGAGCTGACACTGAGACACACACACATGGACTGTACAGGAGGTGACACTGAGACACACACACGGACTGTACAGGAGCTGACACTGAGACACACACATGGACGGTACAGGAGCTGACACTGAGACACACACATGGACTGTACAGGAGCTGACACTGAGACACACACACGGGCCGTACAGGAGCTGACACTGAGACACACACTTGGACTGTACAGGAGCTGACACTGAGACACACACACGGGCCGTACAGGAGCTGACACTGAGACACACACATGGACTGTACAGGAGCTAACACTGAGACACACACATGGACTGTACAGGAGCTGACACTGAGACACACACATGGACTGTACAGGAGCTGTCACTGAGACACACACATGGAGTGTACAGGAGGTGACACTGAGACACACACATGAACGGTACAGGAGCTGACACTGAGACACACACATGGACTGTCCAGGAGCTGACACTGAGACACCCACATGGACTGTACAGGAGCTGACACTGAGACACACACATGGACTGTACAGGAGGTGACACTGAGACACCCACATGGAGTGTACAGGAGCTGACACTGAGACACACACACATGGACTGTACAGGAGGTGACACTGAGACACCCACATGGACTGTACAGGAGGTGACACTGGGACACACACATGGACTGTACAGGAGCTGACACTGAGACACACACATGGACTGTACAGGAGCTGACACTGAGACACACACATGGACTGTACAGGAGCTGACACTGAGACACCCACATGGAGTGTACAGGAGCTGACACTGAGACACACACACATGGACTGTACAGGAGGTGACACTGAGACACCCACATGGAGTGTACAGGAGCTGACACTGAGACACACACACATGGACTGTACAGGAGCTGACACTGAGACACACACATGGACGGTACAGGAGCTGACACTGAGACACACACATGGACTGTACAGGAGCTGACACTGAGACACACACACGGGCCGTACAGGAGCTGACACTGAGACACACACATGGACTGTACAGGAGCTGACACTGAGACACACACACGGGCCGTACAGGAGTTGACACTGAGACACACACATGGACTGTACAGGAGCTGACACTGAGACACACACATGGACTGTACAGGAGCTGACACTGAGACACACGCATGGACTGTACAGGAGCTGACACTGAGACACACACACATGGACTGTACAGGAGCTGACACTGAGACACACACGGACCGTACAGGAGCTGACACTGAGACACACACACATGGACTGTACAGGAGCTGCCACTCAGACACACAGGGGCCTTACAGGAGCTGTCACTGAGACACACACATGGACTGTACAGGAGCTGACACTGTGACACACACATGGACTGTACAGGAGCTGACACTGAGACACACACATGGACTGTACAGGAGCTGACACTGAGACAGACACTTGGACTGTACAGGAGCTGACACTGAGACACACACACGGACTGTACAGGAGCTGACACTGAGACACACACGGACTGTACAGGAGCTGACACTGAGACACACACATGGACTGTACAGGAGCTGACACTAAGACACACACGGACTGTACAGGAGCTGACACTGAGACACACACGGACTGTACAGGAGCTGACACTGAGACACACACATGGACTGTACTGGAGCTGACACTGAGACACACACATGGACTGTACAGGAGCTGACACTGAGACACACACATGGACTGTACAGGAGCTGACACTGAGACACACACACGGACTGTACAGGAGCTGACACTGAGACACACACACAGACTATACAGGAGATGACACTGAGACACACACATGGACGGTGCAGGAGCTGACACTGAGACACACACATGGACTGTACAGGAGCTGACACTGAGACACACACACGGACTGTACGGGAGCTGACACTGAGACACACACATGGACTGTACAGGAGCTGACACTGAGACACACACATGGACGGTACAGGAGCTGACACTGAGACACACACATGGACTGTACAGTAGCTGACACTGAGACACACACACGGGCCGTACAGGAGCTGACACTGAGACACACACATGGACTGTACAGGAGCTGACACTGAGACACACACACGGGCCGTACAGGAGCTGACACTGAGACACACACATGGACTGTACAGGAGCTGACACTGAGACACACACATGGACTGTACAGGAGCTGACACTGAGACACACACATGGACTGTACAGGAGCTGACACTGAGACACACTCACGGAATGTACAGGAGCTGACACTGAGACACACATGGGCCTTACAGGAGCTGACACTGAGACACACACACATGGACTGTACAGGAGCTGACACTGAGACACACACACGGGCCGTACAGGAGCTGACACTGAGACACACACATGGACTGTACAGGAGCTGACACTGAGACACACACACGGACTGTACAGGAGCTGACACTGAGACACACACTTGGCCTGTACAGGAGCTGACACTGAGACACACACACGGACTGTACAGGAGCTGACACTGAGACACACACATGGACTGTACAGGAGCTGACACTGAGACACACACATGGACGGTACAGGAGCTGACACTGAGACACACACATGGACTGTACAGGAACTGACACTGAGACACACACACGGGCCGTACAGGAGCTGACACTGAGACACACACATGGACTGTAAAGGAGCTGACACTGAGACACACACACGGGCCGTACAGGAGCTGACACTGAGACACACACATGGACTGGACAGGAGCTGACACTGAGACACACACATGGACTGTGCAGGAGCTGACACTGAGACACACACATGGACTGTACAGGAGCTGACACTGAGACACACATGGGCCTTACAGGAGCTGACACTGAGACACACACACATGGACTGTACAGGAGCTGCCACTGAGACACACACACGGAATGTACAGGAGCTGACACTGAGACACACATGGGCCTTACAGGAGCTGACACTGAGACACCCACACATGGACTTTACAGGAGCTGACACTGAGACACACACGGACCGTACAGGAGCTGACACTGAGACACACACACATGGACTGTACAGGAGCTGACACTGAGACACACACACGGGCCTTACAGGAGCTGTCACTGAGACACACACATGGACTGTACGGGAGCTGACACTGAGACACACACATGGACTGTACAGGAGCTCACACTGAGACACACACATGGACTGTACAGGAGCTGACACTGAGACAGACACATGGACTGTACAGGAGCTGACACTGAGACACACACACGGACTGAACGGGAGCTGACACTGAGACACACACATGGACTGTACAGGAGCTGACACTGAGACACACACATGGACGGTACAGGAGCTGACACTGAGACACACACATGGACTGTACAGTAGCTGACACTGAGACACACACACGGGCCGTACAGGAGCTGACACTGAGACACACACATGGACTGTACAGGAGCTGACACTGAGACACACACACGGGCCGTACAGGAGCTGACACTGAGACACACACATGGACTGTACAGGAGCTGACACTGAGACACACACATGGACTGTACAGGAGCTGACACTGAGACACACACATGGACTGTACAGGAGCTGACACTGAGACACACTCACGGAATGTACAGGAGCTGACACTGAGACACACATGGGCCTTACAGGAGCTGACACTGAGACACACACACATGGACTTTACAGGAGCTGACACTGAGACACACACACGGACTGTACAGGAGCTGACACTGAGACACACACGGACCGGACAGGAGCTGACACTGAGACACACACACATGGAATGTACAGGAGCTGCCACTCAGACACACACGAGCCTTACAGGAGCTGTCACTGAGACACACACATGGACTGGACAGGAGCTGACACTAAGACACACACGGACTGTAGAGGAGCTGACACTGAGACACACACGGACTGGACAGGAGCTGACACTGAGACACACACATGGACTGTACTGGAGCTGACACTGAGACACACACATGGACTGTACAGGAGCTGACACTGAGACACACACATGGACTGTACAGGAGCTGACACTGAGACACACACACGGACTGTAAAGGAGCTGACACTGAGACACACACACGGAATGTACAGGAGCTGACACTGAGACACACATGGGCCTTACAGGAGCTGACACTGAGACACCCACACATGGACTGTACAGGAGCTGACACTGAGACACACACGGACCGTACAGGAGCTGACACTGAGACACACACACATGGACTGTACAGGAGCTGACACTGAGACACACACACGGGCCTTACAGGAGCTGTCACTGAGACACACACATGGACTGTACGGGAGCTGACACTGAGACACACACATGGACTGTACAGGAGCTCACACTGAGACACACACATGGACTGTACAGGAGCTGACACTGAGACAGACACATGGACTGTACAGGAGCTGACACTGAGACACACACACGGACTGTACGGGAGCTGACACTGAGACACACACATGGACTGTACAGGAGCTGACACTGAGACACACACATGGACGGTACTGGAGCTGACACTGAGACACACACATGGACTGTACAGTAGCTGACACTGAGACACACACACGGGCCGTACAGGAGCTGACACTGAGACACACACATGGACTGTACAGGAGCTGACACTGAGACACACACACGGGCCGTACAGGAGCTGACACTGAGACACACACATGGACTGTACAGGAGCTGACACTGAGACACACACATGGACTGTACAGGAGCTGACACTGAGACACACACATGGACTGTACAGGAGCTGACACTGAGACACACTCACGGAATGTACAGGAGCTGACACTGAGACACACATGGGCCTTACAGGAGCTGACACTGAGACACACACACATGGACTTTACAGGAGCTGACACTGAGACACACACACGGACTGTACAGGAGCTGACACTGAGACACACACGGACCGGACAGGAGCTGACACTGAGACACACACACATGGAATGTACAGGAGCTGCCACTCAGACACACACGAGCCTTACAGGAGCTGTCACTGAGACACACACATGGACTGGACAGGAGCTGACACTGAGACACACACATGGACTGTACAGGAGCTGACACTGAGACACACACATGGACTGTACAGGAGCTGACACTGAGACAGACACTTGGACTGTACAGGAGCTGACACTGAGACACACACACGGACTGTACAGGAGCTGACACTGAGACACACACGGACTGTACAGGAGCTGACACTGAGACACACACATGGACTGTACAGGAGCTGACACTAAGACACACACGGACTGTAGAGGAGCTGACACTGAGACACACAAGGACTGGACAGGAGCTGACACTGAGACACACACATGGACTGTACTGGAGCTGACACTGAGACACACACATGGACTGTACAGGAGCTGACACTGAGACACACACATGGACTGTACAGGAGCTGACACTGAGACACACACACGGACTGTAAAGGAGCTGACACTGAGACACACACACGGAATGTACAGGAGCTGACACTGAGACACACATGGGCCTTACAGGAGCTGACACTGAGACACCCACACATGGACTGTACAGGAGCTGACACTGAGACACACACGGACCGTACAGGAGCTGACACTGAGACACACACACATGGACTGTACAGGAGCTGACACTGAGACACACACACGGGCCTTACAGGAGCTGTCACTGAGACACACACATGGACTGTACGGGAGCTGACACTGAGACACACACATGGACTGTACAGGAGCTGACACTGAGACACACACTTGGCCTGTACAGGAGCTGACACTGAGACACACACACGGACTGTACAGGAGCTGACACTGAGACACACACATGGACTGTACAGGAGCTGACACTGAGACACACACACGGACTGTACAGGAGCTGACACTGAGACACACACTTGGCCTGTACAGGAGCTGACACTGAGACACACACACGGACTGTACAGGAGCTGACACTGAGACACACACATGGACTGTACAGGAGCTGACACTGAGACACAAACATGGACGGTACAGGAGCTGACACTGAGACACACACATGGACTGTACAGGAACTGACACTGAGACACACACACGGGCCGTACAGGAGCTGACACTGAGACACACACATGGACTGTACAGGAGCTGACACTGAGACACACACACGGGCCGTACAGGAGCTGACACTGAGACACACACATGGACTGGACAGGAGCTGACACTGAGACACACACATGGACTGTGCAGGAGCTGACACTGAGACACACACATGGACTGTACAGGAGCTGACACTGAGACACACATGGGCCTTACAGGAGCTGACACTGAGACACACACACATGGACTGTACAGGAGCTGCCACTGAGACACACACACGGAATGTACAGGAGCTGACACTGAGACACACATGGGCCTTACAGGAGCTGACACTGAGACACCCACACATGGACTGTACAGGAGCTGACACTGAGACACACACGGACCGTACAGGAGCTGACACTGAGACACACACACATGGACTGTACAGGAGCTGACACTGAGACACACACACGGGCCTTACAGGAGCTGTCACTGAGACACACACATGGACTGTACGGGAGCTGACACTGAGACACACACATGGACTGTACAGGAGCTCACACTGAGACACACACATGGACTGTACAGGAGCTGACACTGAGACAGACACATGGACTGTACAGGAGCTGACACTGAGACACACACACGGACTGAACGGGAGCTGACACTGAGACACACACATGGACTGTACAGGAGCTGACACTGAGACACACACATGGACGGTACAGGAGCTGACACTGAGACACACACATGGACTGTACAGTAGCTGACACTGAGACACACACACGGGCCGTACAGGAGCTGACACTGAGACACACACATGGACTGTACAGGAGCTGACACTGAGACACACACACGGGCCGTACAGGAGCTGACACTGAGACACACACATGGACTGTACAGGAGCTGACACTGAGACACACACATGGACTGTACAGGAGCTGACACTGAGACACACACATGGACTGTACAGGAGCTGACACTGAGACACACTCACGGAATGTACAGGAGCTGACACTGAGACACACATGGGCCTTACAGGAGCTGACACTGAGACACACACACATGGACTTTACAGGAGCTGACACTGAGACACACACACGGACTGTACAGGAGCTGACACTGAGACACACACGGACCGGACAGGAGCTGACACTGAGACACACACACATGGAATGTACAGGAGCTGCCACTCAGACACACACGAGCCTTACAGGAGCTGTCACTGAGACACACACATGGACTGGACAGGAGCTGACACTAAGACACACACGGACTGTAGAGGAGCTGACACTGAGACACACACGGACTGGACAGGAGCTGACACTGAGACACACACATGGACTGTACTGGAGCTGACACTGAGACACACACATGGACTGTACAGGAGCTGACACTGAGACACACACATGGACTGTACAGGAGCTGACACTGAGACACACACACGGACTGTAAAGGAGCTGACACTGAGACACACACACGGAATGTACAGGAGCTGACACTGAGACACACATGGGCCTTACAGGAGCTGACACTGAGACACCCACACATGGACTGTACAGGAGCTGACACTGAGACACACACGGACCGTACAGGAGCTGACACTGAGACACACACACATGGACTCTACAGGAGCTGACACTGAGACACACACACGGGCCTTACAGGAGCTGTCACTGAGACACACACATGGACTGTACGGGAGCTGACACTGAGACACACACATGGACTGTACAGGAGCTCACACTGAGACACACACATGGACTGTACAGGAGCTGACACTGAGACAGACACATGGACTGTACAGGAGCTGACACTGAGACACACACACGGACTGTACGGGAGCTGACACTGAGACACACACATGGACTGTACAGGAGCTGACACTGAGACACACACATGGACGGTACAGGAGCTGACACTGAGACACACACATGGACTGTACAGTAGCTGACACTGAGACACACACACGGGCCGTACAGGAGCTGACACTGAGACACACACATGGACTGTACAGGAGCTGACACTGAGACACACACACGGGCCGTACAGGAGCTGACACTGAGACACACACATGGACTGTACAGGAGCTGACACTGAGACACACACATGGACTGTACAGGAGCTGACACTGAGACACACACATGGACTGTACAGGAGCTGACACTGAGACACACTCACGGAATGTACAGGAGCTGACACTGAGACACACATGGGCCTTACAGGAGCTGACACTGAGACACACACACATGGACTTTACAGGAGCTGACACTGAGACACACACACGGACTGTACAGGAGCTGACACTGAGACACACACGGACCGGACAGGAGCTGACACTGAGACACACACACATGGAATGTACAGGAGCTGCCACTCAGACACACACGAGCCTTACAGGAGCTGTCACTGAGACACACACATGGACTGGACAGGAGCTGACACTGAGACACACACATGGACTGTACAGGAGCTGACACTGAGACACACACATGGACTGTACAGGAGCTGACACTGAGACAGACACTTGGACTGTACAGGAGCTGACACTGAGACACACACACGGACTGTACAGGAGCTGACACTGAGACACACACGGACTGTACAGGAGCTGACACTGAGACACACACATGGACTGTACAGGAGCTGACACTAAGACACACACGGACTGTAGAGGAGCTGACACTGAGACACACACGGACTGTAGAGGAGCTGACACTGAGACACACAAGGACTGGACAGGAGCTGACACTGAGACACACACATGGACTGTACTGGAGCTGACACTGAGACACACACATGGACTGTACAGGAGCTGACACTGAGACACACACATGGACTGTACAGGAGCTGACACTGAGACACACACACGGACTGTAAAGGAGCTGACACTGAGACACACACACGGAATGTACAGGAGCTGACACTGAGACACACATGGGCCTTACAGGAGCTGACACTGAGACACCCACACATGGACTGTACAGGAGCTGACACTGAGACACACACGGACCGTACAGGAGCTGACACTGAGACACACACACATGGACTGTACAGGAGCTGACACTGAGACACACACACGGGCCTTACAGGAGCTGTCACTGAGACACACACATGGACTGTACGGGAGCTGACACTGAGACACACACATGGACTGTACAGGAGCTCACACTGAGACACACACATGGACTGTACAGGAGCTGACACTGAGACAGACACTTGGACTGTACAGGAGCTGACACTGAGACACACACACGGACTGTACGGGAGCTGACACTGAGACACACACATGGACTGTACAGGAGCTGACACTGAGACACACACATGGACGGTACAGGAGCTGACACTGAGACACACACATGGACTGTACAGTAGCTGACACTGAGACACACACACGGGCCGTAGAGGAGCTGACACTGAGACACACACATGGACTGTACAGGAGCTGACACTGAGACACACACACGGGCCGTACAGGAGCTGACACTGAGACACACACATGGACTGTACAGGAGCTGACACTGAGACACACACATGGACTGTACAGGAGCTGACACTGAGACACACACATGGACTGTACAGGAGCTGACACTGAGACACACTCACGGAATGTACAGGAGCTGACACTGAGACACACATGGGCCTTACAGGAGCTGACACTGAGACACACACACATGGACTTTACAGGAGCTGACACTGAGACACACACACGGACTGTACAGGAGCTGACACTGAGACACACACGGACCGGACAGGAGCTGACACTGAGACACACACACATGGAATGTACAGGAGCTGCCACTCAGACACACACGAGCCTTACAGGAGCTGTCACTGAGACACACACATGGACTGGACAGGAGCTGACACTGAGACACACACATGGACTGTACAGGAGCTGACACTGAGACACACAGATGGACTGTACAGGAGCTGACACTGAGACAGACACTTGGACTGTACAGGAGCTGACACTGAGACACACACACGGACTGTACAGGAGCTGACACTGAGACACACACGGACTGTACAGGAGCTGACACTGAGACACACACATGGACTGTACAGGAGCTGACACTAAGACACACACGGACTGTAGAGGAGCTGACACTGAGACACACACGGACTGGACAGGAGCTGACACTGAGACACACACATGGACTGTACTGGAGCTGACACTGAGACACACACATGGACTGTACAGGAGCTGACACTGAGACACACACATGGACTGTACAGGAGCTGACACTGAGACACACACACGGACTGTACAGGAGCTGACACTGAGACACACACACAGACTGTACAGGAGCTGACACTGAGACACACACATGGACTGTACAGGAGCTGTCACTGAGACACACACACGGACTGTACAGGAGCTGACACTGAGACACACACACGGACTGTACAGGAGCTGTCACTGAGACACGCACATGGACTGTACAGGAGCTGTCACTGAGACACACACATGGACTGTACAGGAGCTGTCACTGAGACACACACACGGACTGCACAGGAGCTGACACTGAGACACACACATGGACTGTACAGGAGCTGTCACTGAGACACGCACATGGACTGTCCAGGAGCTGTCACTGAGACACACACATGGACTGTACAGGAGCTGACACTGAGACACAGACATGCACTGTACAGGAGCTGACACTGAGACACACTCACGGAATGTACAGGAGCTGACACTGAGACACACATGGGCCTTACTGGAGCTGACACTGAGACACACACACATGGACTGTACAGGAGCTGCCACTGAGACACACACACGGACTGTACAGGAGCTGACTCTGAGACACACACGGACCGTACAGGAGCTGACACTGAGACACACATACATGGACTGTACAGGAGCTGCCACTCAGACACACACGGGCCTTACAGGAGCTGTCACTGAGACACACACACGGACAGTATAGGAGCTGACACTGAGACACACACATGGACTGTACAGGAGCTGACACTGAGACACACACATGGACTGTACAGCAGCTGACACTGAGACAGACACATGGACTGTACAGGAGCTGACACTGAGACACACACACGGACTGTACAGGAGCTGACACTGAGACACACACATGGACTGTACAGGAGCTGACACTGAGACACACACAGACTGTACAGGAACTGACACTGAGACACACACACGGACTGTACAGGAGCTGACACTGAGACACACACATGGACTGCACAGGAGCTGACACTGAGACACACACGGACTGTACAGGAACTGACACTGAGACACACACACGGACTGTATAGGAGCTGACACTGAGACACAGACACGGACTGTACAGGAGCTGACACTGCGACACACACATGGACTGTACCGGAGCAGCCACTGAGACACACACGGACCGTCCTGGAGCTGACACTGAGACACTCACACATGGACTGTACAGGAGCTGCCACTGAGACACACACGGACCGTACAGGAGCTGTCACTGAGACACACACATGGACTGTACAGGAGCTGACACTGAGACACACACATGGACTGTACAGGAGCTGTCACTGAGACACACACATGGACTGTACAGGAGGGGACACTGAGACACACATGGACTGTACAGGAGCTGACACTGAGACACAAACATGGACTGTACAGGAGCTGACACTGAGACACACACACGGGCCGTACAGGAGCTGACACTGAGACACACACATGGACTGTACAGGAGCTGACACTGAGACACACACACGGGCCGTACAGGAGCTGACACTGAGACACACACATGGACTGTACAGGAGCTGACACTGAGACACACACACGGGCCGTACAGGAGCTGACACTGAGACACACACATGGACTGTACAGGAGCTGACACTGAGACACACACATGGGCCGTACAGGAGCTGACACTGAGACACACACATGGACTGTACAGGAGCTGACACAGAGACATGCACATGGACTGTACAGGAGCTGACACTGAGACACACACATGGACTGTACAGGAAATGACACTGAGACACACACACGGACTGTACAGGAGCTGACACTGAGACACACACATGGACTGTACAGGAAATGACACTGAGACACACACACGGACTGTACAGGAGCTGACACTGAGACACGCACATGGACTGTACAGGAGCTGACACTGAGACACACACACGGACTGTGCAGGAGCTGACACTGAGACACACACTTGGCCTGTACAGGAGCTGACACTGAGACACACACACGGACTGTACAGGAGCTGACACTGAGACACACACATGGACTGTACAGGAGCTGACACTGAGACACTCACATGGACGGTACAGGAGCTGACACTGAGACACACACATGGACTGTACAGGAGCTGACACTGAGACACACACACGGGCCGTACAGGAGCTGACACTGAGACACACACATGGATTGTACAGGAGCTGACACTGAGACACACACACGGGCCGTACAGGAGCTGACACTGAGACACACACATGGACTGTACAGGAGCTGACACTGAGACACACACATGGACTGTGCAGGAGCTGACACTGAGACACACACATGGACTGTACAGGAGCTGACACTGAGACACACTCAAGGAATGTACAGGAGCTGACACTGAGACACACATGGGCCGTACAGGAGCTGACACTGAGACACACACACATGGACTGTACAGGAGCTGCCACTCAGACACACACGGGCCTTGCAGGAGCTGTCACTGAGACACACACATGGACTGTACAGGAGCTGACACTGAGACACACACATGGACTGTACAGGAGCTGACACTGAGACACACACATGGACTGTACAGGAGCTGACACTGAGACAGACACATGGACTGCACAGGAGCTGACACTGAGACACACACACGGACTGTACAGGAGCTGACACTGAGAGACACACATGGACTGTACAGGAGCTGACCCTGAGACACACACGGACTGTACAGGAACTGACACTGAGACACGCACACGGACTGTACAGGAGCTGACACTGAGACACACACATGGACTGCACAGGAGCTGACACTGAGACACACACGGACTGTACAGGAACTACCACTGAGACACACACACGGACTGTACAGGAGCTGACACTGAGACACACACACGGACTGTACAGGAGCTGACACTGAGACTCACACATGGACTGTACAGGAGCTGACACTGAGACACACACATGGACTGTACAGGAGCTGACACTGAGACACACACGGACCGTATAGGAGCTGACACTGAGACACACGCATGGACTGTACCGGAGCTGCCACTGTGACACACACGGGCCTTACAGGAGCTGTCACTGAGACACACTCATGGACTGTACAGGAGGTGACACTGAGACACACACATAGACTGTGCAGGAGCTGACACTGAGACACACACATGGACTGTACAGGAGCTGTCACTGAGACACACACATGGACTGTACAGGAGCTGACACTGAGACACACACATGGACTGTACAGGAGCTGTCACTGAGACACACACATGGACTGTTCAGGAGCTGCCACTGAGACACACACCGGCCTTACAGGAGCTGACACTGAGCCACCCACATGGACTGTACAGGAGCTGACACTGAGACACACACATGGACTGTACAGGAGCTGACACTGAGACACACACACGGGCCGTACAGGAGCTGACTCTGAGACACACACACGGGTTGTACAGGAGCTGACACCGAGACACACACATGGACTGTACAGGAGCTGACACTGAGACACACACACGGGCCGTACAGGAGCTGACACTGAGACACACACATGGACTGTACAGGAGCTGACACTGAGACACACACACGGGCCGTACAGGAGCTGACACTGAGACACACACATGGACTGTACAGGAGCTGACACTGAGACACGCACATGGACTGTACAGGAGCTGACACTGAGACACACACATGGACTGTACAGGAAATGACACTGAGACACACACACGGACTGTACAGGAGCTGAAACTGAGACACACACATGGACTGTACAGGAGCTGACACTGAGACACACACATGGACTGTACAGGAGCTGACACTGAGACACGCACACGGACTGTACAGGAGCTGACACTGAGACACACACATGGACTGTACAGGAGCTTACACTGAGACACACACATGGATGGTACAGGAGCTGACACTGAGACACACACATGGACTGTACAGGAGCTGACACTGAGACACACACACGGGCCGTACAGGAGCTGACACTGAGACACACACATGGACTGTACAGGAGCTGACACTGAGACACACACATGGACTGTACAGGAGCTGACACTGAGACACACACATGGACTGTACTGGAGCTGACACTGAGACACACACATGGACTGTACAGGAGCTGACACTGAGACACACACATGGACTGTACAGGAGCTGACACTGAGACACACACATAGATTGTACAGGAGCTGACACTGAGACACACACACGGACTGTACAGGAGCTGACACTGAGACACACACGGACCGTACAGGAGCTGACACTGAGACACACACATGGATTGTACAGGAGCTGACACTGAGACACACACACGGACTGTACAGGAGCTGACACTGAGACACACACGGACTGTACAGGAGCTGACACTGAGACACACACGGACCGTACAGGAGCTGACACTGAGACACACACAGGGACTGTACAGGAGCTGACACTGAGACACACACATGGACTGTACAGGAGCTGTCACTGAGACACACACATGGACTGTTCAGGAGCTGCCACTGAGACACACACCGGCCTTACAGGAGCTGACACTGAGCCACCCACATGGACTGTACAGGAGCTGACACTGAGACACACACACGGGCCGTACAGGAGCTGACACTGAGACACACACATGGACTGTACAGGAGCTGACACTGAGACACACACACGGGCCGTACAGGAGCTGACACTGAGACACACACATGGACTGTACAGGAGCTGACACTGAGACACACACACGGGCCGTACAGGAGCTGACACTGAGACACACACATGGACTGTACAGGAGCTGACACTGAGACACGCAGATGGACTGTACAGGAGCTGACACTGAGACACACACATGGACTGTACAGGAAATGACACTGAGACACACACACGGACTGTACAGGAGCTGACAGAGACACACACATGGACTGTACAGGAGCCGACACTGAGACACACACATGGACTGTACAGGAGCTGACACTGAGACACACACTTGGCCTGTACAGGAGCTGACACTGAGACACGCACACGGACTGTACAGGAGCTGACACTGAGACACACACATGGACTGTACAGGAGCTTACACTGAGACACACACATGGACGGTACAGGAGCTGACACTGAGACACACACATGGACTGTACAGGAGCTGACACTGAGACACACACACGGGCCGTACAGGAGCTGACACTGAGACACACACATGGACTGTACAGGAGCTGACACTGAGACACACACATGGGCTGTACAGGAGCTGACACTGAGACACACACATGGACTGTACAGGAGCTGACACTGAGACACACACATGGACTGTACTGGAGCTGACACTGAGACACACACATGGACTGTACAGGAGCTGACACTGAGACACACACATGAACTGTACAGGAGCTGACACTGAGACACACACATGGATTGTACAGGAGCTGACACTGAGACACACACACGGACTGTACAGGAGCTGACACTGAGACACACACGGACCGTACAGGAGCTGACACTGAGACACACACATGGATTGTACAGGAGCTGACACTGAGACACACACACGGACTGTACAGGAGCTGACACTGAGACACACACGGACTGTACAGGAGCTGACACTGAGACACACACGGACCGTACAGGAGCTGACACTGAGACACACACAGGGACTGTACAGGAGCTGACACTGAGACACACACACGGACTGTGCAGGAGCTGTCACTGAGACACACACATGGACTGTACAGGAGCTGACACTGTGACACACACATGGACCGTACAGGAGCTGACACTGAGACACACACAGGGACTGTACAGGAGCTGACACTGAGACACACACACGGACTGTACAGGAGCTGACACTGAGACACACACACGGACTGTACAGGAGCTGACACTGAGACACACACATGAACTGTACAGGAGCTGACACTGCGACACACACATGAACTGTACAGGAGCTGACACTGAGACACACACATGAACTGTACAGGAGCTGTCACTGAGACACACACACGGACTGCACAGGAATATCGGCGAGGACGCCGAGGTGGAAAGTCTGTGTCCCTCTCGTTATGAACGGTCACAGTGTGCAGTTGGGACACAAATCAGCCACAATTGGTCGAACAGGCCGGTGGCGGCTAAGCGGGCCTACTCCCGTTTGTACGGTAACCGACCCTCCTGCCATTTGGCGCAGTTTCTCCCCATCTACTCTCGTGAAACGCCTCAGAAAGCCCGCGGGAGATCAATCCCAACAACACGTACCTTCACAAAATGAAAGAGTGAGGGCCCGAAACCAAAAAAATGTCGGCCTGCTTTGGCTTGTGTCCAAGATTTAATTTTGGACGAAAACGTATTTCCTTTGCATGTTCCAGGATAAGACACGGTTTGTAATGTTGTGTGACTGGCTGTCCGATTTAATACTCAGCTGTGCTGAAATCCTGGCCCATCCTATCTCCTTTGTGACTGAGCAATGAAGTATACTTTTCTACAAACAGTCCCTGACAGCACTTCAAACTTAACCTGGACTGCATTGACTATTCATGAGATTAATGTGTCCTTTCCCTCAAAAAAAAAACCCACAAGTTAAAAAGTGAGCTCCTGTGCCACCAAAGCCGCCGAAGGTCATCAGGCGTCGAATTAATAATGTCTTGTTATCCTGCGGGCGGAGAAAATGAATTATTCTCCTGGCCAATTTCTTTTGATCATCGCAAGGCCTACACTTCAGGTCAGCCTGGGCTCCCTGCAGAGAAGGCCTCAGACAAGACGGAGCTGGCGTTGCCAAGGTTACGCCTGTGGTTATCAGGCCGGCCTGGCCTAATCCGCTGTCAGGAGTCTCGTGAAGGGGTGCCTGCTTTGTACCTCCGGCCTGATTGATCCCCGTCAGAGCCTCCCGGGCGCCCTGGGGAAACAGGCCTTGACAGGCCTATGGGAGCATAGGCCGCGAATTGTCGCAAGCAATGCAGGCAAATCAAATCAGGAACGTTAATTAATGCCGGGCCCTGATAATGGAGGCCATGGCAACAATATTAATAAAAAGGTCACAAACGGCCCTCAAAGAACTCCTTAATTGTCATTTAATCCATTAACTTCACCCAGGGAGCAAGAGGGGCAGCTGGATTAACCTGATGTGGAACGGTCAACGTTATCGGGACTGCTGACACAGCTTTTACAACAGCTTGCATTTGTATAGCACCTGTAATGCAGGAAAAGCGTTCCAAGGCGTTGCACGGGACAACATTTGACCCCGGGCCACAAATCAGGAGATATTAGGGACAGGCGACCAAAAGCTCAGTCAAAGAGGTCGGTTTTTTAAGGAGCGTCTTAAAGGAGGAGAGAGAGAGAGAGAGGCGGAGAGGTTTAGGGAGGGAATTCCAGAGCTCGGGGCCCCCCAGGCAGCTGTAGGCACGGCCGCCAATGGTGGAGCGATGGGAATCGGGGGATGGACAAGAGGCCGGAATTGGAGGAAGGCAGAGATCTCGGAGGGTTGTGGGGCTGGAGGAGGCGACAGAGATAGGGGGGGGTGGGGGCGAGGCCGCAGAGGGATCTGAAAACCAGGCTGAGAATTTTATAATGGAGGCGTTGCCAGACTGGGTGCCAGTGTAGGTCAGCCAGCGCAGTGGGTAATGGGTGAATAAAAGTTAACTGGCTATTTGGAGCGTTAACTGGCGATGAGTTGCTGTTGTATACAAATTGTGGCTGCTGGTTCATCTCTGGCTCCAGGTCAAAATGAGCCAGTGTCATGTGACTGGTTTTCAATCTCTCTACTTAGCTTTGATACATCTTTGACAATTTGAAGTGCACAGGCTGTCGTTAGACCCGAGACGCACAAAACTATCCCCAAAGGACTCGGCCAGCACTGACATAAAATGAGCGAGAAAATTGACGCAACTGAAAAGACACAACATGATGGAAACTGACACAGCGTGACGGACACAGCGTGACGGACAGTGCGTGACGGACACAGCGTGACGGACACAGCGTGACGGACAGTGCGTGACGGACACAGCGTGACGGACACAGCGTGACGGAAACAATGTAACGGACACAGCATGACGGACACAGCGTGATGGATGCAGTGTGACGGACACAACGTGACAGACACAGCGTGACAGACACAGCGTGACGGACACAGCGTGACGGACACAGCGTGACAGACACAGCGTGACAGACACAGCGTGACGGACACAACGTGACGGACACAACGTGACGGACACAGTGTGACAGACACAGCGTGACGGACACAACGTGACGGACACAACGTGACGGACACAACGTGACGGACTCAGTGTGACAGACACAGCGTGACGGACACAGCGTGACAGACGCAGTGTGACAGACGCAGTGTGACAGACACAGCGTGACGGACACAGCGTGACGGACACAGCGCGACAGACGCAGCGTGACAAAATGACAGGCTGGAGCAGTTTCGTTCGTAAGCCTCACTCAGGCTAAACTGGACCAAGCAAAGCCCCCACAAACAGAAATTTCCTGCCTTCATATAGCACCTCTCATGACCCCAGGTCATCCCGAAGTCACAGGTCATCACAGCCAAGGAAATGCTTCTCGAAGGGCCGCCATTCTTGTCGGAATCGTGGCAGCCAACCTGTGCACAGCAAGATCCCACAAGCAGCAATGAGTTCGAGACCTGATCATCTGTTTTTAGTGATGTTGGTGGATGGATAAATATTGGGGAGAATTCCCCCCTGCTCTTCTTCCGACAGTGGCCGCGGGATCTTTTACATCCACCCGAGAGGACAGACGGGGCCTCGGTTTAACGTCTCATCCGAAAGATGGCACCTCTGACAGTGCAGCACCTTAAAACCGACCTCTTTGGCCAAGCGTTTGGTCTCCTGCCCCCAATATCTCCTTATGTGACTCGGTGTCAAATCTTGTTTGATTACACCCCTGTGGAACAATGTACTGAGTTAAAGCCGCTATGCCAATGCAAGTTACTGTTGCTGCTGGGGCCACAACCTTCTGATTGTGAGACACGAGTGACACCAACAGAGCTGTCGAAACGCGATATGGAGGAATCTCTGTGTAGAAATTCTAGCCACACTGAACAGACAGCAGCAACACTAACGGAGAAATTGAATTATCAATGAATAGGGTGAGGTGTCATTTTCAAATGGCAGTTCAAATGAATTAATGAACGAACAGATTATTTGTTATTTATTTAGGTGTAGTTACAATGAGACTCAGGTGCTCAGGGAAGGGGATATTTATAGCTATCTGTGCCAGCTTTGTACAGAAGAGGGATGTTTCTGAGCAGTTTTCACTCTCCCGGGGTGCGCTGAGGGACTGACACCATCTAAAATTGTCCCGAGGCCAGCCGGCTGCCAGCTGGGCCTCTCTGAAAGGGGCCGGAAGCCGGGGGCAGACTATTCGACTGCACGGGCATCGCGGCTCAGCCTTATTCCATCCCCCAGAGCTTCCCAGTGACGGGTCGGGGGAGTGTGAGGGGAGGGAGGTTGTCCCGGGATATCAGTCGGAAATGGGAAGCCTGATTGGGGGCTTGTGGGCGGGGTGGGTGGGGGCGCGGGGTGGTGGGGGAGTGGTCCAGCTTATCCCGGCTGAGGGCAGCTTTTCTTTTTCGAACGAGCGCGGCAGTTTTTTTTCTCCCCGTCGCTGCTATTGAACTGCGGGGTGCTTCACAGTGGGCAGCGACACGGTGCTCAAGGACAACAAGTTGCATTTAGGTAGCCCCTTTTAGGCCGCAAAAGCATCCCAGGGTGCTTCACAGGAGCGGTTTATCAAACACAATTTGACCCCGAGCCACGTAAGGAGATATTAGGGACAGGCAACCGAAAGCTCGGTCAAAGAGGTCGGTTTTAAGGAGCGTCTTAAAGGAGGAGAGAGAGAGGCGGAGAGGTTTAGGGAGGGAATTCCAGAGCTTAGGGCCCCCAGGCAGCTGAAGGCACGGCCGCCAATGGTCTGCAGAGAGGGGAAGGGTTGCTAGATGGCAATCTGCCCCACCCTCCGTGGCCCTGGTGTCCCTGCCCATCGGTACAGATCGGCAAAACCCTCCAGGCAGTATAGTCACAAGCAGCTCAGGACTCTGTTGCTGTGACAACCTGCTCCAAGACAGAAAGGACTGAGTCAGTGGCACAAACAGAATTGGGTTTCACGTCAAATCAGATTTGATAAAGGAATGCAACTGCCCAAACCATCCCGGAATTCCTTGTCATTATATTTTTAAAAATGGGATTTATTCAGCCACAGGACCCGCAGTGCCTCCTTTGCGGACAATAGCTGGACAGCGAAGGGGCTCAGTGCCAGCAGTAATGCCTCTGCACCAGAGTTTGGGGGTTTGAGCACCCTCTGCAGGGACTTAAGCACAAAATCTAGACTCACACACCCTTTGCAGTACTGAGGGAGTGCTGCACTGTCGGAGGGTCAGTACTGAGGGAGTGCTGCACTGTCGGAGGGTCAGTACTGAGAGAGTGCTGCACTGTCGGAGGGTCAGTACTGAGAGAGTGCTGCACTGTCGGAGGGTCAGTACTGAGGGAGTGCTGCACTGTCGGAGGGTCAGTACTGAGGGAGTGCTGCACTGTCGGAGGGTCAGTACTGAGAGAGTGCCGCACTGTCGGAGGGTCAGTACTGAGGGAGTGCTGCACTGTCGGAGGGTCAGTACTGAGGGAGTGCCGCACTGTCGGAGGGTCAGTACTGAGGGAGTGCTGCACTGTCGGAGGGTCAGTACTGAGGGAGTGCCGCACTGTCGGAGGGTCAGTACTGAGGGAGTGCCGCACTGTCAGAGGGTCAGTACTGAGGGAGTGCTGCACTGTCGGAGGGTCAGTACTGAGGGAGTGCTGCACTGTCAGAGGGTCAGTACTGAGGGAGTGCTGCACTGTCGGAGGGTCAGTACTGAGGGAGTGCCGCACTGTCGGAGGGTCAGTACTGAGGGAGTGCTGCACTGTCGGAGGATCTGTACTGAGGGAGTGCTGCACTGTCGGAGGGTCAGTACTGAGGGAGTGCTGCACTGTGGGAGGGTCAGTACTGAGGGAGTGCCGCACTGTCGGAGGGTCAGTACTGAGGGAGTGCTGCACTGTCGGAGGGTCAGTACTGAGGGAGTGCTGCACTGTCGGAGGGTCAGTACTGAGAGAGTGCCGCACTGTCGGAGGGTCAGTACTGAGGGAGTGCTGCACTGTCGGAGGGGCAGTACTGAGGGAGTGCTGCACTGTGGGAGGGTCAGTACTGAGGGAGTGCCGCACTGTCGGAGGGTCAGTACTGAGGGAGTGCTGCACTGTCGGAGGGTCAGTACTGAGGGAGTGCTGCACTGTCAGAGGGTCAGTACTGAGGGAGTGCTGCACTGTCGGAGGGTCAGTACTGAGGGAGTGCCGCACTGTCGGAGGGTCAGTACTGAGGGAGTGCCGCACTGTCGGAGGGTCAGTACTGAGGGAGTGCTGCACTGTCGGAGGGTCAGTACTGAGGGAGTGCCGCACTGTCGGAGGGTCAGTACTGAGGGAGTGCTGCACTGTCAGAGGGTCAGTACTGAGGGAGTGCTGCACTGTCAGAGGGTCAGTACTGAGGGAGTGCTGCACTGTCGGAGGGTCAGTACTGAGGGAGTGCCGCACTGTCGGAGGGTCAGTACTGAGGGAGTGCCGCACTGTCGGAGGGTCAGTACTGAGGGAGTGCTGCACTGTCGGAGGGTCAGTACTGAGGGAGTGCCGCACTGTCGGAGGGTCAGTACTGAGAGAGTGCTGCACTGTCAGAGGGTCAGTACTGAGGGAGTGCCGCACTGTCGGAGGGTCAGTACTGAGAGAGTGCCGCACTGTCGGAGGGTCAGTACTGAGAGAGTGCCGCACTGTCGGAGGGTCAGTACTGAGGGAGTGCCGCACTGTCGGAGGGTCAGTACTGAGGGAGTGCTGCACTGTCGGAGGGTCAGTACTGAGGGAGTACTGCACTGTCGGAGGGTCAGTACTGAGGGAGTGCCACACTGTCAGAGGGTCAGTACTGAGGGAGTGCCGCACTGTCAGAGGGTCAGTACTGAGGGAGTACAGCACTGTCGGAGGGTCAGTACTGAGGGAGTGCCGCACTGTCAGAGGGTCAGTACTGAGGGAGTGCCGCACTGTCGGAGGGTCAGTACTGAGGGAGTGCCGCACTGTCGGAGGGTCAGTACTGAGGGAGTGCCGCACTGTCGGAGGGTCAGTACTGAGGGAGTGCCGCACTGTCGGAGGGTCAGTACTGAGGGAGTGCCGCACTGTGGGAGGGTCAGTACTGAGGGAGTGCCGCACTGTCGGAGGGTCAGTACTGAGGGAGTGCCGCACTGTCGGAGGGTCAGTACTGAGGGAGTGCCGCACTGTCAGAGGGTCAGTACTGAGGGAGTGCCGCACTGTCGGAGGGTCAGTACTGAGGGAGTGCCGCACTGTCGGAGGGTCAGTACTGAGGGAGTGCCGCACTGTCGGAGGGTCAGTACTGAGGGAGTGCCGCACTGTCGGAGGGTCAGTACTGAGGGAGTGCCGCACTGTCGGAGGGTCAGTACTGAGGGAGTGCCGCACTGTCGGAGGGTCAGTACTGAGGGAGTGCTGCACTCGTGGAATCCTACTGTGCATAAACTGGCTGCCATGTTTCCCCACAGCATCACAATGATAGCTTTGTGGAAGTACCTAACTGGCTCTGGAGCATTTTGAGATACCCCAAAGGATGTGAGAGGCGCTGTATAAATGTCAGCTCTCCCGTAATCTATTTTATGGGCGAGGTCAGTGGCCGTAGCTTCATGAATCTACAGCAGAGGGTGATCACAGAAGAGATTTACTGGAATGGTTCCGTGGATGAGGGATTACAGTTACGTGGAGAGACCGGAGAAGCTGGGAGCAGGGAAGGCCGAGGGAAGATTCGATCGAGGTGTTTAAAAGCATGTAGGGTTTAGACAGAGTAAATAAGGAGAAACCGTTTCCAGTTGGCTGAAAGGTCGATAAGCAGAGGGCACAGATCGAAGGCGATTGTTAAAAGAACCAGAGGCGACATGGGGAGAAACCTTTTTTACCCAATGAGTGGTTAGAATTTGGAATGTGCTGCCTGAGAGGTGGAGACAGATTCAATCAGGGCCTTCAAAAGGGAATTGGATAAATACTTGAAGGGGAAAGAAATCGCAGGGGTGTGGGGAAAGAGCGAGGTGGGGGTGGGGGGGGGTGGGGGGGGAGTGGGTCTCACTGGATGGCTCTTCGAAAGAGCCAGTACAGACTCGATGGGCCGAATGGCCTCCTTCTGTGCCACTATTCTATGATTCTAGCAGCTGAGTGCGGTGCGATGAGAATAAAAGTTGTCTTCCTCAGCTATCGCAAAGGACAGCCCTGCATCGACGAGGGATCCACTCCCGTCCGGCCTCCCATTACCCGCCCTCCCTCCCCCGTCAACCTCACCTCACCCAAAACTCCGCTGCGCCCCCCCCGTGTCCTAACCCGCACCGAGTGCCGTTCACCCATCACCACCCCCCCGCCCCACCACCCCCCCCCACCGTGCTCGCTGACCTGACACTGGCTCCCGGACCTGGCAGTGCCTCCGTTTTAAAATCCTCATCCTCGTTTTCAAATCCCTCCACGGCCCTCGTCCCCTCCCTATCTCTGTCACCTCCTCCAGCCCCCCACAACCCTCCGAGATCTCTGCGCTCCTCCAATTCCCGCCCTCTTGTCCGTCCCCCCGATTTCCCATCGCTCCACCATTGGCGGCCGCGCCTTCAGCCGCCCGGGGGGGCCCCGAGCTCTGGAATTCCCTCCCTAAACCTCTCCGTCTCTCTCCCTCTCTCTCTCTCCTCTCTCTCTCTCCCCCTAAAAAACCGACCTCTTTGACCGAGCTTTTGGTCTCCCGTCCCTGATATCTCCCTCTCTGACCCCTTGACGATCTGTGAAGCAGCCTGGGTCAGTTGACGGTGCGAAAAGGCGCTATATAAATGCAAGGCTGTTGTTGCTCCCGCCGTGCCGGGCCCAGTCAGCCTGGCGCACACGTGTGACTGCACCACCAGCTGGCAAACCCCCTGCCAGAAAATGGAGTGTCACGCCCCTTCAAACGAACGAGCCACGTCAATGCCGGGTTGACCCAGTGTTGGCTGGTGTGGAGGGTAAAGAGAGGAACGGACAGGAATGGCCCAGTGGGTAACTCTCTCACCTCTGACTCCGAAGGTTGTAAATTCAAATCCCACTCCAGCGGAATACACTCAGCAATCCAGGCAGACGCTCCCAGTGCAGTGCTGAGGGAGCACCGCACTCTCAGAGGTGCCAACTTTGGGAATGAGGTATTAAGTTGAGGCCCAGTTGTTGAGTAGATCCACGGGCGGGGAAAGTGGAGTTTGAGGTCAAAGATCAGCCACGGTCTTATTAAATGGCAGAGCACAAAGGCTCCCAGTGACAGGACACACACAGTCTAAGAAGGCGATGGCCCCACTCAAGGGCAAGTTACCTTTTCCGATGCCCTCTCTTGTGCGGGTTTTCATTGCCCCCTGAGAGCAGGTTGGCAGGCTGCTGGGCAGCGTTTGCAGGAGACGCAAGAGTTAGTGCCACTGTCCTACAGTCTCCTCGTTCCTCTTGCCCTTCCCACCATCACCTCTCAGCTCCCATCAACAGGAGTTGAGCTCCTTTTGATATGGTAATCAGTGCATCTTTTCATCTTAGTCGAAGGGTTTGAAGCACTGGGTCCTGAGTTCAGTCTATCATTAGGCTCTTAGCTTCAATAGCACACTCCAACTATCAGAGAATGATTTGCATTACAAAGATGATACCTAGACCTTGGGGCAATCTCCCGATCCCTTTGTTTTACTGGCTGCTTTAATATGTCTCCCCTTCAACTCCCCTTCCCACCCAGCCGCCTCAAAACCCCAGGCTAATTATTTGCTGCACGCTGTTACGCAGGCCCAGATCGTCCTCCGTCACCAACAACAACTTGCATTTATCTGGCGCCTATTAAAGCAGTAAAACGATCCCAGGGTGCTTCACAGGAGCGTTGTCAAACGAAATATGACGCCGAGATATCAGGAGAGGTGACCAGAAGCTCGGTAGGTTTTTAAGCAGCGTCTTAAAGGAGGAGAGAGAGAGAGAGAGGCGGAGAGTTTGAGGGAGGGAATTCCGGAGTTTAGGGCTGACGGGTGAACGGGACTCGGTGTGAGTTAGGACACGGGGACAGCAGAGTTTGGGATGACCTCAAGTTTACAGAGAGTAGAGTGTGGGAGTGCGTTGGAATAATCAAGTCTGGAGGTAACAAAGGCATGGATGAGGGTTTCTGCAGCAGATGAGCTGAGGCAGGGGCGGAGTCGGGCACTGTTAAGCTACCCAACTGGCCATTCTTCATTAGTGAGCAGCACGGAGAGTAATGGGGAGCTGTTCAACTCTAAGAGCATCACAGGTCCAATCCCGTTCTCACCTGATACCCCCACATATGCACTCTCCAGTTGGCATCATTGCTTAGTGAGCAGGATTAGGAATCCACTGGTTTTCCCCGACTGTCAACACAGAGAGAAGCTGACAGTGGCCCCCTACAAGTGAGAGATTGAACTGAGCCTCTTCTCATCTCTTTCAATGTTCATCTATCCATTGATCCATCCATCTATTCCTCTATCCATCCATCCCTTCGTCAATCCATCCCCGATCCCTCCATCCATCAATTCGTTCACCCATCCCACCATCCTCCGATCCCTCCATCAATTCGTTCACCCATCCCACCATCCTCCTATCCCTCCACCCTCCTCTCTATCTCCCCAGCCACAGATTATGAACTGGAGGATGATCTCATTTCTTCTGGTGATCCCTGCACGTTTTCCGGCACGCCTTACTTTTATTGGCTGAAATTCCGCAGTCGTGAAAGAGAGATGAGGCTCACAGTGAACCAATCAGCGAGCCACAGGCGTCCCAGGCATACCCACTCGCGCATCTCCAGTGGCATTGCTCGCAATCAGTGCAAGGAACCGCTGTCGTGCACGCTACACCGTGAAAGCCGGGGTGGGGGGTGGTGGGGTGGGGAATGCGATGCTGTTGTATAATGTCACCCCCAACAAAGCCTGTGGTCCTCATCCCAGAGCACAACCTTTCCCCATTCTTTTGTATCACTCCCCGACTCTCCAACCTTCCTCAGCAGGCAGGTTTCAGTGTAACCCCCCCGTGCTTTGCCCCTGACACCGAGCCACATAAGGGGAGATATCAGGGACCGATGAGCAAGCACCGAAAAAGAGGAGAGAGAGAGAGAGAGAGAGGCGGAGAGGTTTCGGGAGGGAATTCCAGAGCTTAGGGCCCCCCAGGCAGCTGAAGGCACGGCCGCCAATGGTGGAGCGATGGGAACATGCAGGAGATCAGAGGAGAGATTGGGAGGAGGAGGTTACAGAGAGAGGAAGGGAGAGGCCATGGAGAGAATTCCGCACGGCGGTGAAACATTTAACCCGGAGAGTTGGAGGATCGCCAGCTATTGTAGATCAGCATAGGAATATTGGGAACAGGAGGAGGCCATTCAGCCCCTCAAGCCTGTTCCATCATTCAATTTGCTCATGGCTGATCTGTAATTTAACTCCCATCTCCCCGCCTTGGTTCCATAACACTTAATCCACTCACCCAGCAAAAATCTATCAGTCTCAGGTCTGACATTTTCAATTGAGACCCAGCCTCGACAGCTTTTTTTGGGGGAGAGAGTTCCAGATTTCCACCCCCCCCCCCCTCCCTGCCCCTTTGTGTGAAGAAGCGCTTCCTGACATCACCCCTGAACGGCCCTGGCTCTACATTTAAGGTTCTGCCCCCTTGTTCTGGACTCTCCCCCCCCGACCAGAGGAAATAGTTTCTCTCTATCGACCCGATCGAATCCTTTAATCATCTTAAACCCCTCGATTAGAATCACCCCCTTAATCTACTACACTCGAGGGAATACATCCACCCGAGAGGGTAGACAGGCCTTGGTTTTAAACCTCATCCAAAAGACAGCGCCCTCCGACAGTGCAGCACCCCCTCAGTACTGACTCTCTGACAGTGCAGCACTCCCTCAGTACTGACTCTCTGACAGTGCAGCACTCCCTCAGTACTGACTCTCTGACAGTGCAGCACTCCCTCAGTACTGACCCTCCGACAGTGCAGCACTCCCTCAGTACTGACGCTCTGACAATGCAGCACCCCCTCAGTACTGACCCTCTATTGGAAGAGTGGGTGGGGGGGTATTCTCCCCGGTGTCCTGGGGCCGATATTTATCCCTCAACCAACATCACTAAAAACAGACAATCTGGGTCATTATCGCATGGCTGTTGTGGGATCTTGCTGTGCACAAATTAGCTGCTGCACTTCCAACATGACAACAGTGACGACACTTCAAAAAGCGCTTTGAGCCGTGCTGAGGTGAAAGGTGCAATAGAAATGCGAGCCTTTCTTTCCTTAACTTCAGTCACTCTCAGCCTGAGGTATGCTGGAGAGGCACAAGCGAGTCCTTTTAAAAGGGCCGCTGAGTAAATCTCGGGTTGGCCCGGGCGTTTGATGGCAATGGGACGCTCTGCGACTGAATTAGACTTGCTCGGGGAATGAGTGTAGCCGCTCCCTGTTTACAATTGCCGGGTGCTGCGTCAAATGTTCAGCACCTTTGAACAAGCACGGCAAGATCCCACCCAACAGCATTTAAGCAAGACGTGCATTTCTGTCGCCCCCCCCCCCCCCAACCTTTCGCCATCTTGGGAGGTCCAAAGCGCTTGACAGCCAATGAAGTACGTCTGAGGTGCAGTCGCTGTTGTAATGCAGGAAACGGGGGGGGGAGCGGGGGGGGGGTGGGGGGGGGGGGCGGCCAATGCGCGCACAGCAAGATCCCACCGAGATCGATGCGATAATGACCCAGATCGTCTGTTTTTCGTGATGTTGGGTTGAGGGGTAAATATTGGGCCCCGGGACACTGGGGAGAACTCCCCCCCCACCCACCCTCCCCCCCCCCACCCCCCGCCACCACCTGCTCTTCTTCCAATAGTGGTCATGGGATCTTTTACATCCACCTGAGAGGGCGGACGGGGGCCTCGGTTTAACCTCTCAGCTGAGAGACAGCATCTCCGACAGTGCGGCACTCCCTCGGTATTGGCACTGGGAGCAGCGGCCTGGATTATGGGCTCAAGCCTCTGAAGTGGGGTCTCGAACACGTGCCCCTTCTGACTCAATAACAACAACTTATAGTTTCTATAGCGCTTTTAACCTCATTAAATCCCCCCCTCCCCCCCCCGCAACGATATGTGGCGGGATCTGACCCCGAGCCACAAGAGGACATATTAGAGACAGTGCAGGTCAGCGAGCACAGTGGGGGGGGGTTGATGGGGGAGTGGGTCTCGGAGGTGGAGGTGGCGCCCATTGGGTTGAGCAGCTTGTGCCAGCCTGCCGCCAACTCCCTGTCACTTGAAGCGCCTGGGGGGGACGTTGCCGTGTGATTATCTTCTGTAAGGGGTGGGTGGGAACGGTGTGGTGTGCGACTTTGGAGCTCAGCACCAGCTCGGTAGTTTCATTTGTTCATTCTGTCTGTCAAAATTAGACGGGCAAGCGAAGATCACAGCTGCTTCTTGTCCAATTGAGTGGTGCCTGAGGGAGGTCCGCACATCACTTGTCAGGAGGCATATTTACTGCATTCCAAGCGCAGTACAAAGCCTTCCAGGCAAACAAAGAGCCAGCTCCCATGGCAACAGCGCCGTCTTCCTCGGCAGCTGCTCATCGGGAGCCTCTGACAGGGTCCACAATTATTGCATCGCTTCGCTCCGGCCTAGCGGGGAATTAGAGCTGTCAGCGCAACCCCGTCGTCACTTCGGGGCCGGAGGAGGCCATTCAGCCCCTCTCGAGCCGGACCGGGAAGCAGTGTTGGTCGGCCGGCAGGGGTGGGGGGGTGGTTCGGGGTGACGGGCGAATGGATCTTTGCTGTGGGTTAGGTTAAGGTTAACCGCCCGGCGACCACTTTCCACCAGGAGTCACTCTCAATAAACGCTGGCCGTATTTTCCGCCGGATCTAACTCTGCCAGCTAACCCATTACCAAACCCGGCCGAGGCTGGGGTGGGGGGGGGGGGGCGGTCATTGCTAAACTGTGTACCACACCACGTTAGACCAATTAGTCAGTCAGTCATTTGGGAGCCCAAATCACATAGAGTGAGGAAGGCTTGCTACACAACTCTTCAGGGCTTTGGCGAGACCACACCTGGTGTGACTGTGTACATGTTTGGTCTCCGCGCCGAAGGAAGGGTGCACCCGTCTTGGAGACCGAGGGGCAAGGTTCACGAGACTGATTTCTGGGATGAGGGGTCGGCCATTTCGGACTGAGATGGGAAGAAATTTCTTCACTCGGAGGGTGCTGAATCTTTGGAATTCTCCACCCCAGGGAGCGGCGGATGCTCTGTCGTTGAGTACATTCAAGACTGAGATCGAGAGATTTTTGGACACGGAGGGATAGAACGGGAAAGTGGAGGTGAGGGAGCGGATCAGTCACGATCTTATTGAATGGCGGAACAGACTAGAGGGGCCGAATAGCCTCCTCCTGCTCCCATTTCTTATGTTCTTATCTCGAATAAAGAACTTCTGAAAGTAAGCACCCAGGTTGCCTTCGCACCTTTCATGACTTCACGCTGTCTCAAAGTGCTTTACAGTCAATCAAGTTGTTTTTTTGACGTGTCTTTACTGGAAATGTGGCAGCCAATTTACGCACAGCCAGCTCCCACAAACGGCAATGTGATAATGGCCCCGATCATCTGTTCTAAGTGTTGGTTCAGGGATAAACTTTGGGCCCAGGACAACACCCACACTGCTTTTCTTCCCCAAAAAAACCATCAGATCTTTTACATCCACCTGAGAGGGACCTCAGTCTAACATCTCATCCGAAAGATGGCATCTCCGACAGTGCAGCACTCCCTCAGTACTGTCCCTCTGACAGTGCAGAACTCCCTCAGTACTGACCCTCCGACAGTGCAGCACTCCCTCAGTACTGCCCCTCCGACAGTGCAGCACTCCCTCAGTACTGCCCCTCCGACAGTGCAGCACTCCCTCAGTACTGCCCCTCCGACAGTTTCTCAAGCGGGTCCGATCGCTGTCACCCGCTGATGCAGCCGTGAGAGCGTGGTACCTACAGAGGTTCGGCTGACATTCCTGAGAGAGATTGGAAGGGAAATAATGGCGAATTCGAACCATGGTGCAATGTTTTCACAAGCCTTAGAGAGCTTAGGGGAAGGCTTGGAGAGGTGAGGAGACCCACGGTGTTGAGCGGCCTGTGAAGAGCATGTTGGAGTTGGAAGTGGTGCACTGGATCCTGGATTCAAGGCTGGGGTAGATATCGGAGGAGGCGGAATGTGTAAGACAGAGCGACAAGAGTGGGAAGGTCAGAGGGCAACTGAGCAGAGTCATAACAGCAAAACACAAAGAGAGAGAAAGAGACAAGATGGCTTGAGATGGGATTGAGAGAACAGCCAGAGAGATGTGAGAGGATTTAGTTATCGATGTCAAACCTGCCCCTGGTAAAATGCTCGGCTCCCAGCAACAAGGAGCAAGAATTATGAATACAGATTTTGCTTTTGATTAAAAACTTTCTTAATCATTTGCTACATAATTCATGGATGCACCATACAAGTCCCAGGAGATGTGTGATTACTTCCAGCACATTACGCACATCTCGGCTGCAGAGCACAAGATACAGCAGAGCAGCAGAAACAAATCCCACTTGCTTCAGGGCATGATGGGCAGGACGTGACCAGCGATGGGCCCAGAGCCAAAGTCCTCATGGTGAGCAGGAGAAGGCTGTTCAGCCCCTCGAGCCTGTTCCGACATTCAATTCGATCAGGGCTGATCTGTATCTTAACTCCCATCTGACCCACCTCGGTACTCGGTAATCATCTTCAACCCCCTCGATTAGAATCACCCCCTTAATCTACTACACTCGAGGGAATACAAGCCCAGTCTGTACAAACCTGTCCTCGTAATTTAACCCTTTCAGTCCCGGGATCATTCTGGTGACTCTGCACTGCACCCCCTCCAAGGCTGATATATCCTTCCTGAGGTTCGGGGCCGAGAACTGAACACAGTTACTCCGGATGGGGTCTGACCAGAGCTTTATATAAACTGTAACATCACTTCCACCCCTTTTGTATTCCAGCCCTCTCGAGATAAAGGCCAACATTCCATTAGACTTTGATATTATTTTTTGTACCCGTCCACTAGCTTTTAGTGATTTCTGTACACGGACCCCGAAATCTCTCTCTTCCTCCAAGTTCCTAGCTCCTCGTCATTCAGCGCAGACTCGGATCATTTTTTCCGATGTCCAAAGTGGGTGGGTTCGCACTTTGCCCCGTCTTGAACTCCATCCGCACCAGCCTCTCCTCTTCCTTCCGACAGCCGCTGCCCCTCACTGGGTTGCGGTTTCATGCCCGATGGCCGCCCCGTTCACCATTCGTCGCCTGGGCACTGATGGCTCTTCCACTGTGTCAGCATCACTGCCTGTCCTTCTCCTGGCAGTGACGTTGACAGCTATCAAAGAGGATCAGACATGGGGTAGAAGTCATGCTTCTGCTATACAAAGCCCTGGTTAGACCACACCTGGAGTTACTGGGAGCAGTTCTGGGCACCACACCTTAGCAAGGATATATTGGCCTTGGAGGGAGTGTCAGTGTAGATTTACAGAAATGATAACTGGACTCCAAGGGTTAAATTACGAGGAGAGATTACACAAACGAGTGTTATATTCTCTGGAATTTAGCAGGTTAAGGGGTGATTTGATCAAAGTTATCCAGATATTAAAGGTAGGGCAGATAGAAACGATTTCCGCTGGTTGGGGAGTCGAGGACTAGGGGGCAGAGTCTAAAAATTAGAGCCAGACCTTTCAGGAGTGAAATGAGGAAACACTTCTACACAC